>NC_140173.1:98356966-99026966 GCF_963971535.1 Notolepis coatsorum | reverse complement strand
TCCCTGGTCTCACCTCCTCCCTGGTCTCACCTCCTCCCTCACCTCTTCCCTCACCTCCTCCCTGGTCTCACCTCCTCCCTCACCTCCTCCCTGGTCTCACCTCCTCCCTGGTCTCACCTCTTCCCTGGTCTCACCTCCTCCCTGGTCTCACCTCCTCCCTCACCTCCCTCACCTCCTCCCTGGTCTCACCTCCTCCCTCACCTCCTCCCTCACCTCCTCCCTCACCTCCTCCCTGGTCTCACCTCCTCCCTCACCTCCTCCCTCACCTCCTCCCTGGTCTCACCTCCTCCCTCACCTCCTCCCTGGTCTCACCTCCTCCCTCACCTCCTCCCTGGTCTCACCTCCTCCCTGGTCTCACCTCTTCCCTGGTCTCACCTCCTCCCTGGTCTCACCTCCTCCCTCACCTCCCTCACCTCCTCCCTGGTCTCACCTCCTCCCTCACCTCCTCCCTCACCTCCTCCCTCACCTCCTCCCTGGTCTCACCTCCTCCCTCACCTCCTCCCTCACCTCTTCCCTGGTCTCACCTCCACCTGCCTCAACAGTCCTGAACACATTCTGGTCATCAAGGACTGTTTCTGCTAATCGATTACTTGATTTCATTGACAAAATTATAACATTTCAGTTTCCCACAGTTTGCAATAATGCAAAAGCGGCTGTTTAAATGTTGTGTCACCAGATATGTGCTTGTAACAAACACAATCATTACTTCAGTATAAAAAAAAAAAAAAAAAAACGAATCGACTAATATATTCTTGGTCAACCAAATTGATCAGCTAATCGATTCATTTACTACAGTATGAAGGGTCAGTCCTATTCTACTATGACCCCCCCCCCACCATTACTCAACATTTCCTTTTAGTGAAAACTAGAATCCTGCTTTAATCCAGTGGAATACTGATCTCTCTTCCCCTTGTCTCCTTCTCTACCTCCTTCTCTACCTCCTCCACTAACCATTTGAAGGAAAGAACAGGGCGAGTCTACTTACAGGTTTGTAAAAAAAAAAAACACACACACGCACGCACACACACACATAAATATGCAATGAGTAAACACACTATCTACACATCATAAATGATACGAGGGTAAGATCCCTTACCTGCACAGGCCCTGCTGTCTCCATACTGGATACATGCAGCTCTCAGGACCTGTGGAGTACAGAGACTGGAGTACAGACTGGAGTACAGACTCAGTGTTTCCCATTAATTACCTAGACTGTGGCGGCCCGCCACAGTTTTATAATGAACAGACTTTTTTTTAATTATAAATACATAAACATTTTAAGAATTCTTCTTATTATTTTTTTTAAATATTTTTAAATATAAAGTTTGCCAATAGGGATGTATCAGTAGTATTGGCAGTGGTAGTAGTCGTAATAGTAATCCAGTAAAAAAAATTATTTTCTAAAAAATAAACCAGTTCAACACAGGTAACCACTTTTGCTTAAAGGTCCTGTGTCTTATAAATGGCCTTTTCCAGTGTTTAGCATTGTTTTATAGCAATGGGGGTTAGTATCAATGGGTCTGTGTCTCTAATTACCATTTTGGCGGATTGCTCTAATTCAGTTGAGACAATCTCCTCCCCCAGTGAATTCGGTCATTCTGATTTGACTCGCAATGCGACGTAGCAAGGAGCTGATTGAGCTGATTGTGATCTGATTGGCTCTGTGGTTGGAGCCAATGCCGGCTCTGTGGTTGTAGTCACCACCCACAATCAACAATTCGCTCAACAACAGAGCAAGTGGAATTACTTCCTCAAACAGAGGGTGCCGACAGACAGCAGAGAACGAGCGAGCGAGAGAGAGGGAGAGAGAGAGATAGAGAGGGAGAGAGAGAGAGGGAGAGAGATAGAGAGGGAGAGAGAGAGAGAGGGACCACGGAGTGTGTGTAAATGTGTGTGCGAGCGGGGATGGTTCTTCTCCCCCGCAGTCGGGAGCACTCCATATCACTGTCAAAATATCATGCTCCCACGTGCACGCCCATATTCCGATCCGTGCAATAATATACACAGGGGTATATATTGTCATTTGAAACAAGTTACCAATGCATTGTCCCGTGGGATTATGCCCCCCCGCGGCGAAATTAATTAGTATCCCCCTCTATCTCTCTCTCTGTCTGCCAGTCGCAGACTGTGGGTGACTGTCACTCAAATCGCTTATGGTCGGAGCCCAGCCCAAAAACTGCTTGAAATCTTGAAGTGAAAAAATGCTGCTTTAGAGTAATTGATTAGAAATAGAAAACAATGATCCATCTGTTCCATAGACTCACAGGAATTGTGTAAAGTTGCCCAAATAGTGAAAGGAATAGCAATGCATGTCCCCTTTAATTTCTTTGATGGCTCAAATGTATGCTCGAGTCTAGTCGATTTTGTGTTTTGAGCACAAAGTTCATCATAGATCTGGCCTCTTTATTTTCCTTTCAAAGTGCACCAGATTGATGCATTTAACTTTAAAATGTAAAAAAAAAAAAATTACGGCGGAGCATGCCCCCGGACCCCCCTAGAGCGTCCGAGGTTCACCCACCACAGTCTCACAAAATCCTGTGGGAAACACTGCAGACTGGAGCTCATACAGACTGGAGTACAGACTGGAGCTCATACAGACTGAAGCGCGGTCCCACTGACTCCAGGTCAGTTTTATGGCTAACTAGCCCGGAGGTGAGGGTCTCCAGTATGAAGAACAGCAGATTGTGTTGAGAAAACATAATGATACGTAATGATACATAAAGATACATAATGATAAATAATGCTACTTAGACTTTGCTCTCTTGTCAGTTCACTTCCCCAGTCTACTATATCTACAGTATAAACCTCTATATCTAAATCCCCTCTCTCTCCTCTCTCTCTATATCTATATCCCCCCTCTCTCTCTCTCTCTCTCTCTCTCTCTCTCTCTCTCTCTCTCTCTCTCTCTCTCTCTCTCTCTCTCTCTCTCTCTCTCTCTCTCTCTCTATATATATATATATATATATATATATATATATATATATATATATATATATTATCTGTCTCTCACTCTTTATCTCTCTCTCCATCTCTCTACAGTATATGGCTCTATCTATCTCACTATTTATATAAATTATATATATATCCTCTCTTTCTCTCTCTCTCTCTTTATCTCTGTCTCTCTCTCACGCTCTATATCTCTATATCCTCTCTCTCCATCTCTCTTTCTCTCTCTTTCATGTATTCTCAACCAAGTCTATTTCTCATCTCTGTGCACTTGACTCTTCTAGGCAAGAGTAGTGCAGGTCATTCCTCTCTCTGTCTGTCTTCTCTGTATGATGATAAGTGTGTGTGTGTGTGTGTGTGTGTGTGTGTGTGTGTGTGTGTGTGTGTGTGTGTGTGTGTGTGTGTGTGTGTGTGTTGTGTGTGTGTGTGTGTGTGTGTGTGTGTGTGTGTGTGTGTGTGTGTGTGTGTGTGTGTGTGTGTGTGTGTGTGTGTGTGTGTGTGTGTGTGTGTGTGTGTGTGTGTGTGCGTGCGTGCGTGCGTGCGTGCGTGCGTGCGGTGCGTGCGTGCGTGCGTGCGTATGTGTGCGTGCATAGACAGGAGTCTGTACCATGTCTGCGCGCCATGACGCACTTTTTCCATTGAGATAGTATTTATATAACTCATCAAACAGAGAGAGAGACAGAGAGAGAGAGATCAGGGGATAGAAAGAGAGAGCGAGAGAGAGCGGGAGATGAAAGAGAGACAGACAGACAGACAGACAGACAGACAGACAGACAGACAGACAGACAGACAGACAGACAGACAGACAGACAGACAGACAGACAGACAGAGGGAGATTTGTGAGTTTAATTATGATAGTATGTTATTGTTTCTTTGGCTACATTTGGCCTCATGTTGTTCCAGGTTTTTAGGCATTTGGATTTAAGACACACACACACATAGACATACACACACACAAAAACACACATAGACATACACAAACATGCACACACACACACACACACATAGACATACACACATAGATACACACACACACACACATCCACAGCAATGTTCACTCTCCACAGAATCTCTTATAATTACACAACATTGTTTTACAGTAATTACTTTTCTTAGTTGTGGCTGATGTAATTACACTTCCTGGCACGTTGCCTGATCTGCACCACAGACTCCTCGGTGTGACTGGAGGTTCCTCCTGTATGGGATGTAGAGGATGTGAGACTGGAGGTTCCTCCTGTTGGGGATGTAGAGGACGTGACTGGAGGTTCCTCCTGTTGGGGATGTAGAGGATGTGACTGGAGGTTCCTCCTGTATGTGACTGGAGGTTCCTCCTGTTGGGGATGTAGAGGATGTGACTGGAGGTTCCTCCTGTTGGGGATGTAGAGGATGTGACTGGAGGTTCCTCCTGTTGGGGATGTAGAGGATGTGACTGGAGGTTCCTCCTGTTGGGGATGTAGAGGATGTGACTGGAGGTTCCTCCTGTTGGGGATGTAGATGTAGAGGATGACATCTCTTCGGGATTCCTGCGGGTCCCGCGGGATGGGAGTAAATTTCACTTTGAATCCCGTGATTGGGCAGGACCGGGAGTAAAAGTCAACGGGAGCAGAAGGGAGTGGTATCTATGACAACAAAATCAACAGGATTTGGACGGGAGTGATATTTGAACAAGTATTATTATTCAATAAATACAGTGCAATGTTAGATGTTAAATGTTTGGTGGTTTTATATTTAACTAAGGCAGAGATGATGTGACCCATGTACTGCATATGTTATACTGAGGAAGAAAAACGGAGCAGGATTGGGTGGAAGTGGGATGGGAATGGGATTCTATAAAAGTTTGGCTCGGATTGGGACGGGATTGGGATCAGTCCTCTGTGGGAGTGGGAGGGAGTGGGATTTTTTTTAAAGTCTCACTTGGGATTGGGATGGGATGGGATTATTTTTGTGGGAGTGGGAAGGAGCGGGAGTCAAAATCCACTCACATGTCGGCCTCTAATGCGATGTGAGGACATCTCACTGGCTGCTTGCCGGTCGGCATGGCGACAAGCCTATAAACACCACGGGCTGTAAACATGAGACCTGCTGTATCGGCTGGGTGCTGGCAGCTGAACACAACAAACATCTACCGGATAATAGCCTTTTAATTGTCAGTGTGTGCACATGGGTGTAATTGTGTGCGTGTGTGTGTGTGTGTGTGTGTGTGTGTGTGTGTGTGTGTGTGTGTGTGTGTGTGTGTGTGTGTGTGTGTGTGTGTGTGTGTGTGTGTGTGTGTGTGTGTGTGTGTGTGTGTGTGTGTGTGTGTGTGTGTGTGTGTGTGTGTGTGTGTGTGTGTGTGTGTGTGTGTGTGTCTATGTGTGTGTGTGTGTGTGTGTGTGTGTGTGTGTGTGTCTATGTATGTATGTGTGTGTGTGTGTGTTTATTCTTAAATTGAACCCCTTTCACTCCCCTTAATATCCTTACTTTATAAATCCATGCACTGAAATTGTGTCATAATGGAGAACAGAGATCTCTCATCTCCTACTTCCTTTCCTTAATCCCTTGTGTTAACCTCCTTCCTCCTTTATGTCTCCTTCGACCCATCCCTCCTCCTCCGTCCATCCTCCTCTGTCCTCGGCTGTAGTAAGGTTCATATTAGTAGGAGGTTCTTCAGAAGGTATAAAGCTTGGAAGTTTAGCAGGTACCCACTACCCAGCATCCTCCACTACCCAGCATCATCCACTACCCAGCATCCTCCACTACCCAGCATCCTCCACTTACTACCCAGCATCCTCCACTACCCAGCATCCTCCACTACCCAGCATCCTCCCTGCCCCATGCAGTCACATGACACTGTCCATCATTAACTATCATCACCGTTCATAATTAATTATCATCACCTTCATCATTAACTATCATCACCTTCATCATTAACTATCATCACCGTTCATCATTAATTATCATCACCTTCATCATTAACTATCATCACCATTCATCATTAAAACCGTTTAACTCACACGTACAGGTTGATTATTCTTTATACCATGATAATACAAGTTGATGACTATGCTTGGCTGCAGTTGATAGCGAGTAAAGCTTTGACAGCTCTTTATACTGTAGTTGATATGGTTACAGGTTGGGTAGCGGATGAATTTAGTGAACAGTGATTAAATTTGAGCTGAACTACGTGTGCATTATCTGTTTTAATGCACACCTGCCGGCCAATCAGAGAAGAATATTGAACACGCCGTATGACATTCATTATCCATCACCATTGAAGTTTGAACAGCGTGGAAAACAACATGGTAATCACATCACTCCCACACGACCCCATCCACCAACACCACCCTTTTGATCCATCTCACCTGGAAAGCAGTGCATGACTGTCCATTTGGGGCTTCGCATGGTCATTCATATACGGCTGAGCTACAAAGAGGACTGCAAGGAACGGGCACAGCTAGAAAACTATCTTAGCATTCAACTCAAGGTCCTGATATCATTAGTTCAGTGCATTCTCATAGTGAGGACCTCTTTGAGTGTCAGTGTGGGTCTTAACCTCTTTAGCCTGAGCGGTCCGCCAGTGGACCACAGATGACATCACGTCATAAATCAATCTCTCCAGACTGTATGACATAATGGTGAATTTTTTTCAAATGTATCCAAGAGTAAAGACTCTAACCATGTCACAACAGCAGTCATAGTGTATATTTTCAGCAATACGTTTGTTTACCAATAGGTTCAATTGTTATTGAGATTTTAGTTTATAGAATGTCTTCATAATTTAGCGAATATCCGCCATTTTGAATTAGCGGCGCGTCACAGATTGTAGTCATTATGAGGAGAGGGCATCCAGAGCTCTCAATGAGCGTTGCTACATTACCCAGCCGATTCTAGCTTCCTGCAAGCAAATGACTTGTTTATGATAATTTTTTTATTTCTCTTATTTCTCAGGATTATCGATCACAAAACTGAACGTTATTGGCATAGATTGGAGCGCAGTTAGTGTGTACCTTCTGTGAACGTTTATCAACAATCTACGTTGCAATCCGATCCAAAATGGCGGAGCCATATCCATTATTAGAATGTTTGAATGTTTGAATGTTTGAATGTTTCCCATGCAAGTTATAGTGTCTCTCATAGGTCCAGATTCCTCTGCATCTCCCCTGATCCCTTTGAAGCCACCAAAAGGCATAAACCCCTCTGTCACATGTGGTGAAATGGGAATAACCTGAACCTTTGCTTAGAAAGTAAGATTCTGTGTGTCAGTATAGGGGAACCAAGGGTAATGCTGTTTAGGATTAGACTCCAATCCATCTCCAGACCACGCATGCAACTCTGGGGACAGTCTGGGGACACTCTGCGGAAACTCTGGGGACAGTCTGGGGACTATAGGTCTCTCTGTCCCCGGAGTCACCAAATTGCGCACGCATCCCAAAACGTTGTCATTGGTTACAACCAGCAAAAGGGTCTATATGTTATGGTAAATATGTGAATTTTGCACATTTTTGGATACACTGTATACTGTAATTGTTTCCCTGGCAGGTCAGTGAATGTGAGATTTTTAACACCAATAATCGGATTCAGTTTAGTTTGTTTATAACCCGTTACTCCAACCTCACTGGAGACAGCACGCAACCTAATATAGATCAATTGTTGAAATACAGCAGTACTTAATTATAATTAAGTGTAATTAAAAGTATTTAAAGTGTTTTCCTCTCACATTGAGGCCATTGACCTGATGGGGAGTGGATATGGACTGCTGTATATCCCGCACGGTGCCATAACATGTGCATTGGGAGGTCTGGTGGGTCGGTTTTGGTTCTGGTTGTGTCCAGCATGTCCGTTGGAATAGGCTGCTGTTTGAAGGAAAACAGAACTGAACTGTGTCTGCTCTCTGAAACTCTTACTGTCTGAGAGGAAATACATGTTAACAGGCTCTTTCTCCCCCCCCCCCCCCCCCCCCCCCCCCCTCTCTCTCCAGTCAGAAGTTGAGCTTTAAGGAGCGTGTGCGGATGGCGAGTCCCCGTGGCCAGAGCATGAAGAGTCGTCAGCCCTGTTCCCCCGGTAACGAGGTGGTGGGCGGGGCTGAGATGATGGGCAGCCCAGTCAAGGTGCAGAAGAGCTGGAGCTTCAACGACCGCACGCGCTTCAGGTCCTCACTGCGTCTAAAGAGTCAGGCGCGCACCGCCCCCGACGGTAAGACAGGGCTGCTTCAGAGTACAGTAGAGTAGAGTAGAGTGGAATAGTAGTAGTTCTCGAGCTTTGCTGCCGTTAGTTCTCGGTCCCTGCCAATGCCTACTGTTGTGGAGCCTGATGGCCGCTGGTATGAAGGACTGGCCGAGGCGGTTAGTGGTGTGTCGGGGGGGGGGGGGGGGGGGGGGGGTATGAGTCTGGCTGAACATGCTCCTCATAGATAGGGTGGGAGGGATTATCCAGGATAGCGGCCAACTTCCTTCTCATACTCTCTGCCACCACCTCTAGTTTGACCAGCTATCCTCTCTTCTCTATTCAATCTCCTCTATCCTCTCTCTCTCCTCTATCCTCTATCCTCTCTCCTCTATCCTCTATCTTCTACCCTCTCTCCTCTATGTTCTCTCCTCTATCCTCTCTCCTCTCTTCTCTATTCTATCTCCTCTCTCCTCTACCATCTCTCCTCTCTCCTTTCTCCTCTCACCTATTTCCTCTACTATATCTTCTCTATCGGATAATAATAATAAGAGAAGAGAGAGGATAGAGGAGATATGATAGAGGATAGACTATCCTCTATCATATCTCCTCTATCCTCTCTCTTCTCTCGCTCCTCTCTCCTCTCCCCTCTATTCTACCCTCTCTTCTCTCTCTTCTACCCTCTCTCCTCTATTATCTATTATCTACCCTCTCTTCTCTCTCCTCTACCCTCTATCATCTCTCTCTCCTCTATCCTCTCTCCTCTATCCTTTCTCCTCTCACCTATATCCTCTATTACAGTGGTTCTCAAACTTTTTACACCAAGTACCACCTGAGAACGTAGCTGGCTCTCCAAGTACCACCATATGACCGGCGTTAAAATACAGTCTATTCAGCTATGCACAGTTCACGCAGGAGGCAAATGTATTCCTAATACCATTATTTATTGTTAACTTTTGTCAGACACAGCCACAATGTACAAAGGGATAGCACTAGAACTAGCAAACGCTTCCACACAACTCATACAATGCAAGGGGCATTGAGAACATAATAACTAACATTCTCACATAGCAAGTGAGAAAACTGTATTTCAGCAAATGTACTTAATTCTCTCTCTATCTCTCTCTCTCTCTCTCTCTCTCTCTCTCTCACACAGCAAGCAATTGTCCGTCATTCTCTCTCTTTCTCACACACACACACACACACACACACACACACACACACACACACACACACACACACACACACACACACACACACACACATTTTGTTACAAAAACTTAATTTCCTGCATCCTGGTGCAGGAATTTTTGAATTTTTACCCTTTAAATGCCAGTGTTTGTGATGGGCATCAAAAATTATTGTAAAAAAGAAAAGAAAACACATATTCAATACATTTTTGAATGTTTACCCTTTAAATGCCAGTTTGTGTGATGGCATCACAAATTATTGTTAAAAAAACACAAAAAAAGTAAAATATTTTCAATATATCAAATGCAAAGTACATTTTTCTGGGGGGATTATTACAGGCTAGACATGTGTCAATGATTAGCAGCAACACAGATTTTGATGGATTTTTTGTAATGTCAGATTTAACACCAACTCTTTTCAGAAAAGTGGGAGTACTTCATTTTTTATCTGACATTACAAAAAATCTAAAAATAAATGGTTATGATCAGGGCTGAAGTTGAATTAAAGATTTATGACTGTTTAGACTGCATTACTCTCTGTCACAGTGATCTCCTGGTTGTTCCCCACTTAGGTTATCTAACTATCACGCCGCCGCAACCAGAAACACTGGCCTGGCCTGCTTCTAAGTTCAGTGGCCTGACCAAAAATAAAAAAAAATAAAATTGCTTTTTTGTAAATGTTTTCAAGTACCACCAGCAGTACCACCAAGTACCACTAGTGGTACGCGTACCACAGTTTGAGAACCACTGCTCTATTATATCTTCTCTATCCTCTATCATATCGCCTCTATCCTCTCTCTTCTCTCTCTCCTCTCTCCTCTATTCTCTACCCTCTCTTCTCTCTCCTCTCTCTTCTACCCTCTCTCCTCTCTCCTCTATTATCTACCCTCTCTTCTCTCTCCTCTATCCTATCTCCTCTCTCTTCTACCCTCTCTCCTCTCTTCTATCCTCTCCTCTCTCCTCTATTCTCTACCCTCTCTTCTCTCTCCTCTATCATATCTCCTCTCTCTTCTACCCTCTCTCCTCTCTTCTATCCTCTCCTCTCTCCTCTATTCTCTACCCTCTCTTCTCTCTCCTCTCTCTTCTACCCTCACTCCTCTCTCCTCTATTATCTACCCTCTCTTCTCTCTCCTCTATCCTATCTCCTCTCTCTTCTACCCTCTCTCCTCTCTCTTCTATCCTCTCCTCTCTCCTCTATTCTCTACCCTCTCTTCTCTCTCCTCTCTCCTTATCAACCATCTGATTTATGCTGATGATTTAGTCATATTGTCCCCCTATAGTGCTGGTTTAAAGCAATTGCTTAAAATCTGCTCTGTGTATGGTATACAACATGATATCAAATTCAACCCTAACAAGAGTGTTGTTATGATAGTGAAAACTAAGGAGGACCAGAAGCAACAGTTTCCCTCCTTCTTGCTGTCTGACTGTGCTCTAGATGTGGTGAAGAGTGTGCGATATTTGGGTCACAATATCACTGATGACATGTGTGATGATGTTGATGTGCAGCGGTATGCACAGGCCAATATGCTGGCACGAAAATTGTATGTGTGTACAGACAATGTGAAAATAAGCCTGTTCAAAGCCTATTGTACTCCATTTTATACTGCACACTTCTGGTGTAATTATAGCACAGCAAAAATATAAAAAAAAAAAAACTGCAGGTAGCATAATGATGCATTTAGGATCCTCCTTAAGCTCCCAAGATGGACTAGTGCAAGCCATTTGTTTGTGACTACAAATGTCCCCACCTTCCATGCTCTGCTGAGGAACTTGATGTTTAAATGTATGTGTCGATTATTAGAGTCAAAAAACAAGATAATAGGTGCCATTAGTGATGAAAAACAAAGTGATACTACAAGGTACTCCTCTGATTTGTGGAAACATTGCAATCGATGCCTTTATGTATTTTAAAGGGGAACTATCTTACTATTTCTTTCACTATTTGGGCAATTTGACACAATTCCTGTGAGTCTATGGAACACATCTGTAAGGTTTTTTTTATTTTTTTTTAAATGCATTATTTTGTATTTCTAATCAAGTACTGTAGAGCAGCGGTTTCTGCCCTTCAAGATTCCAAGCTGTTTTTGGCTGGGCTCCGCCCATACTTGCAATGCGCTTTGAGTGACAGTCACCCACTGCACTGCAATGCACTGGCAGATACCTTTTGGGGGAGAGAGAGAGATAGAGAGAGGGACTAATTAATTTAGCTGCGGGGGGGGGGCATAATCCCACGGGACAATGCATTGGTAACTTATACAATATATACCCCCGTGAATATTATTGCACGGATCGGAATACGCATGGGAGCGTGCGCTATGATATTTTGCAACAGGTTGACGTGATACAGCGAGTGCTGATACTACGAGAGAGAGCGAGAGAGAGAACGAGCGAGCAAGAGAGGGAGAGAGGGAGAGAGAGAGGGAGAGACAGATAGAGAGAGGGAGAGAGAGATAGAGAGGGAGAGAGATAGAGAGGGAGAGAGAGAGGAGAGATCGCTCCAAGAGCTCGCGTGTGTGAGCGGCTCGACTCGCGACTCACAAGTGTGTGTAAATGCAGGGGGAGAGACAGAGGAGAGATTGCTCCGAGACGGGTCGCACCGTATGAGAGCCTCTCTCTCCCTCTCTCTATCTGTCTGTCTCTCCCTCTCTCTCTCTTTTTCTCTCTTTTGAGGAAGTGTTAGTGACAGGGAAACCGCTTCCGCATTATTCCCACTCGCTCCGTTGTTGAGCGAATTGTTGATTGTGGGCGGTGGCTACAACCACAGAAGGAGCTGAGGTATGCAGATCAGAATTCTTACATGTAACAGATACGCTAAATTCAGAATGGCTTGGTTGAATGGGGGAGGATCTTCTCACAGCTGAACTGAAGAAACGGGACTAGCTAGAGATTTCACATTTAGTCAGTGTACAACCCCACATTGCTAGAAAACAATGCAAACCACTGGAAAAATCCATTTATAAGATAGTTCCCCTTTAATCTATGTTGTTGGCCTTGTTTCTTTTGTTATTGTATTCTTGTTGTTGTTTTGTATATGTGTAATATGGACCTTGAGTCTGAAATAAAGTCTTCATCATCATCATCATCATCATCATCATCATCATCATCATCATCATCATCATCATCATCATCATCTCCTCTCTCTTCTACCCTTTCTCCTATATCCTCTCTCCTCTATTCTCTACCCTCTCTTCTCTCTCCTCTATCCTATCTCCTCTATCTTCTACCCTCTCTCCTCTCTCTTCTATCCTCTTTCCTCTATCCTCTATTCTCTACCCTCTCTTGATGTCCAAATCCCCCCATCCCACCCACCCACCCAACCCCCTCCAATGTACAGTTTCTTCCCCTTCGGATGTATATATTTTTTTATGATCTCTTTTTCTTACACAGTACTGTATATTTGTATGTCTTGTATGTCATAAATGTCTTGATTAATTGAAAATGGAGGACCCTTTTTCTGGTCTGCATCCTCTTTTGTTTGCAATTGTTTGAGCCGTACTGCATTGTACCCATTCTGCAATCTGTTAATAAAGTTTTCAATCAATCAATCAATCTTCTCTCTCCTCTCTCTTCTACCCTCTCTCCTCTCCTCTATTCTATCTCCTCTCTCATCTCTCCTCTCTCTTCTACCCTCTCTCCTCTATCCTCTCTCCTCTCTCTTCTACCCTCTCTCCTATATCCTCTCTCCTCTCTCCTCTATTCTTCTCTCATCATTATTGTCTCTAAGGAGGATGTATGCCTCCTCTGTCTCTCACTGACACTTAGACAGCTGACCTGGCAAAACGCTTCCCCCATTCCTAAAGATCCAAGAGGAGCATAAATTCTCACCCCATAAAAGCCAAAAAAGTATCAGTTTGAAATGTTCTTTGAGATCCATGTCAAGAATTGCTGTGCTGTGCTGTAAGACTGGAACTGATCAGCATGGGCTACTTTTATTGATGCAACAATCGGTCTGTCTGTCTGTCTGTCTGTCTGTCTGTCTGTCTGTCTGTCTGTCTGTCTGTCTGTCTGTCTGCCTGTGTGTATGTTTCTGTCTGTCTGTCTGTCTGTCTGTCTGTCTGTCTGTCTGTCTGTCTGTCTGTCTGTCTGTCTGTCTGTCTGTCTGTCTGTCTGTCTGCCTGCCTCTGTGTATGTTTCTGTCTGCCTGCCTGTCTCTGTCTGTCTGACTGTCTGTCTACTTGTCTATCTGTCTGTCTATATGCCTGTCTGTCTCCCAGTAGACGCAGGCCTGGGGACAGAGGACTCCTTTGGCGAGAGAGGCTGTCACTGTGACATCACTGTGGAGAACCTCTCCGCTCCTCTCAAGGCTGTCATCAGAGCTGTCAGGTGAGAAGCATCATCCTCATCCTCTAACCCTAACTCACCTTACTGTCATGCACTTGTCCTAATATACTAACCTACACTGTAGCACTCTTTGATGAACATTGTTACTCAGCTGATTGAGTTGTGTCCTTCCTGATGACTTGTCGTACAGAACTTGTAAGTCGCTTTGGATAAAAGCGTCAGCTAAATGACTAAATGTAAATGTAAATGTCATCACCATCATCTCGTAGGCAAAACTCACAAGTTTAAGTTTAAATTATAGAATTAGCTCTTGGAACATGAAATAGGCTCATTTCATTTAGTGTTGTCTCCAAAGATCCCACTCTCTGCTCAAGTCAAGTGTTTCTTTATTCATTCCCTTGGGGAGATTGAGGTGTCATAGCAGCTCGGGGGAGGGGGGGTACAGGCAGGGTCAGAGGTCATAGCAGCACGGGGGAGGGGAGGTACAGGCAGACAATGGAGCTGGGTCAGGATACTTGGTGTTTAATGTCCTTGCAGACCTGGTTAGACTATTATTGCACCCTGCTGTCTTTCCGTGAGGACATTCTGAATGAAAGCACTTGACTAGGTGACGACAACTGAAATGCACAGAGAGACGGGTCATGATCCGATGTGGCATGGTTTCAGCCAGACTGTCCCTGGAGAATTACAGAGTCATCATTGTTAGAAGGGTTTCCTGACCCTGTCAGACTCAACAAAGGAAAGCAATCCTGATCACAACAATATATTTCCATGTGTTAGCCCTGCTAGCAATCCTGATCACAACAATATATTTCCATGTGTTAGCCCTGCTAGCAATCCTGATCACAACAATATATTTCCATGTGTTAGCCCTGCTAGCAATCCTGATCACAACAATATATTTCCATGTGTTAGCCCTGCTAGCAATCCTGATCACAACGGGTCAGACAACAATATATTTCCATGTGTTAGGCCTGCTAGCTAAACAATCAGTCCATGCCAATATTAGCTGTTGCAGGTGAAAGAGTCACATTCACAGCCATACGCTGATTTGGGAAAATGGCATTCAGAGGTTTTTAGTTTGAAACAACCTTTAGTCAGAGGAGTGTCCTGGGCCCTCATTTATCAATGGTGCGTACGCACAGATATGTGCGTAACCCGTGCGTACGATAATTTCTAAGCAAAGTGTGTGACTTATCAATTTGAACATGTGCTTGACTTTGTGCGTATATTTACGCACAGCTCAGGGCATGCGTAAAATTGCAACGCGGAAATAAGCTTCTGTGCATTAGTGTTCTGTATGACCCGTAATTCATTATAGTTAATTGTAAAATAGCGACAGTAGTGTAATTATAACGGGCTCACGCGCAAACAAGAGGTTGGCCTGCTTGTTTGGCACGGGGGGGGGGGGGGGGGGGGGGGAGGCAGACGCAGAACACCCACCTCCAAACGCGATTAAATATTGTTTAAAATAAAAAGCTAAATACTATTATTTTGTGTGTCATGTTTCCAAATAAGATTGGTCACAACAAAATGCTTTCTACTTCAATTTGTTGGTTAGAATAGATGACCTCCGTTGAAACTTCACTGAGACTAAGACAGTCTATTTGTGAGCTCCCGCACAGACATGATAATAATAATAATAATAATAATAATAATAATAATAATAATAATAATAATAATAATAATAATAATAATAATAATAATAATAATAATAATAATAATAATAATAATAATAATAATAATAATAGCTTCATTTTATATAGCGCCTTTCAGAGACCCAAGGTCGCTTTACATATGGGGGGGGAAATAACAAAGTAACAAACATAGTGGAGAGACACAACATATAAATATGATGATGGAATTCAAGTTCGCGTTTTTATTGATCACATAGGCAGGCTATATATAGGCTACATGGCAGTGAGATTCATTGTTCTACTCTCGTATTATTGTTATAGTATATGCTATTGTCAAGAAGGAAGTACATTATTTTCAATCGTGGCTTTAATTTGTATAGCCGTGAAGCAGTCTCCTATCAGCTTCATTAATCCCGACCCATCTCAGCCACAGCATAACTGAGACCGGCTATGGAAACAAATCAAAAATAGACTACTGTAAATAAAATAGCCTAGGATAGGCTATAGCAGGGGTTCCCAACCTTTATTCCCCAGAGCCCCACGATTCCTTGGAGACATAGGAATATGATATGATATAAAGGTATACTGGTCCGTCAGCGAGGAGATAGCCCACAGCGGATAGCCATTAAATGCCATTTGAGAATATAGGCTATTAAGGCAAAACTACGGCCTATAGCCTATACATATTATTTAATGTTTTCATAAGCGTAAAGATACAAGGACAACAGTTATATTAACGATCAAGTTAGTTTACTGTATGCAGGCGCGGGGCTCCGTGTGACATGTCTGTGCCATGCTGCGTTATGCGCAAATTACTGTTGCATAATGTAGGCTATGCATATATAATTTATATAGGATATACCTAATACCGACATCAAAATAGATTGTATGCCTCTACAAATCATATTAAACCATGCAGGTAGAAAATGTACGGAAAATTTACGGAGAACTTTAATCCCTGGGTAATCGAACTTTAAAAGAATGAAGCGAAAAAGGGCATTCATATTCCAGCACGGTTATTATTAATGACACCAACGTCAAACAGTGGTTAACGGTCTTTATTAGTGTTAGCGCTGCCCAGGCAGCAATGGTCTTTAGGAAGTTAATAGATATCATATCCGACTGTTTCCGACATCACCGCGTACATGTCTGTCAGCCTGTCGCGTATTTCTCCCAGGCGTTCGCTCGGTTTAGTCCACTTTTCCACATTTCATGGGGGTGTTTCATTACCGTATATGGTTAATTACGGGCGGTTCTATATGCAAATACGTAAAACCGTGCACGAGTGTGGAGCGTAGATCAAGTGATATTTATCAACACAGTGTACTTGCAGGTGTTCGTGGGACACGTCTACGCATGTGTGATAAATCCCGATTTTTCTGTACGTACACACATTCTAAATTCTGTGCTTAAGAACGAAAATAGAACACTTTCTAAGAATTGTTGATAAATGAGGGCCCTGGTTTCCCCAGAGCAGTTCAGCGAAGGTCAAGGGCAGGTCAGTCACGTGTTTACAGACAGTCATGTGTTTCAGCAGGTGCTCCTGATTGGCTCAAGCACAGCGTGTTTACAGACAGTCATGTGTTTCAGCAGGTGCTCCTGATTGGCTCAAGCACAGCGTGTTTACAGACAGTCATGTGTCATCAGTTGTTGAACCTTTAGTCAGAATGAGAAATGATTACAGTACATTTACACAAACAATGAAACGCATCTGAAACACATCTACACTACACACTGCACACACACATTTATATACACTGCACACACACATCTACACACTGCACACACACATCTACACACACACATCTACACACTGCACACACACATCTATACACTGCACACACACATCTACACACTGCACACACACATCTATACACTGCACACACACATCTACACACTGCACACACACATCTACACACTGCGCACACACATATATATACACTGCACACACACATATACACACTGCACAAACACATCTACACACTGCACACACACATCTATACACTGCACACACACACATCTATACACTGCACACACACATCTACACACTGCACACACACATCTATACACTGCACACACACATCTATACACTACACACACACATCTACATACTGCACACACACACATCTATACACTGACTGGTTCTACACACTGACTGACTGACTAGTTCTACACACTGACTGACTGACTGGTCCTACACTCTGCCTGACTGACTGGTATACACTCTGACTGACTGACTGGTCCTACACTCTGCCTGACTGACTGGTCCTACACTCTGCCTGACTGACTGGTCCTACACTCTGACTGACACCCCTAAAAACCATTACTGTCTCATTCACCACCTCCTCCCCGTTGTACACCCCTGGGCCCTGACTATCCTGGACCCCACCCTCTCATTTGACCCCCATGTCCGCTCCGTCATCAAAACCTCCTACTTTCACCTCCGCAACATCGCCAAAATCAGACACTGCCTCTCCCCCTGCCACTGAATCCCTCATACAAGCCGTCATCTCCTCCTTATTGCAACTCCCTCCTCACTGGCATCACCTCCCGCTCCCGCCATAAACTTCAGATGGTCCAAAATTCAGCTGCAGCTACATTCTGACTGACTGACTGACTGACTGACTGACTGACTGACTGACTGACTGACTGACTGACTGACTGACTGACTGACTGACTGACTGACTGACTGGTCCTACACTCTGACTGACTGACTGACTGACTGGTTCTACACACTCACTGACTGACTGACTGAATGACTGACTGGTCCTACACTCTGACTGACTGACTGACTGACTGACTGACTGACTGACTGACTGACTGACTGACTGACTGGTTCTACACACTGACTGACTGACTGACTGACTGACTGACTGCTTCTACACTCTGACTGACTGACTGACTGACTGACTGACTGACTGACTGACTGACTGACTGACTGGTTCTGCACACTGACTGACTGGTCCTACACACTGACTGACTGACTGACTGGTCCTACACTCTTTTTATTTAATTTTTTTTTAATTAAAATGATCCCCATTAGCTGACACCTAGGCGACAAGCTAGTCTTCCTGGGGTCCTTGACAAATAACAAAACATTACAGCCACATTGGCACAAACATCAACATCATGCCATCAATAGTCCAATAAAATGTTTACAGAAATAGGGCAACTAAGTGATTAAAATGCTGGGAAAAGAAAGAAAATAAACAGTTCGAAAACAAACATACAAACAAAAACTCAAAACAAACAGAAATAACAGTAATAGCTCAAATTTATGAAATTAAAATGATTAGTTATTGATTCTATTTCGTAGATGGGATTTGATCTTCTTTTTTAAACTTGCTATACATGTGATTAAACGAAGATGGTTGGGAAGACAGTTCCAGAAGTCAATGGCCCTATACAGAAAAGTTTTCTTTAGGCTATTAGTTCTTGGTCTGGGCAAGATCATCTGCCTACTACTGGCCACTCTGGTGGAATGTGAATGGAGATCTGACCTGTAAGTAATATTCTGAAAAATAAATGTTGGTGTTTGTGTTTGATTAACTTTATGAAAGAAAATAAGTACATTAGCCAATAGTCTACTCTCAACGCTTAGCCACTGCAGACATGCATTCTTGTCACATTCGACCTAGCATCCCAGCACCAGTCTAGCAGCCTTATTTTGTGCTACTTGTAGCTTTCTGATGAGTCCTTTTGACGCAGATGACCATACACCTGAGCAATCGTCCAGATGACATAGAACCAGAGAACGTACCATTTGGTTTAGCATGGATAGTTTAAGGAACGGTGCACACTTTCTTGTAGCAGCCAAAGCTCCACCCATCCTTGAAACTATTTGTGTTGTGTGGTCAGACCAGGACAGTGCACTGTCACTCTAGACAGAGTCCCAAAAGCTTTGTTTTCTTTACTTGTAGTATGGGTTGACTCTCTATCAGAAGATTCAGTTTGGGATCTTGTGCTAGTTTGTGGTTGGAACCGAATATCATAAAACTGTCTTTGATGTGTTAAGCACACGTTTGTTGGCTATAATCTCTATAATATAACTCTGACTGACTGACTGGCCCTACACTCTGACTGACTGACTGGCCCTACACTCTGACTGACTGACTGACTGGTCCTACACTCTGACTGACTGACTGGTCCTACACTCTGACTGACTGACTGACTGGCCCTACACTCTGACTGACTGACTGACTGGTCCTACACTCTGACTGACTGACTGGCCCTACACTCTGACTGACTGGTCCTACACTCTGACTGACTGACTGGTTCTACACTCTGACTGACTGACTGACTGACTGACTGACTGACTGACTGGTCCTACACTCTGACTGACTGACTGACTGACTGGTTCTACACTCTGACTGACTGGTTCTACACACTGACTGACTGACTGACTGACTGGTTCTACACTCTGACTGACTGACTGACTGGTCCTACACTCTGACTGACTGACTGACTGGTTCTACACTCTGACTGACTGACTGACTGGTTCTACACTCTGACTGACTGGCCCTACACTCTGACTGACTGACTGGTTCTACACTCCGACTGACTGACTGGTCCTACACTCTGACTGACTGACTGACTGACTGACTGGTTCTACACACTGACTGACTGACTGACTGACTGACTGACTGACTGACTGACTGACTGACTGACTGACTGACTGACTGACTGACTGACTGACTGGTCCTACACACTGACTGACTGACTGACTGACTGACTGACTGACTGACTGACTGACTGGTCCTACACACTGACTGACTGTCCTACACACTGACTGACTGGTCCTACACACTGACTGACTGACTGGTTCTACACACTGCCTGACTGTCCTACACACTGACTGACTGGCCCTACACACTGACTGACTGGCCCTACACACTGACTGACTGGTTCTACACACTGCCTGACTGTCCTACACACTGACTGACTGGCCCTACACACTGACTGACTGTCCTACACACTGACTGACTGGCCCTACACACTGACTGACTGTCCTACACACTGACTGACTGACTGACTGACTGACTGACTGACTGACTGACTGACTGACTGACTGACTGACTGACTGACTGACTGACTGACTGACTGACTGACTGGTCCTACACACTGACTGACTGTCCTACACACTGACTGACTGGTCCTACACACTGACTGACTGACTGACTGACTGACTGACTGACTGACTGACTGACTGACTGACTGACTGACTGACTGACTGACTGACTGACTGACTGACTGACTGACTGACTGGTTCTACACACTGCCTGACTGTCCTACACACTGACTGACTGGCCCTACACACTGACTGACTGTCCTACACACTGACTGACTGGCCCTACACACTGACTGACTGTCCTACACACTGACTGACTGACTGACTGACTGACTGACTGTCCTACACAGGGCTTCTCTCTCTCACAGTGCTTCCTTCCTTCACCTCTTCCTAACCTCTCCCAGACCACAGTACTCCACTCTGTCCCCAGGCTGTCCCTGCCTCTCTGACTCCCTCACCAGCCCTGGGGCTATGTTGCTCCACAGTACCCCCTCTCACTCCACACCGCCTGCCCACCCAGCAGGCCTCCTATGTGGGCAGTGGGAGCGCGGAGGAGCCCCTAGCTTTCCCAGGGTGTCGGGTTGATGGCCGGACACCCCTCCCCGGCCAGGATTGTTATTACAGCAGCTCATCTGTCACTGTTGTTTCCACCTAGACAGTGAGGAAAGCAGGCAACTGGCGCAGGGCGGGGGCCACTGAGGAGCCAGAATGAAGCATATATCCTCTTACCTGTATCAATATTATCACCCAGCGGGCAGGTCTGCTCAAGACATAGAGGAAGAGAGATGATTCCAATGAAGTTTGGTTTCAAAATTGTCCATTTGGTTTGTTATTGACTTGACAATAGAGTATGTGGACCTAGGTTTCCCATGATGATACTCCCTAAGATATTTGAACAATGTTTTCTTTGAGTTTGTTCCAAACACATAGTAAGAAGAGAACAATCAACAACTTCTTCACCAATAGGCCTCCCACTGGTTTTCTATGGTCGCTGCTTCCCTCTGGTGGCAGAAATCAAATGGTGTGTATGTGTGTGTGTGTTGTGTGTTGTGTGTTGTGTGTGTGTGTGTGTGTGTGTGTGTGTGTGTGTGTGTGTGTGTGTGTGTGTGTGTGTGTGTTTACATGTGTAGCAGGGTGGATTATCCCTGCTTCGTGGGAACGGGTGTGCACCGTCACTGGGTAGTGGGACACAGTAGAGCTCCGTCTGACTGCACCCTCGTCTTTGGGCCTGGAGCGTCAAACTGGAGGCCGGCAGTGAGAGTGGATGGGGCCCGGGATTTACCAACCTGGTCTGGTACTCTGGTCTTCCTCGCCTTTCCGGGGCGGTCAGCAGTACTCCCCAACTTGCTCTCACTTCCCCCAATACCTCCGTTAACCCTCCCACACCTAGTGACTGATATGTAAATAAGTAGATTAGTTCCTCCCGCAAGCAGTACCCTCCCTCGGTGACATTAAAGACCTTAATAGCTGAAAGGGGAAGTTGGGTAGGAAAGGGTTAAGTGTGTTAACGTTACCCGCACCAAAAAGGGTTAATGTTAAGGCTCAGGAATTGACACGCACACAAGACTCCCATCTACATTCTTTATCGTTATTTAAGGACTGGTCAGCTACAAATATTTAATAGCAATGGGTCCAATGGAAGGTAGTTCTATTATTACTTCAGTTGTAATTCAATACCTTGCAGACACTTATATCGTACACCCACACCGTATAGAACCAGGTATTGCAGACCCAAATATAATAGACCCAGATATTGTAGACTTCAATGTACTTGACTCATTACCCACGTCTGGGCTAGTACCAATAATAATACCTCTCTAAGGCTTTACTTATTATGGCAGCGTTACGTTACGTTTACGGTTAAGTAGATGGGAAAGTAATATTAAGGAACATACACGTTATCACACTCAAAGGAAATGAAAAAGGTGGGCCCACTTTACCAAACAAAAGTCCTAAACTAATGCCGGCATGTAATGTTTATGGGGTACCCCTATGAACTGTGGTTAGCAACCATTAGCTTCGCCCGTAGGCCGCAACACACTGTGTAATGTACGATAGGATCTTGGTCACCGAAGTGCCAGTGTACTCAACCAAGATGGCGGCCTCGCCGCACCACCACTAGTCCGGGTGGTAAGATGGCGTCGAACGCTCTCGTCCCAGGAGCTAGCAAGCTGTGTTAGGCAGGGGGGCAGTAGCGGGCTGGAGGCGCGTGCTGGGTGATGGCGACCTCTGCTGGACGGGGCGAACTCCCGTGCTAGGCTGCTGACTGCCGGTGCTGACAAGCTGCTAACTGCCGGTGCTGACAGGCTGCTGACTGCCGGTGCTGTGTTGACGCGTGTGGTAATCTGGTGGCTACCTTAACTGAAGCTACTCTGTCGGTCCTAGACAGCCCTCCTGCTAGTCGAACATGCAACCACGCACGGTGCCTCTAACCACCAGTTCTCTTCAGGCAACGCTTGCCGGGGGCACCTCGCTGGAGGGGATAACGTTAACATTAGCCACTTTGATATACCGCTTTCTTCTAGAATAACTCGCTGTATCACTAGGGTTATTCCGTTGGGATATTCAACACGCTACTACGCTTATATTTCTACTATAACCCGAAATATACTCAAGTCCAATACATTCACCCGCGTGCTTCACTACGGGGCTCTACAACGACACGACCATCCAGGTTCACGTTCAACGTCGAAGAGGCTGGTTCTCTCCACTTCCGTTTCAGTTGACTTGCTTCTCCTGGGCGCCTCCCTCCTGCGCTCCGCCTGCCACCGCCGCCCCCTGCTGGCACCGCCAACTAGCCCCACAGGAAGAACTGGGTGAATTTAATATGATTCAGTTTAGTGTTTATAATCCATATTCCAGCCGGTGACAGAAGGAGAAACTTGCGTCATTGTTCAGGAGAATATCAAGGGAAACTGGTTAACATGTCTTTGTGCACAAAAGGGAGATAAAAGGCCAAGTCAGCACTTCTGAATAATAGTCGAATATTCAGGGTGCTACACATGCAGCACAACAAAATCTCACAAAAAAAACAACACCAACGACAAACCAACCACCAAGTTCTCAGCTCAGCTGCCAATACCAGCTCATCTGCTACTAACTACACAGTCAACGTTGCTCTACCCAAGATACAATTAAAAAGATGACACTTGGCTGTTTTTCTCTTGGCTGTATTTATAACCCAGAATGTACATCCCTCTTGAGAACTCCTCTTCACTAGACTGGAAACATTTATCTAGGAAAAGTAACAGAGGCAGCAGTCTGGAACAGTCCAGAAAACAGTGGAAAACTGTTTCCCTTTGTGCACAATAAGGATATAAGGTAATGTGAGGCATTGGGGTTCAACAGGTAAATAAAAGCATTGACAGCCACTATGCCATGTAAAACCCTCCACTGCAGATCACACATTTTCTTGACGGTGGTTTGTACACTTCCCAACATTCCACCACTGCTGTAGTGAGGTAAACCGGTCTTTGTCTGCTTATGAACCTTCCATAAAAAGGTAAAAGCATCCCCTTTGTATTAGCTAAAAGAGACATAAAAACAGAGCAGTACACAAGAGAATGATCAGTAAAACGAACAGGGGTTATATAACAGTTGTTAGAAACACTAAAATGGTGTTTAAAACAATAAAACCGATCAAGTCTGGCCATTGATAAAAGATTATCTCTAGTGTGAACCCATGTGTATTGCTTCTGTCTTTAATGCAAGCGTCTCAATCACACTAGAGAGACGACTACGAGATGCAGAGTAAAGCCATTCTCACCTTCTCATATAATACTCTCTCTTTTAAAATACGTCCCTTTACAACCTCCTCAATCTCACATGACTGTGGCATGAAATGTCTGGAAAATAAAATCCCCACGCCACTCCACCACTATTACTGGTGTTGTGGCTTAAAACTATTTCTCCCTTCCATTATCTTTTCCAAGCCACTGTGTTATCATCGGTGCTGTGTGTCTCTTGGATGAGCATAACATGTTAGATGTTTTAGTTCTATTAATTTAAAAAGAGATGCCCTCTTTGCGTCATCTCTTGCACCATTTAGGTTTAAGGTTATGTCTGCCATGGGAGAATATCCAAGCTGCAGGACATAAAAGAATAAAAAGAAACCAGAGAACTTAACCTCTTAACCCTTTCACTGCCACACTACCAAAGGGTTAACCCTTTCACTGCAACAATACAGAATGTTAACCCTTTCACTGCCACACAACAAAGTGTTAACCCTTTCACTACCACACTACAGACAGTTGGTTAACCTTCTGTAGTGTGGTAGTGAAAGGGTTAAGCCAGAGCCATATTTTCCAAAAATGCGTCTAAAAGTACATACGTAAGTAAAGTGACATTAATTTTGTACCAGTACTGGACCGCTCGGGCTTAAGGGGTTAACCATCACTGGAGATTTTTTATCATGACCTTTGAACATGTTTCCTTAACTCATTCACGGCCAACCACGTATATATGTGTTTGCTCGCCAACCGTTCAGTGCATATATACGTTTTTGGATTGTTTTTCCTTTTGTTCGATTTTAATATTCTATTCAATGTCACGGACCTGTATGTTGCCGTTAACCCTTTCACTGCCACACGACAATCGATCAATCAAATGTATTTGTATAGCACGTTTAAACATGCCGCTTGTCAACCAAAGTGTTTCACATGGCTAAGCTAAGTACAAAGAAAAGTATAAAATAAACAGAGAAACAAAATAAAATCAACGGATAGACAAAGGAAAAACAGAACAACACGTCAACAAGTACGGCAAGAGTCAAAGTGAGTCAGGGAAGGCCAGGCGATATAGGTGGGTTTTGAGTTTTGATTTAAAAGACTCGATGGAGGGGGCAGATTTGATGGACATGGGGATGCTGTTCCAGAGGTCAGGGGCTGCGACCGCAAAAGCACGTCCCCCCCTAGACTTGAAGTTGGACCTACGAGTGGTTAGGAGACCCTTATCAGCCGATCTGAGGGCCCTGGCGTTGGTATAGGGGGTGAGGAGGTCTGCTAGGTAAGCAGGGGCTTTACCATTTAGGGCTTTGTACACCATTAAGAGGACCTTGAAGTCTATTCTAAAGCGCACCGGGAGCCAGTGGAGGGAGGCAAGTACAGGGGTGATGTGAGCTCTCTTCCGGGTACCTGTGAGCAGTCTAGCGGCAGCGTTTTGGGGGAGTTGTAGACGGGCTATGGTGGATTTATTTAGCCCCAGGTACAGGGAGTTACAGTAGTCTAAGCGTGAGGATATGAAGGCGTGAATTATTCTTTCCAGGTCTGAGGGGGAGAGAATGGCCTTGATCTTGGCTATGGACCGGAGCTGGAAAAAGCATCCCTTCACCACCGAGTTTACCTGCCTATTGAAGGAAAACTCGGGGTCAAAGAGCACGCCCAGGTTTTTAACAAAGGGCTTGACTAGGGGAGACAGGTTACCCAGGCTGCTGGCAATGACATTGGTTTGGTTTGGAGGGCCGAAAAGGAGGATTTCACATTTTGAGTGATTGAGTTGTAGAAAATTGTGTGCCATCCAGCATTTGATGTCGTCTAGGCAGGAATGAAGACTGTCAAGATTGTTTATATTGTTGGGTTTCATGGGGAGATAGACCTGAGTGTCGTCAGCATAAAAATGGAAAGAGATGTTGTGTTTTTTAATTATCAGACCAAGGGGCAGCATGTATAGGGAGAATAGGATAGGGCCAAGGATGGAGCCTTGTGGAACCCCGCAAGAGAGAGAGGCAGAGGGGGAGGAGCAGTTTCCGATGTTAACGGAAAAGCTTCTGTCACTGAGGTAGGAGGTGAACCATGATAGGGCTGTGCCACTGACACCAACTGCTTGGTGGAGACGGTCAATGAGGATAGCATGGTCTATTGTATCGAAAGCTGCACTGAGGTCTAAGAGCATAAGGACAGCGCAGTCCCGGTTGTCTGTAGTGAGGAGCAGGTCATTGGTGACCTTAAGCAGGGCAGATTCTGTGCTGTGGTTGGCTCTGAAACCTGACTGAAATGTGTCCAGGATGTTATTCAAGTGCAGGTAGGGAGACAGCTGAGAGAGAATAGCCTTTTCAAGGACCTTTGATAGGAATGGGAGCTTGGAGATTGGCCTGTAATTATTGAGCTGGGTGGAGTCTAGGTTGGGTTTTTTCAGAAGGGGCTGGACCACTGCTTGTTTGAAGCAGGTTGGAACGGTACCAGTGACTAGGGAGGTGTTAATGATAGAGAGGATGCTGGGGCCAGTTGTGGGAAATACTTCTTTGAGAAGAACAGAGGGAACTATGTCAAGGGGGGAGGTGGTTGGTTTCATGGCTGAGACTATATATGTGAGAGTAGAGAGGGTGATGGGTTGAAAACAGGCCAGGGTGGATGAACAGGGCGGCGAGACATCTAAGCTACGTGTAGGTGGTGTGATGTTGTTTCTGATTACCTCAACTTTGTTTATGAAGAATTTTAAGAATTCCTCACATTTGGTTGGAGACACATCCAGGCTAGTTCTAGGGGGGGGGCTAATGAAAGAGTTAATGGTGGCAAATAGGGTCCTGGGGTTTTGAGAGTTACGGATGAGGTCTGAGAAGTATGCGGCTCTCGCTGCTTTAACTGCTAACTGATAACTGATGCGAGTGTCTCTAAGCATCTCGAGAGAGACATGGAGTCTATCATTTTTCCACTTACGCTCTGCTCTCCTGTACTCTCTCCTCTGGGCTCTGGTGGTGTCATTTAGCCACGGCTGGCCCTTAGACTTTGTTTGTTTTTTTAGTCTAAGGGGGGCTACTGAGTCCAGAATGGAGAGGCAGGTGGAATTAAACAGGGATGTGAGTTAATCTATGTTAAGGTGGGGGAGGGAGAGGCTTCAATAGTACAGATGTTAGGGGCAGCTAGGAAGGCGGAGGAAAACGTACTGGTTGTTAAGGGGTTAATGCTGCGGGAGAGACGCCCCGGGGAGGGGGATTTGGCTGGGGGGAGAGAGAGAGAGGAGGTGAACATTACGGCATAGTGATCAGAGGAGCATGCATTTTCATCAATATTCATATTTGACACTGATAAATCATGGGTTAAGACTAAATCAAGCGTATGGCCTAGTTTGTGGGTGGCGGTGGTAGTAAGTAAAGTGAGTTCGAATGAGTCGATCAATTCCATGAAATCAGACACCATAGGCTTGGATGGGCAGCACACATGAATATTAAAGTCACCAAGAATCAGGATTCTGTCATGGATGGACATGGTATTTGACAGAAATTCGGAAAATTGGGAGATAAAGTCCTTGCTGCTAGGGGGCCGATAAACGAGGGCGATTAGGAGAGGTTTGTCCAAGTCAACCATGGTCAACTGTACTTCAAAGCTGGAAAATTGCGCACAGTTCACAACACGGCAGTTAAAGGAGTTTTTATATATCAAAGCTAGACCACCTCCTTTTCCTGATGATCTGGGTGTGCTAAAAAAGCTACAGTCACTGGGACACATTTCCACGAGATGAGTGAGCTCACCAGGGGTAGCCCATGTTTCAGTCACCATCAAAAAATGCAATCCGTTTTTGGTCGCAAAGTCATTTAAGACGAAGGTTTTGTTGGAGATGTGATTCGCGTTGATCAGAGCCATTTTCACTTCAACTGGGTCGGGGGCAGCAGTGGTAGTATGATCCGATGACGGGGTATCCACACCAGCGGGCGGAGGTTGTCAGAGACTACCCCCCCGCGTTTCGCGCGCGGCCTAGGGGGAATCCCCGCCGTCGGCAGCCCATCCAGGTTTACGTTTAGTGTAATCGCGCGAAGTGAGGTGTATCTCGGCTCCAGATCGACAGACGGTTAACCCTTTACTAGCACACAACTGTAACGCTCCCCAGGTTGCTGCGCCATCCTGTGGACTATTTCAGGTGGTGCAGCTTTGTTCCCTGATCACCATGTTATGTCATGTTATTATTATCAATTTGTGTTCTGTTAATTTGATGTCTGTCTTGTCTGTGTTACACTCCCTGGTCTAATGTCTCTCCTATCTGTGTTGGTTTTGTGTTCTGGTTAGTGTTGTTATTTTGTGTGTATATATATTTCAACCTTGTAATGTTCTGTGTCACTCTGTCTCCCCAGCTGAGTCCAATCACCCAATTACCCTCCTGTGTCAATCAGTGTCTGTATATATGCCTGTGAGTTCCAGTCTTCCCTGTTGCGTCATTTCACGTTGTTACTCTGTTCCTGTCGTTGTGTTCATTGTTGTTAGCCGTTCACTGAACACTGTTGTAAGTAGCACACTGTCTTGTCGGAGTTTCTATCGCTCCTGTTGTTGGAGGATAGTTTACATTTATAGTGTTTTTGTTTTGCAGGGCAATTAGTTTGTTTTTAGACTTGCCCGTTCTCTTTGTTCGTTGAGCCACTCTGAACAACATTAAAGGAGCCGTGCTCACTTTATTTCTGTTACGGTTAGGCATTATAAATGTGGACAGAGAGAAACCCAGGCGCAGACCAGCAGAGGAGAGACGAACACAACAGTTGAATCTTGAAAAAGTGAGCATGGCTCCTTTAATGTTGTTCAGAGTGGCTCAACGAACAAAGAGAACGGGCAAGTCTAAAAGAAAAAATGAATTGCCCTGCAAAACAAAAACACTATAAATGTAAACTATCCTCCAACAACAGGAGTGATAGAAACTCTGACAAGACAGTGTTCAGTGAACGGCTAACAACAATGAACACAAAGACAGGAACAGAGTAACAACGTCAAATGACGCGACAGGGAAGACAGGAACTCACAGGCATATATACAGACACTGTTTGACACAGGAGGGTAATTGGGTGATTGGACTCAGCTGGGGAGACAGAGTGACACAGAACATTACAAGGTTGAAATATATATACACACAAAATAACAACACTAACCAGAACACAAAACCAACACAGATAGGAGAGACATTAGACCAGGGAGTGTAACACAGACAAGACAGACATCAAATTAACAGAACACAAATTGATAATAATAACATGACATAACATGTCCTTATCAGGGAACAAAGCTGCACCACCTGAAATAGTCCACAGGATGGCGCAGCAACCTGGGGAGCGTTACACACAACCGACGGTCGTGGACCAGATGGACATCAATACTGGAAATCGCGATCAAACAATTGGAATATACTTTTTGGAATAGCCCCGATCAAAGGTAAGGACTATCTGACGTCAATTCCACCTTGATCCTGCAATGATTTCATATCGATCCGGCTGATTAGCGTATGTGGTGTTCAAATCGAATGCCGTTACTGGCAATCAAAGCATCAGAAACGAACCCCCCCCCCCCTTTCATGCATTCATGATGAAACATAATACCTATTATATACATTTGATTTGGAAATAGTAGCGTGTCCAGGGATGCCCTATAACTCAGCTTTTCAGGAATTAGCCCGGATCACTCTGAAATTATACAATATTCACCACGGGATAACGCGCGAACGTATAAATGAAAAAGATTATTCTTTTTTGCATGTTCGACGGAAGATACTGACTGTCAAATGACCATAGTATTGTCTCCATAGCTATAATATAGAATATAGATATAGCTCTACAAACAAGGTGACGCACCCCTATCTTTAAATGTGGCCTAGCTAGAACGGGATAAGGATAATGGCTGGCGCTGAATGAGTTAATCGAAAAATATCTTGATCCGAGAAACCTTCCTCGGTTACGTCTCTGTTGCGTTTCATTAGCCACTTAGCCGACTCAATAAATAACTTTAGGTCAGGGAAAAAACGTTCCACCTTAACGGCCTTGAACCTTTGGTGTCCTGTAGAAATGTTTTTATTCTAGTTAAATAACTGCAGAATATCCATCCGTCACCATTAATTTAGTTCAAAAACATTATTTTAACAAATACCAAAGAGATTAGACCACATCGTATGTATTGATAGGAACTCCTACTAACTGTATCAAAAGACATAAAGACTCAACATGGGGGGTAAGGATGAGAAAAAGGGTAGAAGGAAACACGAAGCAGCGAATCCAACGGCGACGATTGATACACGTTCCAAGAAACCAACAGGCGACGCGCCGGCAGATCCGCTGCTGACAACCCCCGATGGGAATATAACGGAGAATATACCGGGTACATCGGCGACTGGCTCCGAGATGGAGACAATAGAGGACAACACAACGGGAACGACAGGAAAAAGTAGCGTGAAGGACAAAGCAGAGGATATTGAGAAGATAATAGCCAACAAACCCGTCGGCCCCATCACTGCAGCTACAATATCAACTGGCACTGGCAGTGTAATTACACAACCCGACTTTAACTCCCTGACTAGCCTGATCAAGGATCTGATTAGGGAACAGATGGTAGCTTTCAAATTACACGTCGCACACATCGATACTAAATTCGAACACATCGATGCTAAATTAGAAGAAGTTATGAAAGCGGTCGCTGTACAGTCCATGCGAATCACGACAGTGGAGAATACGGTGACAGAAATTACACGGGCAGTCAAAGAGAACGAGAACACCATCAACGTTGGTATGACAGAGGTAACAAAGGAGATAAAAAGGGTGGAAGAGGCATGCCGGAGGAAAATACAAGAAGTTAAAGATGAAGCGATGGAGAGGCTACTCGAAACCCAACGTTACTACAAGCGAAATAACATCCGCATTGTAGGACTTGATGAAGCAGTCAATTGCGCAGACGACAAGTTTCCAACAGTGCTATCAGAGATTTTGGGTAACAACTTTCTAAACACAGAGCCGATAGTGGACCAAGCTTACAGAATCGGTACTCGGGATCAAAGAAGTAACGGTCCAAGAGTCATCATTGTTACTCTGCGCAAGACGGCAATAAGAGATGACATCATCAAAATTGCTCGCAACCAAAGGGGAAAGCTGAAACATGGTGAAAACCCAATATTTATCTACGAGGATCTTTGCAAAGAGGCCATCGCTCAGCGTTTCCCCTACAAGGAGGTGATGCAGAAATTGTTCAAGTCTGGCCTCAAACCAAGGCTGGTATACCCAGCGCTATTATCGATCGTGGGCAGTGACGGCCGTAGGGTAGGATTACACACGCCTAAAGAAGCAGAGGAATACTGGAATATACATGGAGCAGAACCCCCAAGGCAGAGCGATACACTGTCGAACAACAGCTAAGCCTTCTCATCTCTCTCTTTCTCTGTGTATATCAGTATTAGAATGACTTTATCCGGGCTCAACAAAAGTAGCAGATGATATGCATGCCGGCTACACCAAGGCATAATGTGTATAATATGATTCGTAATGCATTATATTTTCAGACCTCTGGTCTCCGTGGAGACAAGAATATATCATTGACACTAAGAACAATCTGGAATATTCTGTGCTCATCGCTCGACTGCTCTGGGTCACTTAGAAATATCCCGAAAATACTAGCAGTCATGAACCCTGGGTAGGAAGATCATTCTGGAACATAACAGCAGTCTGTTAGTATATACTAGTGTATTCTACAACCTTCTAGAATATAATGCACCATTACAACGAAGGCCTGCAACTCTAACATTAACATCCGGTGTGTATAAGCATAAGCATATGATCAATTGACTGAAATTTAATCAGGCCTTAATAAGACTTTAAAAAAAAATCAACCACACCTAAACGTATGAGCACAACAAGGTTATTCTAATAATTTAAATAATCACTCCACTGATGTAGAGATTGGCACATTGTAGCTCTAAAAGTCTCTGTTTTTCTCTTTTATCTATTTACTCAATTCTGTTCTAGTGGCTTCTCCACGTTGAGTTTTATTCTATCTCTCACTCCTTTTTTTTTCTCTTTTATCTTACATTGTTCTTTCCCATTGTTCTTCATATTAAGGTGTTAATGTTTCTCTACAATCTTTTCCTTTTTTCTGATGTTTCCTACATAAGTTAGTAGAAGGTTCAAATGAATATATCGATGAAAGTGTATTATTATTTTTTTTTTCATTTTTCATAATATTTCATTACAGTAAGGGAAGGCGCAAGACCAAAAGCGACATTCTATTGAATTAGAATGAAAATGTTAGATCCTATGGCAATTAGCATAGGAAGATTAGGATTACAAAACTCAGTTTGGGCAATCCGGTGGCCTAAGGGAGGGAGTCATACGCGGAGGATGTGTTTTTGAAACACAGGCCTGTACGACTCTCTGGGTGAGGGGAAAAAATGGGATTTTTATTTGTATATATATATGTTTTTAAGCTCGGCTCTCAACGGGACCTCAATAATTGGATGTACATCTATTGTAGCTTCGCACTCCAGTAGCATTACCAAAAACTACACAAAAACATGTATAGATTATGGCTAGTTTAAATATAATGATATGGAACACTGGTGGGATAAACAAACAACACAAACGCAAAAGCGTGCTCACACTGATGAAAAAAGAACATGTGGACGTGGCTCTACTAAGCGAAACGCACATTTTAGAGGAAGACATAGATACGTTAGCGGATAACACATATCATAATATTAGTCACTCTTCTTTTGGTACGAGAACTCGAGGTGTAGCCATAGTCGTCAGACGTAAGTTAAATATTGAATTAAAGGGGGTATGGTCAGATGCGGATGGGCGTATAACTATAGCTAGGATTGTACACAATAACAGGAAAATAGCGTTGGCAGCGGTATATGCCCCAAATTTGTACGAAGAGGGTTTCTTCACTACACTAACCGATGAAATGTTAAACCATCCCGATTACTCATTTATAATAGGTGCGGATTTTAATGCCATTTGGAATCCAAGGATGGACAAATCTTACCTCGCCTTTTCCAGCGAACAATAAAATTCATCTAAAGCATTAAAGGATTGGTCAAAGATTACAGGTGTAAATGATTTATGGCGTTCACTTAATCCCACGACCCGAAAGTACTCTTGTCGATCGGCGAGACATAACACATTATCCAGAATTGATTATGTCTTTGCATCCCCGAGACTATTTGATAAATATGAAGTGGAAATGATACCCAATGCACTATCAGATCACTGTTATTTACTCCTAAAAGCAACATTTGGTATACTATCTTCCCGGGCCCCAAGATGGCGTTTTAATTCGATGCTGCTTAATAACAAGGAATTCATTACACAACTCAAAGAAGCTCTCACAGTATTCCTACGGGAGAATGCAAACTCGGTGCAAGACCCCAGAATAATATGGATGTCGGTAAAGGGTATGATCAAGGATTTCACTGATAGATTTTCCTCCATAATGCGCAAGAATCAATGCACAAAACTGTCTGAACTGGAAACGCTTTACTCAACGTTATTTAATTCTTTAAAATACAACAACTCAACTAGACTAGAAAATCAAGTTAACGTACTAAAAACAGAGATCAATGCCATATACAGACAACAATCGGAAATGCAAATATGCAGCACAAGACAACAGCAGTACTCCCAAGGTTCTAAACCTAGTCACCTATTAGCCATGCGATTAAGAATTAATGCAAAATTTGCAGATATAACTGCCATTAGAACACAACAAGTACTTGAAACAGACCCCAAAATAATAAACGATACATTCAAAGAATTCTACTTTGACCTTCGATCAAAACAAAATGGACACATATCTTAATCAAATTATTCTCCCTAAACTTTCAGAGGATGACGCTAAACAGTTAGAAACACCGATCACACTAGAGGAACTCAAGAAGGCCATATCCGAAATGCAAAATGGTAAGGCTCCCGGAAGAGACGGTATCCCATCAGAAATGTACCTTTCTTGTTGGGACATAATTGGACCCTTATTACTAAATATGATCTTATACTCAGTCAAGGAGGGGAGCTTCCATAAAAACGACAATATTGCACTCATTTCAGTCCTTCTCAAAAAAGACAAAGACCCCACCGAGTGCGGTAGTTACAGACCCTTAAGCCTCCTCGGAACCGATGTCAAACTGTACTCTAAGGTATTAGCCATCAGATTACAAAAGCATATGACGTCTTTAGTTCATCCGGACCAAACTGGCTTCATAAGAGGTCGCCTGATCACTGATAACATAAGACGAATACTGCACGTACTAGATGCAGACAAGGAAGACACCATACCTAAGGCGATGCTGTCCCTGGATGCTATGAAAACCTTTGACAGGCTGGAATGGTCGTATCTATGGGCAGTATTAGAAAGGATGGGGTTAGGAAAAGGATTCATTGATATGATTAAAGTATTATACAAAGACCCATCGGCCATGATTACAACAGGTACATTCATCTCCAAAATCTTTCCGGTATCACGCTCAGCCAGACAGGGTTGCCCTCTTAGTCCCGGACTATTCGATCTATCATTAGAGCCTTTAGCACAATATATAAGACAATCCCAATCCATAGAACCAATCGTAATCAAGGGCACACAACATAAAATTAGTTCATATGCGGACGACGTAATATTGTTCATGCAAAGCCCCAACACCACATTGCCTCATCTACTCAAGTTGATTGAGAACTTTGGTGATTTATCGGGATTTAAAATAAATTGGCCGAAGTCGGCTTTCCTTCCACTTAACACCCATGCAAAAAAAGATACAACCCTCCCAGGTGAGATACCTATGGTAAAACATTTTAGATGCTTGGGTGTGGAAATATTTCCCACCATAAGACAAACGGTGAAGCACAATTACACAAAAATACAGAACAAAATCAAAGACGACCTGGACAGGTGGGCAAAACTTAAAAACTCAGTACAGGCAAGGGTATCAATAGTTAAGATGGATGTACTACCTAGAATCAACTTCATCAGTTCAATGCTACCGTTACCCCCTCCAGAGGGTTACTGGAAAAGATTACACTCCTCCACATACAAATTTATTTGGAATAACAAACCACCACGCATAAAAAGATCCACCGCACAGAGAAATAAAGCAGACGGTGGCATGGCAGTTCCAGATTTTTTCCAATATTTTAAGGCGTACACATTAAGACCATTGACAATATGGTTTGATCCCCAAGCATTAGTATCCTGGAGAAAATTGGAAGAAAACATAGTAGCCCCACATAGACTGAAGGACATAGCACACACTAAACTACCAATCAAGCACTGTGAGCGGAAATTTGGCCCCATAATTACCCATGCGATCCGGATATGGCGTGAAACACAAAAAAAATATCCTAACCCACAAAAATGGCATAATCACACTCCCTTATTCAATAACAATGCACTCTTAATTGAAAAACGTCCTATAAGATTCCCTATATGGGAAGAGCAAGGCATACACTCATTAGGGGATGTTTTTAACAACCAGGGTTTTTGTAGTTATGGAGAAATATGCACAAAGTTTAATCTCACCGGGTCCACATGGCTTTTTTACATACAGTTACTGCTATGTTTGAAGTCTCACGGTGTTCCATTAGACATACCAGTTGAACACCACAGATACCACAAATTCTTCTATGAAAGAGAGACATCGAGAGGTTTTGTATCAGGTTTTTATTATCAATTACTAACGTCCTCGTATGAAACCCTCCAACTAGACTCTGTCTGGAGGAGGGATATACCAGACCTGGAAAGTGACTTTGATTGGCAAGGAGCATGGGCAAATGTCCGTCTTACATCAAGGAACCCGGACCATCAACAAATCAATCTTAACTATATTCACAGGACATACTTGACTCCTATAAGACTGAACAGAATGGGTCTTAAACAAGACTCAAAATGCTCCCAATGTACAAATGGAGACGAAGGGACATTTATGCACATGTATTGGGACTGCCCACCAGTTAAGGCATTCTGGAAAGATGTGACCCATCAATTATCAAATCTCGTATCTTGGAATATACCAGTACACCCCTCTGTATTACTATTGAATGATGTTTTTGAGTTTGCAGTAAATCCACAGCTAAAGAGATTGGTTTTATCGGGTATCACAGTAGCTAAAAAACTGATCGCATCACGCTGGTTTCAACCGGAAAAAATGTGCCGGAAGGTTTGGTTTCTTACATATCTCGATGTGATTTATCAAGAAATATCTACAGCAAGAATTCTGGGTCTCAACGAATCCAAAATGTCAATGTGGTTAGAAGTGGTGGAGAGAATAAAAGCTAGCTTATAATGGTAGTGTCTGGTTAGGAGTGAGGGATAATGGAGGTACTATCCAAGGAGGGGTCCGGGAGGGGGGGGTTCGAGCTGGAGCATATGTGTGTAGGGTTTTAGATAATAGGTATTAGGGGTATATCCTGTATAAGGCATTGGTATAATTGGTAATTTCGTTGGATATACACTGTATACGGTAAAATATTATTATAGACTTTTTTTTAGTTTTCTGTTTCTGTACTTGCATGTCATTTTAGCCACCTTAATTGTTAGTTTCATTATGCATTGTGTGTTGAGTACTGACTTTTAATAATTTTTGTTTTGCAATAATAAAAAAAAAAAAAAAAAATCCATCCCTTCTGTCAGCCTGAGACTGAGTGGGGGGCAGAGACTCCACATCATCACTGAAGTCAGAGTCTTCAGTGTCAATGTCTACCTCCTGCTCTGGTTGGCACTTCTGAACATTGACAGCAGTTTTTTTTGCTCCAGGGTCCGATTGACTGACCTCAGTTTTCCTTTTTTGCATAATTGTAGTGACATCAGCATCAAGGTCCATTTCCTCCTCATTTAAGACAAACTCTGCTACTCTGGTAGCCTGTCCAGTAGCCTGTTTGCCTCGTTTGGTTCTCCTTTACAGCCTTCGCTTTTCCCTTTGTAACCTTTTTTTCTCATTATCTTTAAAAACATTTCCTGTCTCCTCTACCAGGCCTCTCCTTTCCTCCTGCACCTCCTCACCTTGTCCTGTCTCCTCTACCAGGCCTATCCTTTCCTCCTGCACCTCCTCACCTTGTCATGTCTCCTCTACCAGACCTCTCCTTTCCTCCTGCATCTCCTCACCTTGTCCAGAGAGAGAGAGAGAGAGAGAGAGAGAGAGAGAGAGAGAGAGAGAGAGAGAGAGAGAGAGAGAGAGAGAGAGAGAGAGAGAGAGAGAGAGAGAGAGAGAGAGAGAGAGAGAGAGAGAGAGAGAGAGAGAGAGAGGCTATGTTATGCATACAGTAGACTTTAGTCTGGGCAGTACTGTGTATTCTACCCCCTACTATGCACAGTTGCACACGTTACTGGTTTCCATGGATATAGTTGGATATTGTAAATATGTGGTTTTATCAAATAGTAATTTATTGATGTCACTGTCCTGGGGTTCCTGGGAAATGCCTACATGTTTTGATACTTTATCAAAGTGTTTTTGGTAGATGGTCATAGAAGGGACAGTAAAGTAGTGTAATAAGTGGGTTTCATTTTCTTATTTCATCAAGTTCACAGTAATGACAAGAGCCTCTGATCTTCCTCCAGTGTACCTTCTTGTGTCAATATCTAATGTCAATATCCCGGGAAGGGAACAGAGAGATTGCTGGCTCCTGGATAGATCATACAGATTCAGATTCAGATTCAGAGTTTTATTTGCCACATGGAAACATACATACAAAATCATAAATACCATACCATGGGCAAAAGGAGCAGGAAGAAGAATAAATATTATAGTTACCTGCCCCTTATTCCTAAACTAAACAAGTATTACTCGATGGTCGGCGTACAACCTAATTTACACAAAATAATCATTTATACCATATACAAAGAAACAAACAATCCACAGTTTAAACAAGAACAAATGTAATGATAATAATAATAAAGAATAAAAGAAGGAAAAGAAAATATCTCACTATTCAGATCACATTTGACTTTCATACTGACTAAATTTTTTTTTTTTATAATTCTTTTTGAATTGACAAACACTATTACATCCCTTAAGCTCGTTATGGAGAGAATTCCACAACTTTACACCAATAACTGAAGGACACATCTGTTTAAGTGTGGTACATGCAAACTGATGTTTAAATTTTAATTTCCTCCTACTAAACTCACTTTCTAAATGAAAAAGATTTTGTAGTTTTTCTGGCAGTGTATTATTTCTTGCCCTAAACATAATTAACATTGTTTGAAACTTAACCATGTCTTCAAGTTTAATTATTCTAGATTTAATAAATAATGTGTTTGTGTGTTCTCGATAATTCACTTTATGTGTGATTCTTACAGCCCTCTTCTGTAGTATATATAATGGTTTTATATTGGTCCCATAAGTATTCCCCCATACTTCAACACAGTAACTGAGATAAGGTGAGATGAGTGAACAGTAGAGTGTTCTCATTGCCTCATACTCTAACACATCCTTTACTTTATTCATAACAAAAATACTATTGGACATCTTTTTTTTTTAACATGTGCTATGTGAGATTTCCATGTTAATTTATCATCCATAATTACACCAAGAAAACGACACAACATATCTTTCACATTCATACACCAAACAAGCAATATGTTCCTAATTTAGGTTTGTGACAGATTCCCTCTGCCCATTTAATTTGTTTGTGTGTCACAATGGTTCACACACAACTTATCCGTCGACTAAAAACACACTTCTTCAATCAATATCTAAAAAATATATATATATTCAATCTAGTTTGCTGCAGCTCAAATGTATCCCCTTGCCCCACTTTGCCTTTTATGTCTCTGTCTGTGTTTTGTGTATTTTGTATGTTTGTTTTTGTTTTTGCTGCCATTTTGGCCAGGTCTTGCTCGAAAAAGAGATCTTTGATCTCAAGTGACTACCTGGTAAAAATAAAGGTTAAATATAATAATAATATGTCTCTACTACTATGCACTCAACACTGCAGCACCCAAGTTTCAACACTGTTTGATGAACATTGTTACTCAGCTGAAAGAGTTCCCTTCCTGCTGATTTGTCTTAGTCTCAGCGTCAGCTTTGTGTGTGTGTGTGTGTGTGTGTGTGTGTGTGTGTTTGTGCATGTGTGTGTGCGTGTGCGTGTGTCCTCTTCCCAGGATCATGAAGTTCCATGTGGCAAAGAAGAAATTCAAGGAGACTTTACGCCCCTACGATGTGAAGGACGTCATCGAGCAGTACTCTGCTGGACACTTGGACATGCTGTGTCGCATCAAGAGCCTCCAGACCAGGTCCGCTCTCTCACACACACACACACACACACACACACACACACACACACACACACACACACACACACACACACACACACACACACACACACACACACACACACACACACACACACACACACACACACACACACACACACACACACACACACACACACACACACACACACACACACACACACACACACACACACACACACACACACACACACACACACACACACACACACACACACACACACACACAGTGATGTCCACATGAATACAAGTACAGTATGTCAAGGATATAAACACTAATAATGCAATCAGATATTGAGAGACAGTTGGTTACAAAAGTGCCTGATTGGCCACATTGTTGCAACACAACAATTGGACAGCATATACACTCTCATCCAGTGGTTTTTATTGCACTATATCATACAGTCTCCATAATGAAGTATAGTAGCTTTTAACCCAGGGGGACCAATGTATTTAGATTCAGTACATCTTAGCCATCTCAGAAACCTGCTAACCTGGTATCATAATCATAATAATCAAATCATAAGTGTGGAAAGACGAAAGTGCGCTTTTAATGTTGAAATCTATTACAATTTTAATTTTAATTAAATTTTTATTTAATGACAAATCTATAAAAAAATTAATCAGACGGTTTTAATGTAAATTCTATGCTTAATTTATGCCTGTCTATAATTATGCCAATTCTATGCTCATTTCATGCCTATGTCTATGTTGTGTCACATCACTGCTGTGAAGCACTCTGGGCTGCCACTCTTGTATGAAAGGTGCTACAGAGATAAAGTGTATTATCATCATCATGATTATGATCTTGTTGTCCATGGAGTGCCGTGGCCTCTCTCACCCAGCGTGTGTGTGTCCTCTCCCCCCCAGACTGGACACCATAGTGGGCCCTCCTCGGAGGCCGCTGGCCAGCCGCGCCAAGACCTTTTCCTCCCCCTCCCTGCATTTATATTACAGTCAGCTGCGCAGGAAGCACTCCCCGGGGTTAGGCCACAATCCCCGTCACGGTCACCCCCCGCCCACTCTGTCCTACGCTAACCAAACCAAACATTACCCCAAACGTCGCCGTAGTTGATAGAAACACCCTTCTTGTCCTGTGTAGTATCTTAAAGGAACACGCCAACCTTTTGGGAAATTAGCTTACCGTCTTCTCCAGAGAGAGAGACAAGAAGATAGATACCAGTTTCCTCTCTGTGCGTTCAGTCGAAAGCTATCTGGCTCCATGTTAGCCTAGCTTAGCACAAACGTTAGACTAGATTAGCACAATGAATGGAAGCGGACAGTGCCGGTTAGCCTAGGCATTGTCCAACTAACACCTCTCCCGAAGGCTAACCGGCACTGTCCACTTACATTCATTGTGCTAAGCTAGGCTAACGTGCAGCCAGATAGCTTTCTACTGAACGCACAGAGAGGAAACTGGTATCTATCTTCTTGTCTCTCTCTGGAGAAGACAATAACCTAATTTCCCAAAATGTTGGCGTCTTCCTTTAACGGTCTTTAAGGAGTTCAACGCTCGATGTGGGTGGATTTCTAACCCTTTGAGGTGTGCAATCGCATCTGACGAGAACATTCTGATGTTGATGTCACAGCTGCTACTGGTTACTGTAAGCTGTAGGGTTCTTCTAGAATGGGGGGTGCTCAGCTGATGTTCCATTAAGGACACCTCACATTAAAGGTCCTGTAAGTGGTATTATTTTGTTAAAATAAATGTTAAATAGCTCTACATTCCGACATCCATCACTGATATAGAGTGTGTGGTCAGTAACATGGGTCTCCCAGTCCCTCCGCTCTGCAATAAACACAAATAACTTGTCTGGTATCCCTTCCCACTTTATCCAATCAGGAGAGAGAACTCCACACAATGGTCTGACAAAAACTGTGTTTGAATCTGCCAGAGCTGTAAGAAAATCGGGCTTAGCTAAATGTCTTGAAATAAGCTAAAGATATCTAGGGTTCTGCAGAGCGGAGGGACTGGGAGACCCATGTTACAGACACTCTATATCAGATGGCTGTCAGAATGTAGAGATACTTATTTTAACAAAAGAATACCACTTACAGCACCTTTAATGAAGAGTTTTCCGATATTAACAAATGCTACACGATCAATCACGTGGGCCTGTAGTTTGATCATGTTTATAATTTTGGAAACTGCATTATGTTTTGGCACGTGGGAATTGAACTCCTTAAACATCCCCAGTGAGTTTGAAGACTCTGTCCTCTAACATCTCAGGGAGAGTGTCAGACTCTCACCTTGGTAACAAACAATTATAATTGCATGCAATTTTTTAACCACTTTTCAATTATTAGGAAAGAAGTAGGCAGATTCATTTTTCTCCCAACCACTGAGATGCATTGTGGTTGATGATTGGTTGGTTGGTTGGATAGCTGGGATAGTAGATATACAATATTGTAGTGTGTATGCATTGGACTGTGATTTTGTGCTCTATTATAGTTTCCATTCTGGGGCAGTAGATGGCACCATTTCTATAGCAGGAAATGCTTAGTGTTTGGGAAGCATGGTGCTTGGATATGTTAGTTTTTGTGAAATGTATGGTGTGTACGTGTACTTGTGTATGGTGGTTGTTTCTTAATGTGTGTGTGTGTGTGTGTGTTTCAGTTTGTACCTGACTGAGTGAGTGTTTGCATGTATGCAATGCATGTGTGTATGTGACTATGTGTATGTGTGTTTTGCACTCTGAAGTTCAGTCTATCTGTCCCGCTCTCTCTCCTCTTTCCCTCTCACTCTCTCCCTCTCTCTCCCTCTCTCACTCTCTCCCTCCCTACCTCTCTCCCTCTCCTTCTCTCTTTCTCTATCACTCTCTGTCCCTCTCTCTCCCTATATCCTCTCTCTCTCCCTCTCTCTGTCCCTCTCTTTCTCCTCTCTCTCTCTCCCTCTCCTCTCCCCCTCTCTATCTCTCTATGTCCCTCTCTCTCTTGCTCTCTATCTCTCCTCTCTGACTATCTCTCTCCCTCTCTCTCCTCTCTCTCTATCCCTCTCCCCTCCCTCTCTCCTCTCTCCCTCTCTCCTCTCTCTATCTCCTCTCCCCCTCTCTCCCTCTCTCTCTCTATCTCCTCTCCTCTCTCTCGCTCTCCTCCTCTCTCCTCGTCTCCCTCTCCTCTCCCTCTCCTCTCTATCACCTCTCCCTCTCTCTCTCTCTCTGACCTCATGTTTCTCCTACAGAATGGCCAGTGGACCGGGCTCTGGGCCCAACCTGAACACCCAACCCAGGAACATGTCGTCCCCTCCTGCCCTGCAGTTATATTATAGCCAGACCAGGAGGGAGCCCTCTAGCCTGGGGTTAGACTGAGCCCTCCCAGTCACACACACACACACACACACCACACACCACACACCACACACCACACACACACACACACACACACACACACACACACACTAGTGGTCTGCAAGGGCCTTGAAATGAAGCCCGTGCCCAGCCCGAGCCCTTGAACTTCAGGCCCTGCCCGAGAATAAGCCTGACTGTAAATAACATTTTAAGCCCTAGCCCGCGTGAAAACCAGAAAATATATATATATATATATTAAACTTAAAAAAAAAATTATTTGTATTTGTTTTAAATATTCGAAACACGGTTTTATATGAACTTAATAAATAAACAAAAACGAAAATGTTCAATAGGTCTACTTAAATAACATAGTGAAAACTAAAGAAACATTAATTATATAGCCAAATATTAAAAAAAAAATTTGTTTTAAATATTCTAAACACTGTTTATATATTAACTTAATAAATAAACAAAAACGAAAATGTCCAATAGGTCTAACTAAATAACACATATCACGCTGAAAACTAACAACCATTCTATAGCCTGTTTCGCAAATGCCTATCTATTTCCCAGCGCTCGCGTTAGACTGACTCACACGGCAGCCTCACACGGCAGCCTCGTAAAACGTAAAACGTATTTGAAGGCTATATGGAATCTTCTTTGACACACACACACACGACACAATAGCCTACTCAGTCACTATACAAACAAACAGAAAACAGAAATCAGATTTCGAGCAGAGCAACATTTATATAATGAAAGCGCAACAGAAAAGGGCAGCAGCGACCCCCCACACACCAGCAAATAATAATAATCAGACTCACCACTTCGCTGTGTTGATGTCAGCAACGCGTTGAACAACGTTAACAAAACTTCGCCAACCGGCTACATACATCCAAGAACAAATTAAAACGTTCGCCAACTGGCTATATTCCACCTTCAACCTATGCCACTTCGGTCTGGTTAATTTGTTCATCATCCACCTGAGGGCTTCATCACTGTTCTACTCCCCTCGAGTTCTCCCTGCAGGCTGCGGTAATTACATCCAAATGTTTCCAAAAATGCAACTTTCCCTTGACTATTTTATCTGTTAACTTATACATCTTGACTCCTCAGACACGAGGCTTTCACTCTCTGATGACAGCACTACGTTACGCAAAAATGAAACAGAAACTTAAGGTTATCCTATAACCCTAGTTATATGAGTATAGAGAGCGCGCAATAAAGAAAAATAAAAGACGGCGCTGCCCGGCCCGGCCGAGCCCAAATTATTTATAATAAAAAAAAGCCCTACCCAGCCCGAACCCGTCGGGTAGGGCCCCGTCGGGCACGGGCAGGGTTGCAGTGCACTAACACACACACACACACACACACACACACACACACACATACACACACACACACACACACACACACACACACACACACACACACACACACACACACACACACACGCCACCACCACCACTACCAAAACGTGTCACACACTCAGAGCTCCTAGCCTGATGGACCTGTGGAACACAGCAAGCTCTGGCCTGAGTGGCTTCCATGGGCCTGGCAGGTCAGGCTTCCAGAGCTCCATCCCTTCCTCTAATCCACTCCAGTTCATCAGATAGGGGCTCTGTTTAGAGATGACAGTATAGCCTGTTTGTGTGGCTTCTGTAGTGAATAAGAAGCTCATTTGTGTGCAGTAGTGGGTGTTTGTAAATGTTTCCTAATCTTTGGAAACATTTAGCCGTGCAACGTGTTAGAAGAGGCATCGCTAGCGGTAGAATGCGGTCATTCAATCAATAAACCGATTTATAATCAATGATCCAATAACAAAGACATTTTAGTCAAAGCAAAGAGTGATTGATGAGATTGGTGAGATCACTGGTTTGTGTGACTGATCTGATAGAGCCGGGCTGCCCAAACAGAGTCCAAAGAGCCCAACGCAGAGCCCAAAGCAGAGCCCAAAGGAGAGCCCGCAGAGGGCTCCAGAGATAATAAGGTGCTTCTATGCCAGTTTTCACCTCAAGGAGCCGAACTGATCATTTTATGAGACTGTTGTCTCATGGATCTGAGAAGATTTTGGTTGTAAGTGTAATGGCCGCTTGTCACTCCCCGATTGTGTTGACAGGCGTCACGATGCATCACGCATAATTAGTTCTCTACTCAGTAACAAAGTTTGTGATGTAAATATAGTAGAATGTCCAAGCTGCGACTGGTGTGGTTTGCAGGGTTTTATTGTCAAAAAAGAATAATAGTGAATAAATGGTTAAAACAGAACAGTTGTCAGTTGCTCAAATGATCAGTTCCAAACAGTGAAACAGGTAGAAAAACGTATCTCATTAGCAGGTGCATGCATTACACTGATCAGCAAGGTATCTTATGGTAGAGGTGGTGTGCCCCCTAGAGTTCAAACATAAATACGACACCAAAACGAATAGAAATTCCACAAGTCGGTTTCTGCTTCTACAGTAAGATATGATTAAGTCCAGAATTCCACAACCCTTTACGGTAGAACAGTGGAGAAACCAAAATAGTCACTATTAATGTTCTCCCAGTGGGATAACTTCTGGTGAGTGACATAGTGAAATTAAACTATTCCCTGTTTTTCTAGGGGACCCCCTGAAACATCCTCCAGGACCCCTGGGGCTCCCGGGACCCCACGTTGAGAACCACTGTTCTGTTAGAAATCTGTTTTGAGGCGATTTAACTATATTTGAGGAGGGATTCAACCATATTGACTATTACAAGGTACAGACACACTGACATTAGCCTGCCCTAGACCTAATACACTATCATTTAATGTAAATATAATTTAATATTATGTTACATTTGTGAAATGATCTATGTCCAGTGACATTGGCCTCTTGTCAGTGGTTTGGGCCAGTGTCAGTGCGTTTAGGCCTCTTGTCAGTGCGTGTAGGCCTCTTGTCAGTGCGTTTAGGCCTCTTGTCAGTGCGTTTAGGCCTCTTGTCAGTGGGTTTGGCCTCTTGTCATATGCGTTTGGGCCTCTGTCAGTGAGACACAGTGTGATCTACAGGTGTGAGTCTCTACTAACCCTAACACTGACATGCTGTAGAGACAGTGTGCTCTACAGGTGTGAGTCTCTACTAACCCTAACACTGACATGCTGTAGAGACAGTGTGATCTACAGGTGTGAGTCTCTACTAACCCTAACACTGGCATGCTGTAGAGACAGTGTGATCTACAGGTGTGAGTCTCTACTAACCCTAACACTGACATGCTGTAGACACAGTGTGGTCTACAGGTGTGAGTCTCTACTACTAACCCTAACACTGACATGCTTCCTAGCTGTAGGTCTGTTGCCTGCTTTGGATTAAGAGACCAGGGGGGGACTGGTTAATATAAAACCAAATTCCACTGCAAATGATTAATGGCTCTGTGTGTGTGTGTGTGTGTGTGTGTGTGTGTGTGTGTGTGTGTGTGTGTGTGTGTGTGTGTGTGTGTGTGTGTGTGTGTGTGTGTGTGTGTGTGTGTGTGTGTGTGTGTGTGTGTGTGTGTGTGTGTGTGTGTGTGTGTGTGTGTGTGTGTGTGTGTGTGTGTGTGTGTGTGTGTGTGTGTGTGTGTGTGTGTGTGTGTGTGTCAGGGTGGATCAGATCCTGGGGAAGGGACATGTCCCAGTGGATAAGAAGATCAGGGACAAACTCCAGTCTGACGCCGACATGGAGGACGTCAGCATGTTGGGACGTGTGTGCAAGGTGGAGAGACAGGTGAGTGAGTGAGTGAGTGAGTGAGTGAGTGAGTGACAAATATATAAAAAAAAAAATAAATAAAACTCTTGACTTGACTTCTCTCTGAACCATGTACCTATCCTGTACTTTACATGGAAAATAAAGGATATTGTATAAAATCACATATTTAGATTGAATAGAATGCCCTGAGCACCATATGAGTATGTACATTATATTGTCCCTCTATGTACAATAAACTAAAGTATCTCTATCTATGTATTTCTTTCTCTCACCTTATTTCCCTCCCTCCACCCTTCCTGTCCTCCCTCTCCCCTCCCTCTTTTCCATCCATCCTCCCTTTCATCCCTCCTTTTTCCCTCCCTCTTTCCTCCCTCCTCCCTCCATCCTTCCTCTCCTCCCTCCTTTTCCCCCTCCTTTCATCCCCTCCATCTCCCCTCCCTCCCTCCCTCCCTCCCTCCCTCCCTCCCTCCCTCCCTCCCTCCCTCAGGTAACATCCATCGAGTCCAAGCTGGACTCCTTGCTGGATGTGTACCGTCAGGTCCTCCAGAAGGGCTCCTCTGCCCTCACCCTCTCCTCCCTCCCTCTGTTTGAATTGGACAACCAACACCACCACCATCCCACTGACTACCAGAGCTCCATCCTCAGCAGGGACTTCTCCTCTTGCACCTCCCAGGGCAGTGAGCAGGGCGGGGGTGGAGGAGGTGGAGGTGGGGTGTCCCGGTCCAACCTTCCTAGGGGCCTCCAGCTCATTCTGGCTCAAGCTGAAGATGACCTCCCCCTGGACTCCGCCCCGCCCTCTTACCCCCCCTCCACAGCCTCCCTCACCCCCTCACCCCTCCTGCCTCCCGACAGCCCCTACCCAGTCCTAGTCACCCCCAGCAGCACCTCCAATAGAGCGCAGTTCCCCCTGCCGCCGCTACCCCCCCCGGTAGGTTTCACCCTCCAGCTACCCCCCACGGTGCACCCCGGCCCCCCCCGATGCTCAGATGGAGGGGCTGGAGAAGAGGGGAACCTGGCGCCCTCTGTGCTCCTGGGCTCCGGCCAGGGCGGTGAAGAGGAAGGGGACGATGAGGCGTGCCCTGCCAGGGTGCAGCTGAGGGGTGGTCTGAAAGAGGATGGGGTCTGGAGGAGAGACCTGAGCCTGGAGGTGAACCCCCTGCTGCTACTCTCTTCTAGCCCAAATAAGAGCCCTTCAGACCGGGCAGTTGGTCTCGGGAAGTCCCTGTCTGCTCAGAATCTGAGCCAGCCTTTGACTGACCATGCCCCTTGCCTCTCCTCCCCGCTCAACAGCAGCAGCAGCAGTAGTGGTGGAAGTGATGCTTCCCATGGCAACGCCCACGGTAACCTTAGCAACTGGGGCGATACAGAACTCTTCATAGGCGAGTGCAAGCCGGAGCCAGCAGAGGAGCACTTCAGCTTCCTGTCCAATCCCCCCGTGACCACCGCGGGGCCCTCAGACCTTCTGCAGACTGAGACGGGGGCCAGTCCACCGACCCCCAGGAGCAACCAGGCCAGTCCACAGACCCCCAGGAGCAACCAGGCCGGTCCACAGACCCCCAGGAGCAACCAGGCCGGTCCACAGACCCCTAGGAGCAGCGCAGAGACCTTTAGTCAGCCCCCACACATACAGCTAACATAACCCTTTTATATACTGTACACACACATACACAGGTAGAGAGAGAGAGAGGGATAGAGGGAGAGAGAGAGACCGACTGATAGAGACAGACTGAGAGGCAGGGAAATATAGAGAAAGACAGAGATACTCAGAAACACACACACACACACACACACACACACACACACACACACACACACACACACACACACACACACACACACACACACACACACACACACACACACACACACACACACACACACACACACACACACACACACACACACACACACACACACACACACACACACACACACACACACACACACACACACACACACACACACACACACACACACACACACACACACAAACTACCAACGGCAACAAATGTGACCAGTCTGTGAGGACATCTCAGTCCGTACAGGGCTATGGCTGACACTACATAAACTGGGATTAATATTATAATTTTTTACACATACAAGTGCTTGACTTCAGAGACACTCTTTTGGAGAAGACAAATAGACAGGACGTCTCTCACCTTGTCTTCAGAGACACTCAGAGAAGACAAAGAGATGTCTCTCACCTCATCCAGTGTCTGTTACTGGCAATGAAAGATGTCATTGCTACCTTTACTTAATAATGCTCTCATACATATCATTGCATGGACTATTGCCTCACAAATGGAGTATATTGGGTGAATATTGGTCTGGTGATGAAAAGTAGGAGGCGTAGTTTTCTCCCACACACAGTAGTTGAGGAAAACTTTGAAAATCTATATAAAAATGCAGCCATCTGCTCCCATATGTGATGATAGTCTCACTGACCTGCCCGGTCATGTAAGATGTGATGTCAAAACTGCAGTTTCCAAATAACATTCCCTCAAATATTTCAGATACAATTTTGAAAGAAATTTCTGTTAAAATCATGTATTTGTTATTATCAATGTAGACGATTTTTATCACAAATACCATTCGCCTGATTCACTTTGCCGCCATGTTGGTCACGTTTGATTCAATGTGAGGAACGGAATGCGGAAGTTGCCCATTCACTTCAAGAAATGCCTTCAAGAACCGAACTGTCAGAAACAACAGGCAGGACATTAATCACCTGACTCATTGTTTTTCCTCCACGCACAGTTTGCGTGTTTTGAAATACATGGAAGTGATTTAAATGATAAATGGACTTAATTTAAATAGTGCTTTTATCAAACATGCTCTCTGACGGTGAGACCAACATGCCGACCTGCTCATCGGGAGCAGTTAGGGGTCAAGTGTCTTGCTCAAGGACACTTCTACACGCTGCCAGGAGGAACCGGAATCGAACCGGGAACCTTCTGATTACCAGACTTACCGTTCTACCTCCTGAGCCGCTGTCGCTTACTTGAAGCCCCTTGAAATGCGTTCATAGCAATCTGCTAAATATGCTCCGAAGTGAACAAGGCGAATAGAAAGTTGATAAATGATATTGAATTATCACCCAGCCCTAGTATGATGTACTGAGGTTAGGTTTAAGGTAAGGGGTTATCACCCAGCCCTAGTATGATGTCTCCACTGAGGTTAAGGTATGGGGTTATCACCCAGCCCTAGTATGATGTCTCCACTGAGGTTAAGGTAAGGGGTTATTACCCAGCCCTAGTATGATGTCTCCACTGAGGTTAGGGTTAAGGTAAGGGGTTATCACCCAGCCCTATTATGATGTCTCCACTGAGGTTAAGGTATGGGGTTATCACCCAGCCCTAGTATGATGTCTCCACTGAGGTTAGGGTAAGGGGTTAGATTTATAAACATTTTAGGTGAAAATGATGATACCACTGTAGAGATACGCAAAGTGAGCCCTCACATCAGACCTAACTGTGTGCTCTCAACCTAGCATGAAACACTGCACGTTTACATTGCAGTATCAGCACTATTCAGCCAAGAGCAATCCAACATGTCCGACACAAGACGTCCTTCTGCATGCTAAACTAATGTAACCTTCAAACGCTTAGGTGGTGATAGAAAGCAGAAACCTGCCTGTATTATATTATAATCTAATCTAATCAGAACTAATGTAATAACAATGAAGTGGAGCATTCTCTGTTCCTTAAGTTAAGCTCCTGATAACCTACTTTTTCCCCTAACAAATTGTACAGTTAATTTTTTTTTAAAGAAAGTTCATGACAGATTCTTTCAAAAGCTGATCTTGCAATATGTCTGGTTAGTTTTTTTTGTTTTTATACATATTTTCAGAATCTGCTCTTCTGAAGTTGGCTTGATAAACACTAAACCAAAAACAATCACGGTACCAAGTATTCTATATGACCTGATTGATTACAGGCAGAATGACTTGATGAAAATATGAATATGAAGTCTATCAGCAATTCTGATACAGCTACAGTATACAAGGCCAGTTGTCCTGGCGACGGTACTGTTTCTCTGTGACCACTAACAATAACCCAGTCTGTACCGTGTGAGTGCTGCTGAGCGTTACTGAGCACAGTCACAGCTGGATCTGCTGAACACGTCCCAACATGGTAGAAGCTCTGCTTCTTTCCACCTTGTTTGAACACAGACAACTGCTAAATATGCACAAAACTGTCAGCCATGTATGTTGTGGTTGCACCTTTACGCTCCGGAAGGTGCACCTTACGCTCCTGAAGGACGGCCAGACACAGCAGTCTTAAATGTCTTTTCATTCATCATGTTTTTATTTGTATTGTTTTTTTTTTGGTTTTTTTCTTGAATGGTAGATAAGTGCATCGCTTAGTGGATTAATATAGCCTAATGTAGAATGTAACTTGCGTTATCATTTACCAGAAGACAATAACGTGTGGATCAGATGGAGTTTGAAAGTGAAACAGTCCATGTAGTAGTAGTGCTGGTATGAGATAAAGGTCTATTACTAACTTGAAAGCACAACTATCATGGTGGTGTCTGGGAGCCTGGAAATGGGACATTTTGATTGGTTGTGGTTGATGCAGAGGGAGTGGCCTAAGGCCAACCAACATGTCCGCTACAGGCTTATTCTCAGGCAGGACTCAACACACTTTTTAACCACTACGAAATCAAATGGACTTTGAAATAGAAATCGGTCTGTAATGGAAACAATTCATGAAACAAAACAATCCAGTAGGTCATTTTGCATTTTGTAAATTGCATTTTTATTGCATTTCAAAATCATGTTATCTATCCCATTGTTTGGCTGCAGTATATGGCCTATGGTTGTCTGATCTAATGTTGAGGCACAGCCAGTAGTTTCAGGTTAAAGGGGCACTTCACTAAAATAACTAATACATAATGATATAATACTGGTCTCTATAGACCAGAGGCAGTATAATAGTCTCTCTAGACCAGAGACAGTCTATAGTCAATATAGACCAGAGACAGTATATCATCTCTCTAGACCAGAGACAGTCTGTATCTATAGACCAGAGACAGTCTACAATCTCTCTAGACCAGTCAAATTATTTGTTTTAGTCAGTTTAAAAATCTAATTAAAATAATAGCATCACAACCAAATAGCTAATGAACCAAATATCTAAAAGATGTGATGAAAATCTTGTTCAGGGGATCATTTTAATATTGGGTATGAAAAAATTAAGACTGGGTATGAACATTTTGTTCAAACCTATGGTGAAATGCCCCTTTAACTCTTGTGCCTCTTTATATGGTTACAAATCACCTTGTTTTTCTCCTGCTGCTCGTAATGTATTACACAACTGGCCTTAAATGCTTGATAATGTTTGTCTTTCTTTAAGATTAATTTATTAAAGTGCACATGGCAGAGGTTACATGTTCTCTGGATGAGAAATGCAAAAATAATTGTATTATTCATCAATAAACTACTAAACTAAATAATTGTCTTTGGTGTCTGAGTGCTTTTTAGTGGGTCTATCAAAGGAGTTCATACTGTATTCACAGAGAAAATAATGTTGCAGTATGTCCCGTGGTATGTCTCCTATACCTGCTGTATGTCCCGTGGTACGTTTCCTTTCCTACCTGCTGTATGTCCCGTGGTACGTTTCCTTTCCTACCTGCTGTATGTCCCGTGGTACGTCTCCTTTCCTACATGCTGTATGTCCCGTGGTACGTTTCCTTTCCTACCTGCTGTATGTCCTGTGGTACGTCTCCTTTCCTACCTGCTGTATGTCCCGTGGTACGTCTCCTTTCCTACCTGCTGTATGTCCCGTGGTACGTTTCCTTTCCTACCTGCTGTATGTCCTGTGGTACGTCCTTTCCTACCTGCTGTATGTCCCGTGGTACGTCTCCTATACCTGCTGTATGTCCTGTCACTGTGGTACGTCTCCTTTCCTACCTGCTGTATGTCCCGTGGTACGTCTCCTTTCCTACCTGCTGTATGTCCCGTGGTACGTCTCCTATACCTGCTGTATGTCCCGTGGTACGTCTCCTTTCCCACCTGCTGTATGTCCCGTGGTACGTCTCCTTTCCTACTATGTGAGAATGCTGTTCATCGACTACAGCTCAGCATTCAATACCATAGTCCCCTCCAAACTCATAGCCAAGCTCAGGGACCTGGGCTTGAACTATGACCTCTGCCAGTGGGTCTTGGACTTCCTGACGGGCAGACCCCAGGTGGTAAGAGCAGGCAACTGCACCTCCTCATCCATCACGCTCAACATAGGGGCCCCTCAGGGCTGTGTTCTGAGCCCCCTCCTCTACTCCCTGTACACACATGACTGCGTAGCACAGCGGAACAACAACACAATCATCAAATTTGCTGATGACACAGTAGTGGTGGGCCTGATCTCTGCCAACGACGAGAGGGCCTACCTGGAAGAGGTAGAGAATCTGTCACAGTGGTGTCAGGAGAACTGCCTCTCCCTGAACGTCAGCAAAACAAAAGAGATGATTGTGGACTTCAGGAGGTCGGGGGTCAAGGACTACAGCCCCCTCAGCATCGACGGGGCACCGGTTGAGAGAGTGAACAGTTTCAAGTACCTCGGAGCCCACATATCCGAGGATTTGACATGGACCACACACATTGACAGTGTTGTGAAGAAGGCACGACAACGCCTCTACTTCCTCAGGCGCCTAAGGAAGTTCCAAGTCAGTCAGAAGATCCTTAGGAACTTCTACTCATGTACAATAGAGAGCATCCTGACTGGCAACATCACCTCCTGGTTTGGGAATAGCACTGCACAAGACCGAAGCAGACTACAAAGAGTGACACGTTCAGCCGAACGCACAATTGGAGGGGGGCTCCCCACCCTCCAGAACATTTACAACAAGCGTTGCAAGGGCAAGGCTAAGAGAATCATTAAAGACTCCAGTCACCCGAACAACTGCCTCTTTGAACTGCTGCGGTCAGGCAAGCGATACCGGAGTCTCAAGGCGAGCACAGAAAGACTCAGAAGAAGCTTCTATCCCCAGGCCATCAGGCTGCTAAACGAACAATGAACACTATGCAACAACCATCAAATGCACACAGCACACACACCCACACGCACACACTCACTTAAACAAACAACACACTGCAGCACCCACTCTCCACACTTTAGATCACACAAACACACTTTATATTTATTGATAAAGGATTTGCACTACAACTCGTACACCTACTGTAAATTGTACCTAAATTGCACCTCATCCCATTTCTGCCTTGCACTATATAGTATTGTATATTAGTACACTGCATAGTATTGTATATTATATGGTAACTCAGTTACGTCTATTCTGCATCGAACATTGTACATATGTCTATACTGAACACTGTGACCTAATTTTTTTTACTTCTAATTTACATGCTATACTATGTTATTTTATTTCATACTTATCTTGTCTTGCACAGTCTCTGGAGCGTAACAGTAAGAAGCATTTTGTATAAAAGTATTCTGTACTTCTGTATGACAACTATTAAAGAAAACTTGAAACTTGAAACTTGAAACCTGCTGTATGTCCCGTGGTACGTCTCCTTTCCTACCTGCTGTATGTCCCGTCACCGTGGTACGTCTCCTTTCCTACCTGCTGTATGTCCTGTGGTACGTCTCCTTTCCTACCTGCTGTATGTCCTGTGGTACGTCTCCTTTCCTACCTGCTGTATGTCCTGTCACTGTGGTACGTCTCCTTTCCTACCTGCTGTATGTCCCGTGGTACGTCTCCTTTCCTACCTGCTGTATGTCCCGTGGTACGTCTCCTTTCCTACCTGCTGTATGTCCGTGGTACGTCTCCTTTCCTACCTGCTGTATGTCCTGTGGTACGTCTCCTTTCCTACCTGCTGTATGTCCCGTGGTACGTCTCCTTTCCTACCTGCTGTATGTCCGTGGTACGTCTCCTTTCCTACCTGCTGTATGTCCTGTGGTACGTCCTTTCCTACCCTGTGGTACGTCTCCTTTCCTACCTGCTGTATGTCCCGTGGTACGTCCCTCATCTGGTGCGTCCTAACTCAACAGCATAGAGGTCTGAGGCTGATGGGAGGAACATGATGGAGGGATGGAGATGAACAGAGAGAGAGAGGGGGAGGGGGTCTGGAGGTTAGTTATGATTCCTCTTGTATTCCTCAACTGAATCAGCTGAGCCACATACACCAACTATTACATTAATAACGTTAGCTAGCTATATAATAATATATCATATTTTTGCCACATTAAAGAATCTAATCTAATCTACTAGTCTGCCGCTTGTCTACTATGCTGGTTATTTGAACATAGATTTAATTTGGATTTATTCCGAAATAAAGGACCAAATGGCTGTTTTTACATTTCTCTTTTGAGAATAACATTGTAAAATGTATTGCATATTTAATACAATTCCGTTATTTAATTTAAACTTGGCAAAAGGAAACACCAGCATTTGAGCAGATATTTCATGTGGGTTTGAAAGAAGACGAAAAACGTGTTTAATTCGCTTGGTTGGTGTGAATTGAAGATAGATTGTACGTGGACAGGGGCCCAATAAATAATTGGTGTGAATGTTGGATATGACCAGAGAAATAACAAGCTGCAAAACCGGAAGTCGCCACTCGTCATAATAAATAATAAAATTAATCTTAGAAGTTGTTTATCTTTCATCATATAATGTATTACCCATTTACCATTGTCATACCGTTATGTGTATGTATGTATTTCAGTCTTGAGATAAAAAAATAAATAAAAATAGATACGTATGTTTGCTAGCATCTACCTGGAAACAGGAGGAGGAGGTCACACACACACGTGGTCACTCCACCAACACCGGATATTAAAGTTACTCGCTGGTTCTGATTGGCAGGTGTCTAGTTAGTTAGTTAGTCGGCGTGTGCTCTCTGTGGTCAGTCAGACTCAGAGCACGTTTACAATGTCGGACTGGGAAGATGATTACGACAGGACAGGTGCTGCTGTCAAGAAGTCTACACCTATTATCAAAGCCCCGGAGTATAAGTCGTCTTTCGGAGATACCGGGAGTAATAATAACAACGTGTGTTTCGGTGTAAGAAACGCATGTGGAGGAGCACGAGGCGGGAGAGGCGGCCTACGCGAGCCTCCCGAGTCCCGAGGCGGGAGCGGGACAGGCGGCCTGAGTTTTAACGTGGACAGCGCGTCCATCGGGAGAGTCATAGGTAAGTTAGGCGACAACAGCTGAGTTGAGTATGTTTAGCTAACGTCAGGTACTAACGTTATTTTCTAGCTCTAATGTAATTCCCTAGCTACATGCTAACTTTAGTTATCATTTAGTTAAAATGTGCGCGTGATAGATTTTTTCGTGCGTGTGAAGTTGATTGATTGAACACTTTAACAGATTGCAGAATGGGTACAATACAGTACAGTTCAATACACACAATTGTCAAGGGGATGCAGACCAGAGAAATACTTTTGTCTTGTTTACAATGTAAACTTTACATCAGGGTCCCCCATTTTCAATTCATCAGGACATGACATACAGATAGACAGTACTGCTACACTATACATTTATGACATACCAGATTTGCAAATACAGTACTGTTCGTGATTCAAAAAGAGTCCAGAAAAGAGAGTATATTTGATGTAAAACTGTACATTGGAGGAGGTTGGGTGGGGGGGGGGGGGGGGTGGGTAGGAGGGGTTGGGGGGGGACACTGTACTATACAAGCAAAACTGTACATTGGAATATTGACAACCATACTAGGTAATTTACTGTACATTGGAGGGGGTTGGGTTAGGACATTTACAGGGGCCAGTTTCGAATTTCAGTCTCCCGTAGGTGTTCTTTGAGAGTGGTTTTGAAAGTGGGTAGTGATTCACATTCCTTTACGCAGGGGTGTCAAACTCATTTTCACAGAGGGCCACATCAGCATTATGGTTGCCCTCAAAGGGCCAAAGACCATATAAATGTTAATGTGACTCATTTACATATTGTTAAACATGTTGTTTCTGTATTTATTACTTATTCAAGTTATACATTTTGCATAGATGTAAAAATATATGTTAGCTTATGTTATTTTAACAAATAATTTTAGTTTATCAGAACCCCATATTACTCCATCAATCAATGATCAAACCATTCAACTAAATAACAAAGAAGAATATCATCAAATACAAGCTATGACATTAAGTTTGTTCAAAACCTTTTTGTCACAGTCAAGAGGGGCATAACTAACAACTGTGAGCTGCAAAGAACATGTGGGACAGATGTAGCAGATGTTACAAAAACAAATGGCTGCACACAACCTTGCAGAGGCCATACATCCAACTAATGGAAGATAGTTTAATTAACTTTAATTAACAGATTGCAGAATGGGTACAGTACAGCTCAATACACACAATTGTTAAGGGGATGCAGACCAGAGAAAGACTTTCGACTTGTTTACATCAGGGTCCCCCATTTTCAATTCGTAATGAAATTGCTATTATGTGTCTGCATGAACACACAACTGTAACTGTACTCAAAAATAACAAAATAAGGGTTGTCTCAGTTCACAACTATATTGGTCAAGTTTTGGCACGTCCCTACAGCTTCTTATTCAATTGAGCGAGATGCTTGGTTATGTCACACAGCCAGTTTGCATCTGACAGTTCAGACAATATTTCTTCAACCCTTTGTTACCTATTCCGCCTGGATCTTTTTTGTATTTTGGGCTGTAAAATTGTCAAAGAATGTCTGAGGAGTAAGTGCTTTTGGCTTTTTTCCTTTGTTACTTCATCAATACCTCAGATGTTCAACATACATGTATGTGTAAGAATGTGTAATAACTAAGGCTGTCAAAGTTTTATTAACGCATTAACCCACAATTCTTTTAACGCCGCTATTTTTTAACCCAAGATTAATGTTTAAAAAAAATATATATATATTTTTACCAGAGCTCTTGGGGGGCCACATCAAATGACGTGGCGGGCCACATTTGGCCCACGGGCCATGAGTTTGACACCTATGCAGCTTTGGGTAGGGCGTTCCACATTGATGTCGCATAATTGCGAAACGTGTTTAGTCCCTTGTTTGAGCCGAATCTGGGTTTAACATGATTTGTGGAGCTCCCCCTGGTGTTGTGATCGTGGTATTCACTGACCTTTGGGGAGTATTTTGACATGTACATGGGTACCTTGGTCGTGTAGTGTAGTGTATCTTGTAGACCAGGCTCATTGCAAGTTGCTGTACTCTGTCGTCTACTCTAGGTTGTCAAAGTGGGCAGGGGTGAGGTGGGTTCTAGGAGTAAGGTCAAGCAGTATGACCAGTTTGTTTTGAGATGTTTGTAATTTAGTTTTTTAGGTGCTTTGGTACCATGAGGTGCAAGCATAGTCGTAGTACCCTTGAATGAGTGCTCCTGCCAGTCTTCAGTACCAGAGAGGAGATCCGGTACAAGAATCGAGTTCATTTCATTGGTTGACTTTTTTTTATTACATTGGATGCCATTTTGTCACAGGAAAGATTAGCCTCTAGGATGGAACCCAGGTAGGTAATTTCATCTTTCCTTGTGACAATATTGTCACCCACTAGTCTGTAACTGAGAAGCCGTCGGTCTTGCTGAGTTTGTTAGTGTTTGAGTTCAGTGGCCTAAAATTTTTTTTTTTTTTTTTTTTTTTTTTTTTTGCTTTTTTGTAAATGTTTTTAAGTACCACCAGCAGTACCACCAAGTACCACTAGTGGTACGCGTACCACAGTTTGAGAACCACTGACCTAGATTATTGTGCACCTGTATGGTCCTCTGCATCCAGGGAGCGAAATTAACTTTTTGACTCACCGGCCAGTGGCGGGTAGATGGGAAGAATCTACCCGCCAAGCATATTTCTTACCTGCCAAATTTTTTTGATTAAAAAAATATATATATATATATTTTATATAATTTTTTTTTTAAATAAAATATATATTATATAATCATACTTGTAGTTGTATTATCTGCGAGACATCGCCACCACGCAATAAGTCAAAATGCTCGCTATCTGCAAACAGCTCCACTGTCTGTGTGTATACTAGGGGTGCACAGATATATCGGTCGGGTATCGGTATCGGCCGATAAGTGCCTTGTTGACTGCTATCGGCCTATCGGCCGATAAGCTCAAATGTGCCGATAGCAGTCGCCGATAAATACCCATCAATTTGTGTAGCGTCAAAAGGCAAAAAAAAAAAAGTTCACTCGCGACCTACCTGCAGTGCACAACGCCCGCCGTCCCCCACACACACACACAAGCTACTGCATCAAAGTAACTAGTACTTATGATTAACAAGGCATTCGTTTTGTGGCATTAGCGTTATATAGTTAGTGTTACACGGACAATAACATCAGCATATTATTATTACCCATAGCAGCAAGTAGAGCTGCCGCGGTATTGATTATTTCCTTATCGCACAAATTTGCAAAATATTTCCTACCGCCGCGGTTTTTACCGCACGCACACAAAAAATTAAAAAAAAAGTTTGAATGCATTTTTTTTTTTAGTAGTAGTCTACTCTTTATAGCATATAGCCTGCCTCTAGTCTAAATGTCTATCTTTAGAGGATGACTTTGCAGCATGAATATTGTTTGGGATTCGGCAAGCACGCATTAGTTATTGAAAGTGAAACACGGATGCGCAGTTCACTCGGTGTCGCGGGCACCCCCCCGACCCTTTCTTATTATTATTACTATAAAGTTACTACTTTATAATAAAGGCATTCGTTTTGTGGCATTGACATTATATAGTTATGCGTTCAATAACATCAGCGTATTTACCGGACCATAGCAAGCAATACTCTATTCATATCTCAGTTCCTTTCTTTGCTCAGAGCGTGCTGAGTTGTCCCATTCTGCGGTCTGTTAATAAAGTTTTCAATCAGACAAGTGTATAGAACGAAGGGCTTTTATTATAACATTCGTTGCAGACAGTAAAATCATTATGTCTCGTTTAGTACTCCTGAAGAGCGATGATAGTCCACTCCGGCGGAGAGTTAAAGCTAACGTTATTAGCCGTGTTGTGATGTGCTGACATTCAGGAAGTAAAAACGTGTGACGCGTCTCTCTTCTGACCAATCAGTGGTCTGCAATGTTTCACGTGACTTTTCTGGTACCCAATAGGGTCGCTTGGAACCTCGATAGACGAGTAGGGTATATCTGCAGAGCCGCAAGCCCAACGAGAGGAGGGTAAATTATTATTATTATTATAAAAAAACAGCGGTGACGCGGTATTCAGCCTACTCTGCGGTGGCCGTGATGTAACAGCGATACCGCGGTAATGCGGTAATCGCGGCAGCTCTAGCAGCAAGGCATTACTCCGAGTCCGTTCATTAGCTACCGGGAGATGCAAGACCAACGTTACTGGTGAAAATGTGATTTGCGTTGGAATACTCCTTTGTCAACTTGCTGTACTTGGCTTGCAGGTCTGCAGCCATTATTGCTGCATTATTAATAGCCCCAACTTTAGCCAAGGTAACGTTATGGCTAAACCTTTAACAATAGTTAACGCTAGCTTTCGGTTAGCTGTTCAATGCTATTAATAACACAACTCCCCGTCAACACCCTCTCTCGGGAAGATGGCATTTAAGAAAGTATCTGCTGTTAAAATGAAGTGTTACACGTTCAATAACAAGCATATTATTTACCCGAAGATAGCTGTAAACAAGGCATTACTCCGTTAGTCCGTTCATAGCTCGGTTCCATTCCGTTGCTCATTCCGTACCCAACTACACATTCTGCAATCTGTTAATAAAGTTTTCAACCAGACAAATGTATAGAAAGGCTTTGTTTTATTATAACATTTGTTGCAGTAAAATCATTATGTCTCATTTGGTCATGCTGTGGACCGCCGGTCGGCGGGCGCCGGGCCGGGCAGCTAACGTAGCTACGTTAAGTGTGTTCTTCTGCAGTGCTCTCGCAAACAGAACAATGGCGGCATGCCCGGAAGTAGAAAAATGTATAAACGCTTGCCGATTGGTGGTAAGGACAGCAGGAGGTGGGTGCTAGCGGTGTGGCGTAATTGGCCGAATCGACTGTCAATCAAAATGGTTCCATTGCATTGGTTGAAAGCTCTGGTTGAGAAAATAGTATCCCTCTGCAGGCGATAGAGTCGATACTGGGAGAGAGATAGTGATACCATAAACATATTTCTTGATGTTTCCTTTTTTTAAGTAAGTAAAGAGGCCTACTAGGCCTGCCACGATAACAAATTTTGCTGGGCGATTAATTGCCCCCGAAAATATCGCGATAAGCGATATTATTGCGACCGGTTAAAAAAAAAATTGAGAAATTTATTTCCCAAAACTTTTATTTTGAAGCCCACCGCTCCGTCTTTTCCGGTTTAAGACTTTTATTTTGAAGCCCACCGACCGGACCGGAAGTATTGTTGCGATTATCCTAGCCGACAACTTGTCTCGTCTGGTTGTGTTTTTTAGTTTTAACGTTAGCTACTAACGTTAGATGCAGCTACTACAGGCAATCAACGATGAGGAGGACTCGTCAAAGCCGTATATAATAGAATAGCTGTGGTGCGTAGGCACTGCAGCACGACTCGAAAACGACCCGTTATAATAAATTAATTCATGTTTAACTTGTCCCCGTCTCCAGTGCTTTGACTAGCCCCACCCGTTCATTGTAAACAATGATGCATGTAATTGTATTAACGTTATTCTGTGTTATTCTAACGTTACACTACAAATAACGCTACTTGGTTAAAAGGAGCAACACTATTGAGAAATGTAGGTAAGCTAAATATGTGGCGTTGCTACTGCCCCACGGAGCTCCCGTGCTGTGCTCTGTAGTAACGCCAGCGGCCAACCCACACGGAGAGTGACTGACAAGGGGCACTGGTTCCGCCTCATTAAAACAAACGCGCAAATAGCAATTAATCGCGCCCGTCAAAATCATTGCATTCATTTTAATTATCGCGGCAATTAATCGATTTATTGCTCATCGCGGCAGGCCTAAGGCCTACAAATACAAACATACACATACAAATATACAGTAGTTTCATTAAAAAAAAAAAGTGTATACTTGAGTAGCCTCCAGCTCCAGCAAGGATTCTCCGGCGATGCAGCTAGACCCTATACCAATACTCTACATTCAGCATGCAAGGATTCTCCGGCGCTGCAGCTGGACCCTATTGGTATAATATTGCGGTTCTTTGGTCTAATCACATTCATCAAGCCCTCAGCTAGAATACGCATTGAATCAATGTTATAAGACATTGATATCAGGAGCTATCTGTAGCTACTGCTAGCCCGCTAGATAACGTTAAGACAATTTAGTTTACTGGGACATATAGATCTAACCATTCTGAGAGCTTAACGTTAGCACTAGATGCTGCGGGCGAGCTGCTATCATTCTGAGAGCTTAACGTTGGCACTAGAGGGCGAGAGGGCCTACCTGGAGAGACGGCCTACCTGGAAGAGGTCAAGGTCCTGGCGGGATGGTGCCAGGAAAACAGCCTCTCCCTGAACGTCAGCAAAACAAAGGAGATGATTGTGGACTTCAGGAGGTCGGGGGTCAAGGACTACAGCCCCCTCAGCATCGACGGGGCACCGGTTGAGAGAGTCAACAGCTTTAAGTACCTCGGAGCCTACATATCCGAGGACTTGACATGGACCACACACATTGACAGTGTTGTGAAGAAGGCACGACAACGCCTCTACTTCCTCAGGCGCCTAAGGAAGTTCCAAGTCAGTCAGAAGATCCTTAAGAACTTCTACTCATGTACAATAGAGAGCATCTTGACTGGCAACATCACCTCCTGGTTTGGGAATAGCACTGCACAAGACCGAAGCAGACTACAAAGAGTGACACGTTCAGCCGAACGCACAATTGGAGGGGGGCTCCCCACCCTCCAGAACATTTACAACAAGCGTTGCAAGGGCAAGGCTAAGAGAATCATTAAAGACTCCAGTCACCCGAACAACTGCCTCTTTGAACTGCTGCGGTCAGGCAAGCGATACCGGAGTCTCAAGGCGAGCACAGAAAGACTCAGAAGAAGCTTCTATCCCCAGGCCATCAGGCTGCTAAACGAACAATGAACACTACACAACAACAACCACCAAACGCACATAGCACACACATCCACACGCACACACTCACTTTAAACAAACACACTGTAGCACCTAGGGGTGGGACGATACATCGATCCAGATTGATACATCGATGTAATTATCAACAATCGAATCGGATCGATGCGATGTAATAAGATCGATTCATATCGATACTCTTATTTTGAAAATCCTGTGGCGAGTCTCATATCCGCCCAAGAACAACAGCAGTAGCTCCGTGTGTGTAGATGTTACAGCATAGCATTCTCCCTTTCTGTGTGTGTGTGCGCGCGTCTTTGGAAAGACCAGATGAGGTCAGAGGAGTTTGATGTTTAAATGTTATTTAAACATAAACAATATAATACATAATAAATGTAGGCCTATACATGATCATGCAACATCAACAAATTGTTGTAGGAACAGTTTGGGAGAGGGAGGTTGTGAGTTTTGAGTTCCAAAAAATGTAGCTTAAAGTTTAAAGCTCAATATATAAAAACGTGGCACTTTACAGTGAACAGGAGGTCTATTTGTATTAAAAACAATAGATTGATTTTCCTTTAAATGTCTGGAAGAGCTCAAAAATACAAATGTCAAATGATATTTTCATTACCTTTTTTTTGTTGATCTAAATGTTACTGATTGTGTTAAATGGGCATATGATATCATCTCATATCGATTGCAGGCACCTGAATCTAATCGTATCGTATTGTATCGTGAGAGACTTTGTGATATCGGCAAATATCGTATCGTTGTCCAAAGAATCGATATCGTATCATGATGAAACTGGTGATTCCCACCCCTAGTAGCACCCACTCCACACACTTTATAGCACACACCCACTTTAAACAAACACACTGTAGCACCCACTCCCCACACTTTATATTTATTGATGAAGGATTGCACTACAACTCGTACACCTTACTGTAAATTGTACCTAAATTGTACCTCATCCCATTTCTGCTTTGCACTATATAAGATAAGATAAGATAAGATATTCCTTTATTGATCCCCTTGGGGAAATTCAGGCATCATAGCAGCATGGGGGGGAGGGGGGGATGGGTACAGGTAGTAAAACAACACAGTATACAGGTAGTAAAAGACAACACAGGCAGTGTAAACAATTTGATCAATATGGTCAATATAATTTACTATCTGACTAGCTGAGGAATATTCACATTATTCACAGTGTCACATGAGGTGCAGTATGCAAGAGGTAGTGTTATAATAATTTACTATCTACTGAGTATACATTAATCAAAGTACCAGGGTAGTCTACTTTGTCCCCCTTGGGTTCCTATAAGTCCCAGGTCAATGTCTGGTAGCAGTCGCTGTCGCTGCCCCCTGTTGTGGGGCCTGGAGGCTGCTAGTCGCTGCCCACTGTTGTGGAGCCTGATGGCCGCTGGTATGAAGGACTGTCCGAGGCGGTTAGTTGAGTGTCGGGGGGGGATGAGTCTGTGGCTGAACGAGCTTCGCATCTTGACTAGCTCGTCGTAGAGGGGGTGGTAGGGGTTCTCCATGATGGCATCCAGCTTCCTTATCATCCCCCTCTCTACCATCACCTCAAGTCTAGGTAGCTCGACTCCCACCACGGAGCTAGCCTTCCTCACCAGCTTGTTGAGCTTGTTGGTGTCCCTTGAGTTGATGTAGCCTCCCCAGCATGCCACAGCATAGAAGAGGATGCTGGCCACAACAGACTGGTAAAAAGACTGCAGCAGTTTGTTGCACACATTGAAGGACCTGAGTCTCCTCAGGAAGAACAGCCTGCTCTGTCCCTTCCTGTAGAGAGCCTCTGTGTTGTCCGACCAGTCCAGTTTATTGTTCAGGTGTACCCCAAGGAACTTGTATGAGTCCACCATCTCCACATCCACCCCTCGGATGGAGATGGGAATCGGGGGGGGCCTCTTCTTGCCCCTCCGGAAGTCCACCACCAGCTCCTTGGTCTTACTGGTATTGAGTTGGAGGTGGTTGCTGTCGCTCCACCCCACGAAGCTCTCCACCAGGGCTCTGTACTCCTCCTCATCATCGTCGGTGATGTAGCTTACGATGGAGGAGTCGTCTGAGAACTTCTGCAGGTGGCACCCGCTGGAGTTGCGGCAGAAGTCTGAGGTGTAGAGGGTGAAGAGGAAGGGTGACAGCACAGTTCCCTGGGGGGCGCCGGTGTTGCTCACCAGTACGTCAGACTGACTGTCCTTTAGTCTGACGTACTGTGGCCTCTCAGTGAGGTAGTCCTTGATCCAGGCCACCAAGCCGTGCTCCAGCTGCATCGCAGAGAGCTTCTCCGCTAGCAGTGACGGCTGGATGGTGTTGAAGGCGCTGGAGAAATCAAAGAACATGATCCTCACTGAGCTGCGCGGCTTCTCCAGGTGCGTGTACGCTCTGTGGAGCATGTAGATGATGGCATCCTCCACCCCGATGTTTGCCTGGTATGCAAACTGCAGGGGGTCGAGGGAGTCAAGCACCAGGGGCTTGAGGTGTTGCAGGACCAGTCTCTCAAACGTCTTCATGACGTGTGACGTCAGAGCGACTGGCCTGTAGTCGTTGGGGGTGCTGGGACGTCCCTTCTTGGGCACCGGGACAATGCAGGAGGTCTTCCAGAGCTGGGGCACCCTCTCCAGCCTCAGGGAGAGGTTGAAAAGATGCTGGAGCGGTGCTGCCAGCTGCTCTGCACATACCTTGAGCACCCTGGGATTGGTGTTGTCCGGTCCTCTGGCCTTGTTTACATTAATTTTGGAGAGCTGCCTACTGACCTGACTGGTTGTGATCGTCAGGGTTGGGGGTGGTGGGCAGTCTGCTGGTGTTGGGGGTGGGGTGCCGTTGCTGATGGGTGTGGGGGGGTGGGGGGTGGGGGGGCTGCTTTGTAGGTGTGATCTGGTGCTGGTGTCGATGGGTGGGGGGAGGGGTGTGGGGAGGCCACTCTGGTCAAAGCGGTTGAAAAACGAGTTGAACTCGTTTGCACGCTCTGGAGGGCCCTCCACAGCTGTGCCCTGCTGTTTGAAACCAGTGATCTTCCTGACCCCCGCCCACACCTCCCTGGTGTTGTTGGCCTGTAGTCTGCCCTCCAGCCTGTCCTTGTAGCTGACCTTGGCTGCCCTTAGCTCTTTTTTGAGCTCCCTTTGGACAGCCCTGGCCTGCTCAGTGTCCCCTGCCATGAAGGCCCTCTTTTTCCTGTTTAGCAGGTGTTTAATGTCCTTGCTAATCCAGGGTTTATTGTTTGAGAAGCAGCGTACCCTCTTTGTGGGTACGATGCTCTCCTCACAGAACCTGATGTAGTCTGTGATGCAGTGGGATAGTCCATCAATGTCATCACCGTAAGCCCTCTCAAACATATCCCAGTCTGTCGACCTGAAACACTCCTGTAGCTCCTCCTCGACGTCGTCAGACCACTGTGGGACAGACATGGTGGTCGGAGGCTGTCTCTTAATGAGAGGCGTGTATGTGGATACAAGCCTCACAAGGTTGTGGTCTGACTGGCCGAGGGGGGGCAGGGAAGTCGCACTGAAAGCCTCCTTCACGTTAGCATACAGGAGGTCCAGAGTTTTGTCTCCCCTGGTTTTGCAGGTGACATACTGGGTGAAGTTTGTCAGGGTCTTGTTCAGTCTGACATGGTTGAAGTCCCCATTGATAAAAATAAATGCATCCGGGTGTTTTGTCTGAAGCGCCGCGACGGTGGAGTGTATGACGTCACTCGCCTGCGCCGCCGCCGCGCTGGGAGGGATGTAAACAGTGAGAGCCAGGACGTGTTATTTCTCGCGGTAAATAGTATGGCCGCAGACTCAGTGCCAATAGTTCAATGTCGGGGGAACAGATACGTTCCTTAATGGTGATGTGCCCCGGGTGGCACCATTTGGAGTTCACAAAGACAACAAGCCCTCCGCCTCTCCGCTTGCCGCTCTGTTTACTCCGGTCGGCGCGCACCACCGTGAAACCCTCCTGTTCTATTGCACTGTCCGGGATGTTCTCGTTCAGCCAGGATTCGGTGAAGCACAGTAGGCTTGCCTCCTTGTACTCACGCTGGTTGATCATCAGGGCTGAGAGCTTGTCGGTCTTGTTGACCAGCGATCGCACGTTCCCCATGACGACAGCGGGCAGGTAAGGCTTGAATCTCCTGCTGTCCTCTCTCCTGTCCTTCACGCTCGTGCCAGCTCGATTTCCCCGTCTGCGAATCCTTATTTCGGCTGGTAGATTCCTCGGTGGTTCTGCAACTCTGTTTCGAAAGCAGAGGAGAGCCTCCCTCGGGTAAACCAGCCCGCCGTTGTTGCTGTTGTTGTTGTTGTTGTCGTCCTGCCGCGGGTAAACCAGCCCGCCGCCGGTGTTGTTGTCCATTGTTCAGAGCTGTGCTCGACCGAACTTTCCTAACTCAGCTAACTTCACAGAAGTTGTTACAAATGCCTTAACTTGGTCTAAAGCAACGCACAGTCACTTATACACCTATTATGTAAGTATAATCACAAAAAGAATAATTAAGAAAGTAGTAAACGCGATAAAAAGTAAAGGGGGTGGGAGCTGCTATGAAAAGGCTGCCACTCTCCTCGGCGCCAACTAACTAACTAATATAGTACTGTACATTAGTACACTGCATAGTATTGTATATTATATGGTAACTCAGTTACGTCTATTCTGCATCGAACATTGTACATATGTCTATACTGAACACTGACCTCATTTTCTACTTCTAAATTACATGCTATACTATTTTATTTGATACTATCTTGTCTAGCACAGTCTCTGGAGCGTAACAGTAAGAAGCATTTTGTATGAAAGTATTCTGTACTTCCGTATGACAACTATTAAAGAAACTTGAAACTTGAAACTAGATGCTGCAGGCGAGCTGCTATCATTCTGAGAGCTTAACGTTAGCACTAGAGCTGCGGGCGAGCTGCTATCATTCTGAGAGCTTAACGTTAGCACTAGAGCTGCGGGCGAGCTGCTATCATTCTGAGAGCTTAACGTTAGCAGTGGCACTAGAGCTGCGGGCCGCTCGTGTTGATACGAGCAGAAGCCAATAGTATCCCGCTGCAGGGCTGGCCCGGCTGGGCGGATATAACTCGTTGCCACGTTTTTTTTCAAAATAAGAATATCATACGAACCGAATGCTGCTAACTGCCGGAGCCATCGATATTATGACTCTAGCTGCGCTTGAACCGGAAATGAGACCCGCACAGATTTTCAAAATAAGAGTATCGTTATGAACTACACGTCTACACGCCACACGGCGGGCAGGGCTCTCAGTGGCAAGCGCCAAAGGTAAAAACTGAGCGCCCCTGGCGGGCGGCGGGCTTTAATTTCGCCCCCTGCTCCTCCCGTTTTGCCAGTACTGTGGTAAAACTGATAGCGTGTGGTTTAGGAACAGGGAGTTTTTCACAAATCCAGCGCTCCCTTTCTTGGCTGTGACGTAGTCACGTTACATTCGGAGACAGACAGTCGATCTGCCAATTACGTCCCACGGCTTGCACCCACCTCTTCTTCTTACCACCAATCAGAAGTTCCCGTTCGTTTATTTACCTCCGGATTGTCAGCCATTACTCTACTCTGAGCTAACGTTATCTCCCCGCCAGCCACATTGACAAGTACCAGCGCTTATACATTACTGGCAAATGTCTTGTTGCACTTGTGGCAACGAGCGTTGTCAGCATCGACTTTAGTAAAATAGACCCAGACTTTTTTTGAGGAATTTAAACGTCGCAAACTAATCTTGTTGGCCGTTTTCTATCTCTCCTCCCTCGGTCTCTCTCTGCCTGCGCGAGGGGGTTGTGCTCTTACACACACTCACTCACACACACACACGGGTGCTGTCGAGAGCAGAGCTGTCTACTCGGCAGCACCTGTGTGTGTGTGTGTGTGTGTGTGTGTGTGTGAGAGTGAGTGTGTGTAAGAGCACAGCCCGCTCGCGCAGGCAGAGAGAGACCGAGGGAGGAGAGATAGATAGATCGACTTTAGTAAAATAGACCCAGACTTTTGAACCTTTCGTTCTGTCCGCCATTATGAGAGCAGAGCTGTCTGTAGCCTACTCGGCAGCGCAGCACCCGTGTCTGTGTGTGTGAGTGAGTGTGTGTGTGTGGGAGGGGAAGAGAGGAGAGAGCACACTGCAGGCAGAGAGCACAGAGCTCCCCGCGCAGACAAACTGCCAACAAGATTAGTTTGCGACGTTTAAATTCCTCAAAAAAAAACTCCATAATTTCTCGAGTACCGATAGCAGTACCGATGACGTCGGAGCTTATAAATACTAAAAAAAAAAAAAAAAAAATTGATAAAAAAAATATATATATATATATATTATATACAGTTAAAAAAAATATTATAATACAATAAATATCGGTATCGGCTTGAGGAGCATAAAGTTATCGGTGTCAAAAAATCAATATCGTGCATCCCTAGTTCTCAGGTGGTACTTGGTGTAAAAAGTTTGAGAACCACTGATCTAGGTGACATAAAATTTAAGATTTCGCCACCTGTCCCACAATATATGTAGGGACATAAGAAAGACATTTCCTCACCATGGAGATACCACTCCCCATCTTCTTCACTATGGTATCAATGGGTCTCATTCCCGAACATTTTTCAAAGATATATTCTGGAAGACTTATCTTGGAACCACTGAGACATAATCAATGACAAGTTCACTCTGAGTCCTGAACGTGCTGGTAATATGTTTTTTTTTTTTAAACTTCATTTTTTAGCGTTTATCGCTTTTCTGGTCAAGTATGACCGACAGATGTAGGGTGAAACGGGAGAGAGAGCAGGGGAAGACATTTGGCAAATGACGGTGAGTCCGGAATCGAACTCGGAGTCAACCAGGTCCGTGACGCAGCACGGTATTCCGCGACGCAGCGCGGTACATGGTGTGCTACTGGAGCACCCCTCTGGTAATATGTCTTAAGTGGCTGAAAAGGTCGCACAAATTATATGATCTGATATCTGCTTGGAGAATGGCATTCTGTCTTAAACTCGAAAGCGCGTTCCCGTTCACTTCATTTGCATACAAAACAACGCCTCCAGAGCTCCTTATAAGGCAACTAGTGACGCAGCTGTGTGCAAATGGAATGGCGGAAGTGCTTTGCGAGTCTTGCGAGCCGCGTGATTACGAAACCTAGCGTCAGTCAGTGCCAATCAGAGAGCGTCTCCGAGAAATGCGGCTAGGTTTCAGGCCTGTACACTGCGATGATATGATCGCAAATTGCCCCCTAATTTGGTCCGTGCGAGTTTAAAATAATATCTGGGGGCAAGCTTGCGAGTGGTGATTTCAACCCTTCATTCGCATTTCACTCCTAAATTAATCCATACAAATTGTAGTAAAACATTAGCCTACAACCAGGGCTGTACAGTGCAATATAATGTTGCGGTTGTAATTTCATTAGACAGACCAGCGCGGACCTTTAATAACATGCAATTTAATTGACACGAGCAATGAGCTAACGGTAGCTGCTAACCAAGGTATCCATTAGGATTATGCTAAGCTAACTAGCGATCTCTGCTAACCCTGGAAAACGGTCAAAGCGGACTCCACAAGACTAGTTCCATTCGTGAGGAAAGGGGGTGGGTTATATTGACAACGCTTGACAATAGAAGTTTAAACATAACTTCATATTTATTGGTTATTCATTTCTGTATATCATTGAATTTCCATCTCCGTGTGTCTCCATCTCCATCTCTTCCTGTTTACATTCGAGTGTGACGTCATCACCTACGGCAGCTTAGACGATCAAAACGTGAACCTAGAACAAAACCCGAAGGGGGGGGCTGGCTCTCTTGTTCGTTCTCGCCCCCTCTCTCTCTCTCTCTCTCGCTCTCTCTCTACATTCAATGATTTAAAGTAGCCAAATGTTACACACAGTATAAATACTAACTGGATAGTTGATGATATAAACATTTAATTTCATTATCTGAAATATTCTAAAATCATTAAGTCTGTGTGATTATTTTCTCACAGTAGTGTGTGTATATATATATATTTGGCTAAAGTGGATAGAAAACACAGTACTGTGTAAAAGGCACCCAAGAGTTTTTATATAAATTGTCTTGGATGTAAATAATTTTTGTGTCAGTAGACTACTCTTAGTACATTTTCATTAAATTATTTTTTAAAGCATCTTCATGGTTTAATAATGCAAACGTATGTTGCAGGGACTTATTATAATCATCATATTGGCGTGACTGTATGCATCAAAGGGTTAAATCAAGCATTTTTAAGTGCTTTAGAGGAAATGTCAAAATATCGCGATATCATTTAGAGGCCATATCGCCCAGCCCTACTATAATGGTAAAATAGTTATTTAAAAATGTTCCCCTAAAAAATAATCTTTGCCCCTAAATGTCTCATTTAGGGGCAAGTGTGCCCCTAGTGAAAAAGCTTAGCGTACAGCCCTGGGTTTCGTAATCACACTTGCGCGCCATCAAAACTAGATTAGATTAATGTATTGGCATCATATACAGATCGCGGTACACCTGCCGCAGAGCAGTACTGTATATGAATGAATTAATGAAATATATATAGCCTACGGCGGGCGTAATGAATGAACGCAGTATGGCTTATTATTCCATAATTAAGCCTATAGGCTGTTCATTCGTAGGCGCACACAAGACTTATGGAATATTAATGCAGTCTATTTCCACCGATTAGCTTTAGTTCTTATTTATTTATCCACTTTCATTTCAGTGTTGGTCTATAGGCTATATAGTGTATTTCAATATAAGTTTAATTGATTAATGATATATTCGAAGGAATGCAGGTTTATAGCTATATCAACCCCCTCCAATGTACAGTAAATGACCAAGTATGGTTTTGTCAATATTATGTACAGTTTTGCTTGTACAGTGTAAGTCTATCCCCCACCCACCCCTCCTATACCCAACCTCCTCCAACAGTTTCTACGTCAAATGTACTCTCTTTTCTGGACTCTTTTTGTATCACAAACGGTACTAGGGCTGACCTTCGAAGCTTTTTTTGGCAATCGAAGCTTCGGGGCCGAGCTTCGATTTCGAAGCTTCGAACTTTTTTTTATTTTTTTTTTAATATTTTATTTTAATTTTTTTTATCTTATGTTGTGGGACTTGTACAGCACTTTCGTAAACTTTGTTGTTTTTAAATGTGCTCTATAAATAAAGTGGGTTGGATTAATTAATTAAGTAGCCCCTTTCGTGACTGACCCATCCAACAAGGTTTCACTCGGCTGTGTGATTTAATTCAAGGTGGATCGCTGTTGTCGTTTGAACAACTTCAGATTTCATGGGAACTACCAATCCCCCAAATCAAGAATGTTTAAGATGAATGAAGTAAGATTTTGATTATTTGAAATATGGCCTGTGTAGACTAAACTATGCACAGAATTATGTCAGTCTACAAGGTCCGGATTCTACATGGTCCGGCAATGTAGACCTTGTAGACTCCACTACAGACCAATTATCAGTGAATGTTCATGCATTTTTAAGAAGGGCAACTTCCACAAAAAAACAAAGAACTCACCAAAACATCTCAGTAGCACCTTATCTAAATGTTATATTTCATATATGGAGATTCATATTTATTTATGTATTGCATGCATTTCTACATTTTATTTCCTATTTTGTTTATTCATCCCAGTATCTTTCTTTCTTATGTGTGGAATTCTACAAGGTGCGCGCACACACACACACACCTACACACACACACACACACACACACACACACACTTACATTTAGTCATTTAGCTGACGCTTTTTGGCGAAAGATTGGACGGGATTCGGCTGTCCTAACTGGGATGGGTAGTTCACACACACACACACACACACACACACACACACACACACACACACACACACACACACACACACACATACACACACCTACACACCACACCTTTTTTTAACTTCGATTTTTTTTTAATGTTCGAAGCTTGTGCCATCGAATCGAAGCTTCGAAGCATTTAAGACAGCCCTAAACGGTACTGTATTTGCAAATCTGGTATGTCATAAATATATAGATGTAGCAGTACTGTATCTGTGTCGTGTGTGTCATATATGTTATGATGAATTGAAAATGGTGTAAACAAGACTAAATTCTTTCTCTGGTCTGCATCCCCTTATGTAATTGAGCTGTACTGTACTGTACCCATTCTGCAATCTGTTAATAACGTTTTCAATCAATCAATCAATCAATCAATCAAACAAAGGTCTGTCCCATTGTATACCAATCAATGGGATACATTGCATGTTGACCTGCATTCTTTCAAATGTATATAATTAATCATTAAAACAGATGTGTAACAAATAAGAAAGAATTCCACAGAAGGCATTAAATAATTATTATTTTCAATCATTTCACAATTGCATAATTGTGTTTGAATTAGGGGTGGGAATCACCAGTTTCATTACGATACGATATCGATTCTTTGGACAACGATACGATATTTGCCGATATCACAGTCTGCCACGATACGATAGGATTCTATTCGATTCAGGTGCCTGCGATCGATATGAGACGATATTATGTGGCCATTTAACACAATCAGTCACATTTAGATCAACAAAAAAAAGGCTACGGAAATATCAATTGACGTTTTTATTTTTGAGCTCTCCCAGTCCCCACACACACACAGACAGAGTTGATGTTCAGCACACGGGACATTCAGGAAGTCAAAAAATAATAACGCTTGACGATTGGTGCTAAGAACAGCAGGGCGGGTGCAAGCGGTGTGACGTCATTGGCAGACTCGACTGTCAATCAAAATGATTATGTTTCCGTCAGAATGAATGAATGAAAACTGTATTAAAAGGTTGCAGAATGGGTACAATACAGTACAGGAGGATGAAGACCAGAAAAAGACTTTCGGCTTTTTTACATAAGGGTCCTCCATTTTCAATTCATCAAAACATTTAGAGACATACATATATACAGTAGTTTCATAAAAATGCTAAAATGCTATTTATTTATTTATTTATTGATTGATTGATTTAAAACTTTAACATATTGCAGAATGGGTACAGTACAGCTCAATACATACAATTGTTAAGGGGATGCAGACCAGAGAAATACTTTAGTCTTGTTTACATCAGGGTCCCCCATTTTCAATTCATCATATTTCATATCTAAATCATATAATATCTCATATGCAATATATAATCTAATAATCTAAATCTAATATAAAAATGCTAAATGCATGGGTATTTTATTTTGTCTTTAATGTTAGCTTGCAAACTCAAATACTGTCTTGGTAAGCCTCATAATGAATTGTTTGGGGTAAAAAAGAAAAACATCGTGATGTGTATCGTGTATCGCCGAAAGGTCAGAAAATATCGTGATATCATATTTAGGCCATATCGCCCAGCCCTAAGCTAATGTAACGTTAATTTAGGCCTGGCCACGCGATGTGGGCATAAAAGAATGGCGACGATGCAAAGCATGTTAGATACATTTGACCCGTTGCGGGGGGAAAACTACACGGACTTATATCGGGTCACAGAATAGAGCCTCCCTAGCGCTGCTCTGCTGAACAGAGCTACACAGAGTTTCACAACAGTGGGCGCGGGGCGGATATGACGTCGCTGTCGCCGGATTTTCAAAATAAGAGTAACGCAATATGAATCGATCTTTTTACGTTGCATCGATCCTATTTGATTATTGATAATAGATCGATATATCGATCTGGATCGATGTATCGTCCCACCCCTAGTTTGAATATCTGAGTAATTAAAGTAATTATACATTTGTCCAAAATAGCTGGTTCAGATATGGTTAAGCAGCTGCCCTGTGATCAGATGAATCCATATTATTTATTTTTCCGACATCAAATGCGTAATTTCTTATCGTACAAATATTGTCATATTTATTTTAATTATGATTAAGTAATTAATTCCAAGGAGGCCTGTAGCGTTGATGTGAAGGAATCACTATGAGAACAGTCTGTCAAGTTATAATGAAATTTTAAATTAGTCAATCAATCATGAGATTTGATCGTGGCTGAGAGCAGATTTAAGAGTGCTCCTCAGCACTCTTAAATCTGCTCTCAGCCACGATCAAATCTGATCTCAGGAAAATTTGGGGACTCCCACTCCCAGCCCTAATATGTCTTAAATGTTACGCCCAACTCTACTAACAGCCTGCAGCCTGCTCGCGCCTGCATTATCCAATTCATATCAATCGAAATAATGTATTGTTTTCATCTCTATATTAACGTGATTCCACACAACGCCAATGTTCAAAACACAACCTCATTATTGCGCAATCTTGCAGGCAGCCACATAAGACGACAGACGACTGGTGTTGAAACATTCCAGTTATTAGGCTACCTCAGGGTTCGAAATTAACGGGGGCTTGGGGCAAAATGCCCTCGAAAATTTACCAAATGCCCTCGAAAATCAGTTAAGGGGGGCAAGAAAAGCCCCAGACAGTTTACTAATTATATATATAATTATATATATATGCTCTACAGTGCGAGCATTTCACTCATATTTGCCCCTAATGTGTGTGCGAACCGGAAAAATCATTTACTCGCAGTGTGTGAGTGAAGATTACAAACGCTCCGCTGTTAATAGTTCAGAAACTACAAGTCCCACATTCCACAAGGCTCATGAACGTAGAGTTTCCTGCGGTGACGCGGCTGGTTTCATGCGAGTGAAAGGAAACAATAACACAGTACGCGCTGGAACAGAAAGTCACGGTACCATAGGGCCTAACAAAATTAATAGTTGGTTTCAAGTTGGTTGTCAGTTTGGCCATGGGTAGGTAGGGAATTTATTTTATTTTATTTTTTTATTTTATTCTTTCCCACGGCGACTATGGATAGGGAATTTCTTTATTTAATTAAAATGTTCACAACAACATGGATGCATGTACTCTGCCAGCATGTTTAATATCCATAATACTAAATGTTTGACTAAGATTTCTATGAAACTTTATTCTTAAAAAAAATAAAAAAAAATATGATTTTTTTTTTTTTTTTTATATATTTCTTTTAAAAATTCATAAAATATATTGGGTCGCACCTAAATCGGCAGGGTCGGTCGGCAACCTGAAACCAACTATTAATTTTGTTAGGCCTAGGCAAGTTATACATTCAGAATCAGACAACGCAAAAAAATCAGCCAGCCATGAAGCCCATTCATTTTTATTTTGAGCAAAAGTCTCAAATTAGGCTATTAGGGGTGGAACGGTTCACAAAATCGACGGTTCGGTTCGTATCACGGTTTTGGGCTAACTGTTTTCGGTTCGATATACGTTGCTTTTTATTAAAAAAAAATGTAACACTCAAAAATCTAAACATGCTTCTCATTTATATATATATATATATATATATAAAAAAAAAAAGGTTTACAGTGTTTACAGCCTTAAATAATGTTTGGCACACAAAGACCGAACTGACTGAAAAATATAGGCTACATTAGTGCAAACAAACAATATGCTCAGCCAGCACTAGACTTTCCTTTCTTTAACACTTTGATCGCCGGGGTTAAATTCATAATTTACCATCCCTATTTAACATGGAGAAGTTCCCCTTCTTTGCAGGGCTATAACTTTTTAAATTGTATTGCTAAATTGACATTACCATGGCCCATTCAATGTCCTATATCTATTGTTCAGGGTGTAGCAACGTTATACTTTTTCATTCACATATTCATACTAAAATACGGTCTAAAGTATAACTATGTTTTTATCGTTTTCTGCAGTTTTCTCCAGAACTTGATTTATGCCCTAAATGCATTATATTGATGATCAAATACAGTTTGGTAGGAATCTGTGCGAGATAAAAAATGTCAACTGGACGTGGTTCTAGAAGTTACTATGTATGATCTGATGTTGACCGGATGGGGGGGGGTCATTTATAATTCTGTGGGCAACGTTAGATGATTCATCTAGTGTGGGTGATATGATCATCAGAGCAGTTAGTATCGAAGACATTAAAAAATAACGCTGAAACTCACCGTAGCTTCCTCGCGCCGTTGGGAGATGAGCGTGGAACAAAAATGTTTCTATTATGGGATGTCGAAATATCCGATCCATTTCCAGGTTGTATAATAGTATATACGTCCAAATCATGTTGTTTACCGAGTTATTGGTAACCGATCGCCATCCATTGTGTCAAGATGGAGTCCTGCTAATGATAGCGAGTGCCCGGACGAAATATGGGTGAGCAGCACCACTTCATCCGCATCACTTCCTGTTTGGGCGATCGGCCACCAGATGGCGCTCTTGAACCGTTGGAGAATTGACAGGGGCTCACCAGTACATATAATGTCTCCGGGGGAGAAATATGATATTGATATCAAAGACAGGCTGCCCCCGACACTTCCTGATTCTACTGTAGGAGTCGCTGTCCACAACGCCCGATCCCCACCCATCAGTTTCCCACCCCCTAATACGGCCAATGTGTATTAGTACGGACGACCAGCTAAACTGAAAGCAAATGTGGAGCGCTGGGCTCGAACAGGCGAGCCCAGCGTCTCCAGATTTCGTGGCGAGCGCCTTGCCCACTACGCCACGTAGCCGCCCCTACAAGCTCAAACACCTTATAAATACTACTATTGTCGTGTCCATAAGTTCCCTGGCAGAATACTTGTGAGGACAAAGGTATACAAAGAGGAGAGAACCATTTTAAATCGGGCATTCATGCCGGCTAACAAGCTAGACGTCGCGGGATGTTGTTAGCACAATAGTAGCCCACTCGGTGCATCAGTCACTGACTGTGATGCACTGAGTGGGCTACTATTGATCAACATGCAGCGACGTGTAGCTTGCATGATGCGTGTGCAGTGCTTTGCCCCACAGGTCTGAGAAGAGGACCTGCACATGATTTTACTCGTTCCCCAAACTCCTCTACATGCCCCTGTTACAAAGGGTCAGATTAAACCGAATATATATATTTATTGCTTGAGATCCCATGTATAATATTTGTATATCGTCTGATATCCCTTGTATATTCTTTGTACATATACACGGAATATCCCTTTACCTAGGTACAGGCCAGACCATAATATTCATTCTCCTATTGGACAGCGACCCCCTAGGCGCCAACGGCCAATGTCTAGTTCAAAGCCACCGCCAAGGCTTGTCTCAACATGCCCAGGTTTGCGCAGTAATACGAGACAGAACTGAGGTTGGCACTAGATTATTCACCTTACGTATAAATACGTTGCAGGTGGATACAGCAGTTAGTTAGCCTCAAACGAGTTAACCCAACAAGTTGAAGCCTTCACCACGAGTCAACGACCAAGTGAAGTGAGCAACCTTGCGTCTAAATAGAGCACTGAGAACCGCGTGCGAATAGGATAGTAAAAGTGTCAGAGCTTAGTGAAATAACGTCAAGTTCGACCTAGTTAATGTGAAGTACCGTGCACAGGAGAATCTACACCGGTGAATGCAGAGCCTTTTCCGGCTGGATTATTGCTTTGGTACTGTGGCGGCTGGAGCAGAGAACCGTCTACCCCGCTGCTGTGTGGGATCAACCCGTGAGGAGCATCACTCAAGCCCGTCTCTAGGAAGAGGCTGGCTGGCTTTATCCATGCTGTCACGCATACTTGGATTATAGCTGCTGCTTTTGTCTGCCGATCGAGGGGAGTATATGTACCGACTCCCGTAGCTGGAGCTTATTGATTCCTCGTTGATCCAGACTTTTGCATCCGAACATTCCTCTCCCCTTGCTGGCTTACAACCGGAGGGAACCCCCTTAGTATCTCCAGCTGACCTACGAGCAGGGAGCGAAATTAACTTTTTTACTCACCGGCCAGTGGCGGGTAGATGGGAAGAGTCTACCCGCCAAGCATATTTCTTACCTGCCAACATTTTTTTGATTAAAAAAAATATATATATATATTTTATATAATTTTTTTTTTAATAAAATATATATTATATAATCATACTTGTAGTTGTATTATCTGCGAGACATCGCCACCACGCAATAAGTCAAAATGCTTGCTATCTGCAAACAGCTCCACTGTCTGTGTGTATACTTGAGTAGCCTCCAGCTCCAGCAAGGATTCTCCGGCCCTGCAGCTAGACCCTATATTCAGCTAGACCCCACATTCAGCATGCAAGGATTCTCCGGCGATGCAGCTGGACCCTATTTAGAACGTTACGGTTCTTTTGTCAAATCACATTCAACATGCCCTCAGCTAGAATACGCATTCAATCAATGTTATAAGACATTGATATCAGGAGCTATCTGTAGCTACTGCTAGCCCGGTAGATAACGTTAAGACAATTTAGTTTACTGGGACAGATGGATCATCTAACGTGAGCTAGCTAAGCTAGCTAACGAGCGAACGGAGGTATTATGCACTCGAGTAGACTATTGCTGGAGCATTTGTTGATATCAGCAGCTATCAGTAGCTAGCCAGCTAGATACCGTTAGACAATGCCTCGTCATGTATTAAACTAAAAGTGAATAGTTGACTGGGTCATTGTTTAAACAGTAACGTTAGTTCATGGAGGTCCGATATAGACTAGAGCAGACAGAAGTAAACAAGCCAAATCGGAGCTTCCGATTGGTCATTTGCTTTTTTTTCTCATGAAACCAGTCACGTCACTCTACTGTGATTGGACCGTTGACTTGAGTGCAATGTGGGACTTGTAGTTTTTTAACGATCTCGCGGCGGAGAAAAAAAAGACGAGCGGCTATAATCTGTACTCGCACACGAGTATCGTTATGAACATAGATATGAACTACACGTCTACACGCCACACGGCGGGCAGCCCTCTAAGTGTCATGCGCCAAAGGTAAAAACAGACCGCCCCTGGCGGGCGGCGGGCTTTAGTTTCGGTCCCTGCCTACGAGTGTACCTTATATAATTCTTATGCTACAGGTGGTATTAATTATCCCCATCGTAATATGCTCATGGACTTACGCTCTTGACCTATTCATGCACATTCTTCGCCTTACAAGCACAACTCTAATTCTCAATAATGTAAGATAATATTGATGCTCTTCTAATAAATATTACAAACAGTACTTTCTTTGTTAAGCCGTGTTATTGTGTGGGTGTTCATCACATATACCTGTGTACTGTATGACCAGTAGTAATGTACATAACTCAGTAGTGGTTTAATGATACCATACTTATTCAATACAGTCAGGGAAATGTACCCCTCAGTTACACCCCGATCTAAAATGGTTCACGACAGTAGACATAATGCTAACGTTAGCCAGCGCCATATATCCAGTAGTACTATGACCCGGACGGGCATAAGTTTCCTGAAGTGAAGTCACGGCCGTGCAAGCGTCTGATAAGCTTTTTGACTTGCTCCGTGCATGTTATTCGTGCATGGACCTTTTTAACCCTTTCTGAGTGGCATTTCCGGCGTCAAATGGGGAAAAAAATTATTAAATTAGATACCAATGATGTAAACTACCCATAATTGCAGAGTAGGGTTTAACCTGCAAGTTGGCCTTTAAATTCCCTGATTGTCAGTTCTTAACCCTTGTGTCTGAAAAAAAAGTGTTACACTCTTACCATTAACACTTTCAGAGCCCAAGCTTAATCTTGATTTACCGCTTGAATGCCCACCATCCAGGGCACGAAATAAACTTTTTGACTCACCGGCCAGTGGCGGGTAGATGAGAGAAATCTACCCGCCAAGCATATTTCTTACCAGCCAAATTTCTTTACATTCTTTTTTAATAAAATATATATATTATATAATCATACTTGTAGTTGTATTATCTGCGAGACATCGCCACCACGCAACAAGTCAAAATGCTCGCTATCTGCAAACAGCTCCACTGTCTGTGTGTATACTCGAGTAGCCTCTAGCTCCAGCAAGGATTCTCCGGCGCTGCAGCTGGACCCTATACTCTACATTCAGCATGCAAGGATTCTCCGGCGCTGCAGCTGGGCCCTATTCAGCATGCCCTCATGCGATGGAAGCCAGGGGCTCGAATACGCATGTTATAAGACATTGATATCAGGAGCTATCTGTAGCTACTGCTAGATAACGTTAAGACAACGCCTCAGTGAACTATTTAGTAGGGATGCACCGAATGGGAAATTCTTGGCCGAAACCGATACCGAAAATAGGAAACAGTTGGCCGAAAACCGAATGCCGAAAGGCCGAAAATGATTCATAGAATAGAATTTTTTTTACCAATGTTGTTCAGCTACCTGATTATGGAAAAATATGATTATGGCAAAACTTAACTTAAATAATCACTATTATGGGTATTTTTATTAGGGGTGCACCGATGTATCGGTCGGGTATCGGTATCGGTCGATAAGTGCCTTGTTGACTGCAATGGGCCTATCGGCCGATAAGCTCGAATGTGCCGATGGCAGTAGCCGATAAATATCCATCAATTTGTGTAGCGTCAAGACAAAAAAAAGTTCACTCGCGACCTGCACAACGCCGTCCCCAGTCCCCCCCACACACACACACACAAGCTACTGCATCAAAGTTACTACTTATGATTAACAAGGCATTCGTTTTGTGGCATTAACGTTATATAGTTAGTGTTACACGTTCAATAACATGAGCATATTATTTACCCGAACGTAGCAAGCGTTCATACTAGAGTTTTACCCATTCTGCAATCTGTTAATAATGTTTTCAATCAGACACATGTATAGAAAGGCTTTGTTTTATTATAACATTAGTTGCAGTAAAATCATTATGCCTCATTTAAGTCATCCAGCGGAGCTAAAAGCTAAATGTCAGCTGCGCCGCCATTGTTGTTGTTGTAGAAAAGCTCTCGTCAAAATCAATGGCGGACAAAAGCCGAAGTAAAAAATGTATACGCGCTTGCCGATTGGTGGTAACAGCAGAGGCGGGTGCAAGCGGTGTGTGACGTAATTGGCAGAATCGACTGTCAATCAAAATTTCATTGGTTGAGACAATAGTATCTCGCTGCAGTCCAGCAGGTAGACCATGCTGGGAGAACTAGTATCTAGCTGCAGCCCTGCAGAACATACTGGGAGAGAGATAGTGCTATTTCTTGACATTTCCTTTTTTTAAGTAAGTAAAGAAGCCTATGTTCATATCGGTGAGCACAATTTGTAACACAAATATTCAGTAGCTTCATAAAAAAAAAAAATATTATATTACAAAAAAGAAAAAAACGATTTTTTTTTTAAATATAAAAAAGAAATTGTTGCCACAAATATCGGTATCGGCCGATTGTGTTAGTTGAACAATCGGTATCGGTGGCAAATTTTCATATCGGTGCATCCCTAATTTTTATATCACAAACAGTACTGTATTTGCAAATCTGGTATGTCATAAATGTATAGATGTAGCAGTACTGTCATGTATGTCATATATGTCCTGATGAATTGAAAATGGGGGACCCTGATGTAAACAAGACGAAAGTCTTTCTCTGGTCTGCATCCCCTTAACAATTGTGTGTATTGAGCTGTACTGTATTGTACCCATTCTGCAATCTGTTAATAAAGTTTTCAATCAGAGAGAGAGGCGGACATCTGTGCTCTACTGAGCCTTTCTAGTCCCCAGATGAATGCGCTCTCTTGACTTTGGCACAGTAGACGCGCGACAGACAGTGTCAATGTGAGAAACACAATCCCTCCCCCTCTCGCTCTGAATAATATGCATATTAGATCACTCAGTGATTAACCGCGACGGGCATATAGTAAATAAGGATAAAGCATGTTAAAGACGCATTTATTGGACTTGTTGCGCGCAGAGTTTACATAGAAACAGCGCTCACAGCGCGCATGTAATGACTGAATCCGCGTTTTGATGACATCATCACAACAACACGCGTTAGGTTACAGGTTCTTTCTGTTTCGGTGATATATTTTCGGCCGAAAACTTTCGGTGGCCGAAATTTCGGTGCATCCCTACTATTTAGTTTACTGGGACATTTCGTAGTGACTAGTGAGCTAACGTGAGCTACCTAGCCAACGGAGGTATTATGCACTAGACTATTGCTGGAGCATTTGTTGATATCAGGAGCTATCAGTAGCTAGCCGGCTGGATAACGTTACACAATGCCTCATGTATTAAACTAAAAGTGAATAGTTGACTGGGTCATTTTGTAACGGTAGCTAACGTTAGATCACGGAGGTCCCACTGACTAGACTAACGTCACGGTGACTGTCCGAGGCAATAGCCTCTGTTTACATGGGTGAGGGAGGGGCAGGAGGAGTAGGAGGAGCAGTGCGCTGCATGTCTGTGCTGAGACAGCGAGTGAGAACTCTGCTAAGAATTGGATCATGATTTTTGATCGGTTTTCACATGACTATTTGATTGCCCGCCACATGGCGGACAGACGTCTCAGTCTCACTCGCCAAACGTAAAATCTGCCCGCCAATGGTGCTTGGCGGGCTCTAATTTCGTGCCCTGCCACCATCCACTTCAATGTTAGCGTTAATAACGCCTAATCTATGTTTTAAATTATGGCTATGTGTCTAATCTGCTCGTCGCTTATCAATGACTCGTTTTCCAGTCAACATTGTCGAAGCGGATTGTTTTTTTATCGGTTCATTTTCGTTTTATAGCATTTTGAAAAGCCCTCGTTTTCAAGGAAAATATAAATATTCCATGATAATCGCCCTTTACTGGAATATTCTAGAATACATGTCATTTTTCGGCCTATTTGTGACCCAGTCTGGTGATGTAGCCTACAAGTCGCCAGGGTGAAATGACAGATAGACACAATAAAAAAAGATTTGTTTGTTTTTGTTTTTGTGTTTTTTTTTATATATATAACTACAGTTCGAGAGTTGAAGAACATTTAGTACAACAGCGAACAGATATAATAACTCTAATTGTAAGAATTCTGTGTTTAAAAAAGGCCGTTTTGAAACACAGTTTGTGCTCTCCACAGAGGAGAGGTGGGGGCTGGGTTTATTTTTGCATCTGAATAGAGCTGCGTGTTGGGATTCAGATTCACTGAGCCAGGTAAAGGCATTCCAGGGCTCTACAGTGCAACCATATTGCTCGCATATGCCCCTAAAAATATGTGCGTGCGAACATGCAAAATCAAGTACTCGCACGGTGTGCGAGTGGGGCCGGCGAGTGCAGAGTACAGCCTCCTCATTCGTCCTTTTTTTTCTCCGCTGCGAGAATCGTTAAGAAACTACAAGTCCCACAGTTCACAGCCGCATAAACGTTCCAATCACAGTAGAGTTCCTGTGGTCACGCGACTGGAAACTGAAAGTAATGATCAGCGTCTGTCTGAGTCAGACAATACTTACAGCCATGTCGAAGCCCATTCATTTTTATTTTGCGCGAAAGATACCGGAGAATGAGAAGTCAGGCGAGGCAGCTCATGTTACAGAGGTGATGGTTAACGTTAACGTTAACCAAGATACTGACGCTAGCCAGCATGGCCAATGTACCCACTGTAGCTAACGAAGCTACACCCAATGTAGCCACTGTAGCTAGCGAAGCTACACCCACTGGAGCCGGAGGGAAGACATACAAATTTAACGTGAATTGGCTAAACATTTCCCCATGGCTAGAGTTCGAAAACAATGTCATGTTTTGTAAATATTGCAAAGTAGGATCGATGCATTGCGATGCATTGTTACACCCCTACAACTGGCCCACTGTGTATGTGTGTACAGCTAACTTGGCTAGCGTTATCAACCGCAGAGGTGGGCAATGGGTCCAGCTGTAGCGCCGGACGGCCAGAGTGCAAGCGGTGTGGCAATAGGTCCAGCTGCAGCGCCGGACGGCCAGAGTGCAACGGTGTGACGTTGTAATTGGCAGAATCGACTGTCAATCAATGGTCTACCTGACACGCAAACTACTGTACTGGAGGTGTACAGTATTTCAATAGGCAACCCTGAAAGGATTATTTTTCTAAAAGAGCAACACTAGCTCCCCCCTCTACTGATGGCCCTGGTTGTAAAGCCAGTGTCTCCTTTTTGTTCAATGTCACTGCCTTTCTTATTAGGCCTAGTTGTTGGCTACAACTTTGCCATAGTAGGCATTAATCACTTAATTAATAGTTCAAATGTCTGTGTCCCATTCCCGTTTGCACACGCAGATGATACACACACACGCACACAGTGGGCCAGTGACTTTGGTGGTATGTGCTATTGCACAGATGTGTCCCGTTCCCGTTTGCACATGCATGCACAGTACAAATATACATTTATTTTTGAAAAAAAAAATAAACTCTGTTACTTGACATATTATCACTGTGCTCCTAAATATTTTTGGGTGCTCCTAAATTTTTTCATTTAGGAGCACCTGTGCCCCTAGTCAAAAAGGTTAGCGTAGAGCCCTGCATTCACACAGAGTCATTAACGTTAACGATGGACGCATTCAGGTGAGGGTAGTTGTCCACGCCCCCCCCCCCCCAAACTAGCTGAAGTGTGAACATCTTTGAGAGGCATTTCCTCCCCTTGAGTGTTTTAGACAACAGACTGAGTTACAAGATTTAAATGAATATATGATATTCAAAACATTCTCATATTTCAAAGTATGACACATCATTTGAAAGCTTACATTCTGTACTTTCACAATCTGGAAAAATCTGGAAAATTAAAATGGAGACATGTAGACTCGGTCACATTTATGAATCGTTTTCAAATAAACGCTAGATTACCGTACTTTTCGCACTATAAGCCGCACCTGACTATAAGCCGCAGCAGCTAAATTGAATGATGTGTACATATATAAGCCGCACTGGACTATAAGCTGCAGGTGTTTTAATGTTTAATTACCATATGTAAGGGTTCGTGCACAGAGGGGATTGTCGCAATACTGTCGGACAAATAACAAGAATTAACTCATTTACAAGTTGTATTAAGTTTAGCAAATAAGGGAACAGATAAATAACATTTCAATGCAGTAAAAAAAGCAATATTTTAGGGTTTGGTCCACATATAAGCCGCACCGTTATATAAGCCGCAGGGTCGAAAAATGGGGGAAAAAGCCGCGGCTTATAGTCCGAAAAGTACGGTATGTGTACGTATGCACGCTATATAGGCGATCTGAAAAATCGATTCTCTGATTTCCTCAAAGCGATCGCCCACACACACACACACACACACACACACACATAGGGCGAACGCTGAGATCTCAGCGAATACAACTCTGATTATCCCAATACTTGTAAAATAGATTCCTTACCTCAGATCAGATGTTCTCCAAAAAGATCATTCCAATTCCTGATTGCCATTCCAAAAATATATCCCTTTTATTGATCCAACGCTACATACTGTAAACACATATTCCACGCTGTTCTGATGGTCCACAATGAATCCGATCGGCTCGGGTTACATGCCTGAGAAGTAAAATGTGGATTCCGGATTTTTCTTTTCTCATTCATTTTCATTGAGTCCATTCCAAAAGGGTGCATTACCATCTGGGAGACGATAGGGGGCGTTTTTTTCACATCTGAGCTCCTGATGGGGCTGGTTTACCAACGGGAGACTCCGTTGATGAAATATGAATTCAGATCGCTAATAAAAAAATAACACGCTAATTGTTGTGGTGGGCATTCAGGCGTCGGGCTGATAAAACGTGTTATCACGTGGTGGGCACTGAAAGTGTTAATGATAAGTGAGTTTTTTTTTTCAATCTGACATTACAAAAAAAAATAAAAGTCTATACAAATCAGTGTTTCTGCTAATCATTGACATATACTAGCCTGTAATAATCCCCCCCCAGATTTTTTTTTTTCATTTGATACATTGAAAATATAATCTTTTATTTTATTTTTTACAATAATTTGTAATGCCATGACACACATTGGCATTTAAAGGATAAATGTTTGTAAATTAATACAGATTTAGGTGGTTATGACCAGGGCTGAAGTTGATTAAAAGATGTATGGAAAAAAAAGTGGGAAATTATTTCAACATATAATATTTGTATTGTGTTTTTCAAGAGGACAATTTTGTCCCTTAATGGTAAGAGTGTAACTTTTAATTCTACAGGGTGAATGAAAGTAGAGTAAAAAAAAAAAAAAAGTTTAATTCCAAGATAATTCAAAGATCCACATATTGGCTACAAACATAACCACTGCAAAGTTATCAAAAGAATAAGAGTCTCAAAGTCCTTATCAGACACGATGACGATTCTGACTTGAGTTATTTTGTATGTTACAAGAGACTTTTAAGTTTAAGTCAAGCACTTTCATTATGTTATGTTTAAAGGGGAACTATTTTACTATTTCTTTCACTATTTGGGCACTTTTACACAATTCCTGTGAGTCTATGGAACACCTCTGTAATATATATATTTTTTTTATTCATTGTTTTGTATTTCTAATCAAGTCCTCAAAAACAGCATTTTTCTACCTCAAGATCTCGAGCCGTTTTGAGCCTGGGCTCCTAAACCACTGCGCCGTGCCGGTGCCGCCTGAACATTAACATGCAGCGGTGTCTTTCTGACATCACATATCGCGCACATTTTCAAATGACTCAGTTCAGTGAGGGTGAATATTGTGAGAGGAGAATTGGAAGAATGCGCCAATATGAGAATTTTGAGACATAGATCATATTAATATAAGTTCACATAGCTAGGAAACAATGCTAAACACTCAAAGGCCATTTATAAGATAGTTCCCCTTTAAGTCAAGAACTTTCATATATGTTGTGCAATAAATGATTTTATTGAAAAAATAAGAATTGTGAGAATTGTGATCTCAATTCTTAGAGAGAAAAATCCATTTTAGCAAGAATCGTGCAGCCCTACTTTGCACATATCAACTGTTTCATCCAACATGGAGGACAAATTGACTGCAATTGCATCCCATTCTTCTACAGGCAGAGGAGGGGCAAAAATTCGTGAACTTGAAGAAACCACGGGGGCAAGAATCAAGGCAAGTTGACTTAATTCTTAATTCTATACATATACCAAAGATCAAGCAAATGTTTACTAATGTATTATACCTGTGTATTTATAAAATAAAAAAGGCCTTTATTTGCTGAGCTGAATGGACATTTGTATTTGTGGAAAGTCATCCGTGGAATTGACGGATACACAGCAACACACAGCAAGTCTGCTGGCAAACCAACAAAGAATAGACAGTTGGTACTATGGACCCAAACACACGCACATCTAGTGGTACCATACTAGTGTGTGTTCATGTTTCAGCTCTGAAAGCTCAACCAGCTGTGGTAGCATATCATTATAAATTAGGGATGCACCGATATGAAAATTTGCCACCGATACCGATTGTTCAACTAACACAATCGGCTGATACCGATATTTGTGGCAAATTTCTTTTTTTTTAATATTTTTATTGAATCTTTTTTTGGTAATATTCTTTTTTTGTACCTTTTTATTTTTTTTATGAAACTACTGTATATTTGTGTTACAAATTGTGCTCACCGATATGAACATAGGCCTCTTTACTAAAAAAAAGGAAACATCAAGAAATAGCACTATCTCTCTCCCAGTATGTTCTGCAGGGCTGCAGCTAGATACTAGTTCTCCCAGTATGGTCTACCGGCTGGGCTGCAGCTGGATACTATTGTCTCAACCATAGCTCTCAACCAATGACATTTTGATTGACAGTCGATTCTGCCAATTACGTCACACACCACTTGCACCCGCCTCTGCTGTTACCACCAATCGGCAAGCGCGTATAAATTTTTTACTTCCGCTTTTGTCCACCATTGATTTTGACGAGAGCTTTTCTACAACAACAACGGCGGCGCGGCCGACGTTTAGCTTTTAGCTCCGCAGGATGACTTAAACGAGGCATAATGATTTTACTGCAACGAATGTTATAAAACAAAGCCTTTCTATACATGTGTCTGATTGAAAACTTTATTAACAGATTGCAGAATCGGTAAAACTCAGGGCTCTATGAGCAACGGAAGGAACTGAGCTAGTATGAACGCTTACTACGTTCGGGTAAATAATATGCTGATTATTGAACGTGTAACACTAACTATATAACGTTAATGCCACAAAACGAATGCCTTGTTAATCATAAGTAGTGACTTTGATGCAGTAGCTTGTGTGTGGGGGACTGGGGACGGCGTTGTGCAGGTCGCGAGTGAACTTTTTTTTGTCTTTTGACGCTACACAAATTGATGGATATTTATCGGCTACTGCCATCGGCACATTCGAGCTTATCGGCCGATAGGCCGATTGCAGTCAACAAGACACTTATCGGCCGATACCCGACCGATACATCGGTGCACCCCTATTATAAATAGCATTAAAACAACAACAAAATAAATTGGCATTACTTTCAGTGCCACGGGTCCGGTGCCCCGGAACCCCGTTGCATGCCACCACCCACTTTAATGATAGAGCTCTCATATTTGCGAACGCATAAACTATATCTTAAATTATGGCTGTGTATAATATGGCCGTCGCTTATCAATGACTTGTTTGCAGTCAACATTGTCGAAACGGATTGTTTTTTAATCGGTTCATTTCCGTTTTATACCATTTTGAAAAACGCTCGTTTTATGAAAGTTCCAGACAATTTCAGAAGATTCTGTGATAATCGCCCTTTACTGGAATATACTGGAATACACAACTGTCATTTTTCGGCCTATTTATGAATCGTTTTTCAAATAAACGCTAGCTTATCGATAGTATATGTGTACTTATGCACGCTATAGAAGCGGGCTGAAAAATCGATTATCCATTTCCTGATCAGCACACACACACACGCACGCACACACACATAGGGCCCACGTTGATATATAGGTGAAAAAAAGCTCTGATTATCCCAAGACTGGTAAAATAGATTCCTTACCTCAGATCAGATGTTATTATTCCAATTCCTGATCGCCATTCCAAATATCGATCGCGTTTATTGATCCAACGCTGGGTACTGTAAACACACATTCTCCGCTGTTCTGCGGCTCTGCTATGACTTCGATCTCTCGGGTTACTTGTCTGACAAGTAAAATGAGGAAGCAGGATTATTTTTTTCTCCATGCTTTTCATTCAATCCAATCCAAAGGGGTGCAGTACCATCCGGAGAGACGATAGGGGGCGGTATTTTCCCAATGGAGCTCAGACAGAGTCCCAGTGGTAACGTGAGGCTAGATTGATGAAATATGAATGGAAATCGCTAATAATTAAAAAAAAAATCAAAAACGAGATCTCTCGTCTCGTTGGCACTGAACGGTTGGCATGAACTAACGAGAAATCTTGTTGTTGGCACAAAGTGTTAAAGTACTAGGGCTGTACGTCATCAACTATGAAATTTCGTTGATTTGCATATTCATGATCGACTCATCGTATTGTTAATTGTATGTGCCTTTTGTGGTGGAAATGGCAGACGTTCAAAGTCATAACATGTGCAATGTGAAATCTAACTAGTGAATCACGTTCAAAATATAAATAAGTTCTCTTAAACCACTATTTGTGATTCTGCCTAGAGCCAGGACTCGACAGTCACAGTGCGCTCCAGCTGGAAGGGAGGTGCTGAGCCTGATACCCCCCACCTTAAACTTTAGAAGCTATGACATCCAACTCTTCAGCCCTGCGTTCTACAGCCTGTGACAACTCCTCTTGCGAGTCGCGCTGTTTCTATGTAAACTCCGCGAGCAACAGGTCCAATAAATGCGTCTAACATGCTTTACATACTCGCCATTCCTGTATGCCTTAACATGCCGTAAAAACCTTAACTAATGTTAGCTGCAGTGCTAACGCTAACTACAGTAAGCTAAGCTAGCTCACAGCCACAGGATCAGTTTTGTGGCGTTCCAATAGTGAGGAAGGGAGGGCGGGGGCTGAGCCCGTCTCTCTCTCCCTCTCTCTTGTTCTCTGTATGTTCAATGATGATGATCAATAGGGCTGTCTTAAATACTTCGAAGCTTCAAAGCTTCGTTTGATGGCACAAGCTTTGAACATTAAAAAAAAATTAAAGTAAAAAAAAAGAGAAAAAATTATTTAATTTTTTTTGCCTCAAATCTTGCGCCTCCATTCCAATGAAACGAATGTAAGCGGCGCCTCGACTCCACCTCTCTACAACAAGCATGTGGAGATGATCTGTGTTGAAAACAACAAGGACATGTGCAGCAGACATGTCGACGAAGAAGTCATCAGCAGGGCCGCGGGAACTCAGTCAGCGGCGGGGGTGCTGAGATAAGTGATATAATAATAATAATAATAATAACAACACTCGTTCACTAGAGGAGACCACTGCCCAACTCCGCACTCTCACGCTCAGCTCTGCGGGAGCGAGACAAACAATGTAACCGTTTTGATGCATACATCACAGCTAGGCCTGCCGCGATAAGCAATAAATCGATTAATTGCCGCGATAATTAAAAGTAATGCAATGATTTTGACGGGCGCGATTAATTGCTATTTGCGCCTTGTCAGTCACTGTCCGTGTGGGGGGCCGCTGGCCATACTACAGAGCACAGCTCCGTGGGGCAGTAGCAACGCCACATATAGTTTAACTACATTTCTCAATGGTGTTGCTCCTTTTAACCAAGTAGCGTTATTTATAGTGTAACGTTAGCTATTTTTAGACCCAAGTAGTTACTCGCTACTGCCCGGAGAAACTGGACTGCTAAATAAAGATGAAAGATCGAGTGTTGATTCTCATTCAAAGCTAACAACATTAGCTAACAAACGAAATACAACGTATAGCATAGCTACAACACAGAATAACGTTAATACAATTACATGCATCATTGTTTACAATGAACGGGTGGGGCTAGTCAAAGGACTGGACACGGGGACAAGTTAAACATGAATTCATTTATTATAACGTAGTAGGTAGTTTCGAGTCGTGCTGCAGTGCCTACGCGCCACAGCTATTCTATTATATACTGCTTTGACGCTTCCTCCTCATCGTTGATTGCCTGTAGTAGCTGCATCTAACGTTAGTAGCTAACGTTAAAACTAACCTAAAGTTAGTTGTTCACCAACAATCTCAATATTTGTTTTATCATTAGCTCAAAAACACAACCGGACGAGACAAGTTGGCCGCTCATAGGTGGCGGTGCCGCTAGGATAATAACAACAGTACTTCCGGTCCGGTCGGTGGGCTTCAAAATAAAAGTCTAAACACCGGAAAAGACGGAGCGGTGGGCTTCAAAATAAAAGTTTTGGGAAATAAATTTCTCAAAAAAAAATTCTCTAACCGGTCGCAATAATATCGCTTATCGCGATATTTTCGGGGGCAATTAATCGCCCAGCAAAATGTGTTATCGTGGCAGGCCTAATCACAGCCCAGCCTACCCCACCTGTCGCGTCCCCGTACAGGGAGCCTAAATATTAAAGGCAACCAACTTGTGTCTAGCCACGCCCAACTTGCGTCTAGCCACGCCCCCCGCGGCGACGCGGCAGCAGCAGAGCAGAGCTCTGCCGCGGAGCTCCGTCGCGGCAGCATTATGTAGCAGTAATCCCCCCTTTTTTACTATCGAGAACTAGCTCAATTGGCAGCGCTGCCTCGCTGTGGATCCTCCGGTCCGTTTGGTACAAGTTCGATTCCCTTAAATTTTTTTTAACGTGCATTCTTTCGCCGGTTAAGTTTAGGCATTATAACTTTAAGCATTGTTTCGGAGTTGGTTAAGGTTAGGCATTGTTTCGGAGTTGGTTATGGTTAGAAGCAGAGATGTTCCGATACCATTTTTTCCCTTTCCGATCCGATTCCGATACCTAAGCTTTGGGTATTGGCCGATACCGATATTTATCCGATACCAGTGCATAAAAAAAAAAATTATATAAATTATACTTTTTTTTTTTTTTTTTTTTAGATACTGTTATACTGTTTTTTTAGTAATAACTAGAACGTATGGTATTTATTCAACAACAGGTGATTGTATAGATTTGTATTAGTATCATTAATCAATGAGTATGGGCTGCAGCACTGCAGATATACCCTACTCCAATGATCCACACGGACATTAAACGGTGTTGCACTCGCTACTCAGTGGCTCTGCAGATATACCCTATTCAGTCTGTAAGCTAGTGGCAGATAGAACGTTCATGTTGTGATTTTTGATGCAAAATAAATATTCAACATTCTCTTTTGAAACTCCGCCTCAGACTCTTATCCTTTGGCACTTGCTGTACTTTGCTTGCAGGTCTGCAGCCATTATTGCTGGATTATGTGAATAGCACCAACTTTAGACACGGTAACGTTATCAAGCTAAGCTAACTGACCTAGCTCGACTTCTCGCATTGACATTAAGATAACGTTAGTAATAGTCAGCTAACGCTAGTCCGTAGCTACTTAACTTAAATACAATTCACCGTGGGTGCATTATTGTTGATAGACGGTCACGGACAGTGTTAGGTCCTGGAGAAAGGACAGGCGATCATCTGATTTGATGTAACGTTAAAAGCGGATGTTGTTCCAACTAGCTATCTTTCCAGCTAATGCTATCATAACACCAGCCAAACACATCCCGATTCCCGTCCGAGCTCCCCGTCACACCGCACTGTCGGGGACAATGGAATTTAAGAAAGTGTATCTGCTGTTAAAATGACACAGCATCACACTTTAAAACATGTTCATTTTATAATCCTCACTCTCCGCAGGACTCGGCAGGAGATAAATTACATCATGGGATCGGAGGCTAGAATTTACGTGTACTCGCCGATACCGATACCAGCATTTTAGGCAGTATCGGCGGCATTTCCGATACCAGTATCGGTATCGGAACAACTCTAGTTAGAAGGGTTAAGTTTAGGCGCTGTTAAGGAGCTGGTTAAGGTTAGAGTTTGTCTTAGAGAATGGCAATATTCTTTCGGAGTTGGTTAAGGTTAGGCATTCTTTCGGAGTTGGTTATGGTTAAGGTTAGGCATTGTTTCGGAGTTGGTTATGGTTAGAAGGGTTAAGTTTAGGCGCTGTTAAGGAGCTGGTTAAGGTTAGAGTTTGTCTTAGAGAATGGCAATAGACAGCCTATTTCCGCGCTGCAGCGCGAGGCAATAGACAGCCTATTTCCACGCTGCAGCTCTCTCGCGCTGCCACGGTCACATGGCCGTAATGGCCAATCAGAGAAACGCTAAACACAAGTTGGTTGCCGAAAATATTCACGCGTACAGGGAGCCCCATGTCCCCGCACCAGAACGCTACGACGGGGATTGATTGATTTAAAACTTTATTAACAGATTGCAGAATGGGTACAGTTAGGGATGGGTACCTTTCACATTTGAACCGGTACCTGTGAATCGATACCGGTACCCAACGGTACCTTTTTTCGGTACTTTAGTCTCAAGAAATGTAATTTACCTACCTCAGTCGAAAAAAAAAATCCAAACTTCAAATAACTACAATTTCGACAGTTTTCGGCTTGTCATTGCTCCAACTGCTTTGTTGTTGAATCAAGTAAAATCCTAGGTAAGCATATATTGTGTTGTGAACGTTGACATGAAAAGAAAAAAGTAAAAAAAAAAAAAAAAAGTTAAAATAAAAATTAATAAAGATTTTTTTTTTATTTTTTTTTCGGTTCCTCACTTGATTCGATACTCGGTAGTACCGACGTGTTTCGGTTCGGTACCTCAAAAGTACCGAATTCGGTACCCATCCCTAGGTACAGTACAGTACAGCAGGGTTCGAAATTAACGGGGGCTTGGGGCATAATGCCCTTGAAAATGGACAAAATGCCCTCGAAAATCAGTTAAAGGGGGCACTTAATGCCCCCGACAGTTTACTAATTATATATATATATTTATCCGGTAATGGAGCGTCTGTATCGTACGGTTCAGATGACGCGCAAATAAAAAAAATCATTTGGCGGAGCCGGTGTTCTGCACTGGCTGCAGGCAGCAGCAGCAGCAGCAGCACTGTAGCCAGCCAGGTGCTAGTCAGTTTGTGTAAAAATGGCACGCACAATATAAATCAATCTTCATTACGACTTTAAAAACATAGCCATTAACATTACATAGGCCTACACACATCTTGCCATAGCAGTTCGTAAACACAACGCACGTTTTAACTATGGTAGCCCGACGCAGCCCGCAAGCTAATACTGTACAGTCAATGAAATGTCACCGTAGCTACTGTAGCAGAGGAGGAAATGGGAGTCTGAGAGGCGGGGTGTTTAAAGACAATGATAGGCGTTTATTCAACATCCAAGAAGGCTAACATACAACTGTGTTTTATTAACTCCAACCGGGACTATTGCCGCTTTCCCACTGCATGCCATCACCTCCTAACGTTACCGGAGCTGATAATAACATTGCTGAAGGTGCGTGACACTAAAATGTCCGTGGGGACCCGGCGCCAACCCATAGATAGTTCCAACTCACCGAATTGCGTAATCCACCACAGATGCACTCAATATTTAAATAATGTTAGTCTAAATAAATGTAGACAGAAACATAATAATTTCAAGCAGAAAACGAATCTTTCCATTAAGAACTGACAATCAGGGAATTTAAACATGGTTGACATTGTTTTTGTGTGTTTATATTAATTAAAGAAAGGAAAGTCTAGTGCTGGCTGAGCATATTGTTTGTTTGCACTAAGTTAATACTTTGACAAATGTAGCCTATATTTTTCAGTCGGTTCGGTCTTTGTGTGCCAAACATTATTTAAGGCTGTAAACACTGTAAACCTTTTATTTTTAATAAATGAGAAGCATGTTTAGATTTGAGTGTTAAATTTTTTTTAATAAAGATTAACGTATATCGAACTGAAAACCGTGACCCCAAAATCGTGATACGAACCAAACCGTCCATTTTGTGAACCGTCCCACCCCTACCGTTTATCATAAAAATTCAGTGCCCCCGAAATACAAAAAAAAGCCCCCGAAAATCAATTAAGGGGGGCAAAAAAAGCCCTTGAAAAAAAATGTTAATTTCTAACCCTGCAGTACAGCTCAATACATACAATTGTTAAGGGGATGCAGACCAGAGAAAGACTTTCGTCTTGTTTACATCAGGGTCCCCCATTTTCAATTCATCGTAACATATATGACATACATGACATACATGACATACAGATAGACAGTACTGCTACATCTATACATTTATGACATACCAGATTTGCAAATACAGTACTGTTTGTGATACAAAAAGAGTCCAAAAAAAAAAAAGAGTATATACATTTGACGTAGAAACTGTACATTGGATTGAGTAGGTGGGGGGGGGGGGGGGGACTGTACATTGGAGGTGGTTGGGTGGGTGGGGGGGGGGGGGGAGTGGGGGGGAGGTTGGGTAGGAGGGGTGGGTGGGACACTGTACAACTGTACAAACAAAACTGTACATTGGAATATTGACGAGACTGTAAAGTTTTAGAATGAAGGCTCCGACACATTGATTCCAGTTTGACTCTTTATGAACGTTTTCAAGCATACAGACACATTCCTGCTGTTATGGCTAGAACTACCACAATGACAAATACTCCCGCTGCTTCTCCGTAGTGCACTGACAAGATCACCCGAGTGTCTTGCTCTTGAGGAGTAAAACATAGAGCGCCCTCTATAGGTCAGAACTAAACATTACCAAGCTCACTGAACATTATGAACATAAAGTCAACTATGTGAACCATGGACATTACAACCCTCCTTTCCTTACATTTCTTTTCTTTAACAATAACTACACATTAGTTGAACTCAACAATGTATTTTAGAACATTATTACATTATGCACATTATTCAAAGTCAGTGAGGTATGATGGGGTCTTCTGCTTTCCCTCACTGGGTACCTGTGACCAGGTGGCTGTGGCCTGGGGCTGTCGGGGCATAAACGTTCTGCAGTGTGGTGAGGATCTATTTCAGTCCAGTCTATGACACCTTGCATGTCAGCTGATTGAGAGTGGTGATCATCCACCTTAGGTAAATTCTTAAAGTGGGATGACTTTCTGGCGATGACATGATTGTTACGTTTAGCTGTCACCATGGAGCCTTTGATCGCGATGATCTTGTATGGGTGGGGATTGTAAGCAGGGCATAGCTTCCCTTCCTTCTTTTGACGACAGAGAACTCTATCACCAGCCTTCAGAGCCAAAGGAACCACATGGCGCCTCCTTTCCGCATTATGTTTCATCCTGTCCTTCGCCATTGCATCTGCTCGTCGTATTTTTGCATCAGTCGGGACTGACAGTGGACAGCAGGCGTGGGTAGCTTGATCCTTAGAGGCCTACCAAACAGCACATCAGCTGGAGCCATCCCAGTGGCGTGCCCAGTGTGGCGTGGCACGGTAGTTGCGTAGAAATGCATATAGAGTCTGTTTCCATGGACGACCTTCAACATGTGTAGCCCGTATATTCTTCTCCAAGGTGCGCATGAACCGATCTGCCTCTCCATTCGCCTGAGGCCACAATGGAGTTATCTTTCTGTGTTTAAAATCCAAATATGTTGCAAAATCTGCAAATTCCAAGCTCTGAAATGGGGGGCCATTATCCGTTTTGACCTGCAGTGGAATTCCCAGTGTTGAGAATATCTTGTCGAGTTTAGGGATAGTGGCCCTGGCTGACGTGGACTGAAGAATCTCAACCTCTGGGTACCTTGAATATTCATCAACAACTACCAAAAGATAATCCCCAGAGGGGAATGGACCACAGAAATCAACACTAATCTTTTCCCATGGTGACGATGGCAGATCAGACATGCAGAGGGGTTCTTGTGTGTGGTTGGGCACAACAGCCTGACATGGGATGCAGCCAGCTATCATTGCCTCCACTTGCTTGTCAATTCCAGGGAACCAGACTTTCTCCCTGATCAGCTTCTTAGTTTTGACCACCCCCTGGTGGCCTTCATGTGCAAGTGATATTGCTCTGACTTGTAAAGAGTGGGGGACGACAATCTTTGTGCCACGCAGTACAGTGTCACCATTAGCAGTCACTGTCAGTTCATCTTTTATTTTCTTGAACGACACAAGAGCAGATCTGTCAACCCCATCAATAGAGTCCCGTTTGTCAGACAGCAACCTCCAAGAGTCATCTTTAATGAGTCGAATTACTTCACGTAGAGTGGGATCAGTTGTGGTTGCATTCTGAATTTCCGCCAGTGTCATCGCCTTGGGTACAGCATTTTCAGTGACAAAGTTTATGTATTCTTCAGCTTGTCTTTCGTCGTCTGACATAGCGTGAGAGATGTGTGATACCTGTGCCGGGTGGCGCGACATGTAATCCGCCGGGTTGTCTTTGCCAGCCTTGTAACAGACTGTGTAGTTGTATGGTTGCAGACGCAGGCTCCAGCGCTCTATACGAGCAGGTGGTTTGGATTTGGGGTTATTGAAAATCCATTCCAATGGTTTGTGATCACTGACGAGTGTGAAGGCTGCACCATAGAGGTATATGTGAAAATGTTCACAGCCCCAGACAATAGCATGGGCCTCACGTTCTGTCTGTGAATACTTTTGTTCAATGGGGGACAGTGCTCTACTTGCATAGCTTATCACTCTGGCCGGCTCATTTGGACTGTTCCTTTGTGCCAATACAGCCCCAAGACCTACTGGGCTTCCTCTATAGGTCAGAACTAAACATTACCAAGCTCACTGAACATTATGAACATAAAGTCAACTATGTGAACCATGGACATTACAGAGACCATACTTGGTAATTTACTGTACATTGGAGGGGGTTGTGTTAGGACATTTACAGGGGCCAGTTTCGAATTGCAGTCTCCCGTAGGTGTTTTTTGAGTTTTTGAAAGTGGGTAGTGATTCACATTCCTTTACAGCTTTGGGTAGGGCGTTCCACATTGATGTGGCATAATTGCGAAACGTGTTTAGTCCCTTGTTTGAGCCGAATCTGGGTTTAACATGATTTGTGGAGCTCCCTCTGGTGTTGTGATCGTGGTATTCACTGACCTTTGGGAAGTATTTTGACATGTACATGGGTACCTTGGTTGTGTAGTGTATCTTGTAGACCAGGCCCATTGCAAGTTGCTGTACTTCTACTCTAAGCCATCCTAGGTTGTCAAAGTGGGCAGGGGTGAGGTGGGTTCTAGGAGTAAGGTCAAGCAGTAGTCTGACCAGTTTGTTTTGAGATGTTTGTAATTTTGTTTTTAGCGCCTTTGAGGTGCTTTGGTACCATGAGGTGGAAGCATAGTCGTAGTACCCTTGAATGAGTGCTCCTGCCAGTCTTCAGGGTATTCTTGTTTACCAGTGAGGAGATCCGGTACAAGAATCGAGTTGGTTGACTTTTTTTTATTACATTGGATGCCATTTTGTCACAGGGGACGTCTCTAAATGTTGTGCTTTTATTTTCCAATGTTCACTAGTATTCGGACAACAGCCGAACACCTTCCAAAGTGATGCATCTAAATTTAATTAAAAAACAACAACGTTTACCAAAGTGCTGTACAAGTCCCACAACATAAGATACAAAAAATAATAATAATAAAAAATAATACTTTTTTTTTTCTTTTTTTCTCTAAGCTTCAAATTAAAATCGAAGCTCGGCCCCGAAGCTTCGATTGCCAAAAAAAGCTTCGAAGGTCAGCCCTAATGATCAATGAAGTAGCCAAAAGTCTGTCGGGAGGGGGTTCGGATGTGTAGAGAGTGGAGTAAAACACTTCAAAGACCTTGTTAATGTCTTGGGGTTTGGAGACCATGTTATTAGAGCGATCCCTTATCTGTTGGATCAGCCTGGAGGTTGCTCTGCGTTTGAGCTGATGTGCAAGCAGCCAACTGTTCTTGTCTCCATATTCATATGACAGGCCGCGGGAGTGGAGCAGCAGACCTTCAGCTTTCTTTGTGGATAATAGATCGAATTCAGACTGCAAATCAAGCTTCTTTTTATACAATTCAGGTGAAGGGTCTGTGGCGTACTCACCATCAAGCTGGAGTAGGGGTGGACGGTATAAACGGTATACGGTATAAACGGTATGAATTTGCTCTACGGTATGGATTTTGACTATACCGTGTAACCGGTAGAGCAGCTCTAAAATAGCAATGACGTCATGTAACCACAGCGCGACTATTTCAATCGCATTTGCCCCTAAAAATAGATAGAATTAGTCATAGATAATAGATATGTGCAAACTGGAAAAAGTTATTTAGGAGGCTTCGCGCAGTGGGCGTGTCGACACGCAATTGTCATTTCATAATAAACACATATCACCGCGGCGCACAGCAAGTTTCAATTTCAGTTCCTGGCATTTTTAACCAGTGGAGAAAGGTAAGAGATTTCCCTATCGTTTTTCTTATATGAATTATTCTACGTTAATAAAACATACCTGGTGATCAACTACAGTTTGCTGTAAACATTATGATATGTGTGTAGTGTTATGATAACGACGGCTGCAGCGGGAGGACGGCTGCAGCAGTGGATTTGCGAATAGCATGCAGCTGCAGAGCCGCAGAGCCAGGGGCGCTTTCAGGTCTGGTCACAGGCCCGCTCAACAGCGCCCCCCCACCCAACGGCTGAATTGCCAATGGCTGAATTGGAGTATTGCACAGTGCAATACTCCAATTCAGCCATTGGCAATTCAGCCGTTGGGTGGGGGGGCGCTGTTGAGCTCGCCTGTGACCAGACCTGAAAGCGCCCCTGGCTCTGCGGCTCTGCAGCTACATATGCTTCTAGCAAAATCCAGCATCCAGCCCCGCTGTTTGCAATGGGAGCAGCACGGAGTCTCGACTCAGGACTTATTTTATTTGGAATATAATGACTTTATACGCAAAAGTAGCCTAGTTTTAAGTTAAAATATTATAAATCTACATGCCTTGAGGATGTCATTCTTTATATAGCCTGCCTATCAGGCAAAAAAAATTATTCTAACGGAAACACTGATACCGTGATATATACCGTTACCGTCTATGCTTCAAATTATACCGTGATATAAATTTTAGACCATACCGTCCACCCCTAAGCTGGAGAATAGAATCTGTAAGGTCTTGCAACCGCTTTCTCTGAGTTTTGTTCGCATGAGCTACATTGGAAATGATTTCACCACGCAGAACCCATAACAGTGAGTGAGATATTGAATCCGACCTATTGATGAGTAAGAAGTCATCAATTGACTTTGAAATTGTCGCAAAACCCCTTGTCGGAAAGTAGCAAGGTATCGAATCTCCAGGGAGGGCGATCTTTTCTATTCAGAGTAAAGGAGATGTCCATTTGTATAGGCGCATGGCCCGAAATCACAATGGCTAAATAGTCAACTGAGCGGACAGAGTCTAACAGGGTTTTAAGTTTCAAACAATGTTAATTATGTTTAGGGCAAGACGCTTGTGCCATCTAACGAAGCTTCGAAGTATTTAAGACAGCCCTAGTGGGTTAGCAGATCTCCATGGGTCTACACATCCATTTTCCCTCATAAAGGCTGATAAGGACCTGGACATTTTAGAGTGTTGAGGGTCTTAGAGAGGAGCGATCCAAAACCGGGTCCATAACACAGTTCAAATCTCCCCCCAAAATAAGTTGGTGTGTTAAGTTTGGGAGGGAGGAGAGGATCTTGTTCATAAAACCAACATCATCCCAGTTGGGAGCGTAAATATTGACTAAGAGCACTGGGGTTTGGAATAGAGTGTCTGTTACTATTATATATCTACCATCCGGGTCAGAGATAACGTTAGAGGATGTGAAGTGAACTTTTTTGTTTACCAGTATCGCAACACCTCTTGACCGAATATTAGTGAAATACCTGGCTGATCCAAGGCTTGTGTAGTCTAATTTGATCTGCTTTCAATAAATGAGTTTCACATGATATCTGCCTTCTGGTTTTTTAGGTGAGCAAAAACCCTTGAATGTTTGACTGGCCCGTTCATAGATTTGACATTCCATGTGATCAGTCTAACAGAGTTGTCCCCATTATTGGATGAAGTCATGATTTAGTTCAAGATTTGAGTGGTCTGACTGTCTCATATACAGGCCCCTGCCCTTGTATAGGGGTATTGTAGACTCCACAAAGTGATAAAGAAATAACAAATAAGTAAATATAAACATATGTATGTGTAACCACAACATCTGCAAAAACAGAAAATACAGACCTTTCCCGGACCGCATATGGTGTAAGTAACCCCCAAAATAATCTCATCCCCATCCTAGGTTCCCTTCTCTTCTTCTCACATCTAGAGAACCGCAGGTAATCGCTACTAAACTTCCGGTGCATCCACAGACCTTAACCTAACCTAGAACTATAGGTTAAACTGAACACGGAGCGTGTAGAGAAGAAAAAATATATATCAAAGAGCATTTTGCTGTGACAAGCGACACATTATAGAAATAGAAATAACTGCAAGATACAGAACATGAATAACAACTCGAGATTGGTCGAGGAAAGAAAAGAGTGGGGGGGGGGGGGGGGAACAACAAGTAGGCTGGCATGATAACGTCTAGGGCTGACCTTCGAAGCTTTTTTTGGCAATCGAAGCTTCGGGGCCGAGCTTCGATTTTAATTCGAAGCTTCGAGAAAAAAAAAATATTTTTTTTTAATATTTTTATTTTATTTTTATTTTAATTTTTTTATCTTATGTTGTGGGACTTGTACAGCACTTTCGTAAACGTTGTTGTTTTTAAATGTGCTCTATAAATAAAGTGGGTTGGATTAATTAATTAAGTAGCCCCTTTCATGACTGACGCATCCAACAAGGTTTCACTCGGCTGTGTGATTTAATTCAAGGTGGATCGCTGTTGTCGTTTGAACAACTTCAGATTTCATGGGAACTACCAATCCCCCAAATCAATAATGTTTAAGATGAATGAAGTAAGATTTTGATTATTTGAAATATGGCCTGTGTAGACTAAACTATGCACAGAATTATGTCAGTCTACAAGGTCCGGATTCTACATGGTCCGGCAATGTAGACCTTGTAGACTCCACTACAGACCAATTATCAGTGAATGTTCATGCATTTTTAAGAAGGGCAACTTCCACAAAAAAACAAAGAACTCACCAAAACATCTCAGTAGCACCTTATCTAAATGTTATATTTCATATATGGAGATTCATATTTATTTATGTATTGCATGCATTTCTACATTTTATTTCCTATTTTGTTTATTCATCCCAGTATCTTTCTTTCTTATGTGTGGAATTCTACAAGGTGCACACACACACACACACACACACACACCTACACCTACACCTACACACACACACACACACACACACACACACACACACACACACCAGCGTTTCCGTTAGCCGGTAATTACCGGTATTTGACCGGCAAAATATGTTGAAGTCCGAATATTTAAATATCTCCGGTCATAATGTCTGGTGAAAATAATTTCTCTAAGCACAATTTTATTATTTGAATTGTATTAAAATAGGCTCAAATTAAATAGCCTATGCGATGAACGAAACAATCATTACATGTTGCTTCACGCTGATAAAGCGCGGATGGCGCCGCTCGGATGTGAATCTTTTTTCTTTCTTTTTTTGAGCCTGTCTGGCCACCATAACGACAAACGGGTATACGAGCGAGAGAGAGAGAGATGGCCAAACAAGCTAAGCTTAACAAATATTTCATGAAACCAAGCACAAGCAGGTCTAATAATAATGACAACGAAGATGAGTCTTCTGAACTTGAAGTCACAGAGACCGCTGATGCCGTGGTGAAAGAAAACAGAAACAGAAATGTCGAGCGTTCAGGCCCGAGTGGAAAGTTTAATTCTCCTGGCTGAGGTGCGACATTATATCCACATTTTCCAGTTCACTGATCCAGCCAGGGTTACCAGTGACACAGTTCATTCTGGAACCTCAGATCCCCGCTGATCATGGAGTTCTACAGTATCGCGTTGGATCCATACACGTATCGATTTTTTCGAATGGTGATCAGGAATTGGAATATACCAGTTGGATACCATCTGATGTCAGGTAAGGACTCTATGTTATCAGTGTTAGGATAATCAGAGTAAGTTTGATGAAGTTATAAGCTGTTTTGTGAAATGTCTTCTTTCGGTTTCAATGTAAAAGTCCGAGAGGAAATCAACAGGGCGATTATCCGCGCGCGGCCGTAATGTGCTTGCGTGCACGTATAATATTGATCATCTAGCGTTTATTTGAAAACGATTCATAAAAAGGCCGACGAATATCAACGTTGTGGAATATTCCACTAAAAGACGATTTTCATAGAATGCTCCAGAATGAGCTGTTTTTTATCTGAAAACGGGGGCTTTTCTAACTGCTCTGAAACGGAAACGACGCGATAAACAGCCTTGACAGCACTGACTGGAAAATAGTCTTTGATAATGCGATGGGCAGATTAGACACATAGCCATAATTTAAAACATAGATTAGGCGATATTAACGTTAACATTGGCGCCGATGGTGGCATTCAGCGGGTAAAAAGGAAAACCAGGCTGACCGGAATTTCTCGAATATGTCCGGGGATAGAAATCTTGCAGGACACCCAGACCGGCACGAATATGTTCTAACGGAAACGCTGACACACACACACACTTACATTTAGTCATTTAGCTGACGCTTTTATCCAAAGCGACTTACAAGTTCTGTACGACAAGACAGCAAGAAGGGTACAACTCTATCAGCTGAGTAACAATGTTCATCAAAGTGTTGAGTGCTACAGTGTAGGTTAGTTTATTAGGACAAGTGCATGACAGTAAGGTTAGTCACGGTTAGATTTTTTTTTTTTTTTTTTTTTTTTTCATTTCAGATAATGGTTGAAGAAGTGAGTCTTTAGTCGACGGCGAAAGATTGGACGGGATTCGGCTGTCCTAACTGGGATGGGTAGTTCACACACACACACACACACACACACACACACACACACACACACACACACACACACACACACACACACACACACACACACACCTACACACACACAAATCGAAGTAAAAGAAAAAAAATTAATATTTTTTTTATTTTTATTTTTTTTAAACTTCGATTTTTTTTTTAATGTTCGAAGCTTGTGCCATCGAATCGAACGTTCGAAGCTTCGAAGCATTTAAGACAGCCCTAATAACGTCATACAGTCCAAGTCAGCTGTTAGCCAGCCTACGTTAAAGCTGGTGTGTAGGCCTGCCGCGATAAGCAATAAATCGATTAATTGCTGCGATAATTAAAATGAATGCAATGATTTTGACGGGCGCGATTAATTGCTATTTGCGCGTTTGTTTTAATGAGGCGGAACCAGTGCCCCTTGTCCGTCACTGTCCGTGTTGGGAGTCGGGCCGCTGACGTTACTAGAGTAACATAGCTTAACTACATTTCTCAATAGTGTTGCTCCTTTTAACCAAGTAGCATTATTTGTAGTGTAACGTTAGCTATTTTTAGACCCAAGTAGTTACTCGCTACTGCCCGGAGAAACTGGACTGCTAAATAAAGATGAAAGATAGAGCTTTGATTCTCATTCCATGCTAACAACATTAGCTAAATAGCTAACAAACGAAATACAACGTATAGCATAGCTACAAGTACAACACAGAATAACGTTAATACAATTACATGCATCATTGTTTACAATGAATGGGTGGGGCTAGTCAAAGGACTGGACACGGGGACAAGTTAAACATGAATTAATTTATTATAACACTCCGGTAGTTTCGAGTCGTGCTGCAGTGCTTGCGCACCACAGCTATTCTATTATATACTGCTTTGACGCTTCCTCCTCATCGTTGATTGCCTGTAGTAGCTGCATCTAACGTTAGTAGCTAACGTTAAAACTAACCTAAAGTTAGTTGTTCACCAACAATCTCAACATTTGTTATTAGCTCAAAAACAGAACCGGACGAGACAAGTTGTCGGCTCATAGTCACAACAATACTTCCGGTCCGGTCGGTGGGCTTCAAAATAAAAGTCTAAAACACCGGAAAAGACGGAGCGGTGGGCTTCAAAATAAAAGTTTTGGGAAATAAATTTCTCAAAAGAAATTCTCTAACTGGTCGCAATAATATCGCTTATCGCGATATTTTCGGGGGCAATTAATCGCCCAGCAAAATGTGTTATCGTGGCAGGCCTACTGGTGTGTAAACAAACCCCCACCCTTGCGTCATGCCAATGAGTGTTGTAGAACGCCTGGGCAGATGTGGGAGAGTCAAAGTACAACGTTTGGTCGTCAAAGTCCACGCGGAGGCGAGCTGGGTACAGAATTCCAAAACAAATGTTTTCCTTGTACAGTCGGGCTTTCACGTCGTTGTAAGCCGCGCGCTTTCGGGACAGTTCGACGCTGAAGTCAGGGTAGAGTGAGATCTTGTGGCCACGGTACCGCAGATCCTCTCTTCTCTTCCCAAAAATACGCTCCTTGTCCTGGTAGTTGTGGAAGAGTACGATGAAAGCTCTGGGTCTGGGGTTGCTTCCTCTGGCTTTATTTTTTTTTCTTTCCCCAGCCTGTGGGCACGAGACAGTATGAGTGGTGTGGGAAAAAAGTTGGCACCGAAAATATCCGAAAACAATTCGGTCATGAATTGGATTGGATCCGAGCCTTCCATTTTTTCAGGGATGCCGATCACTCAAGTTGGCTCTGCGCAAGCGGTTTTCAAGATCATCCACCTTGTCGGCTAGCAGAGCGTTCTCCGTTTTGAGTTGAGCATATGTGCCCTCCATCTCGACGACTCTGTTGCTGTAGTCAGACAAGCCCGATTCGACGGAGGTGAGCCGTTGTCCATGCATATCCAACGTGGATTTTATTGCATCCAGGGATTCATTCACCGGTGCGAGAGCTGATTCTAGCAGCGAGGTGACCACCGACGTCACATCGGTGAGTATGGCAGTACGGAGGTTCTCCAAGTCGCTGGGTAAGGCTGACGCTGTGTTAGCTTTGGCTGGGGAAGCAGTTATGTCTTTAGCCCCGTTAGCAAGTGCAGTAGCTGGGAGGCTAGCAGAAGTTGCCTTCAACGTTTTATCGGTTTCCTTTGCTCTTCCCGTCATGTTATGAAATGTAGTGCAGTATTCGTCTTTTAGTCTTAAAGTTTAAAGGGTGAATTGTAGCATGTCGCTTGTCAAATAAATAAATAGTTTGCAAATTGTGCGGGAGCCACTTTCTTCCATCTATCCCGTCTCCATGCTAAACCGGAAGCCCGGTTACCTTTTTCTAATGTAAATTTCTCTGCCATTTTTCATCAGATTGCAATGCCGTTTTTTGCTAGACATTCAAAGACTGTTTTTCGGCAATAATAGCAGGTTTGTGGGTCATGATTGTTTCAGTATATCTTTTATTAAATTGAGGCTACATCCCTGCGCATGTCCACACATCACATCCAGTCAAGCACCACTAGGTGTCCCTCTAACACAGGCTATAAACATATGCCTATATGTAGGGCTGTATTAAATACTTCGAAGCTTCGTTCGATGGCACAAGCTTCGAACATAAAAAAAAATCGAAGTAAAAAAAATAAAAATACCCCCCCCCCCCCCCCCCCCCAATCTTGCGATTCCATTCCAATGAAACGAAAGTACGCGGCGCCTTCCCGCCTCCATTCCAATGAAACGAAAGTAAGCGGCGCCTCGACTCCACCTCTTTACAACAAGCATGTGGAGATTATCTGTGTTGAAAACAACAAGGACATGTGCAGCAGACATGTCGACGAAGAAGCGAAGCAATGCCGTTTGTTATTTAAGACTGTCGGACAGATTTGTGTTTATTGTGCTGCTTTTGTAAAGTGTCCCGACCCATATAAAAACATGTCTTAATAAAATGTGCTTAATTAAGTCGAATTCTGCCTTTGTCTCTATCAACTACATATAACTATTTATATAATTGTTTGCTTGATAGACGAAGGTTGCAACATAATTATGTAATCGTGGCTCTACGCTAACCTTTTTGACTAGGGGCACAGGTGCTCCTAAATGAAAAAATTTAGGAGCACACAAAGAAATTTAGGAGCACCCAAAAATATTTAGGAGCACAGTGATAATATGTCAAGTAACAGATTTTTTTTTTTTTTTCAAAAATAAATGTATATTTGTACTGTGTCTGTGCGTGCAATAGCACATACCACCGTGCAATAGCACATACCACCAAAGTCACTGGCCCACTATGTGCGTGTGTGTGTATCATCTGCGTGTGCAAACGGGAATGGGACACAGACATTTGAACTATTAATTAAGTGATTAATGCCTACTATGGCAAAGTTGTAGCCAACAACTAGGCCTAATAAGAAAGGCAGTGACATTGAACACAAAGGAGACACTGGCTTTACAACCAGGGCCATCAGTAGAGGGGGGAGCTAGTGTTGCTCTTTTAGAAAAATAATCCTTTCAGGGTTGCCTATTGAAATACTGTACACCTCCAGTACAGTAGTTTGCGTGTCAGGTAGACCATTGATTGACAGTCGATTCTGCCAATTACAACGTCACACCGTTGCACTCTGGTCGTCCGGCGCTGCAGCTGGACCTATTGCCACACCGCTTGCACTCTGGCCGTCCGGCGCTACAGCTGGACCCATTGCCCACCTCTGCGGTTGATAACGCTAGCCAAGTTAGCTGTACACACATACACAGTGGGCCAGTTGTAGGGGTGTAACAATGCATCGCAATGCATCGATCCTACTTTGCAATATTTACAAAACATGACATTGTTTTCGAACTCTAGCCATGGGGAAATGTTTAGCCAATTCACGTTAAATTTGTATGTCTTCCCTCCGGCTCCAGTGGGTGTAACTTCGCTAGCTACAGTGGCTACATTGGGTGTAGCTTCGTTAGCTACAGTGGGTACATTGGCCATGCTGGCTAGCGTCAGTATCTTGGTTAACGTTAACCATCACCTCTGTAACATGAGCTGCCTCGTCTGACTTCTCATTCTCCGGTATCTTTCGCGCAAAATAAAAATGAATGGGCTTCGACATGGCTGTAAGTATTGTCTGACTCAGACAGACGCTGATCATTACTTTCAGTTTCCAGTCGCGTGACCACAGGAACTCTACTGTGATTGGAACGTTTATGCGGCTGTGAACTGTGGGACTTGTAGTTTCTTAACGATTCTCGCAGCGGAGAAAAAAAAGGACGAATGAGGAGGCTGTACTCTGCACTCGCCGGCCCCACTCGCACACCGTGCGAGTACTTGATTTTGCATGTTCGCACGCACATATTTTTAGGGGCATATGCGAGCAATATGGTCGCACTGTAGAGCCCTGGTAATGTCATGTCGTTGGCTGTGAGAGCAGCCCCACTGCACCCAGGCAGCGCAGCCCAGTGAAACCTTGTTGGCTGCGTCACAGTCACGAAAGGGGCTACTTAATTAATTAATCCAATCCACTTTATTTAGAGCACTTTTAAAAACAACAACGTTTACCAAGTGCTGTACAAGTCCCACAACATAAGATTAGAAAAGTTTAATAACATTTTTACTTTTTTTTCCCTCGAAGCTTCGAATTTAAATCGAAGCTCGGCCCAGAAGCTTCGATTGCCAAAAAAAGCTTCCAAGGTCAGCCCTACCTATATGTAACATCTCCTTTAGCTGTTTGCAAATAATGATATGCTTGCATCTTGTTTATCAATCACAACTTCAAATGACATTCCAACATAACATTGCCTAACTGTTTTTTTTCTTTTTCTTTTTTCTTCAAAGTCCAGTCATAATAACATTCCAACAAATGACATTCCAACTCAAACAACTTCAAAGACATTCCAACTAGGGATGCACGATAATTATTGGGCCGATAATTATCGGGCTGATATCAGCAATTATGACTTCATCCCGATAACATTATTGATAGCTCCGATAATATATAATACATTTTTTGGTTAAAAGAAATCCGGTGTGGGTGGATTGGGATGAAGGGCGCTTGTTTTTATTGTAGGCTCCTCCCGTTTTGCCAGTACTGTGGTACGACTGATAGCGTGTGGTTTAGGAAGAGGGAGTTTTTTCAAATCCAGCGCCCCCTTTCTCATGCCTGACTGTGACGTAGTCACGTGACCAGGGTTTCCGTTAGAATTTTTTTTGCCGGTCTGAGTGGGATCAAATGGGATCAATTCCGGTCAGAGTTTATTGAGCTTAAAAACAATTGATAGGCCTATATAAAGAATGACATCCTCAAGGCATTTATAATATTTTAACTTAAAACTAGGCTACTTTTGCGTATATACAGTCATTAATATATTCCAAATAAAATAAGTCCCTCGAGACTCCGTGCTGCTGCCGACTTGAGGTGTCGGTGGGCAGTCTGCCCGACATTAATAAACAGCGGTCTGTTATAATCACATTTTTATGAGCTAACAAATTCCGTTATATTGGACATTTGTATTAATTATATCAAGCGAAGAACTGAGAAATTTGGCAGAGACAGACGGCAACATTATCGCGTGTTTGCGTCAGTGGCGTCATTTCAGTAAAAGCCAAGGTATGGCAATTAGGCAGGGGGGGGGGTGAAGGGGGGGAAACTGGATTTCTTTTGTCAAATCAGTTACGCAATAGTCACTTTTAGTGAGTTGTTTCTATACAATTCACTTATATGACATTTAGGTATGACACAGGACTACACAAGCATTTTTAGTATAGAAATGTGTCAACAGACTAAAGCAGGGAACCACAATATTTTGCATACAATTTATGCAGAATGTAATATCATAACTGTCTATTATTTTTCTTGCAATTGAGCCAATTTTTTCTTAGGTACGGTTTTGAGGTGTGTGTTCAACAGAATGTAGTATCAAAAACACGTTCACAAAAAGTATGGGTTACTGAATGCTGAACTGCACTGTTATAATCACTAAGCCATTGTAAGACCTTACCTGCGTCCCTGTATCACTTGTCTCTGCTGCCCTTTGATTAAAAAACGTCTATGTCCATTTTCCTTTTTTTTGGGCATATTTGAGTTGGTAGTAAAAGTCACCTAGTAAAAGTGAGATAATTGACAATATCAAAGTCAGCAGCTGAACTTTTGTGAGGGGCATAGATGGACTTGTATCAACTTTATCACGTTAATCCGGAACCGTGAAGCTCACGAGGCCCAGACGTTCGCACGTGAAGAGGCTTTTGCTCGGTGTCGACTACCTCAAATGTGAGATCGTGCTTTTCTCCCCAGATGACACATTTAGTGCCATCACCCTTATGTCTCTCTGTCAGTTCAGCGAGCCGACAGATTTCAGTCGCAGCTTGTAACGTTAACTCACATTCCCGTAGTAAACGCCTCCTAGTGCCTTCATTTGCGACACCCAACACGAGCCTGTCCCGAATCAGCTCGTCCTTCAGTGTGCGGTATTCACATGCCGACGCTCTCTCCTTTAGCCTCGTCAGGAAACAGTCTATTGGCTCATCAGTCTCCTGTTTGCAACATCCAAACATCAAGTCAAGTCAAGAGTTTTATTTGTCACGGCATACAAGTATACAGTGAAATGTGTGGGGTCTTGCCCGCAACGATTGTGCATAATACAATAATAATAATATAATAAGAATCCAATAGAACGACATTGTGCAATAATTAGGGGTGGGAATCACCAGTTTCATCACGATACGATACGATATCGATTCTTTGGACAACGATACGATATTTGCCGATATCACAAAGTTTGCCACGATACGATACGATTCGATTCATGTGCCTGCGATCGATATGAGGCGATATTATGTGCCCATTTAACGCAATCAGTCACATTTAGATCAACTAAAAAAAGGCTAGGGAAATATCAATTGATGTTTTATTTTTTTTGAGCTCTTCCAGACATTTAAATGAAAAACAATCTATTGTTTTTAATACAAATAGACCTCCTGTTCACTTTTTATATATTGAGCTTTAAACTTTAAGTAAAATATTTTGGAACTCACAACACGCAAGCTAAACCCCCTTCCTCTCCCAAACTTCCTACAATTGTTTTATGTTGCATGATGATCATGAATACATTTATTATGTATTCATGTGAAAATATAAACATTATCTGTCCATCCTCAGTAACACACACACACACACACACAGAATGCCCCTCCCCCAGTCCCCCACAGAAAGGTAGACTGCCCCCGCCCCTCCTCCTTCCCAAGTCCCCTCTCAGTCTCCTGTTCTCTCACGGTTAGCTGCTTAGCTTAGTTAGCTTAAGCAGCCAACGTGACGTTCATTTAGATATTTAACATATATCTATATAAAGGAATGGCGACGATGCAAAGCATGTTAGATGCATTTGACCCGTTGCGGGGAAAAAACTGCACAGACTTATCGGGTCGCAAAATAGACTCTCTATAGCGCTGTAATGTTTACACAGAGTTTCACAATACTGGTATCGCAATATGAATCGATCTTTTTACGTTGCATCGATCCTATTTGATTGTTGATAATAGATCGCTATATCGATCTGGATCGATGTATCGTCCCACTCCTAGCAATAATACAAGTAATCAAAGTAGGGCATATCGGTATATGTACATGAGTTTTTACAGAGCATGGTAGGACATGCTAGGTCCTGTGATAGTGCAAAACACTGTTAGCTACGGATGAGGCACTTTGGGTACACTGCTATACAATGCTATATTATACAATCTCAAGTTATACTATACTATTTTTAAAGTGACCTTTCCTTTTGTAAAGTGACCATAAGTATGAGTGTGTGTGCTCATGTTAAAGTGGCTGCTAGTGTGTGAGCGTGTACAGTGTGTGTGCTTGTGTGTGGAGAGTTCAGTGTTCAAGGCTCTGATGGCCTGGGGGAAGAAGCTGAGCCGAAGTCTCTCTGTCCTACTGTAGTTGCTGGTGTTCGCAGGCGTTTGCCTGACCGCAGCAGCTTGAACAGGCTGTTGTTGGGGTGGTGAGGGTCTTTCATTATTCTGCAGGCTCTGGATTTGCACCTCTTGTTATATAGGACCTGCAGGGGTGGTAGTGCAATACCCGTAGTACGCTCGGCTGAGCGTACCACTCTCTGTAGGGCCTTCTTGTCCTGTGCCGTGCTGTTTCCATACCAGGCAGTGATGTTTCCAGTCAAGATGCTCTCTACAGCTCCGGAGTAGAAGGACTGGAGTATCTTCCCCGATACTCTGAACTTCCTTAACTGTCTCAGGTGGTAGAGGCGCTGCTTAGCCTTTTTTACGACTGAGTCTATGTAGAGCTACCGCGATTACCGCATTACCGCGGTATCGCTGTTACATCACGCCCACCGCAGAGTAGGCTGAATACCGCATCACTGCTGTTTTTTATAATAATAATAAAGTACCCTCCTCTCGTTGGGCTTGCGGCTCTGCAGATATACCCTACTCCTCTATCGAGGTTCCAAGCGACCCTATTGGGTACCAGAAAACTCATGTGAAACATTGCAGACCACTGATTGGTCAGAAGAGAGACGCGTCACACGTTGGAGCGTCCTGCAGTGTGTTACCACCAATCGGCAAGCGCGTATTCGTTTTTTACGTCCTGAATGTCAGCCATTGATGAGAGCTCATCACAACACGGCTAATAACGTTAGCTTTAGCTCCCCGCCGGAGTGGACTACCATCGCTCCTCAGGAGTACTAAACGAGACGTAATGATTTTACTGTCTGCAACGAATGTTATAATAAAAGCCCTTCGTTCTATACTCTTGTCTGATTGAAAACTTTATTAACAGACCGCAGAATGGGACAACTCGGCACGCTCTGAGCAAAGAAAGGAACTGAGATATGAATTGAGTATTGCTTGCCTTGCTATGGTCCGGTAAATACGCTGATGTTATTGAACGTGTAACTATATAACGTTAATGCCACAAAATTAATGCTTTTATTATAAAGTAGTAACTTTATAATAATAATAATAAGAGGGTCGGGGGGGTAACCACCCCTGCCCGCGACACCGAGTGAACGGCGCACGACCAGAGGGGAAACTTTGAATCCGTGTTTCACTTTCAATAACTAATGCGTGCTTGCCGAATCCCAAACAATATTCATGCTGCAAAGTCATCCTCTAAAGATAGACATTTAGACTAGAGGCAGGCAGGGAACAAACTTAACTTTTTGACTTACCAGCCATTTTGGCCGGGCAGATTTTTTACCAGCCAAAAATCCAATTAGTATTTATATTGTAACGTTTGGCCACTTTAAATCATTGAACAGAGAGAGAGAGAGGTAGATAGATAGAGAGAGAGAGAGAGAGAGAGAGAGAGAGAGAAGGCAGGCCTGAAAACCTACCTGTTCAAAAAGGCCTTTGACTGTTAGCTTTTTATTTTAATTTTATTGTGCTTTTGTTTTTAAATTGTCTGTTTATACTATGTTTTTAATTAACTATGTTCTATTTTTATCTTATTTTTATTCTGTATTTTATTTAATTTTTTACTAATAATTATTTTATTTCAATTTTTTTAACTGTTTTAACCATGTAGTGTAGCACAAAAGTGCATTACAAATCCAATCTATTATTATTATTATTATTATTATTATTATTATTATTATTATTATTATTATTATTATTATTATTATTATTATTATTATTATTATTATTATTATTATTATTATTATTATTATTATTATTATTATTATTATTATGTGTGGCTGCCGCCCTGGCGGACATCTGTGCTCTACTGAGTGCACCTTTCTAGTCTAGAGAGAGAGCGCTGATTCCCCGTAGCTGAGCAGCCCAAGTGTTTTGTCAACACAAGTTGGAAGGAACCCTGGAGGAAGCGATATAAGGAAACGAATTGCCAATAAATGTGAAGTTATCTTTGAACCTGTTGCAGGGAATATGCCTCTCCACATATTTGGTCAAATGCGAAATAGTAAAATATCAGAGCACAATCAAAAACGCGATTGCAGCGTTTTCTTGTAGGCTAAAGGGTGATGTAAGACCTCATGTGCGCCTCATGTTACAAACTTGACATCGTGAGCAGAGCGCATCTCATTTACATTTAAAGTCACACACACACACACACTTTCAACTCACCATGACCTCGAGCAGAGCGCATCTCATTTACATTTAAAGACACACACACACACAGTTTCACTTTCGTTTCAACTCACCAATCCCGCATCATATTAACTCTTTCAGTGCCACTCACGAGATTTCTCGTGTTTTTTTATAGGTGGTTGCATGCCACTCACGAGATTTCTCGGAATTATTATAATTTTTTTTTTTTTGCGATCTGAAAAAATATTGCATCACCCGAGCCTACCCGAGTATAGCCGAGCTGCGCCGGTGATCACTGTGGAAAAAAGCGCCCCCTGTCGTCTCCCAGATGACATAAGTGATTTTGGAATGGACTCAATGAAAATGAATGGGGAAAAAAATCCGGTACTCCACATTTTCCAGTTCACTGATCCAGCCGGGGTTACCACAGTTCATTCTGGAGCCTCAGATCCCCGCGGATCATGGAGATCCACTGTCGCGTTGGATCCATACACGTATCGATTTTTTTCGAATGGTGATCAGGAATTGGAATATACCAGTTGGATACCATCTGATGTCAGGTAAGGACTCTGTTATCAGTGGTAGGATAATCGGAGTAAGTTTGATGAAGTTATAAGCTGTTTTGTGAAATGTCTTCTTTCGGTTTCACTGTAAAACTCCGCGAGGAAATCAACGGAGCGATTATCCGTGCGCGGCCGTAATGTGCTTGCGTGCACGTATAATATTGATCATCTAGCGTTTATTTGAAAACGATTCATAAAAAGGCAGACTAATATCAACGTTGTGGAATATTCCACTAAAAGACGATTTTCATAGAATGCTCCAGAATTAGCTGTTTTTTATATCAAAACGGGGGCTTTTCTAACTGCTCTGAAATGGAAACGACGCGATAAAAAAACAATCTGTCTTCACAGCACTGACTGGAAAATAGTCTTTGATAATGCGATGGGCAGATTAGACACATAGCCATAATTTAAAACATAGATTAGGCGATATTAACGTTAACATTGGCGCCGATGGTGGCATTCAAGCGGTAAAACGGAAAACCAGGCGTGGCACTGAAAGAGTTAATGCCGACCCATGCAGTGGATTTTGTTGGCCGCCAGATGGCACCCAGACCTTAATTTATGACGGCCAAACATTAAATCTACAAGCCAGTGGCGCTGGGCGTGTAACTATTTTGCCAGCGTTCCAGTACCTCAACCTCCTCCCGGTAGGCCTTCTCACCACTGTGTCGTCCGCAAACTTTCACTATGGAGTTGGAGCTGAACTTGGCCCACACAGTCATGTGTGTATAGTGAATACAGCAGGGGCCTCAGAACACAGCCCTCGGGGGACCCGATGCTCAGGGTGATGGTGTTGGAGGTCTGATCCCCCACCCTGACCCGGTACCGGTACCTGTGAATCGATACCGGTACCCAACGGTACCTTTTTTCTGTACTTTAGTCTCAAGAAATTAAATTTACCTACCTCAGTCGTAAAAAAAAAAAATCCAAACTTCAAATAACTACAATTTCTACAGTTTTCGGCTTGCCATTGCTCCGACTGCTTTGTTGTTGAATCAAGTCAAATCCTAGGTAAGCATATATTGTGCGTGTGAACGTTGACATGAAAAGATTTTAAATTTTTTTTCTCTTCGGTATCTCACTTGAATCGATACTCGGTAGTACAGACGTGTTTCGGTTCGGTACCTCAAAAGTACCGAATTCGGTACCCATCCCTAGTATCCAGGCGCTTAGAGCGGAGCTCAGACCCAGCTCGATCAGCTTGTCCACCAGTCTGGTGGGGACTATGGTGTTGAACGCTGAGCTGTAGTCAATGAACAACAGTCTCACATAGCCCCCCTTCTGACATGTATCTTTCATAGATCACATTATTCGCCGGCTTGAAATGATCCCTCAATGCGCGCAAAATATTAGCTGGGTCCTTACGTTGATCATCCGTCAACGCGAGGCTGTGTGTATACACATGACGGCCAGGGCTGTACGTTAACTTTTTTTGCACATAGCACAGGCCAAAATCTTGTAGCACAAGTATAAAACGTGTTATATTTGTAACAGTCACAAATGTGCCTATTGTATTTGTGTTATTTAGTTGCAGTGCCATGTTTGGCTGTCATTTTCATGCTGACAAGTTGACGTCACACAGCCAGACACGTAAGGAATTATGGGATTCGGTGTTGGGTGTATGGACTCTACTAGGGGTGGGAATCACCAGTTTCATCACTATACGATATCGATTCTTTGGACAACGATACGATATTTGCCGATATCTGCCACGATACGATACAATGCAGGTGCCTGCAATCGATATGAGACGATATCATAAGCCCATTTAACATAATCAGTAACATTTAGATCAACTCAAAAAAGGTAACAAAATATTATTTGAAAAAAAATTATTTAGCTCTTCCAGACATTTAAATGAAAAACGAATTTATTGTTTTTAATACAAATAGACCGCCTGTTCACTAAAGTGCCACGTTTTGATATATTGAGCTTAAGTAAAACATTTTGGAACTGAAACACGCAACTTAAAACCCCTTCCTCTCCCAATTGCAATTGTTTTATGTTGCATGAGATCATGAATACATTTATGTATTGTATTTTTTATGTTAAAATATCAACATTATCTGTCCACCCTCAGTACATTTACTATCAATATAATATACTCGTCTGACTTCATCTGATCTTTTCTTTTTTTTAAAACTTTGGCCATTCCGCTGGCTCTTTTTTGCGTTTATCGCATTTACTCTGGTCAAGGTTGACCGACAGAAACAGGCTGAATGGGGGTACAGATGGGGGGAAGACACTCTGGGAAAGGCACGGCTGCAGTCCGGGATTCGAACTCGCTAAACCCCAGATCCGTGACGAGCACGGTTGTCCCCGGCGCCGAAATAGCGCTCGAGGTACGCGGTGAGCTACTGGAGCTCCCTCATCTGATCTTTTCAAACGCACACACACACAGACGGGAGAATGCCTGCCCCCCCCCCCCCCCCCCCCTCCTTCCCAGTCCCCACTCTGCTGTTCCCTCTCTGGCTCTGAAAAGGGTTTTAGATTGTTGTTAGCTTACACTAACATAACGTTAATTCCGGTCTTTAACACGACGTGGTCATAAAGGAATGGCGAGGATTGCAAAGCATGTTGGATGCATTTGACCCATTGCGGAATAAAACGGCAGGGATTTGTTTTGGGTGGTGAAATAGGCACACTAGCCTTGCTATGTTGCAATGTCCACGTTCCAGACGCTACTGCGCTGTGCTGTTGAGCCGAGCGGATAGGACTCTCCACGGGACTTTCAAAATAAGAGTATCGATATGAACCGAACATTGTTAGCTGCCGGAGCCATAGATATTATGGCTGGAGCTGTGCTTCTGCGGACATGAGACTTGCGGATGAGGATTTTCAAAATAAAGAGTATCGATATGAACCGAATGCCTATCGCACCAGTGCTACTAAAGTAAATCCATTCATCGCACAGACCGATGTTGCTGTAGCACGTGCAACATATATCTCGCACTGTACAGCCCTGACGGCACTCACTCCCCATTAGCCGTCTCAGCGTGGCTGCTTGAACTGGCTTTTCGTTCAGACCGGTAGCCAGCAAAAAATCATCAAACTCCGCACTGAAAACGTCCCAGTTCTTCACCAAATCCCCAGACATGCGCATGCCCTCGGGCGCTGGGATTCTGTTGCTTGCCATGGCATGGTTTTATTTCTTTATACGTTTATTCCTTTTCGGAGCTACCACTTCTGACACCATGTTTCAGTATATCTTTTATTAAACTGAGGTTACATCCCTGCGCATGTCATTGTCCACACATCACATCCGGTCAAGCACCACATGCTATAAACATATGTAACAATGATCCCGAAAAATAAGAAATAAAAAAGTAAATCTAGAAGTCAGATGATTGACGGGGGCTGGTGGGAGCTAGGAAGTGTAGTGTTTTGAAATTCGAAAGCCCATCAAAAGTCCTGGGTCTCCTCTCCTCATAGGACTAAAAACAAAATTGCGGCGTAATTTCCTTTCGTCAAACCTCGTCTTTTCCGACTAGATTTCTATAACTAATATTTCACTAATAACACTTAAAACCATTGGTAAACAAATGTAGTGCTGAAAATATACACGTTGACTGCTGTTTTGACAGGGTTAGGGTCTTTACTCTTGGCTACATTTGAGGGAGAAAATTCAACATTAATTCATACATTCTGTAGAGATGGATTTATGGCGTGATGTCATTGTCGGTCCGGTACCGGACCGCTCGGGCTTAAGAGGTTAACACTTTGATCGCCATGGTTAAATTCATAATTTACCATCCCTCGCCATCTCTATTTGTCTATGGAGAAGTATATGTTTTTATCGTTTTCTGCAGCTTTCTTCAGAACTTGATTTATAGCCCCAAATGCATTATATTGATGATCAAATACAGTTTGGTGCCAGATAATAAATTTCAACTGGAGGTACTTCTAGAAGTTACTACGTATCATCTGATGATGACCGGATGGGCGGGGGGTCGTTTATAATTCCTTGGGCAACGTTATATCATTCATCTAGGGTGGGTCATATGATCATCAGAGCAGTTTATATGGAACACGTTAGAAAATAACGCTGCAACTCACCGTGGCTTCCTCGCGCCGTTGGCAGATGAGCGTGGAACAGAATTTTTTCTATTATGGGATGGAGAAATGCCAGATCCATTTCCAGGTTGTATAATAGTATATAAGTCCAAATAACATTGTTTATTGAGTTAGGGCGAGCGATTGATTATCCAGTGTGTTGAGATGGAGTCCTGCTATAGATCGCGAGTGCCCGGACGAAATATGGGTGAGCACTTCCTGTCTGGCGAGTCACTTCCTGTTGGGCGATCTGCCGATCGGCCACCAGATGGCGCTCTTGAACCGTTAGAGAGTTGAGTGGAACCCAGCAACCCAGCAGTATATCTCAGGTCCCCGGAGGAGAAATATGATTTCGATCACAGATTTTTGAAATATTGATATCAGAGACGTGTTACAGGCCTGTACACTGCGATGATATGATCGCAAATTGCCCCCTAATTTGGTCCGTGCGAGTTTAAAATAATATCTGGGGGCAAGCTTGCGAGTGGTGATTTCAACCCTTCATTCGCATTTCACTCCTAAATTAATCCATACAAATTGTAGTAAAACATTAGCCTACAACCAGGGCTGTACAGTGCAATATAATGTTGCGGTTGTAATTTCATTAGACAGACCAGCGCGGACCTTTAATAACATGCAATTTAATTGACACGAGCAATGAGCTAACTGTAGCTGCTAACCAAGGTTACCATTAGGATTATGCTAAGCTAACTAGCGATCTCTGCTAACCCTGGAAAACGGTCAAAGCGGACTCCACAAGACTAGTTCCATTCGTGAGGAAAGGGGGTGGGTTATATTGACAACGCTTGACAACAGAAGTTTAAACATAACTTCATATTTATTGGTTATTCATTTCTGTATATCATTGAATTTCCATCTCCGTGTGTCTCCATCTCTTCCTGTTTACATTCGAGTGTGACGTCATCACCTACGGCAGCTTAGACTATCAAAACGCGAAGGGGGGGGGCTGGCTCTCTTGTTCGTTCTCGCCCCCCCCCCCTCTCTCTCTCTCTCTCTCTCTCTCTCTCGCTCTCTCTCGCTCTCTCTCGCTCTCTCTCGCTCTCTCTACATTCAATGATTTAAAGTAGCCAAATGTTACACACAGTATAAATACTAACTGGATAGTTGATGATATAAACATTTAATTTCATTATCTGAAATATTCTAAAATCATTAAGTCTGTGTGATTATTATTTTCTCACAGTAGTGTGTGTGTATATATATATATGCGTGTGTGTGTGTTTGGCTAAAGTGGATAGAAAACACAGTACTGTGTAAAAGGCACCCAAGAGTTTTTATATAAATTGTCTTAGATGTAAATAATTTTTTTTATTAGTGTGTCAGTAGACTACTCTTAGTACATTTTCATTAAATTATTTTTTAAAGCATCTTCATGGTTTAATAATGCAAACATATGTTGCAGGGACTTATTATAATCATCATATTGGCGTGACTGTATGCATCAAAGGGTTAAATCAAGCATTTTTAAGTGCTTTAGAGGAAATGTCAAAATATCGCGATATCATTTAGAGGCCATATCGCCCAGCCCTACTATAATGGTAAAATAGTTATTAAAAAATTTGCCCCTAAAAAATATTCTTTGCCCCTAAATTTCTCATTTAGGGGCAAGTGTGCCCCTAGTGAAAAAGCTTAGCGTACAGCCCTGTGTTACGGCGTCTTCGGCAGAATGAGCATGGCGAGGAAAGACGTCCTACAGCGTTTTTGGCGACCATAGTGTTAATAACATTTTGAATCGACATTTTTATTGCGGATTATACATTTTACTCACTAACTATATAGTATTTACCTTGCTCATACATTTTCTTATTTCAAAATAACTTGTTCTATAGACAGGGAATCCATAGAGCCAATCGGTAATACCCTCTGAATCACGTGAGCTGTGGCACAGAAAAATTACCCCCATGGCAATGATGGCACTCCTCCGACTAAAAGTTGTTTCAAATGAAACCGCCAAATCGGTGTGGCTGTGTGAGTCTCACCTTTTACATATCTAGCTTTGGCATGGATTGATTGTTTAGATCAGTGGTTCTCAACAGGGTGCCTCAGAGAGCTGCCAGGGGTGCCTTGAGATTTCAAAAATAATTACTCTTTTTGGATTACAGAAAAAGATCTCCCCACATATTGACCGTATTATTAGCCAGCAGCAGCATACCTCGCATTGAGCTAGAAATGTCCACTGAGTGAACGAGTGCTTATTTTCTGTATTTATTCATATTTTTTGAGAAATGGTAACTTGGTGATCCTTTTCTGTGAAATGGTCACACTTATCCAAATATGCAATTTTTATGGAAAAGAGTGCAGCTGCAACAGATAGCACTTTAGTGATAATTTTCTGTAATTTTATTTAAAGAAATATGCTATTTGATTTACTACTACATTGATTGATTGATTGAAAAGTTTATTAACAGATTGCAGAATGGGTACAGTACAGTACATCTCAATACATACAATTGTTAAGGGGATGCAGACCAGAGAAAGACTTTCGTCTTGTTTCCACCAGGGTCCCCCATTTTCAATTCATCATAACATATATGACATACATGACATACAGATAGACAGTACTGCTACATCTATACATTTATGACATATCAGATTTGCAAATGCAGTACTGTTTGTGATACAAAAGTGTCCAGAAAAGGAGTGTATATACATTTGGCGTAGAAACTGTACATTGGAGGAGGTTGGTGGGGTGGGGTTGGGTGAGGGCTGTACATTGGAGGTGGGGGGGGGGGGGGGGGGGGGTTGGGTAGGGGACACATACACATTTTACACTGTACATTGGAATGTTGACAAAGCCTTACTTGGTCATTTACTGTACAACTAGGTTAGGACATTTGTAGGGGCCAGTTTCGAATTGCAGTCTCACGTAGGTGTTTTTTGAGAGTGTTTTTGAAGGTGGGTAGTGATTCACATTCCTTTACAGCTTTAGGCAGGGCGTTCCACATTGATGTGGCATAATTGCGAAACGTGTTTAGTCCCTTGTTTGAGCCGAATCTGGGTTTTACATGATTTGTGGAGCTCCCTCTGGTGTTGTGATCGTGGTATTCACTGACCTTTGGGAAGTATTTTGACATGTACATGGGTACCTTGGTCGCGTAGTGTATCTTGTAGACCAGGCCCATTGCAAGTTGCTGTACTCTGTCGTCTACTCTAAGCCATCCTAGGTTGTCAAAGTGGGCAGGGGTGAGGTGGGTTCTAGGAGTCAGGTCAAGTAGTAGTCTGACTAGCTTGTTTTGAGATGTTTGTAATTTGTTTTTTAGTGCCTTTGAGGTGCTTTGGTACCATGAGGTGCAAGCATAGTCGTAGTACCCTTGAATGAGTGCTCCTGCTAGAGTCTTCAGGGTATTCTTGTTTACCAGAGAGGAGATCCGGTACAAGAATCGCGTTCGTTGGTTGACTTTTTTTATTACATTGGATGCCATTTTGTCACAGGAAAGATTAGCCTCTAGGATGGAACCCAGGTAGGTAATTTCATCTTTCCTTGTGACAATATTGTCACCCACTGTAACCGAGAAGCCGTCAGTCTTGCTGAGTTTGTTATTTGAACCGAAGAGAATGGACTCTGTTTTGCCCATGTGTAATGATAGTTTGTTGTCGGCGAGCCATATGCAGATTTTGCCTAGTTCCGAGCTGAGGGCTTTTTCAACCTGTAACTTGTTCTTGTCAGAGACCAGCAGGGCTGAGTCGTCCGCAAACAGGAACAAGTTGCAGTCACAAGCTGACGACATGTCATTTGCATAAATTAGGAATAGTAGCGGTCCTAGTATGCTTCCTTGTGGAACACCACAGCTCACTGTGAGGGGGGGGGATAGGGTACCGTTTACTTCCACCATCTGTTCCCTCCCCTCCAGGTAGGATTGTATCCAGCTCACTGATAAACTATCAAAACCAATTGCTTTTAGCTTGTCAATCAGAATGGTGTGATTGACAGTGTCGAAGGCCTTTTGTAGGTCCAGCATGACCATGCCGCAGTATTTGCCCGCGTCCACCTCTTGTTTGATGTGGTCGTTTAAATAGAGAAGGCATGTGTCAGTGGAGTGGGATGTTCTGAAGCCAGATTGGAATTCGTAGATTAGATTTTTTTCCGCGAGGTATTTTTCGATCTGTTCGTATACTATTTTTTCTATGACTTTCGAGATGGATGTAAGGATAGAAACAGGGCGGTAGTTACCCGGGTCTAATTTGCTGCCCTTTTTGTGCAGGGGTGTTACTCTCGCAATTTTGAAGTCCTTGGGGACGTGTCCCTGTTTTATGGAGAGGTTTATTATGTGTGTGATGACTGGGGTGATGGCTGCTGCTGAGTCTCTGAGGAATTTGGAGGGGATGTTGTCATGGCCAGTGGCCTTGTTTGGTTGGAGGGCGCTCAGTTTTTTGAGTACCTCATCTGTAGTTACTATTTCCAGTTTGAAGTCGTCTTTGTGGACGCCTAGGTTCATGTAGTATGCTACTATGTGTTCTACCCCATACTGCCCTGAGTGGGAGGGTAGTTTGTTTACCAGTGTTGTGGCTATGTTTGTGAAGAAAGTGTTTAAGTAATTGGCTACATCCAGCTTGTCTGTGATGAGCGTGTTGTCCGTCTTTATGTTTATGTTTGAGAACCTGGTTTTGAGTTTTTTACTGCAGCCTAGTTGATTGTTGAGTAATTTCCAAAGTTCACGTGGTTTATTTTTGTTTTCCTCGGTTTTGTCATTGATGAAATTTTTTTTTGCAGTTTTGATCATGGAGTTTACGTCATTTCTTAGTCTGTTTCTTTCTAGTTTGAGTTCAGTCACGTGGTCTTGGAGTTCACTGCTCGTGCTTTTGGTAAGCTTTGACTGACTTTTACGAAACTCAGAGCATTTTTTGTCTCTGGCTTTCATAGCGGTCAGTATTTCAGTGTGCATCTCAGCGCGATTTTTTACCCTGGTGGTTCTTAGGGGGGCCATTTTGTTTAGTATTGATGAAAATTTGGTTTTGAAGCCAAGCCAAGTTTCTTCAACCAGTGTACCATTGAGTTCATCTGACCAGTCCAGACTCTCCAGTTCAAGGTTAAAGGCCTCGCTAGAGTAGGTTTTGAGGTCTCTAGATGTGACTGTTTTGTGACAGCCAGCCTTTAGTTTTAGCTTTTTGCGGGTACAGAATATCATGTAATGATCACTTAACCCGCATGCTATAACCCCTTTACTGGAGATCTTGGACTTGTCAGAGGTCAGTATGAGGTCAATGGTAGTCTGAGTTGATTCACATATCCTTGTGGGTTGGGTGATTAGTTGGCTGAGGCCGTGCAGATCACAAAACCTATTGAAGGATTTGAAGACGGGTGCATTTTTTTGTTGCATATCCGTGTTCCAATCCCCAATAAGAATTTTTTCCGCATCCTCAGCTCCAGCTAAGCACACATCCAGAGTATCATAAAAACCAGTCTGTTCTGGTGGTCTATAGATTGTGCCTATTAGTACTGATTTTGCCCTTTCAAATAAGATTTCAATCCATACAGTTTCAATCTCGTCATGGTTAAGGTCAGTACGGTTGCTGAATTTGGTATCTTTGTGTATATACACACAGACACCACCTCCATACTGGTTCCTATCCCTCCTGATGATTGAATAGTCCTCGATTTCTATCTCTGGATCCTGAACAGATGAGTCAAGTTTTGTTTCTGTGAAACATAATATATTTGCCTTACCGTTTAGAAACAAATGTCTGATTTCAGCCAATTTCGGTTTCAAGCTGTTTATGTTTAAGTGAAATATGTGAAGTCCATTTTTGCTTGTAATAAGTTTGATGTCGTCACAGTTGAGGTAACTCTGTTCCATTGTGTCCTGTCCTGTGGTGGGGGGAGGGGGGGCGTTGTTGCTGTTTGTGCCGTGGGTGGGGAGGGGGGGGAGGGGTGATGCTTTGTCCTTTGCTGGTGTCTGTATTCCTTTGTGTGAAAGCCCGCGATGTGGGGGGGGGGGCTGGTTGATTACAGATATGTCTGATTGTACTCCATTGTGGGGGAGGGGGGGTGCCTTTTGTCCTGGCCTCGGCCCGGGTAGACTTGCTGGCATGGCGGGGCCAGCCAAGCTATCCGTCGGGTCCTTGGTGGTCTCGATGTCCCGCGCCGCTCTTCCTTTAGCCACTCGCCGAGTCCGCTGGGGCTTCTGTGAGGGTATGTCGCCGCTTGCTGGTCGGCTGGTGCAACTGCTGGCTGAAGCGTCAATTGCGTGGATGCTGTTGCTCGTCTGCTGCGGCGTCATTGGGGAAGCGTTGCCGTCCGCGCAGTAGATGTAGCCACAGGTTGCGTTGTTGATGCTGTTGGTCGCGATGGGAACCTCCATCGCTTCTTGCTGTAGTCTCTGGTTCCGTGTCATTACGGGCCCAGGGTTCTGATGTATGTCACCCGACATGAGCAGATATAATAAAAACATTGATCTCTTATTACACTTGCCTGCCGGGGGTAATTTCTTTCGTTCCGGATTTGCAGTAAGTACTGCGTGGATCGCCGAGGCTCCGAAGGGTGGATGTTTCCTCTCCGTGCCCGTTAACAAGTAGAAGTCGCAATGGGACTGTTGATTTACGTTTTCGCTACCCTCCACTTCTGTCTGGAGTTGCTGCTTGAGTTGTGAATTCAGGTACAAATCCATAATCCACAGGAGGGAAAGTAGAAAATGCGCAAAGTACTTTGTTGTTGCTCTGTTGCGTTGGCTGTTGCGTTGGTTACGGGAGCTACGTAAAATGCGACCGTCCATGTTGAAGCCGTGTACTGTCAACAGTACTAAGCCATTTAGACCTGAAACACCTGTTAATAATGCATTATATAGCCTGCATATACACACATGTGTTTCCCGGTTTCTTAAATAAACATTATTTTGAAAGCAAGCACTTTTGTCATTGTAGCAATGCAAAAAAGACGGGACCGGAAAAGTCTTTATCGTATGTAGGGGTGCCCTGGAATATTTTATTGAACACAGGGGTGCCTTGGCAGCAGAAATGTTGAGAACCCCTGGTTTAGATCACTAGCAGGGCTATCGAATAAAAATATATTGTAGTCTGCCTGCCCCATTGTTCTGACCAGGATTTATGTTATGTTTTGCCTCCTTGATGCATGTGCACACCTGAGTCTGTGGATGAGAAACCCATCTTTAAATTTTTTTTTAACACAAGTGTATAATGTTACCTTGAGTTGTGGAGAGGTTCTCCAGAGTTGTAATTCTGCACTGCATTTTGTAGATCAACAATGAGGGTGAAGTGATCGTCTTTGGTTCCAGTGATGCGCAGCACAAAGCCAAAGACATGATTGAGGAGCTGCTGTCTGACGACAGCCCTGGATTCCGTGATGGTATGAAGAGATGTTCAATAAACTGTGGTGTCCAGACACAAAATTAGTGATGCATCGATACTGGTATGTAGGGGTGGACGGTATGGTCTAAAATTTATATCACGGTATAATTTGAAGCATAGACGGTAACGGTATATATCACGGTATCAGTGTTTCCGTTAGAATAATTTTTTTTGCCTGATAGGCAGGCTATATAAAGAATGACATCCTCAAGGCATGTAGATTTATAATATTTTAACTTAAAACTAGGCTACTTTTGCGTATACAGACATTATATTCCAAATAAAATAAGTCTCGATTCGAGACTCCGTGCTGCTCCCATTGCCAACAGCAGGGCTGGATGCTGGATTTTGCTAGAAGCATATGCAGCTGCAGAGCCAGGGGCGCTTTCAGGTCCGGTCACAGGCCCGCTCAACAGCGCCCCCCACCCAACGGCTGAATTGCCAATGGCTGAATTGGAGTATTGCACTGTGCAATACTCCAATTCAGCCATTGGCAATTCAGCCGTTGGGTGGGGGGCGCTGTTGAGCGGGCCTGTGACCTGACCTGAAAGCGCCCCTGGCTCTGCGGCTCTGCAGCTGCCTGCTATTTGCAAATCCACTGCTGCAGCCGTCCTCCCGCTGCAGCCGTCGTTATCATAACACTACACACATATCATAATGTTTACAGCAAACTGTAGTTGATCACCAGGTATGTTTTATTAACATAGAATAATTCATATAAGAAAAACGATAGGGAAATCTCTTACCTTTCTCCACTGGTTAAAAATGCCAGGAACTGAAATTGAAACTTGCTGTGCGCCACGGTGATGTGTTTATTATGAAATGACAATTGCGTGTTGACACACCCACTGCGCGAAGCCTCCTAAATAACTTTTTCCAGTTTGCACATATCTATTATCTATGACTAATTCTATCTATTTTTAGGGGCAAATGCGAGTGAAATAGTCGCGCTGTGGTTACATGACGTCATTGCTATTTTAGAGCTGCTCTACCGGTTACACGGTATAGTCAAAATCCATACCGTAGAGCAAATTCATACCGTTTATACCGTATACCGTTTATACCGTCCACCCCTACTGGTATGGTATGGATATATGAAAAAGGAGTATACTGTAGGTGCATGATGCATCCATTTACTTGTGAGTCCCAGCCTTACAGTACTACTAGTTAGTTTAGATAAGCTTCCATACAGCATTACAGTACTACTAGTTAGTTTAGATAAGCTTCCATCCAGCATTACAGTACTACTAGTTAGTTTAGATAAGCTTCCATCCAGCATTACAGTACTACTAGTTAGTTGAGATAAGCTTCCATTAGGGATGTCCCGATCCGATTACGTGATCGTGATCGGGGCCGATCACGTGATTTTCCGAAGATCGAGATCGGAAAAAAAAAATCTGGATTTTTTTTTAAAGATTCTTATTTTTTTCAACAAACATGACCATGTTCACGTCTTAAACTCATACTGAGGCCTTAGTTTTGAAATTGCATATCATCATTAATTTATTTATTGTCACACAGAGCAGAAGAATTTTGCCAAAACAAACCAATAGCATCCAGCTGCAGAACGGCAGACCAGCCACACTCTTAGACCCAAACGCATTTCCTTTGATTTAATTATACATCAAATGATTTATGTCAAGGATTTCAATGCCTAGCTTGAATGAAGTTTAACTTTTCACCTGGATAACGTCAACATTCAGGGTGAATGTAATGTGAGAAATTGGGATTTTTTTTTATCGGATCTACTAGTTAGTTTAGATAAGCTTCCATCCCAGCATTACAGTACTACTAGTTAGTTTAGATAAGCTTCCATCCAGCATTACACTACTACTAGTTAGTTTAGATAAGCTTCCATCCCAGCATTACAGTACTACTAGTTAGTTTAGATAAGCTTTTATGTTGCATGATCATCACTGGAAGAACTATATAACTCCCGTCTCCCGCTGTCTTAACACTTTCAATGCCGGAGCTCGGTGCACGATTTAGTGCTTCCGTGCCGCCACCCACTTCAATGATGGAGCTCTCATATTTGCAAACGCATAAACTAAGTCTTAAATTATGGCTATGTGTCTAATCTGGCCGTCGCTTATCAATGACTTGTTTGCAGTCAACATTGTCAAAACGGATTGTTTTTTAATCTGTTCATTTCCGTTTTATACCATTTTGAAAAACGCTTGTTTTTTTAAGTTTCAGGAAAATATAAAGATTCTGTGATAATCGCCCTTTACTGGAATATTCTGGAATACACAAAACATTGTAATTTTTCCGCCTATTTATAAATCGTTTTCAAATAAACTCTAGATTATCGATAGTATATGTGTACTTATGCACGCTATAGAAGCGAGCTGAAAAATCGATTCTCTCATTTCCTGATCAGCACACACACACACACACACACATAGGGCACACGTTGATATCTCTGTGAAAAAATATCTGATTATCCTAAGACTGGTAAAATGGATTCCTTACCTCACATCAGATGTTCTCCAAAAAGATTATTCCAATTCCTGATTGCCATTCCAAATATCGATTGCGTTTATTGATCCAACGCTGGGTACTGGAAATATGTATTCCACGCTGTTTTGGGGCTCGGCAATGAATCCGATCCTCTCGGGTGACTTGACTGAGAAGTAAAATGAGGAAGCTGGATTTTTTTCACCCCATGTGTTTCATTCAATCCATTCCAAAGCGGTGCAGTACAACAGGGAGAGATGATAGGGGGCGGTATTTTCCCAATGTAGCTCAGAGTTTGCAGCACTAACGTGAGACTAGATTGATGAAATATGAATTCAAATCGCTAATAAAAGAAAAGCGAGATCTCTCGTCGTTGGCAATGAACGGTCGGCATGAACAAGCGGGATATCTCGTCGTTGGCATTGAAAGTGTTAAGAAAGCAGTGAAAATACTTGGGGACCCACACCACCCTGGCAACAAACACCTCATACAGCTGCGCTCGGGCAGGTGTTTCAGCGTCATGCCCACCCGGACTGACTGACTTAAGTTCAGTTTTTATCCCAGGGCCATAAGTGCACTAAACTCAGCTAAAATTTAAAACAACAATCTCCCCGTTTTCACTATGGCTCTGATCAGTGACAGGGTTAGCTTAGTTTATTTAGCAGGGACTTATTTTGGGTCGCAAAATAGGCGCACTCTGTAGCCCTGCTCTGCTGTAACGTCAACACAGCGTTTCACATGCTACTGCTGTGCTGTTGTTGTTGTTGGGCGGATACGACTCGCCACAGGATTTTCAAAATAAGAGTATTGCGATATGAACCAATCTTTTTACGTTGCATCGATCCTATTGGATCATTGATAATATCTGGATCGATGTATCGTCCCACCCCTAAGCACGAGAGCAGTAAATGTCCTCTGCTGTAGAAGATCATCCGACTAATGGTGGGGATGAGGAACAGAATACTGGATACATGCATCTTTCCATCGCTATGACTTATTTCCCTTTGTCAGGCCCCATAAGGGGAGGAGGCTACAGGAGTGGAGGCTATCAAGGTGGTGGAGGAGGAGGAGGCTACGGAAGTGGAGGCTATCAAGGTGGTGGTGGTGGTGGTGGAGGAGGAGGAGACTACGGGAGTGGAGGCTATCAAGGTGGTGGTGGTGGAGGAGGACGCTCCTGCTGGTCCTCTGCAGAGCTGAATGCTGCAGCCGTGGTGGTTCCACTGCCGGCCATCGACTGGCTCGACTTGAGGGAGAACAAGGCGAAGTATGAAGAGATGAAGTGGAAGGGTAAGGACAAAACTATCAATCAGAAATGTCTTTATTGCCAAGTACACATACAAGGAATTTGATTTGGTAATTTGGTGCGACATTAACGGACAGACAATTACGATAGAATAAAATAAAAGGTAGAATAAGATCTATTTGAAGTATAATATAATTATGAAATAAAATGCAGAGGAATCTGTTCTTGTTGATGAGGCTAACTGCAGAGGGGTCAGTGTTTCCCATTAATTAGTCCCACCACAGTTTTATAATGAACAAAATTATTATTATTTTTTTTTAAATATTTGTTTTAAATATAAAGTTTGCCAATAGGGATGTAGTATTGGTAGTAGTCGTAATAGTAATCCAGTATATTCTTTTATTTTCTAAAAATAAACCAGTTCAACACATGTAACCACTTTTGCTTCATTTAATTTTTTTTAACTTTTTCTCCTATTTTACAATATATCAAATATCGATACTGATATTTGTGGCAAAATATTTTTTTTAGTAATTTTTTTTGTAATTTTTTTTTTTGTAATTTTTTTTTATTATTATGAAACTACTGTATATTAATCTTACAAATTGTGCTCACCGATATGAACATAGGCCTCTTTACTTACTTAAAAAAAGGAAACATCAAGAAATAGCACTATCTCTCTCCCAGTATGTTCTGCAGGGCTGCAGCTAGATACTAGTTCTCCCAGCATGGTCTACCTGCTGGGCTGCAGCGAGATACTATTGTCTCAACCAATGACATTTTTATTGACAGTCGATTCTGCCAATTACGTCACACACCGCTTGCACCCGCCTCTGCTGTTACCACCAATCGGCAAGCGTGTTGCATTTTTTACTTCTGCTTTTGTCCGCCATTGATTTTGACAACAGGTTTTCTAGAACAACAACACGGCGCGGCCGACGTTTAGCTTTTAGCTCCGCAGGATGACTTAAATGAGGCATAATGATTTTACTGCAACTAATGTTATAATAAAACAAAGCCTTTCTATACATGTGTCTGATTGAAAACGTTATTAACAGATTGCAGAATGGGTAAAACTCAGGGCTCTGTGAGCAACGGAAGGAACTGAGCTAGTATGAACGCTTGCTACGTTCGGGTAAATAATATGCTGATGTTATGAACGTGTAACACTAACTATATAATGTTAATGCCACAAAACGAATGCCTTGTTAATCATAAGTAGTAACTTTGATGCAGTAGCTTGTGTGGGCCGGGGGCGGCGTTGTGCAGGTAGGTCGCGAGTGAACTTTTTTTTGTCTTGACGATGATTTTACTGCAACTAATGTTATAATAAAACAAAGCCTTTCTATACATGTGTCTGATTGAAAACGTTATTAACAGATTGCAGAATGGGTAAAACTCAGGGCTCTGTGAGCAACGGAAGGAACTGAGCTAGTATGAACGCTTGCTACGTTCGGGTAAATAATATGCTGATGTTATGAACGTGTAACACTAACTATATAATGTTAATGCCACAAAACGAATGCCTTGTTAATCATAAGTAGTAACTTTGATGCAGTAGCTTGTGTGTGTGGGCCGGGGGCGGCATTGTGCAGGTAGGTCGCGAGTGAACTTTTTTTTGTCTTGACGCTACACAAATTGATGGATATTTATCGGCTACTGCCATCGGCACATTCGAGCTTATCGGCCGACAGGCCGATTGCAGTCAACAAGGCACTTATCAGCCGATACCGATACCTGACCGATACATCGGTGCACCCCTAGTATATGTGTACTTATGCACGCCAGAGAAGCGGGCTGAAAAATCGATTATCTATTTCCTGGTCAGCGCTAACGTCATACACGCACACACACACAGACACGTTGAGATATATGTGAAAAATACATCTGATTACCCCAAGACTGTAACATAGATTCCTTACCTCACATCGGATGTTCTGCAAAAAGATTATTCCAATTCCTGATCGCCATTCCAAATATCGATTGCGTTTATTGATCCAACGTTAGGTACTCGAAACACATATTCCACGCTGTTCTGAGCAGTGTTAATTTTGTCAACGAATTTGATGACGAAAGACCTTCGTCAACGAAGCTTTTTCCCGTGACGACAACGAGACGTGACGTCACGTTATTGAACACCATGACGAATTCTCTCTTAATTTATGTTGACTAAAACAAGATGAGACAAAATAATTATAAATTTTAGAATAAGTCACGTTATTATTTCAGCATTTCCCATTTCCGGGTTAAACTCAGCAGCGTTTATGGCTAAAAGCCAAGCTACATAACATTCGTGAGGCTAAAAACCGCGTCCCAGGTCTCTAGTGACTACAGCTTATACCAATAACCATGAACGGAATCTGCTACTCTCTCAACACTCCTGCGGCAGCCGAACAGTTCTACCAAAAGAACATAGCATTTAAGACGACAGAGGCTGAGAGGATGGCTAGGCTAATAGCCTGGGAGTCGGGACCTATATCCCAGACACAGACTTGCTCTCTTTCATCTGTGTACACCCACTACTATCAACATTACACATGGATACAAGGACAAGACCACATTCACTTAAAAAGGTATGAAAAGAAAAGAAACGGACGAGTACTAACACTGAGATTGACTCTGCTATAAGTTACGAATCCAGCGCTTGAAGTGCACTATAACGTCGTAATGACTTTTTATTTTTCATATAATGTTGGGTACATGCTCAGTAGAGTTAGAACGCTCCCAGTCTTAGGGGCTGTGATATTTTGTTACCACACTTTATGCACATAGAAGTGCGGTGGCAGGTTCGCTAAGCTAATGTTGTTAGCCGAATTCTCTGATGGGGGCCGCCATTTTAAGTTTAAAGTGACGTCAGCGATCTACGGTACGACTCGAGGGACAAAAGGGAATGTGTGTGTGACGTGTGTGTGAAATTTGTACAGTAGGTCCCAGTGAGAATTGCAATCAGTGTACTGTGTATTTACACTATCCTAATGTTCCTTTGTTGGTTTAAAAAAAAAAAAAAGCAATTTAAATCAGAATATGTTCCATTCCATGTCTGACTATTTCTGAATCTATTGACCATTTCAAGGAATGTTGGGTTATTATTGGGCTTCTAGCCTTCTACTGAACTTATTGTGAATCAGCATAGGGTTTTGGCTAGACTATACTTAATAAATAGAATTGCATTATTTACAATATAAAAATATAAAATGCCTTTTTTTCATTAGCGAAAACTAGACAAAAATCATCAGTTTTCTGCGACTAAATCTAGACAAAAAAGACAAAATCGAGACTAACACTGACTAAGACTAAAATGCTCAGACATTTAGTTGAAACTGACTAAACGAAAAATAAATGCAGATGACTAAATATGATGAAAGCGAAAAAGGAGCACTTGACACATGACTAAGACTAAAACTAAAATGAAAATAGCTGCCAAAATTAACACTGGTTCTGAGTGTTTACAATGAATCCGATCGGCTCGGGTTACATGCCTGAGAAGTAAAATGTGGATTCCGGAGTTTTCTTTTCTCATGCATTCAGTCCAATCCAATGGGTGCATTACCATCCGGGAGACGATAGGGGGCGGTATTTTCCCTGTTCAAGCTCATAGACAGTCCCAATGATAATGTGAGGCTAGAATGATGAAAAATGAATGGATATCGCTAATAAAAGCAATAACGATTAAATAGCGAGATTTCTCGTCCCTGGCACTCAACGCATGGCATGAAATAACGAGATTTCTCGTGGCTGGCACTCAATGTGTTAAGGCTCACTGCAGAGGGGAAGAAGCTGTTCTTGTTGAGGCTCACTGCAGAGGGGAAGAAGCTGTTCTTGTTAACACTTTGGGTGCCGGGAAACGCTTTACAGCGTCATTCCCGGCCATGCTCAAGTTGCCGAAGGACGCTTTACAGCGTCTTTAATATCAATATTTCAAAAATCTGTGATCGGATTCATATTTCCCCTCCGCTGGCCTGAGATCCACCAGGAGGACCCACTGAGCTCTCTGGCGGTTCAGGAGCGCCATCTGGCGGCCGATCGGCGCAATAGCCAAACAGGAAGTGCTGGTCGGCCATATTACTTCCGGGCACTCGGTTTGGCTGCCGGCACTCTGGCTCATCACAATATATAGCGATCCATTGCCAATAACTCGATAAACAACATGATTTGGACGTATATAGTATTATACAAGCTGGAAATGGTTCATCAGGATAAACATCCCATAATCGAAAACGGTCTACACCACGCTGATCGTCCAACGGCGCGAGGAAGATCCGGTAAGATTCAGCGTTATTTTTGAACGTGTTCCATATAAACTGTTATGATGAACATATGACCCACACTAGATGAATGATATAACGCTGCCCACGGAATTATAAACGATCCCCCGCCCATCCGGTCATCATCAGATCATACGTAGATCATTCTAGAAGTACGTCCAATTGAAATTTTTTATATCGCCCCGATTGCCATCAAACTGTATTTCATCATCAATATAATGCATTTGGGGCTATAGATCACGTTCTGGAGAAAGCTGCAGAAAGAGATGAAAACATACTTATACATTAGACCATACTTTACTATGAATATGTGAATGAAAAAGTTTAACGTTGCTACACAATGAACAATACATATAGGACTTTGAATGGGCCCTAATAATGGCAATGTAGCAATAGAATTTAAAAAGTTATAGCCATGCAAAGAAGGGGTACTTCTCCATAGACAAATAGAGCTGGCAATCTATGGTATATCATGAATTTAACCCATGGCACCCAAAGTGTTAAAAAAATATATATATATATATATAGTTTGAAACCCACTCAACCCGCTCAACATAAATACAGACAAAACACACTAACAAATGGGGGGGGGGGGGGGGGGTGCAGATTCAACATAATTGTACACTTAACTGACAAATGCGCAAGTACAATGATAAGTGCCTTGTTGACTGCCATCGGCCTATCGGCCGATAAGCTCATATTTACCAATGGAAGTGGCCGATAATTATCCAATATTTGTGTCGCGTCAATCTGGTCCAGACGTTCAAACTTTGAAAACAACACTAAAACCCTGCCTACTCCTCCGACGTTCTGCAAACTGTCACAAGCATTCTGGCACTCGCTGAATCTGAATTAGATTATTCGTTCTACTACTTACATGTAACGTTAAGCTAACGTGTTGTCCAGTCCACATGTTCAAACTTTGAAAACAACATTTCAGTAGCGTACCATGGTGTTTCAGTCAAGCGAACTGCACAACCCCACACACACACGCTACTGCATCAATGTTATGATTAACAAAAGCATTCGTTTTGTGGCATTAGCGTTACATATAGTTACACGTTCGTCGTTTAATAACATCAGCATATTTACCCTCCATAGCAAGCATTGGTCTTTTCATATCTCTGTTCCTTCCTTTGCTCAGAGAGCCCATGCTGTATTGTACTAGGGCTGGGCGATATATATAGAGTATACTCGATGTATCGCGGCTTGTTCTACATGAGATGTAGTAAATTACTATATCGTGACCATCGAGTATATGTTGTCGCGGCTGAGATGAGACTTGCTTTAGCGCAGAGCTTTCCTCTCATTTCATTATAGACTCAGACCAGCGTGGACCTTCAATGACATGCAATTGTAATTTCATTAGACACAGACCAGCGCGGACCTTCAATTGACGCGAGCAATGGGCTAGCGTTAGCTGCTAACTAAGTTATCCCATAACTAGGCTAAGATAACTAGCGTTAGCCGCTAACCCTGGAAACGCTCAAAGCGGACTCCGCGACACCAGTTCCATTCGTGAGGAAAGGGGGTGGGTTATATTGACGAGGCTTGACAACAGAGGTTCAAAGATAACTTCATATTTATTGGTTATTCGTTTCTTTATATCGGGCATCCAGTTTCCATCTCCGTGTGTTCAACTATTCATGTGTTGACGTTTGAGTGTGACATCATCGCCTACGGCATGCTAGACGCTCAAGAACGCAAACATAAAACAAAACCCCGGGGGGGGGGGGGGGGGGGGGGGGGCTGGCTCTCTCTCGCTCTCTCTCTACGTTCAATGATTTAAAGTAGCCAAACGTTTAGGGCTGTCTTAAATACTTCGAAGCTTCGAAGCTTCGTTCGATGGCACAAGCTTCGAACATTAAAAAAAAAATCGAAGTTAAAAAAAAAATATATATATATATAATCAAATAAAAAAAATTTCAATTTAATTTTTTATTTTACTTCTGTGTGTGTGGGGCCGGGGGACAAATACACTGGAGGAAAGTAACCCAGCTCAGCACTGCCCAAATTATATCATCACTATTGCCTGTTTGAAGGATATCATCCTCAAACACATATACACCACCTACACGCCTATTCTCAGTCCTTGCCCCACAATGGTGGAATGAACTACCCACCCCAGTTAGGACAGCCGAATCCCATCCAATCTTTCGCCGTCGACTAAAGACGCACTTCTTCAATCATTATCTGAAATAAAATTTAAAAAATAAAATAAAAAAAAATCTAACCCTAACTAACCTTACTGTCATGCACTTGTCCTAATAAACTAACCTACACTGTAACACGCAACACTTTGATGAATATTGTTACTCAGCTGATAAGAGTTGTATCCTTCCAGATGACCTGTCGTACAGAACTTGTAAGTCGCTTTGGATAAAAGCGTCAGCTAAATGACTAAATGTGAATGTAAATGCCTTGTAGAATTGCACACATAAGAAAGAAAGATACTGGGATGAATAAACAAAATAGGAAATAAAATGTAGAAATTCATGCAATACATAAATAAATATGAATCTCCATATATGAAATAGAACATTTAGATAAGGTGCTACTGAGATGTTTTGGTGAGTTCTTTGTTTTTTTGTGGAAGTAGCCCTTCTTAAAAATGCATGAACATTCACTGATAATTGGTCTGTAGTGGAGTCTACAAGGTCTACATTGCCGGACCATGTAGAATCCGGACCTTGTAGACTGACATAATTCTGTGCATAGTTTAGTCTACACAGGCCATATTTCAAATAATCAAAATCTTACTTCATTCATCTTAAACATTCTTGATTTGGGGGATTGGTAGTTCCCATGAAATCTGAAGTTGTTCAAACGACAACAGCGATCCACCTTGAATTAAATCACACAGCCGTGTTGGCTGCGTCACAGTCACGAAAGGGGCTACTTAATTCATTAATCCAATCCACTTTATTTATAGAGCACATTTAAAAACAACAAAGTTTACCAACGTGCTGTACAAGTCCCACAACATAAGATAAAAAAAATATTATATTTTTTTAATTCGAAGCTTCGAATTAAAATCAAAGCTCGGCCCCGAAGCTTCGATTGCCAAAACAAATTCGAAGGTCAGCCCTACAAACGTTACAGTATAAATACTAACTGGATAGTTGATGATAATAACATTTAATTTCATTATCTGAAATATTCTAAAATCATTAAGTCTGCTATAAGCCATTATCCCTTTGTGTGTGATGATTATTATTTTCTCAGTTTTTATATAAATTGTCTTGGATGTAAATAAATCTTTTTTTAATTAGTGTGTCAGTAGACTACTCTTAGTACATTTTCATTTAATAATTTTTTAAAGCATCTTCATGATTTAATAATGCAAACATATGTTGCAGGGACTATTATAATCATCATATTTGCATGACTGTATGCATCAAAGGGTTAAATCAATCATTTTTAAGTGCTTTAGAGGAAATGTCAAAATATCGCGATATGTATCGTGATATGGCCAAAAAATATCGCGATATCATTTAGAGGCCATATCGCCCAGGCCTATATTGTACCCATTCTGCAGTCTGTTGAAAGTTTTCAATCAGGTCATCCTGAAGTGCAGTAACATGCCTCGTTTGACCCTCCTCCTGCGGTATAATTCAATGATGCCGGCGCAGAGCTAACGTTGTTAGCGAGCTCTCTCTCGAGTAGGGTAATGGCGTCTTTCCGGAAGTAAAAAAAAACATAAGCGCTTGCCGATTGGTGGTAAGAACAGCAGAGGTGGGTGCAAGCGGTGTGACGTAATTGGCAGCATCGACTGTCGATCAAAATTGTTCTGTTGCCGTCTACCATGCATTGCTTTGGTTGAGAGAGAGATACAGTAGTGTTTCTTAAAACTCATAGACAAGTCTTGAGCAAGACAAGTTAGTCTGTTAGGTTATGAAAGCCAGTGAGTATTGTATGTGTAACTGAGGGGTACAATTCCCTGACTGTATTATATAAGTATGGTATCATTAAACCACTACTGTCTTATGTACATTACTACTGGCCATACAGTACACAGGTATATCAGATGAACACTTCCCACAATGACACGGTTCCACACAAAACTGGGTTATAATAATATTTATTAGCAGCAATGATAGTATATAACAATACTTTACGTAGGGTCGCGCTTATAAGGCGAAGAATGTGCGTGAGTAAATCAATAACGTAAGTCCATTATCATATTACGCAGGAGATAATGAATACCACCTGTATCTTAGGAATTATATCTATGGTACACTAGTAAGGCAGCGGGAGATACTGGTAGGGTCCCTCCGGTTGTAGGCCAGCAAGGGGAGAGGATTTGTCGGTAGTAGAGTCTGGGTCAACGAAGAATAGGGAGACTCCAAGTACAGGAGACGGTGCAATAATCTCTTGATCCGCAGACGAATAACAGCTATTCTCCGGCATGCAGCTCCGCATGGAAGAAAGCTAGCCAGCCTCAGGCTTCTTAGAGGCGGGCTCGACGTTGCTCCTCACAGGGTAAATCCCACACAATTGTGGGTGTAGACGATTCTCCGCTCAATCAGTTACAGGACCAAAGCAAATATAATCCAGCCGAAAAGGGCTATGTAGTCGTCGGGTAGGTTATCCAGTGTACATGTCCACACGGTCCTCGTCTAGGGCTCCTCGGGTGAAGGCGCCAGGGTAAGCTGCCCAGCCTGGATAAGCACACTAGCTGGTACGAGGAAACGTTGGTGATGCTGGTCACTGTAGAACGGTAGCCGCACGATACACTATACATAAATCAGGGTTTCCGTTAGAATTTTTTTTTGCAGGTCTGAGTGTACAAATGGGATAAATTCCGGTCAGAGTTTATTGAGCTTAAAAACAATTGATAGGCCTATATAAAGAATGACATCATCAAGGCATTTATAATATTTTAACTTAAAACTAGACTACTTTTGCGTATATACAGTCATTAATATATTCCAAATAAAATAAGTCCCTCGAGACTGCGTGCTGCTGCCGACTTGAGGTGTCGGTGGGCAGTCTGCCCGACCTTAATAAACAGCAGTCTGTTATAATCACATTTTTATGAGCTAACGAATTCCGTTATATTGGACATTTGTATTAATTATATCAAGCGAAGAACTGAGAAATTTGGCAGAGAGACGGCAACATTATCGTGGGTTTGCGCCGTGATGTATATCTCCACCTCCCAACGACTTGGTGCTGCTGCTCATAATGTCCGGTGAAAATAATTCCCTCTAAGCACAATTTGATTATTTGAATTGTATTAAAATAGGCTAAAATTAAATAGCCTATGCGATGAACGAAACAATCATTACATTTGTCGTTGCTTCACCAAGCAGCCGGTCAATGACATCCTGTGTCAGCGAGCTGGCAGCTGATATATCAGCGCGAGCCGGCCGCAGTTAGTTTGCAAGAAGCATCCAGCTGCAGACCCGCAGAGCAGCTTTCCAGGTCTGGGGACCGCACTGTGCCAGCAAAGCTGGTGGGTTCTGTGGGTCTGCAGCTGCATGCCTTCCACAAATCCAGCAGCAAGCTCTCACTGACACAGCGTCGTCATTACCAGACCGGCTGCTTGGCGAAGCAACGACAACAAACGCAATGATTGTTTCGTTCATCGCATAGGCCACCCAACTCCAGCCCATCCAAATACAATTCAAATAATCAAACTGTGCCCAGAGGGAACTATTTTCACCGGACACTATGACCGGAGAGATTAAATTTGTCGGACTTCAACAGATTTTGCCAGTCAAATACCGGTAATTACCGGCTAACGGAAACGCTGACATAAATAGACTATTACTGAATTAATAGAATAGGTCGAACTCGACGGTACAGCGTTAAACTCTGATACTTCAGCTATTAATTCGCACGCGGTCTCAATGCTCTATTTGGGGCCAAACAGGCCATACTTCACCGCACGTTGTATCGTGGGTGAGGCTTCAACTTATTGGGTAACTTAACTTCTGTATTCACCTGCGCCGTATTTATACGTTAGGTGAACAAACTAGTACCAGCCTTATTCCTGTCTCGTATTCTTGCGCAGAGCCGTTCATGTCCAGGCATGTCTTTGGCGGTGACTTTGAACTAGACCTTGGGGGTATGGCAGTGGCGCCTAAGGGACCGCTGTCCAATAGGAGAACGAAATATTATGGTCTGTACTAGGTAAAGGGATATTCCGTGTATATGTACAAGGAATACACAAGGGATATCAAACGATATACAAATATTATGCAATATATATCAAGTAGTAAATATATATATTCGGTTTAATCTGATCCTTCGTAACAGCCGCCTCCTAATTAGTCCCACCTAATTAGATAAGCAGAGACAGATTAACCGCACTGTCCACTACTCAATGTTCGTTGTGAGGGTAGGGCAGTTCACAAAGTCAGGGGGTCATGGTCGTCATCAAAAGTGTCGGGGAGCCTTGGCAACTCTATCAGCCTCGCCACGGGCCGGGTGTATGTCCGCCCTTGGACGAGCACTTCTGCCGCTCTGACCTTTCCGTCGGCACCAGTGATCACTTTGCTTACGCGGCCGGCCGGCCACATAGCTCGGGGTAGTGACTGGTCGATAATCATGACGACTGTTCCTTCTGTCAAATTGTCTCTTTCTTTCACCCATTTCTGGCGGGTCTGTAGAGACGGTAGATAGTGGAGGAGGAAACTGTTCCAAAACTTGCCAGTACTTGACTGTACCTCCACATTCTTCGGCCGTTCGCTTCTTCAGGCCTGTACACTGTCTGTGGTAGCGCGGGGTCCAGCCGCCCCATCAAGAGAGTGTTGGGGGTGACTGGGTCGACATCTGCTACATCACTTGAGACGTAACCGAGGGGCTTTGAGTTCAATACTCCCTCGATCTCCGTGAGGACTGTCGTGAGGACTTCTTCCGCCACGGTCTGGGCCCCAAGCACGGCGTACAGGGCTGTCTTTATTGAACGTACTTCTCGTTCCCAAGTTCCACCGAAGTGAGGTGCATTCGGGGGGTTAAACTGGAAATCAATCTGAGAGGGAGCGAGGTGGGTCTTAAGTTCTGGGCCCATAGCTTGGAAGCTCTCTCTCGGCTCTCTTTCTCCGCCTTTGAAGTTTGTCCCGTGATCAGACAATAATATAGACGGTTTTCCTTTCCGCGATGTGAATCTCCGGAAGGCCATAAGGAATGAGTCTGTACTCATGGTTGGAAGGAGTTCTATGTGTATCGCTCGGGTGGTCATGCATTTGAATACAATACCCCACCGCTTCTCAGTCCCTCTTCCTTTCTTTACATACAGCGGGCCGAAACAGTCCATACCGGTGGAGTGAAAAGGCTTGTCGCCGAGTCGGAGGCGACAGGGGGGTAGGTCAGCCATCCGGGGTATACTGGGCTGTGCTCGCCATTTACGACAGTCTAGACAAGTCCGCTGGAAGCGTCGTACTGCTTCTCTTCCTTGCAGTATCCAATAACGACGTCTGATCTCCGCGAAGACTCTCTCTGCCCCGGCGTGGTGCACGTCCTCGTCGTATTTCTTGATGATGAGCTCTGTGACCTTGTGTCGGCTGATTAAGACTATCAGGTACTTGACGTCATCCGGTAAGTCTGGAGCTCTCCTCAGACGACCACCCACTCTGATGAGATTATGGGCGTCGCTCTCAGGGGCTAAGTGGAGCAGTCTGCTGTCTGACGGGACTGGCTTTGATCCCTGCAGACAGTCTAGCTCGTCGGGGAACGAGTCTCTGGGCTCGCTGTAGCAGAAGGAGTTCTGCTTCTTCGTAGTTAGCTGCAGTAATGTCAGTAGTGGGCTGAACCTCTGGGTGGTGCCACAGGAATGTCTTTAGCTGCGCACTCTCAAGGGTGAGGCAGTCGTCTATGTTGGGATCTGTGGGGACGAGTGTGTGTGTCAACCCACAGAACATAGATTTCTTCTTCTCTGCCTCCTCTTCACTCGCCTCCCGTGGGGTGGGTGTAGGCCACTCTTCCGGGAGCTTGAGGAACTCGGGCCCGTCACTATATAGATTGTGACGGGTGAGGTCATCCAGGGACATTCCCCGGGTGATGACGTCAGCTGGGTTGTGTTTTGTGTCCACATACCTCCAGCTTGCTGCTTCTGTTAAATCTTGGATCTCTGTGATTCTGACTCCCACGAAGACCTTGTATCTACACGAAACGGACTTGATCCATGTGAGTACGGTCATGGAGTCTGACCACAGGATTGTTCTTTGCACCGGAATGGTGAGTTCACGTTGGATTAACGTGGCGAGTTGCGCTCCTGCTAGGGCTGCGCAGAGCTCTAGACGCGGGATAGATTGTTGCTTGCGGGGGGCTATTCTTGAGCGAGCCAGGATGAAGGCAGTATGTATTTCTCCTCCCTCCTCTCGGGCACGCAAGTAGGCCACCGAACCGTAGGCTACTTCGGAGGCGTCGCTGAAGACGTGCAGGTCCATCTGGCACGTCTCCGGCCTCACTGTGGGTGGGAAGTAGCTGCGGCGTATGTTGACACCTGGGAGCGAGCTGAGTTCTGTCTCCCACTCTCTCCATGTGGAGGCAAGGTGTTCGGGTATGGGGTCGTCCCAGCCCTGGTCCTTGTCCCATAACGCTCTTACAATCATCTTTGCCCTGGTGGTGTAAGGTAGAATACATCCCAACGGGTCATATTGTCTGGCGAGTGTTCTGTATACACTCCGTCTTGTGGTCGGTAGTGAAGTCGACCTTCCCTGCTCCTTGGTCAGGGGTGTGTGTTTATAATGGAGCGAGTCTGTTTTGAAGCGCCAGACTAGTCCTAATGTCATTTCTTGGGCTTCTCCTGGGATGGTCGCCATCCAGGTCTCGCTGCTTGCTGCCTTGTCCTCTGGGGAGAGGCTGCGCAATACTTGAGGGTCGCTGCTGGCCCACTGCCGGAGATCAAAGCCGCCTTTTGATCAGGGAGGCGCGGAGCTTGAGTAGGAGGGCCTCGGCTTCTTCTGGCGTCGAGACGCTTTGCAGACAGTTGTCCACGTAGAAACTATTTCCTACACTTTGTCGGACCTCTTCATCAGTTGCTGGGTCTTCTGCGACGTGTTTTTGCAGTGCAAACGTAGCACAGCATGGGCTGCATGTGGTTCCGAAAGGGAGGACTTCCCATTGATAGATGGATGGTTGCTCATCCCCGATCCTCTCTCTCCATAAGAACCGCAGCAGGGGCTTGTCCTCCTCCACTAGTCGCACCTGCAGGAACATCCCTTTGATGTCGCCGCTGATGGCCACCTTGTCTTGGCGGAAACGTAGCAACACGCCTAGTAGAGAGGGGCCGAGTGTTGGGCCGGGCAAGAGCTCTTTATTCAGATTTTGTAATCCGATCTGGTAGCTGCAGTTAAACACAATACGATCCTTGCCGTTGTGGTGGACTTTGTGGTGCGGCACGTACCATGATTCGGTCGTCTGATCGGCCTCTTTAATGTCAATTTTCTTTATGTGTCCCGCTGTGATTAGCTTGTCAATCTCAGCGCGGTACACAGTCGCTTGAGCGGGGTCTCTGGCTAGGCGCCGCTCTGTGTTCGATAGATACCGCTCCGTCGCTTCTTTTGGGGCGTGGAAGGTAGGCATACCCTCTCGCCTCAGGAGTGGAGTTGCGTATCTCATCACTCCGTTGACTTTGACTCTCTTTGTCCCCCGCTCGAGGAGGGCTATGGCATAAATGTCTTCCTTGGAACGAATGTGTTTCTTTTCGTTCTTAAAGGGCATTGTCTCTAGTGTCCGTAGCCTCTCGACGTGCTGTAGGAGGGTGGTGTCTTCTTCTGTCACTCTGGAGTGGAGGCAGCTAGTGGCTGCTGTTCGGTTAGGAGACCTAGAGAGGGGGCCTTGTAGTGTCCATCCTAGGCGGGTCTCGACTGCTGCTGGACAGCCTCTGGGCCCAGTGTGGACCCGGTCCATCGGGACGATGAGGTGTGCATGGTCGGATCCTATCAGCAGGGTCGGGGTGGCACCGTCTATGAGCGGTATAGGTAGTTGACGCAGGTGCACATATTTATCCATCAGCTTGGCGATGGCGTAGGTGTACTGCGACAGGCCTATGTCTTGGCTGGTGAAAGCGTTAGTGATCCTATACCGTCTCTCTGGCTGCCCGCTTGCTGCGATAGTGAAGGAGACATTCTCGCCCTTTATCGTCTTCAGGTCTCTTCTTATTGTCCGAATCGTCATCGTTTCTTCGCTCCCCCGCAGCCCCAGCTGGGCCGCAGCGGACGCGAGGAGAAGGGTCTTCTCTGACCCGTCGTCAAGGACGGCGTAGGTGTCCATGACCTTATCTTCGTAACTCAATGTTACGCGGACCACCTTCAAGAGCACCCGGGCGCCCCCGCTGCTGGCGGGGTCAATGTACATAACACTTGCCTTTGTGCTGCTTGAGGGTGCAGGCTTTCTTCTGTTACTGTCATGTAGGACGTCCAAGTGGGCTCCGTCACACCGACTACACCTCTTCTTTAAGCGGCACTCGGCTGCCATGTGACTGCGCGCACATCGGTAACAGTGTCGGTTGGACTTTATCCATTGACTCACCTCGTCGGCGGTCATCTTCTTGAACGTGTCACAGTGTGACAGCCAGTGTTCCTTTTCGCAGTACGGGCATACAATCTTCCACTTCTCTTTCATCGAGGGGGTACTGTGGTTCTTGTTGCTCGGTACTGATTCGGCTTGGTGCATGACGGTCACCAGCCTGCGGCCATCGTTTGCTCTCCTAGGTCCCTCTCTGGAGCTTGGTGTGCTCCGCACGAACGTATCCAACCGTAGGCTGTTGACTTCTCTCGCCAGGAAGTCGGCCAGGTCTAGGAGGGATGGCTCGGGACCGTTAGGATCACGGTGGTCTCTTTGCCGCCTGAAGCGCTCTTGTCGGGCGGGCGGAAGCTTCTCTAAAATACTCTCAACATTAGAGTTTGCGTACAGTTCGTGCATACCCTTTTCCTTTTGCGCCCCCAGCATCCCTACCAGGGATTGTACCTTGATAGACAGGTCATCTAGTGAGCGATTGGCTGGGGGTAGACGGTCAATATTCCTTATCTCTTGTATTACGTAGTCCCATATACGTCCATATCGTTGGTCGAGGGCTGCTAGAGCCGCGGTGTACGGGGTAGTAGAGGTGGAATATGCCAGCGCTATATTGTGCGCTCTGGGCACCTTCAGGTGCTTGAGTAGGATAGCATACTTGTACGGTTCATCAGTTACATCGGACATCATTGTCTCTAAGCACATTCGTAGCTCTGTGTACTGTGCTCTGTTTTCGTGTGTGAAGTCCGGGAACGTCGGTGTGCCAAGGTACGATGCCATGGATGGCTGGCACATCGGTGAGCGTTGGAGGAGAGGCCTCCTAGGCGAGTCTCCTCTTACTTGTCGTGGTGGGCTGGTACCTGTCGGGTACCAAGGCCCGCGTACCCAGGTGCTGTTCCTCGGGGCTGGTCGTGCGTCAAGCTCACCCGTGAATTGAGTATGGGGTCTGTAGCGCAGAGCCGCGGGGGTAGAGTCTGGGCTGTACTGGACCTCCTGGTCCTGTGGAGTACGGTGATGCTGTTGGGCTTGACTCTCCTCCTCTCCCTCTTCTTCCTCTGCCAGGTCATCTAGATCCTGTAGTCGTCTATTTAGTCTCTCCGCGGCATAGGCCGGTTCTTCCCTGTTGCTGGGTCTCGCTTGGACCGGTCGGGGAAGGGGTTCGGAGAGGGGTATAGGCTCTCTCTGTTGGCCGGGCTCAGGGTCGCTTGATCGGGTAGGGGAGGGTGCCCTAGACCCTTGTCTTGACGAGGCCCTGGAGCCCCGTGCGGAGGGAGGGGGGGTTACCCTGGCAATCAGCTGCTCCATTATCTGCGCTTGTAATCGGTCGCGCTCGGCTTCGCGCTTGGTGAGAGCGAGGTCGCGCTCTGCTTCGCGTTGGGCACCGGCGGCGGCGCGCTGGGCTTCGGCGCGGTCTCTTTCCATATTCTCTTCCGTCTGGAGGCGTCTAGTCTCTAGGCGTATGCGGTCTTCGTCACTCCGTTGCTGCGCCTGAAAGCGCTCTCGCTCGGTCGCGGAGTGTTCGCGTTCACTAAGGGCTTGCGCTTGGAGTTTCGCGTAGAAGCGTTCTTGTTCCATGGAAGAATGTTCGCGCTCTCTAAGCGTCTGTGCTTGGAGTCGATCGCGTTCGGTTGAGGCTGCCAGGGTGGCGATAAAGGCCTGTGCCAGCATCTTGTCCGCCTCGCTGGGGGAAGACACTGGTAGAGGTGATCGGCTTCTGGTAGTACTCGTTGGAGATCCGTTCTCCTGTCGCGTACCGAGGAGATCCATCTCCTGGGTGCGCGTCTCTTCTTGTGGTGGGTCGGGTTCCGTCCCTGGAGGGCTTTCTTTATCCTGGAGCTCTCCGGGGACTACCTCGTCGACGTTGGCGGGGGGTAAAGTCATGTCAGGTCCCTCCTGGTCCCCCCCGTGAGCTTGGTCAGTTACGTTAGAACCCACTAGGGTCTCTACTGGCGGGGTCGCCTGGTCGGTAGGGTTTGACATAATTTTACTATCCGCTTTTTCCGCGTTTAACGTCTGTAGAAAGCTAGGTAGTATACTGGCAGCGTAGTCCTCTAAGTACTGAGGTGGATGCCGTCTACGCTGCGGGCGATCTATTTTAGGAGAACCGTTTGTGGAGTGTTCATCATTGGCCATGTCAATATTAATACTATATTAATATTACGCTAGTTACCCTCCGGCTTGAAGGACCAATTGTAACTGAGGGGTACAATTCCCTGACTGTATTATATAAGTATGGTATCATTAAACCACTACTGTCTTATGTACATTACTACTGGCCATACAGTACACGGGTATATCAGATGAACACTTCCCACAATGACACGGTTCCACACAAAACTGGGTTATAATAATATTTATTAGCAGCAATGATGGTATATAACAATACTTTACGTAGGGTCGCGCTTATAAGGCGAAGAATGTGCGTGAGTAAATCAATAACGTAAGTCCATTATCATATTACGCAGGAGATAATGAATACCACCTGTATCTTAGGAATTATATCTATGGTACACTAGTAAGGCAGCGGGAGATACTGGTAGGGTCCCTCCGGTTGTAGGCCAGCAAGGGGAGAGGATTTGTCGGTAGTAGAGTCTGGGTCAACGAAGAATAGGGAGACTCCCAAGTACAGGAGACGGTGCAATAATCTCTTGATCCGCAGACTAATAACAGCTATTCTCCGGCATGCAGCTCCGCATGGAAGAAAGCTAGCCAGCCTCAGGCTTCTTAGAGGCGGGCTCGACGTTGCTCCTCACAGGGTAAATCCCACACAATTGTGGGTGTAGACGATTCTCCGCTCCATCAGTTACAGGACCAAAGCAAATATAATCCAGCCGAAAAGGGCTATGTAGTCGTCGGGTAGGTTATCCAGTGTACATGTCCACACGGTCCTCGTCTAGGGCTCCTCGGGTGAAGGCGCCAGGGTAAGCTGCCCAGCCTGGATAAGCACACTAGCTGGTACGAGGAAACGTTGGTGATGCTGGTCACTGTAGAACGGTAGCCGCACGATACACTATACATAAATAGACTATTACTGAATTAATAGAATAGGTCGAACTCGACGGTACAGCGTTAAACTCTGATACTTCAGCTATTAATTCGCACGCGTTCTCAATGCTCTATTTGGGGCCAAACAGGCCATACTTCACCGCACGTTGTATCGTGGGTGAGGCTTCAACTTATTGGGTAACTTGACTTCTGTATTCACCTGCGCCGTATTTATACGTTAGGTGAACAAATTAGTACCAGCCTTATTCCTGTCTCGTATTCTTGCGCAGAGCCGTTCATGTCCAGGCATGTCTTTGGCGGTGACTTTGAACTAGACCTTGGGGGTATGGCAGTGGCGCCTAAGGGACCGCTGTCCAATAGGAGAACGAAATATTATGGTCTGTACTAGGTAAAGGGATATTCCGTGTATATGTACAAGGAATACACAAGGGATATCAAACGATATACAAATATTATGCAATATATATCGAGTAGTAAATATATATATTCGGTTTAATCTGATCCTTCGTAACAGTATGACTCAGACTTCAGCAATAATCATGACTCATGAGCATTATAAAATAAAACACACATGGCATGGTGGAATACCATAAACATATTTCTTGATGTTTCCTTTTTTTAAGTAAGTAAAGAGGCCTATGTTCATATCGGTGAGCACAATTTGTAACCCAAAAATAGACGTGTAGCCTATTTATTTAATATGTGATTTATTCATTTTATTATTATTTTATTTGTTGCCATGCCTAAAATAATAGTCAAGCATAGGTGTAAGAGCCTATTTACATGGTAAAGTGCCATGTGTTATATTTTATGTATTTGTTTGGATTTATGTATTTGTGTTGATTTCTGCCTGTAGACAGCCATGTCTGCTATTGGGTTTATGGCATCAGTTCCCATTGCTCACCAGTAGGTGACTTACGTGGCTACTTAGTGGGTAATGAGACTGATGACAGCCAGGTGTGTTTGGTTACCGGCAGAGCCTAACAGTTTTTGACCGTCACGCAGGGGAGGAAATTAGGCCATTTGACTCGCCAAATGCGAGTACTTTTTATGTTTGGCGAGGGAGTCATGAAGACCACTCGCCACTGGCGACTAGTAAACAAAACAAAAAAAAACATTCTGCAATCACGGTCACTGGCAAACGGTGCGCGTCTTCTGAGTGCTCGCTTTAGTTGACAGTGCCACGAGAGCACTGCACAAGACCCGCGGACATATAATGTTTAATAAAAGTTCCCGCGATACTGGCCAACCCGCGGACATATACTAGAATGTTTAATAAAAGTTCCTGGGGTAGGGGTACTGGCCAACCCGCAGACATATAGAATGTTTAATAAAAGTTCCTGGGGTACTGGCCAACCCGCGGACATATAGAATGTTTAATAAAAGTGCCTGGGGTACTGGCCAACCCGCGGACATATAGAATGTTTAATAAAAGTTCCTGGGGTACTGGCCAACCCGCGGACATATAGAATGTTTAATAAAAGTTCCTGGGGTACTGGCCAACCCGCGGACATGTAGAATGTTTAATAAAAGTTCCCGCGATACTGGCCAGTGGCCATCAGTCAAGGGAGCACTCACAAACAGATAAAGTTAAACACAGCAGAAGATGGAAAACAGACAGACTGACCAACGGGGAACTGCATCCAACCGTAGTACAACCCTTGAGTCTAAGTTACTAAGGACACATTTAAATCAGAGGTGTAATGTTAGTCTATTGGAACTGTATACAGTGGTTAGCTTCTAGTTAGTGTGTTAGCTATAGCTGCTTGCTAGCTAACGCTAGCCCTGTGTGTGTGTGTGTGTGCTCAAAGCAGCCAGCCCCATGTTAGCTAGGTGTATCTGTTATATTGACTATAATGTTTCCAAAAACTCACCGGACTACGATGTAAGGTTAGACGTTTTATTGCATGCTCAACCAGTGCACAACAGCACGCCTGAATACTTTTACCAACGGATTTCCAGTTCTGCACTCTGATTGGCCACTGACGTTTCTGGTCGCGCCAATCGTGTGACGCCTATTTCTTTCACCGGTTAAGCTTAGGCACTCTTTCGAAGTTTGTTAAGGTTAGAGTTTGTCTTAGAGCAGGGCGATAGAACACCAGCCCTGATTCCAAACTCTAACCTTAACCAACTTCGAAAGAGTCGCCTAAGCGGCGGCTAGGTGGTGTAGTGGGCAAGGCACTCGCCACCAGTGTGGAGACGCTAGGATTCGCATGTTCGAATCCAGCTCTCCACATTGTTTTCAGTTTAGCTGGTCGTCCGCAGTAATACACATTGGCCGTATTACAGGGAGGGAAAACTGAAGGGTGGGGATCAAACGTTGTGAACAAGCGACTCCTACAAGTCGGTTGGTGCGCCTGCGCAGTAGAATCAGGAAGTGTCGGGGGCAGCGTGAGCCTCCCACGCGTTACTCCTCGACACTGAGAGATCGAGCTGCGCAGGTGAAAAGATGCGACTGCTGTTACCTCAAGTACCGGAGGGGACTTGTGCTATGTATGACTTAGTCCACATTGCAGCCGGCTTGTGGGAGGCAAGAAACAGCGTTCGTGACAGGGGAGGGTTGAATTGGATGATACGAAATTGGGATGGGAGAAAATATAGAAAAATGGGAGAAAAAGTGGATCAAAAAAAAAGAAAGAGTCGCCTAAGCTTAACCAGTGATAAACTAGGCGTTAGGTAGTTTGCTGCTGTTCGAGGCGGAAATGGGCGCGTCACGCGATTGGGCGCACATGTCGCATGACCAGAAACGTCAGTGGCCAATCGGATCGCACCAGAAACGCCAGTGGCCAATCGGATCGCAGAACGCGCACGCGGAACTGGAAATCCGTTGGTAAAAGAATAGACGCCAACAGCACACCAACCCAACTGACGATACCACAACACTTGACGGTATTTCAGTCCTGTCGTAAGACCACCGTGCCGTCTTAAAGGCACAGTGAACACCGTTGTGATGCCTACCCAGATGCATACACAACATTGACGCGGCTTGACAACCGAGGTTCAAAGTTAACTTGATTGATTGATTGACATTGACATCAATTTCAGCCGTGAAAACAGACACGTTCCTATTGACCACCATTGTATTTGGCCTGTCGTCAGAACACTTACATTGTTTGAAAAGTTTGCTGTTAGTGCATCATGTCATATTTGCTTTGTTCGTGCATCATGTTTGATTGATTGATTGAAAACTTTATTAACAGATTGCAGAATATGGGTACAATACAGTACGGCTCAATACACACAATTGTTAAGGGGATGCAGACCAGAGAAAGACTTTCGTCTTGTTTATGTCAGGGTCCCCCATTTTCAATTCATCATAACATATGACATACACGACATACAGATAGACAGTACTGCTACATCTATACATTTCGCATCTATCTATACACTTCACAATATACTTCGTTTTTTTTCTTTCACTGCCCAACCCAGTCCAACCCAGTCCAACCCAGCATCTTTCACTGCCCAGTTCAGCCCAACACAGTCCAGAATAGATCCCTCTTTCATGTTAATATGTTTTATGCTAATATTGTGAAGAGTAGAGACTGTTATTAATGTTTTATGCTAATAAATATTTTAAAGAGTAGAGACACGGTGTGATTTTTTTTTTTTAAACTTTATTTTTTAGCGTTTATCGCTTTTCTGGTCAAGCATGACCGACAGTTGTAGGGTGAAACGGGAGAGAGAGCAGGGGGAGACATTCGGCAAATGACGGCGAGTCCGGGAATTGAACTCGGAGTCAACCAGATCCGTGACGCAGCACGGAGTCCCGCGACGCAGCGCGGTAACATGGTGTGCTACTGGAGCACCCCCACGGTGTGATTATTACTATGATTGCAAATCAATTTAGACGAAAACATACAAAGAAGTATTTATCACAATTAGCGATTTATTTTTGGCTGGTAAAAAAAAATCAGCTACTCGCCAGTTGGCTGGTAAGCCAAAAAGTTAGTTTCCTCCCCTGCCGTCACGTCACGTCGACACGGCACGTTGTTTGGTTATCGTTTTGTTTGTAGTGTTTGTTCGTTCATTTGAAGGTACCTTTGGCGTTTACTTCATATCACATGCAAATTGTGCATTCGGTAATTATGTGGTAAATAAACCCAGTTGGGGTGTTATTGGAACTGACCTTGTGGACATTCAATCCTTTCACCAGACGAGTATCCAGGGCTGTATGCTAAGCTTTTTCACGAGGGGCACAGGGCACAGAATATTTTTAGGGGAACATTTTTAAATAACAATTTGACCATTATAGTGCAAATAAATATGTTCCCCCTGCCTCATTACTGTGGTCCTTTTTATTTAACATTTAAGTGCTTTTGTTTTCAGGTTTGTATATTTTATAATGAACCAACTGAGAAAGTGTGTAAATCACTAATGGATCAAAAACAACAAACTGTGTTCAAGTTTCAAGTTTCTTTAATAGTTGTCATACAGAAGTACAGAATACTTTTATACAAAATGCTTCTTACTGTTACGCTCCAGAGACTGTGCTAGACAAGATAGTATGAAATAAAATAGTATAGCATGTAAAATAGAAGTACAAAAAGGTCACAGTGTTCAGTATAGACATATGTACAATGTTCGATGCAGAATAGAAGTAACTGAGTTACCATACAATATACAATATTATATGCAATGTACTAATATACAATACTATATAGTGCAGAGTAGAAATGGGATGAGGTACAATTTACAGTAAGGTGTACGAGTTGTAGTGCAAATCCTTTACCAATAAATATAAAGTGTAAAGTGTGTTTAGGTGATCTAAAGTGTGTAGAGTGGGTGCTGCAGTGTGTTGTTTGTTTAAGTGAGCGTGTGGGTGTGTGTGCTGTGTGCATTTGATGGTTGTTGCATAGTGTTTATTGTTCGTTGAGCAGCCTGATGGACTCTACGCAGACGGGGACATGGTATTTAATCGCACGATAGACTACAACTACCAAGTAGAATAGCGGGGCCCAGATTCACTTCACAGTACACCCAAATCTTTTTTTCTCGCGCAGTAAATTCATTCATCGCCGACAGATTTTTTCATAGCACCGCGACATTATGTCACACTGTTGGTTGTAGGCTAATGTTTTACTATTTTTTTTATCCAATTTATATATATTAATTTAGGAGTGAAATGCGAATGAAGGGTTGAAATCACTACTCGCAAGGTTGCCCCCAAATATTATTTTCCACTCGCACGGGCCAAATTAAGGGGCAATTTGCGATAACCTCATTGCAGTCTACAGCCCTGGTATCCAGTACGAGCCACAGACGCGTCAACGTATGTTTTAGCCGGTGTTCAGCCTCCTCGGGGCTTTATAGATTTATTGTTTTGTTTAATCAAGTTAGGCCATTACAATAGGGCTAAAACATTTTCTTAAACAATAATATAATTTTATTGGTTTTGGTTTTATGGTTTTATGCTTTTCTATTAGGGGTGGAACGATACGCATTCGAACCGCGTACCGTTCGGTACGACCTCCACGGTTCGGGGCGTCTGTGTATTGTACGGTTCAGGGGATGCGCAAATAAAAAAATACAAAAATTAATTTGGCACGGAGCCGGGAGAGGTGAGCGCTGGCTGCAGCAGGTGCTAGTCAGTTTGTGTAAATGGCAAGCGCAATATAAATCAATCTTCATTACGACTTTAAAAACATAGCCATTAACATTACATAGGCCTACACACATCTTGCCATAGCGTTAGCAGTTTGTACAACACAACGCATGTTGAACTATGGTAGCCCGCCAGCAAATACAGTCAATGCAATGTTATTGTAGCTACTAGCTAGCAGAGGAGAAAATGGGAGTCTGAGAGGCGGGGTGTTTAAAGACAATGATAGGCGTTTATTCAACATCCAAGAAGGCTAACATACAACTGTGTTTTACTAACTCCAACCGGGACTATTGCCGCTTTTCCACTGCATGTTATGAACTCCTAACGTTACCGGAGCTGATAACGTTGGCTGAGCTGAAGGTCCGTGACACTAAAATGTCCCTGCGGACCCGCCAACCCATAGATGGTTCCAACCCACCACAGTTGCACTCAATATTTCAATAATGTTAGTCTAAATAAATGTAGACGGATAATGTACGTATTTTTAAAATAGAATGAACAGAGCAGTGTTGTTTTGAAACAGTACAGTGTGTGTGTTAGTTTGATGTATGCTGCAATTTATATTGATGGCCTTCTAATTTGTTTATTTATTTATTTTAAATAACAGTGACACTTTTCCCTTTGAGAAGAAATCCAGCCATATTCCTTTCATTATATTATATATTTCAAATACTGCACTTAAATTTCAAGCAGAAAACTAATCTTTCCATTAAGAACTGACAATCAGGAAATTTAAACATTGTTAACATTGTTTTTTTGTGTTTATATTAACACTTTGGTTGCCTTGGGTTAAATTAATGATATACCATAGATTGCCAGCGCTATTTGTCTATGGAGAAAGTCCCCTTCTTTGCAGGGCTATAACTTTTTAAATTCTATTGCTACATTGCTATTATTAGGGCCCATTCAAAGTCCTATATGTATTGTTCATTGTGTAGCAACGTTAAACTTTTTCATTCACATATTCATAGTAAAGTATGGTCTAATGTATGTTTTCATCTCTTTCTGCAGCTTTCTCCAGAACGTGATATATAGCCCCAAATGCATTATATTGATGATGAAATACAGTTTGATGGCAATCAGCGCGATATAAAAAATTCCAACTAGACGTACTTCTAGAAGTTACTACACGTCATCTGATGTTGACCGGATGGGCGAGGGGGCGTTTATAATTCCGTGGGCAGCGTTATACCAATCATCTAATGTGGGTCAAATGTTGATAATAGCAGTTAGTATCTAAGACGGTAACGTTACACGCTAAAACTCACCCCAGTCTCCGCGCGCCGTTGGGCGATCATCGTCGAGTAGAAATTTTATCATTATGGGATATATTTTTACCCGGTCCATCTCCAGCTTGTATAATGGTATATACGTCCAAATCATGTTGTTTATCGAGTTATTGCCAATCGATCACCGTGTAGCGTGACGAGCCAGAGTCCCATGAACCATAGCGAGCGCCCGGAAGTACTACGGTCGTCATGACAACCTCTATTCAACATCCTGTTAAAGCGATTGCGCCGATCGGCCACCAGATGGCGCTCCTGAACCGCCAGAGAGCTCAGTGGGTCCTGCTGGTGGATCTCAGGCCAGCGGAGGGGGAATATGAATCCGATCGCAGATTTTTGAAATATTGATATAAGGACGCTGTACAGCGTCCCCCGGCAACTTTAGCATGGCCAGCAAAGACGTGAAAAGACGTGTCCCGGCAGTCAAAGTGTTAAAGAAAGGAAAGTCAGTGCTGGCTGAGCATATTGTTTGTTTGCACTAAGTTAATACTTTGACAAATGTAGCCTATATTTTTCAGTCTGTTCGGTTTTTGTGTGCCAAACATTATTTAAGGCTGTAAACACTGTAACACTGTAAACTTTTTTTTTTAAATTGTAATAAATGAGAAGCATTTATAAATGAATAAATGAGAAACATGTATATGAGTGTTAATTTTTTTTTTATAAAAAACAACGTATATCAAACCGAACCGAAAACCGTGACCCCAAAACCGTGATACGAACCGAACAGTCTATTTTGTGAACCGTTCCACCCCTATTTTCTATACATTTGTCTGATTGATTGATTGAAAACTTTATTAACAGATTGCAGAATGGGTACAATACAGTACAGCGCAATACAACAACAGTGCTAAGACTGGAGGATGAAGACCAGAAAAAGACTTTCGGCTTTTTTACATAAGGGTCCTCCATTTTCAATTCATCAAAACACTTAGAGACATACAAATATACTGTAGTTAAAAAAAAATTATATATTTTCTTTTGCCACAAATATCGGTATTGGCCGATTGTGTTATTTGAACCATCGGTATCGGCCGCAAACTTTCATATCTGTGCATCCCTAGCCAAAAGCACTTCACTGTGGGGCAATGAAGCTGTTCTTGTTGATGCTCACTGCAGAGGAAGCTGTTCTTGTTTGACGCTCACTGCAGAGGGTAGAAGCTGTTCTTGTTGATGATGCTCACTGCAGAGGGGTAGAAGCTGTTCTTGTTGATGAGGCTCACTGCAGAAGAAGCTGTTCTTGTTGAGGCTCATGCAGAGGAAGCTGTTATTGTTGATGAGGCTCACTGCAGAGGGTAGAAGCTGTTCTTGTTGATGACGCTCACTGCAGAGGAAGCTGTTCTTGTTGATGGGGCTCACTGCAGAGGAAGCTGTTCTTGTTGATGGGGCTCACTGCAGAGGAAGCTGTTCTTGTTGATGGGGCTCACTGCAGAGGAAGCTGTTGATTGATTGATTGATTGAAAAGTTTATTAACAGATTGCAGAATGGGTACAGTACAGCTCAATACATACAATTGTTAAGGGGATGCAGACCAGAGAGACTTTCGTCTTGTTTACATCAGGGTCCCCCATTTTCAATTCATAACATATATGACATACATGACATACAGATAGACGGTACTGCTACATCTATACATTTATGACATATCAGATTTGCAAATACAGTACTGTTTGTGATACAAAAAGTGTCCAGAAAAAGAGTGTATATACATTTGACGTAGAAACTGTACATTGGGGGAGGTTGGGTGGGTGGGGTGGGGTTGGGTGGGTGGGTGGGGGCTGTACATTGGAGGTGGGGGGGGGGCACTGTAAACTGTACATTGGAATACTGACAAAGCCATACTTGGTCATTTACTGTACAACTGGGTTAGGACATTTGTAGGGGCCAGTTTCGAATTGCAGTCTCCCGTAGGTGTTCTTTGAGAGGGTTTTTGAAAGTGGGTAGTGATTCACATTCCTTTACAGCTTTGGGTAGGTCGTTCCACATTGATGTGGCATAATTGCGAAACGTGTTTAGTCCCTTGTTTGAGCCGAATTTGGGTTTAACATGATTTGTGGAGCTCCCTCTGGTGTTGTGATCGTGGTATTCACTGACCTTTGGGAAGTATTTTGACATGTACATGGGTACCTTGGTCGCGTAGTGTATCTTGTAGACCAGGCCCATTGCAAGTTGCTGTACTCTGTCGTCTACTCTAAGCCATCCTAGGTTGTCAAAGTGGGCAGGGGTGAGGTGGGTTCTAGGAGTAAGGTCAAGCAGTAGTCTGACCAGTTTGTTTTGAGATGTTTGTAATTTTGTTTTTAGCGCCTTTGAGTACCATGAGGTGCACGCATAGTCATAGTACCCTTGAATGAGTGCTCCTGCCAGAGTCTTCAGGGTATTCTTGTTTACCAGAGAGGAGATCCGGTACAAGAATCGAGTTCGTTGGTTGACTTTTTTTGCAATAGAAGGGTTTGGAAGTGTCCATCTGACGAGTGTGTTTTCCTAGATAACGCAACATGTCCACTGAGAGATTTGTAACATTTTACCTCACAGACCTCCCACCCATGAAGAAGACATTCTACATCGAGGCAGAGGGTGTAGCTAACCGCACAAGCCAAGAAGTCAAGGAATGGAGGTAATATATAAATACATTTTAATGAAAAATGTTTGACATGTTCAAGAGTACAGTGTCGCATTAAAGGGATACTTCACCAAAAAACAATGCCGATTTATTTCGCACATAATCTCACACACGTCCAAAAACTAGTTTTGCACACATTCATTTAGTTTGACAATTACTGAGAGTAAATGAGTTTTTTCATATGGCCACCAGTGATGTCATCAGGGACAAGGAATGCTTGTTTTGTGTTAATCACAGCTCCACTGGATGTGTGTGAGATTATGTGCAAAATAAATAAGTGCCCCTTTTTAAGGCGATATCAAATACAATTCAGTAAAAATATGTTGACAATACATTTTGTTATTAGATAAACTAGTAAGGATATAATGTCCCATTTCCATTACATTTGTGAATATGGAACGTCTGGAATGGAGGTACTCTGTGTTCCATGCATCCTTTGTCCTCACGGCTTACTAAAACAGTATTTATGATATCTTGTACAGTCTACCTATTCTGAGGATAAACCGTGTAGGAGTATATATGATATCTTTCACAGTCTACCTATTCTGAGAGGATAAACAGTGTAGGAGTATATATGATATCTTGTACAGTCTATTTATTCTGAGAGGATAAACAGTGTTGGAGTATATATGATATCTTGACTTGTACAGTCTACCTATTCTGAGGATAAACCGTGTAGGAGTATATATTATATATTGTACAGTATATAGGAGTATATGATATCTTGTACGGTCTACCTATTCTGAGGATAAACAGTGTAGCTATATATATTATATCTTGCACAGTCTACCTATTCTGAGGATAAACAGTGTAGGTATATATATCTTGTACAGTCTATTTATTCAGAGAGGATAAAGTGTAGGAGTATAATATTATATCTTGTACAGTCTAGGGCTGCACGATTAATCGATTTTTAATCAAAATCGCGATTTGGAATGATGCAATTATCAAATCGCCAGGCCTGCAATAATTTTTTTTTTTTTTTTTTTTTTTTTTATATATATATATACATTATTTAACCAGGAAGTCCCATTGAGATACAAGATCGGTTTGGGAGAGGGAGGTAAGGGGTTTTAGATTGTGTGTTGTGAAGTAGACTTCAGAGAGGGAGAGTAAAGTACAGAAAAAAAAAGGTACCGTTGGGTACCGGTATCGATTCCCAGGTAAAAAGAAACATTTTCAGGCTCGGTGTCCCGAAAAGACCCACCGCGTAGGCCAGATGCAAGCCGCATTTTACAATAAACCTCTGTGGGGCTGCTTAATTTTTTTTTAATTATAATCGCAAATGTAATCGCAATCGCAATATCTGTGAGAAAAATCGCAATTAGATTATTTCCCAAAATCGTGCAGCCCTAGTACAGTCTACTTATTCTGAGGATAAACAGTGTAGGTATATATATTATATATTGTACAGTATTCTGAGTAGATCAACTGTAGGAGTATATTATATGATATCTTGTACAGTATTTATTCTGAGTGGATAAACAGTGTAGGAGTACTTGGGCATCACTGGATGTTGTTAATCTCAGGTTTTCTCTAGTAGGCATAGTGTATGTTTTGTACGTACTATGTTTTCTCTTGTAGTCTATTTTTATATAAATATTACTATATATTGTCCTAGGACCTAGTGGAAGACATTTATACTAAAGATGAATTTATCCTTTTGTGTCTGAAATGGAGTCGCACACAATCAACTTAGTTTTTGTGGTTTTGCAATCAACTGCTGCTTTGTTCAAAGGCTCTGTATTCCGTACCCGACCAATAATGTTACCCCCTAAATTCTGCACAGGAAGGAGAATAATGACATCATTGTGGACGACCTGAAGGAGGAGGGAGAGAAACGGCCCGTTCCCAACCCCTGTCCTACCTTCCTGGACGCCTTCCAGCACTATCCTGAGATCATGGATAATATTAACCGGGTCGGCTTTACCAAGCCAACCCCTATACAGGTAATATCATAATAAAAATAATAATAAACTTTATTTGTATAGCACCTTTCATAGACCACCGTAACACTTCCGGGATTCTGAAATCAGGGAGGAGATTGCGGGGGGGTCAAATGAATGAATGTGGACGAGAGCCGTGATGTAAGTGGTTGCCGATACGGCTGTGGGGGTGCTAGAGACATCGAATATACGTTTATCTGCCTCGCTCTCCTGAACACGGCGTGACCCATAACTAATCGATCAGAACTAAATCGGCAGAGAAAAAGCCCATTTTAAAGCACCTATTCCGCATGGACATGCGCAGAGTGCCCATGGAGTCTGGACGACGCGAGATGACGCTCGAATGAATGTAGACTGTTCCATCAGAGGGGGGAGCTTCGATGGTCATGTAAGTGGCTACAGACCGCTGCACTTAAATATAAACATTAGTCTACCTGGAGACTCAATGAGGTAATTGTAGATGTCGCCATAAGACTCGTCTGGCCATTTAGTGGGATCATTTTTTCATTATCCTGTTCGGCTGAAAGGACATTGGCCACCGAAGCTCCGCCCTCTGATGGAACAGTCCACATTCATTCGTGCGTCATCTCGAGTCGTCCAGACTCCATGGGCACTCTGCGCATGTCCATGCGGAATAGGTGCTTTAAAATGGGCTTTTTCTCTGCCGATTTAGTTCTGATCGATTAGTTATGGGTCACGCCGTGTTCAGGAGAGCGAGGCGCATAAACGTCTATTCGATCATGTCTCTAGCACCCCCACAGCCGTATCGGCAACCACTTCCATCACGGCTCTCGTCCACATCCATTCATTTGACCCCCCCCGCAATCTCCTCCCTGATTTCAATGTAACGCGGAAGTGTAGTGGTCTATACAAGAATTGCAGCTCAACATGCTTCACAGTCTGCATATATATGCACATGCTGCATCGAACATTGTACATATGTCTATACTGAACACTGTGACCTCATTTTCTACTTCTAAATTACATGCTATACTATGTTATTTGATACTATCTTGTCTAGCACAGTCTCTGGAGCGTAACAGTAAGAAGCATTTTGTATGAAAGTATTCTGTACTTCTGTATGACGACTATTAAATAAACTTGAAACTTGAAACTTCACAGCAGCAAAAAAAGTGCAGACATAAAATAAGCATAAAATAAATTGCAGCAAAACAGATAAAGGTAAGGCATAGAACATTATAGGCTATATACAGGTATAGGCTAGGAGCTAAAACATCTGGCACAACCTTTTTCTTGTATCTTGTAGCTACTTTTGAAAAAAAGATAAAAACATAACAATTAAATATTCTGTTAACACTTTGGGAGCCAGCCGTGTTTTCCTTTTTACCCCCTTGAATGCCCACATCCACTCCAATGTTAACGTTAATATCGCCTAAACTATGTTTTAAATTATGGCTATGTGTCTAATCTGCCCGTCGCTTATCAAAGACTCATTTTCCAGTCAACATTGTCATGGCAGATTGTTTTTTTATCGCTTCATTTCCGTTTTCTAGCATTTTGAAAATCACTTGTTTTTACGAAGAAAAAAAAACACATTCTATGATAATCGCCTTTTACTGGAATATTCTAGAACGTTGTCATTTTTCCGCCCTATTTATGAATCGTTTTCAAATAAACGCTAGATGATTGATAGTATGTGTACACATGCACACTCGTGCCGCCAGTTGAACATCGATTCTCCTATTTCCTGACCGCGAGCAGAGTCAAACAGCCTATCACCATAATCACATAGAAGCTTATATTTCTGTGAAAACGAGTCTGATTATCCTAATACTGATAACATACGGTAGATTCCTTACCTGAGATCAGATGGTATCCAAATGGTTTATTCCAATTCCCGATCGCCATTTGAAAAAATCGCTCATTTGATTGATCCATCGTGTATACCAGGGGTAGGCAACCCTAGGCATGCGTGCCTGCATAGGCACGCGGGGGCATTTGCATAGGCACAGGGGGCAGCATTAAAAAAAAATGAAAATTATAATTTTTTTTTTTTTGCTTTGAAATATTATAGTGAAATATTTTGCACTGTTGTCGCATTTATCTTGTTGAAATCCTCCCACAGGTTCTTTTTACTACCACATATTTAATTGAGAGCCTTTATTTGTTTATTATTTCAATTTAGCTGGAAATACATTGCTATATCATTCAGTAACATTTGCAGAGCCTTATAACAAAAACATTATTACGGTCACTGTAACTGAGGGGTTACAAAACCCTGACTGTATTAAAGATTGTGATAGATTAAACCACTGCTAGTTATGTACTTTAATTACTGGCCAGACAGTACATCAAATATAGATGGTGAACACCCACAAGAACACGGCATTGACAAAGAAATTGTATTTGAGGGTAATTTATTATTATTAGGCAATGTTAGGTTACAGAATGAGAATTAGGGTCGCGCTTGTATGGCGAAGAATATACGTAAAGTCAGTCAAGAGCATGAGTCACTAAGAATAGCAGGAATCCTACGATGGGTCTAAGTTGACACCACCTGTCGTATAGTAGCAACTATATAGGGCAACACTGGTACCGACTGGAGACAATGGGTTCCCTCCGGGGGTGTAAGGCCTGGAGGGTAGAGGAATGTTCGGGTACTCCGTCTGATTCAATGAGGAATAAAGAGACTCCAGGTACAGGAGTCGGTCCTTGTAAACTCCCTTGATCAGCAGCAAAGTAATAATTGTAATCCAGATGCTCGACAGCATTGATGACAGCTAGCCAGCCTCCGTCCACGAGGCCGGCCCGAGTTGTAATCCTCACGAGGTTGAATCCCAAACGATAGTGGAAATCAACGATGCTCTTCTCCGGGTACCACGTTCCAAATCAATATAATCCAACCAGTAATGGTTCTGCAATCGCCGACGCCGATTCTCCTGTGTACATGTCCAACGGTTCTCCGCCTAGGACTCCTCGGGTGTGGGCGACGTATTTAGGCCACACAGCCTGGTTAAGTACACTAGCTAAAGACACGATGAACCGCTGGGTAATGCTACACACGAACGAACTGTGGCCGCATGATATACAATAAATGAACGACTATTTACTTCACATTAGATTAAGTCGAACTTAACGTTACTTCATTAAACTCTGACACTTTTACCATTCTATTCGCACGCGGTTCTCAATGCTCTGTTAGACGCAAGGTTGCTCACTTCACTGCACGTTGACTCGTGGTGAAGGTGGGTAAGGTACTGAACGTTCTCACTGAATTGAACTAAGCTGAATTACTGGTGTGCGCACCTTGCGCTGTATTTATACTTAAGTGAATATCTAGTCCCAACCTCAGTCCTTGTCTGGTATCACTATGCTGACTCCGGGCATGTTCCGACATGCCTGCAGTTGTCTTTGAACTTGCCGTTGGGGGCTTGCGCGCTGGCGCCTGGGGGCGCTGTCCAATAGGAGAGCGAATATTACTCTGGTCTGAACGCAGGTAAAGGGATATTCCGTGTATATATATAAATAATATACAAAGTATATCAAACAATAAAGGTAGATTCTCAGTTTAATCTGGCCCTTCACAACAGTCACCATTGTGACCAGTGGGATTAATCAACAAATTGTATTATTTATTTTTCTATTTCATTGAACATTGCACATGTTAAAAGCCATTTTTTTACTCAAAATGAGTATTACCAAGTCAACTTGTGTTCTTAAAACAATGACAATAAATATAGTTTTATTAGGTTGAAATAATGTGGTTGTGTACTTATTTTTCTGTTAACTTATTATGGATTGAAAACTGAAAACCTTAATGCACAGTAACTGAACTCGATATTTAAAAGTTCTGGTAACTTATTATTATTATTTTTTTTTTACAGTGTAGTCTTGCGATCAATCAAAACTTATTTACACAATATACCTCGCATTCACCCTACATTCACATCCTGGTGTTCTCCATTAGGCCTGTAGGTGGAGCTATGACAGCACACGTACAGTACACACACCAATGGTGTGTGATGTGTCCAAAAATGAATGGGCAAATGTGAGTGAAATGGTCGCACTGAATGCAGCTGTTTGTCTACATTGCATCCCCCCCCCCCCCAACTCAGATTTAGGGTTGATACAACCATCATAATAACATTGTTAATAATAACAATAACAATAATGATGGAATAATGTAAAAATTATCATTAAAAAGACCTGATTATGAGGAGAAAAATTACCATGCATGGAATATTGTTGAGGCACACTAGTTACAACTATATTTCAAACAGGCACTCCATGTCAAAAAGGTTGCTGACCCCTGGTGTATACAGTAAAACACATATTCCCCGCGGCTCGGAGGCTCCAGAGTGAACTCTGGTAGACCCCGGTTACATGAGTGAGAAGTAAAATGTGGAGTGCAGGTTTTTTTTCCCATTTCATTTTCATTGAGTCCAATCCAAAAGGGTGATTTACCATCTGGGAGACGATAGGGGGCGCTTTTTTCACATCTGAACGCCGGGGGTGCCTGGATCTCCAACGATTGACTCGCTTGATGCAATTTGATTTCAGATCGCTAATAAAAAAATATATATATTCTCGTGAGTGGGCATTCAACCCGCGGGGGGTAAACACGGGGGGTAAACACGAGAGAACTCGTGGATGGCATTCAAAGTGTTAAAGGCCCAACTGTAACTGAGGGGTACAATTCCCTGACTGTATTACTAGATATGATACTTACTACCACTACCTTTGTACTTAATATTCGGCCACCCAGTACTCGGCATAAATATATTATGATGAACACTGTCACGTAGATGAAACGGATCCAACACAAATGTACGAATTAGAAATAGGTCTTTATTTCTACACAGCGATGGTGTGTAGAGCAAGCACTTAATCAAATCAATCACATTTATGAATGGGAATTAGTATGCACTTTTATGGCAAGAGTATTCGTCGGTATATCAATAGAGAATGTCCAATCTCTGATGGCGCAGGCGGTAAATATACGACCTGGAATAGTTAAGGAATAACAGCAATGATACTTTAATGATTATAAGACTGGATACACTAAGGGGGGTAATCCGGTCGCTTGTAAGACAACAGGAGTAGGAGGGGGGGGGGGGGTAGAGTCTGGCTGCCTCGTCCGGCCAAGGGTATCCTGGGTGAACCCACAGTTGTGCAGCTCAATGCGCCAGCGATCCTTGGACCACAGATGAAAGCAGCTGGACTCTCTGTGGGCCGGCTCTCTCCGGTCCACGGAGGAGAGACGTGAAGCGACCTCGTCTTGCAGAGCGCCTCCTCACCTTGCGTCCTCTCCAGGGGGGGGGGTTCCAACACACGGCAGTGTCGGGGGTCTTTATCCATGGAATAATCACTGTACACAAAGCATAATCCGTGCCTGGGAAGGCGGGCTGTCGTCGGTAGAATAATCCGGTATGCAGGTCCACTCGCTCGTCGGCTCTGGGGCTCCTCGGGTGCAGTCTCACATGGGGTCGACCATCCTGGATAAGCAGCCAGTTCTCTGCCCGAAACGATGGGGTACTGACTACGATAGTATTCTCACCGCACGAAGCACTACATATGAATAGACTATTATTAGCTTAATAGACTACGTCCAACTCGATGATATAGTGCCAAATATGACTATTCAAATATTAATATACACGATGTCTCAATACCGATGGTAGGCCGAACTTGGCCTTACTCCCACACGTGGCGTCGCGGGGAGGCTTTACGTCTGTCACTCTATTGGAGGGTAAGAAACTGGACTGAAAAGGAAGTCCTACTTTAGTAGCGCAGTATATATACGCACTATGAACAAATAGTACCGTTACTGGTGCGGTAGCCAGATTCCTACGCGGAACTAGGACTTGTTCGTACATGTTGAGCGGTACGTTTGAACTGGGTCTGGGGGGTATGGCAGCCTGGCACCAAGGTCTCGACCAATAGTAGAATGGAGACTATTATGGGATGTTCAGTAGGCTAGAATGGATATTCAATGCATATTGTACAAGGAATATACAAGGGATATCAGGGAATATTAGAGAATATACAAATACAATTAAATATATATATATAAATAAATATATATATTCGGTTTAATCTGGCCCTTCACAACACCAACCATTGATCCACAAGTAGATAAGTGTGTAGCTCCACCACCAAAAATAAAGAAAATGGAGAAATGTTTTCATTCTCTAGTTCAGTGGTTCTCAAATTGTGGTACGCGTACCACTAGTGGTACTTGGTGGTACTGCTGGTGGTACTTGAAAACATTTACAAAAAAGCAAATAATTTTTTTTTGGTCAGGCCACTGAACTTAGAAGCAGGCCAGGCCAGTGTTTCTGGTTGCGGCGGCGTGATAGTTAGATAACCTAAGTGGGGAACAACCAGGAGATCACTGTGACCGAGAGTAATGCAGTCTAAACAGTCATAAATCTTTAATTCAACTTCAGCCCTGATCATAACCATTTATTTTTTGATTTTTTTGTAATGTCAGATAAAAAATGAAGTACTCCCACTTTTCTGAAAAGAGTTGGTGTTAAATCTGACATTACAAAAAATCCATCAAAATCTGTGTTGCTGCTAATCATTGACACATGCCTAGCCTGTAATAATCCCCCCCAGAAAAATGTACTTTGCATTTGATATTGAAAATATTTTACCTTTTTTGTGTTTTTTTTTAACAATAATTTGTGATGCCATCACACAAACTGGCATTTAAAGGGTAAACATTCAAAAATGTATTGAATATGTGTTTTCTTTTCTTTTTTACAATAATTTGTGATGCCCATCACAAACACTGGCATTTAAAGGGTAAAAATTCAAAAATTCCTGCACCAGGATGCAGGAAATTAAGTTTTTGTAACAAAATGTGTGTGTGTGAGAGAGAGAGAATGACGGACAATTGCTTGCTGTGTGAGAGAGAGATGGAGAGAGAATTAAGTACATTTGCTGAAATACAGTTCTTAATTTTCTCACTTGCTATGTGAGAATGTTAGTTATTATGTTCTCAATGCCCCTTGCATTGTATGAGTTGTGTGGAAGTGTTTGCTAGTTCTAGTGCTATCCCTTTGTACATTGTGGCTGTGTCTGACAAAAGTTAACAATAAATAATGGTTAGGGATGCACCGATATGAAAATTGGCCGCCGATACCGATACCGATTGTTCAACTAACACTATCGGCCGATACCGATACCGATACCGATATTTGTATATTTGTATATAAGTATTTGTAAAAAAAAAAGATTTTATTTTTTTTTATTTTTTTTTATTTTTTTTTATTTTTTAATGAAACTACTGTATATTTGTATGTGTATGTTTGTATTTGTAGGCCTCTTTACTTACTTAAAAAAAGGAAACATCAAGAAATATGTTTATGGTATCACTATCTCTCTCCCAGTATCGTCTTGCGGCCTGCAGAGGGATACTATTTTCTCAACCAGAGCTTTCAACCAATGCAATGGAACCATTCTTGCGGCCTGCAGCAGGATACTATTCTCTCAACCAGAGCTTTCAACCAATGCAATGGAACCATTTTGATTGACAGTCGATTCGGCCAATTACGCCACACCGGTGACCGCTAGCACCCACCTCCTGCTGTCCTTACCACCAATCGGCAAGCGTTTATAAATTTTTCCATTTCCGGGCATTCTGTTTGCGAGAGCAGAACACAACGACCGGCGCTCCACGCATGACCAAATGAGACATAATGATTTTACTGCAACAAATGTTATAATAAAACAAAGCCTTTCTATACATTTGTCTGGTTGAAAACTTTATTAACAGATTGCAGAATGTGTAGTTGGGTACGGAATGAGCAACGGAATGGAACCGAGCTATGAACGTACTAACGGAGTAATGCCTTGTTTACTGCTATCTTCGGGTAAATAATATGCTTGTTATTGAACGTGTAACACTTCATTTTAACAGCAGATACTTTCTTAAATGCCATCTTCCCGAGAGAGGGTGTTGACGGGGAGTTGTGTTATTAATAGCATTGAACAGCTAACCGAAAGCTAGCGTTAACTATTGTTAAAGGTTTAGCCATAACGTTACCTTGGCTAAAGTTGCGGCTATTCATAATGCAGCAATAATGACTGCAGACCTGCAAGCAAAGTACAGCAAGTTGACAAAGGAGTATTCCAACGCAAATCACATTTTCACCAGTAACGTTAGTCTTGCATCTAATAGCTAATAACGTAGCTACGTTAGCTGCCCGGCCCGCCGACCGGCGCTCCACGCATGACCAAATGAGACATAATGATTTTACTGCAACAAATGTTATAATAAAACAAAGCCTTTCTATACATTTGTCTGGTTGAAAACTTTATTAACAGATTGCAGAATGTGTAGTTGGGTACGGAATGAGCAACGGAATGGAACCGAGCTAATGAACGGACTCGGAGTAATGCCTTGCTGCTATGGGTAATAATAATATGCTGATGTTATTGTCCGTGTAACACTAACTATATAACGCTAATGCCACAAAACGAATGCCTTGTTAATCATAAGTAGTTACTTTGATGCAGTAGATTGTGTGTGTGTGTGGGGGACGGCGGGCGTTGTGCAGGTAGATCGCGCGAGTGAACTTTTTTTTTTGCCTTTTGACGCTACACAAATTGATGGGTATTTATCGGCGACTGCTATCGGCACATTTGAGCTTATCGGCCGATAGCAGTCAACAAGGCACTTATCGGCCGATACCGATACCCGACCGATATATCGGTGCACCCCTAATAATGGTATTAGGAATACATTTGCCTCCTGCGTGAACTGTGCATAGCTGAATAGACTGTATTTTAACGCCGGTCATATGGTGGTACTTGGAGAGCCAGCTACGTTCTCAGGTGGTACTTGGTGTAAGAAGTTTGAGAACCACTGCTCTAGTTGATATAAGTATCAATTCTAGACAACAGGTAAATGTGAGTTTTTAAATTGTATTTGCTTTGTGGCTGCAAACGGTTTGTTTACATACATATTTTTTTTTTTATAAACTTTGTTAATTAATACCCTAGTTACAGTACAGCAACCAAATTAAACTGTATCAAGTCAACTGACACTGTGAATAGTATGATTTTTTTTATAAAAAAATAATAATAATAAAAGATTCTCCTGCGAAATAAGCTGTGACCCGTTTTGACCTGCACCTCAAAGAATCGGAATCGAGAATCGGTTAGAACAGGAATCGAAATGGAGAATCGGAACCGGAATCGTTAAAATCCAAACGATGCCCAACCCTACTCAGGATGATAAGCACTCAGTGGTAATGGCACGCCAGCTTCCTCTGAACGCTACTCACAACCTTTTCCATCTCGCCACTAGATGGCCACCTGTCCTCAGCGAGAGCCTTGCCACAGATGGTCACTCAGCGTCACCCCTTGCTCTCGTTTCCTCTCCTGAGCCCTGGTTACAGCACAGACAGGAAAAACATTTGGTTGACTTTTAATCAACGAATCACATAAAAATTCAGACACTGGGGCGTCCATAACCTCCAGAACAGGGATTACCTTTCCCCCAGCGATATCGTTCCCCATGATAAAGTCAACTCCCTCTACAGGGAAACATGGGCGAACCGCCACGGAAAAACAACCTGTAATTGGGTCTGATTTCACATGTATTCTATGTAAAGGCGCGGGTGTAAAACCCATTTCAATTCCCCTGACGATGGCACTCGATTGACAGGACGATTTTTCAGTTAATGGTAACACATCTGCCAGGATAAATGACTGAGAACCTCCTGTATCACGAAGGATTCTCACCTTACGTTGGTCACAAACTTCACCTGACAGTGACACATAACCAGTAGATATAAAGGGCTCAAAACAGCTGTCTGGTTTCTCCAGAGCGCCATCTTGCTCAGGACATGAGACTGTGCCAATCAACCCCACCCCTTTTGGTTTTTGGGCTGGCCCTTTAGCCTCTCGTCGATCGCGTAGTGCGTAACAGTCCTCCACCAGATGACCTGTTTTCTTGCAATAACTACATACTATCATCTTAGACGGCGGTGAGCGTGGCCGGAATGCTTGCCCGCCATTCCCCCTAAACGTTGACTCTCTAGGAGGGAACGAGCCCCCTCTTACATACACCATTTCGAACAGCAACATGTTTGTGGGTCAATGCAAACTCATCTGCTAAAATTGCAGCTTGCTGGAGGGTAGATACTTTGTGTTCGTTTAAATACACAACAATGCGCTCGGGCATGCAGGTCTTAAACTGCTCAATGAGCACCAACTCGCTCAAAGCTGCCAAGTCATCCACTTTACATGCTGAACACCACCGATCAAATAGAATTCGTTGTTCACGGGAAAAATCAACATGTGTTTGAGAAGGAGACTTACATAGTGCACGAAAACGTTGTCTATACGCTTCTGGCACCAATTCATATACACGTAAAACAGCACATTTCACCTTCTCATACTCCAAGCTGTCATCCATTGGCAATAATAATAATCATAGATTTCATTTGTAATGCGCTTTACAGTTGCGGGGCAACTCTCAGAGCGCTACAGTTAAAGGAACTTAAAAGCTAGCGAGAATAAAGGAAAGAAAGAATATAAAAATAGGCAAGACTAAAACATAAAATAACATAGAGAAACATAGAATAATAAAACTGATAAAAGAAATTGGTAAAAGAACATAAAATGTGTGGAGCAAAATTTTGATAAAAGGTCAACAGAAGGCTCTACTAAAAAGGTGGGTTTTGAGGCCTTTCTTAAAAACATCCACAGTCTGTGGTGCTCTCAGGTAGTCAGGGAGAGCATTCCACAGACTGGGAGCGGAGGAGCAAAAAGCCCGATCTCCCATAGTGCAGAGATTTGTCCTTGGGCGCTGGAGGAGGTTTGCCTGGCCAGAGCGGAGATGTCGAGAGGAGGAGTGAGGGGTGGTGAGTTCTTTGAGGTATAGGGGGGCGTTTCCGTAGAGGCATTTGTGGGTGAGCAGGGAGACTTTGAACTCAATCCTGAGTGAGACAGGGAGGCAGTTAAGGGACTTGAGGATGGGGGTGATGTGGTGGTATTTCCGCACTCATCAGGATCCTAGCAGCGCTGTTTTGGATACATTGTAGCCTTTGGATGTTCTTGCTAGGAATCCTGATGAGGAGTGCGTTGCAGTAATCCAGCCTGGAGGAAACAAAGGCATGGATGAGCTTTTCGGCATCTGACAGTGAGTGAGGGGCGAAGTTTGGCGATGTTTCTAAGGTGGTAGAAAGAATTTTTGTATAGTTGATTTATGTGTGCCTCAAAGGTCAGGTGAGGGTCCATTTTTACCCCTAGGTTGGTTATTGTTGGTGACAGGGTGATGTTTTGGCCGGAAAAGGTGATGGTGGTGATGATGGATGAACGAACCTGGTGTGGGGTGCCAATGATAATGGCTTCAGTTTTGGAACTGTTTAGCTGTAAAAAGTTGTGCTTCATCCATGCCTTGGTCTCCTCCAGGTATGTGGTCAGCGTGGAAGATGGCAGAACTGTGGATGGGGTGGGGTTTATTTTTAGGTATAGTTGGGTGTCATCAGCGTAGCAGTGGAATGATATTCCATGCCGGCTGATGACAGAGCCAAGGGGGAGCATGTAGAGGGTGAATAGGGTGGGGCCGAGGACTGATCCTTGTGGGACACCACAGGTGACATGATGGGTGTCAGACCCTGCCTCTCCCAAGGAGACATACTCTGTTCTTCCGGTGAGGTAGGATCTGAACCACTCAAGGACAGAGTCTGAAAGCACATGCCTCCTGAGCCTTACCAGTGAGCTTGCATTGCAATAAAATTGCCCACATGTCCACTGGCCAATGCGTTGTGCTCAAAAGCAGAGAAATATGCTTCCACCTCAGACTCCCGGAAAATGGGAACCAGAGAAACATGCTGGCTACTCTATTTACGAGTAGAAGAAGAAACAGAGGCACGTCCTGAGTGTACAGAGCTATCACTGTCACTCTCCCCAGCCTTGGTAGTGCTACCTTTTTGTTTTTGTATTGCACCACCGTTTCGGTCTAAACCACCAGTGTCTCCCGTAGCCTCGCTAGACGCCTCGCCGTGCGTGGCGTCCTCTGAGCCATCCCCCTGGGCTATGGGCGAACTGAATACATTTTGATCCAATAACCCAGCCAGCACAATTGCCTTCACATCTTCCTTACTTTTCGAACTTTGGACAGTAATGCCATAATGTTTGGCGACACTACACAATTCAGCTTTTGTGCAGATATCAAACTGATCCCTCGTAGGGTCTGCCCCAAAATCGTCCAAAGTAAAAGCTGCCCCAGCCATATTCCCTACCACAGAATATGACTATGCCACAAAAAATACCCTGCGCTCCCGTAGCAACACACGTTACCACCAAACAAATAATGGGCACTAGACAATAAGCCCCAGGAAATAAGTCACTCATCTACTCAACAATATCCGTGCTTAACACATTTAACAGCCACATTCCGCAGTATACAATCTAACCAATATGATTTAATGACCACATCTACCATTCATGAAAATAATAAATGTTGGTCCTAACCTCCACCTAACTAGGATCACCTGGTTAACACTAATTACCCCGTCTAAACTGCTCCCCTAGTGGGATGAGGACTACACATAACTTCAGTCGCTTACCGATTTCATTGCGCACTCCACCGGGTTACACGACGCGTCGCCCCCCTCCCCCTAACCAAGCAGGTGATCCACCCTTTACTTATGTGGCAAAAAACAGATTGGTCAAGAGCATAACATACAAGAACCGTTTACATCAATCAAAATGTGCAGCACGGAAAATGGATACATAATAATATAATTTACCAATGAAAAAACGCAACCTACCTGACACGCTCCAATTGACAAGTCCACATGTTACATAAAAAACAAGGAACTATACAATTGTGCCAACTAACGAGCCCCCATGTCATGTACAAAGGTCTGATGACCAGAATATAGCTGGAGCGGGCTGTACATGAAAAGCAGCCCGTCCAGTAGGTGCTTTAAGCACAGGTCCCGGCAGGCAAGAAACTACACAAAGCGTTTTCCAAATGGTAAATAATATTTATTGAAGCGGGGATTTAAACCCACAACAATATCCAATCAGGGAAAAGGGTAGGGGAGAACAAACAAGGTATACATACAGACAAACAAACACTTAGCAAAAGTATCAACGTGTCATTCATAGGACACAACAACCATCAAATGGATTAATCCACACCAAGTGGTAAATGGCACAAGGCCACACAATATCGCTCCACAGATACAGCTAGGTAAGAAGGGCAACCTGCCCACTCCACTCTGGAACGTGGCAGTGATTCAAATGAGGCGCCCCGATGTGTGTCATCTTCCAGGTTAATAACCACTTGTCTCAGACTGACTGCCCACAGGTGCAATCAGCAGGTGCAATCAGCCCAATCAGTGAGACGAGTGGCATCTGGGAAGGGGAGAAAGAAAAAAGGTTTTAGAAGATGACACACATCACATACAAACAAAATAACACATTACATATACTAACCTGATGTTTACATGGTTTACAAAAATATGGCAATAATGATAATGAACAACCCACGTACGTAACACAATGAAAGGAATATGGCTGTATTTCTTATCAAAAGGAAAAGTGTCACTGTTATTTAAAATAAATAAACAAATTGGAAGGCCATCAATATAAAATGCAGCATACATCAAACTAACACACACACACTGTACTGTTTCAAAACAACACTGCTCTGTTCATTCTATTTAAAAAAATAAGTACATTATCTGTACATTTATTTAGACTAACATTATTTAAATATTGAGTGCAACTGTGGTGGATTAATGTAATTCGGTAAGAGCTATCTATGGGTTGGGGGGTCTGCACGGACAATTTAGCGTGTGGTACCACTACCTTCAGACCTTCTCGACTCTTAACGTTACCGGAGTTGAATCGAGTTGATAACATGCAGTGGTAAAGCGGCAATAGTCCCGGTTGGAGTTAGTAAACACAGTTGTATGTTAGCCTTCTTGGATGTTGAATAAACGCCTATCATTGTCTTTCAACACCCCGCCTCTCAGACGCCCATTTTCTCCTCTGCTAGCTAGTAGCTACTGTAGCTGTATTAGAGCTGGCAGGCTACCATAGTTAAAGTGTGTTGTGTTGTAGTTTAACGCTGTGTGTTGTGTACTTGTCCCAGTCTCAGGCCTGTAGTTTGTTAACGTTGTGTGTTGTGTATAGGGCTGACCTTTGAATCTTTTTTTTGGCCGTCCAGGGCCCAGAGTGTGACTGTTTTGGTCGCACTGCACCCAAAAATCTGTGCAGTGCGACTGAATATTTCCCCTTGTCGCACTGGTGTAGCTCCCAGCAAGTCTGCCTGTGTGTAGCGTATTTCCCCCCGTATTTTTTGGCCATGTGCGTTCTCAAAAAGAAATAAAAGAAAAATCTCTGCCTTTGATTGGCTGCCTTTGCCGGCCTAGGGAGGGTTGAAGACTATCGCATGCCTCCTCCGATACATGTGGAGTCAGCCAGCCGCTTCTTTTCACCTGACGCAAGGACTCTCACTGGGGGAGTGTAACGCGTGGGAGGATCACACTACCTCCCCCAGATCCCTTCCCTGCTGAGCAGGCGCCCCGACCGACCAGTAGGAGTCACTGTTTACAACGACCAGGATACATACCCCACCGGCTTTCCACCCTCTAAGGGCCCGCGTCCATTTACCGCATTTTTATGGCCGCAAGCGTCTTTTTTAAATTGATCCCAATGGGGACGGAGCGTATGCGGCCGCATGCTGCCGCCTATAGGAAATGCGCTGCAGTCGGCTTCTTTTTTCAGCGCCTTTCAGCTTTTTCTTGCGGCCGCACCCAGCGTTTAAAGTTGAACCTTTCTGAACTTTTCAGAGCGATGCGCTGAGCTCATTTTCAGACAACCAATCACAGCCATTCATATCTACCACTCTGTTTGTAACCTGACACCGGAGCTGCCTGCCTGTCTTGGCTGTCTACCCACAAGAGACGGGCCATTGAGATTCGTGACAAAGCACAAATACACTAATACCTACACGAATACACTACTAAAAAGCTAATAAGGGCGAACTGTGGTGTCGGGCAATAACTATATATATAATTAATATACAATAAAGTGTATTAAAATATGCTATGTGCAAAACCGCGGCAGTAAAATACGATAAGTTATTATTACAAGATGGCTGTCATGTAGTTGTCGCTAGAGTTCTTTCTCTCTCGTCATCAGGTAGGTTGGTGACTGACAGCTCGTTGCCATAGCTACAAAAGGCTTGCGCTGCTTTTTTTTTCTCACCGCAATCGCTCCACCCCAGCACTACCGGCGCACTGCCAGCGTTTTTCAGCTGGAAATGTGAGCTAGGTGGACGCATGCCCTAACACTGCCAATTAGAGGGTGGTACCGCTGACAGCTGGATTCGAACCCAGTGTCTCTGTGGTGGTAGGCGAGCGCTTAGTCCGCTGCACTACCCAGCCGCACCGCAGTGCTGTAAAGTTGAAACCTTTTTAAATCTTAGACAAACTAAACACTTTGCTTTCATGAAATATTGTAAGCCGTCATTTGAGGCTTTATAAAAGCAGCACAATGAACACAAATCTGTCAGTGCAGAGTCCAACCTCATCTTAACACTAGCGTCCGTTCACGAGTATATACGTGTTTCGATTCCATGCGTTGTGGTCCAGAGCCACGAGTATACTCTTGACGAGTTGTTATTGTTTTATTCCATATTTATAACGCTTATTAGGTCCCCGATCCACTAGCAGGATCTTTCCACATATTTGATTTTCGAAACATGCAGTACCGGCCAGATACGCTTAGGGGCGCCATCGCTCCACTGCAGTATAATTGATGGGATTAAAAAAAATATATGCTTTTACAGTCCTGTGGGCGGATCATAGAGCCTTGATTCCAAACGAAGCCCCTCCATCTTTGATCAGCTTGCTGAATGTTTTTTTCAGCGTGGAATAATGGGATTTATGATTAGCCAATGTGCATATCGATCTACCAGAATCCGATGACTGGTGAGGAAATGCTGCCGGCGATCAGATGGCCTGACGGTAGGATAATATTACCCCAAATTACAGCTGGATTGGACATAGGTTATCAAACGTGATAGACTACTGACATTGGCTACCGGAACGCACACTCTATTGCTGAAAAATCAATAATACTGATCGGCGTTCCCCGCCGCCCCCATTTCATCCATAGATGCTCTGTAATAGTCTGCATGCTACGCAGTTTGTTTTATTTCATTCGTATATATACAGCAGAAATGGCGTTTGATATAACGGCGCCAACGTTTATCCTTTTTTGCAGCCTCCTGCAGAAAAGCCTAGACGAAAAGCGCAATATACCTTATATTCACGACGCTATAAAATGACAACCAACCGATGGATTTTTATTTTCTTTAAGCCATTATGAAGGCACGGTTTATGCACTCAAGTGACAATGAGAATGGACAGATAGCAATACTATAAATGATATATAAAGCTCTTAGAAAGTACATCGGTTTGTTTACAATCCTCTGTCCTCTGTGGCCTAAATCGCCGCGGGGCTCCGGTCGCCATAGTGTTAAAGGGGAACTATCTTATAAATGGCCTTTTTCAGTGTTTAGCATTGTTTCCTAGCTATGTGGACTTATATTAATATGATCTATGTCTCTAATTCTCATATTGGCGCATTCTTCCAATTCTCCTCTCACAATATTCACCCTCACTGAACTGAGTCATCTGAAAATGTGCATATCTGTGATGTCAGAGACTCAGCTGCATAATAATGTGGCTGTGTAGCATCAGGCCCATGCACCCCATGCCACATCAGCTCAAAACGGCTTAAGATCTTGAGGTAGAAAAATGCTGTTTTTGAGTACTACTTGATTAGAAATACAAAACGATGAATTAACTTTTTTTTTTTAATTACAGATGTGTTCCATAAACTCACAGGAATTGTGTAAAAGTGCCCCAATAGTGAAAGAAATAGTAAAATAGTTCCCCTTTAAATAACATACGGCATTGCTTGTTGTAGTTAACAAAGAGAGGCAGAGTTAATGAGGTGTATGACGTTTGTTGCATTGGAGGCAAGTATTTAAGACAGCCCTAGTTGTGTACTTGTCCCAGTCTCAGGCCTGTAGTTTGTTAACATTGTGTGTTGTGTACTTGTCCCAGTCTCAGGCCTGTAGTTTGTTAACGCTGTGTGTTGTATACTTGTCCCAGTCTCAGGCCTGTAGTTTGTTAACGCTGTGTGTTGTGTACTTGTCCCAGTCTCAGGCCTGGCCAGTGGTGCTGAGTGGGGAGGACCTGATTGGCATCGCCCAGACGGGCACAGGGAAGACCCTGGCATATCTGCTGCCCGGCTTCATCCACATGGATGGTCAGCCTATGTGAGTCTAGGAACTGGTTCAGCACTGACACCACCATACCAGACACCAGTGAAGAGACTGGGACAAGTACACAACACACAACATTAACAAACTACAGGCCTGAGACTGGGACAAGTACACAGCGTTAACAAACTACAAGGGCACCAAAGCGACTAACAGTTTGTGAACAAGTCAGCAGCTAAAGTTAAAATGATGTGCATCAGTGATAATCAAACCATAAATAAAGTGGCCTATTAGGATGTTAGATCCTAATATGAAAAACTGTAATTTAAAGTTCTGTGCCTTACCTTGACTTTGTCTATTTTGCTATCTATTTTATACTTATTTTATGCCTGCACTTTTTTGTACATTTTTTGCTCATTTTATGCCAATTTTGTATGAGTCTTTTTTGCTGCTGTGAATCACTTTGAGCTGAAATTCTTGTATAAAAGGTGCTATACAAATAAATAGGGATGCCCCGATCGATCGGCCAGCGATCGGTATCGGTCGATATTGACTAAAATAGCTGGATCGGGTATAAAAAAAAACGATTTATTTTTTATTAATATAATATAATTATAAATAAAATAAGAAATAACAATTCAGTACATTTATATCTGTGTTCATTTGTTCGATTTATTTTCACTAAGTTAGGAAAGTAATGTTTTAAGTCAAGCCTGATGTTACCTTGCACAAAAGAATGATCCCAGTCTCTTCCACACAGTGAGGCATACAGTTTATTAATTGAACAATGGGTATTTACATTACATTTAGTCATTTAGCTGACTCTTTTATCCAAATCGACTTACAAGTTCTGTACGACAAGTCATCAGGAAGGGCACAACTCTTATCAGCTGAGTAACAATGTTGGTTACAATGTTGGTGCTACAGTGTAGGTTAGTATATTAGGACATGACATGACAAGTGCATGACAGTAAAGGGCGATTTTAGCCAAGCGACCGACTTTTTTTGCGAGCCGACCGACAGAATTGTATCGCCTCCTTTGTTATGAATGAGACAACGCACACGGCAGGAGATTTTGAAGCGACGATCGCGCAGCTATTTCTGTCGCCTGGCTAAAAATCGCCTCGATCCTATTTTTTGAGGTGACACAGAAAGGACAATGAGGAAATAACATGACTTCTACTGGTGTATCATTTGTACACCGGTGCCTAGTAAACGTATTGTAGCGATCAGTCATGCAGTAATGTCAGGAAGAATGAGGAGAGGTTGTATTCGCATATGGTGGTTTAATTCCAGCTCAATATGGGTTTTACAGGTTAATATTTCCCTCGTAATGCACAACACAGCTACCTGCTAATACGCTCGCTTCACAACAACCTAACGTCCGGTCTGTCCTCCTATATCTCCCTCCGGGGGTACACAAGTAACCACACCCCCCAGCTACACAGAGCAACACATTATTATACCTGTGAACGGTCGGGTCTGGTGTGGGGGCCAGGCGATTGTCGTTGAGCGACAGACAATCGCATCGCCAGGCGACGTCGGTCGCCCGCCGTGTGCAGACCACTTAAGAGTAACAAAACCATCGGTATCGGCAGTGTATGGGCCGATATGGCTCATAGAAGATTGGTGATCGGTATAGGTGGCAAAAAACGTGATCGGGGCATCCCTACAAATAAAGTTTATTATTATGTTATAGCAGGAAGGGTATACCTCTGGCGGCTAAGGGTAAGTGGCATTGTTCGTCAAACAGTGTCAAACTTGAGTGTTACACTCTTGAGTGTATAGTAGTATAGACCAGGGGTTCCCAAACTTTTCAGGCCGCGACCCCCAAATAACGGTGTCAGAGAGCCGCGACCCCCACTATTATAGGATTTAATTTAATTTTTTTTGTATTATATAAATGGAAATGTATGGTTGAAACTTGCAAACGTTCAAACGCACACACACTAATAAGCATTGGAGGCTTTTAACCAGGGTCGGACTGGGGAAATCATTCAGGCTAGGAAATATAGTGCAACATATAGCCCCAGTCAGGCCACTTTTTAAGCAGGGGGTCCCCCACCAGGATTTCTTTTGTTACAAAGACTTCATTTCCTGCATTCTGGTGCAGGAATTTTTGTATTTGTACCCTTTAAATGCCAGTGTTTGTGATGGCATCACAAATTATTGTTAAAAAACAGGCTAGCATATGTATGATTGATTAGCAACAACACAGATTTTTATGGATTTTCCGTTTTTTTGTAATTGATAAAAAATACAATCTTTTATTCAACTTCAGCCCTGATCATAACACCACATATTAATTTTATAATTCTAACCTTAAATGCCAGTGTGTGTGATGGCATATATTTGCAATATATCAAATGCAAAGTAGATTTTTCTGGGGGGGATTATTACAGGCTAGCATGTGTCAATGATTAGCAGTTTTTTGTAAGGGTCCCGCCTCCACCAATCGCATGCGGCTCCCTTTGTGTGTGTGTGAGAGCAAGAGAGAGAGAGAGATAGTTCTCCAACTTGTGTGAGTTGCAGTGATCTCCTGGTTGTTCCCCACCTAGGTTATCTAACTATTGCGCTGGTGCAACTAGAAACACTGGCCTGGCCACCAGAATACTTTTACCAACTGATTTCCAGTTCCGCGTTCGCGTTCTGCTCTCTCTCTCTCTTGCTCTCACACACAGACAAAGGGAGCCGCATGTGATTGGTGGAGGCGGGACCCTTACAAAAAACTGTTGTTGCTAATCATTGACACATGCTAGCCTGTAATAATCCCCCCCAGAAAAATCTACTTTGCATTTGATATATTGCAAATATATGCCATCACACACACTGGCATTTAAAGGGTTAGAATTATAAAATGAATATGTGGTGTTATGCGGTTTAAGTGGCGCAGTGGGCAAGGCGCTCGCCACTAACGCAGGAGATGCTGGGTTCGAGCCCAGCTCTCGGCGTTGCTTCCGGCTTGGCTGGTCGTTCATACTAATACAATTGGCAGTATTAGGGGGTTGGAAAGCCGGTGGGTGGGGATCGGACGTTGTGGACAGCGACTCCTACAGGTCGGTTGGTGCGCCTGTACAGCAGAATCAGGAAGCAACGGGGGCAGCGTGAGCCTCCCACGCGTTACTCCTCATCGCTGAGTGATCGCGCTGTACAGGTGAAAAGATGCGACGGCTGCCTCCTCGTGTACCGGAGGCAAGGCTTCGTCCACATTGCAGCCGACCAGTGGGAGGCATGGTCTAACAACGTTCGAGACAGGGGAGGGTAGAATTGGACAATACGAAATTGGGATGGGAGAAAAATAGAAAATGGGAGAAAAAGTAGAACAAAATAATAATATGTGGTGAAGTTGAATAAAATATTGTATTTTTTTCAATCTGACATTACAAAAAAAAACAGAAAATCCATCAATCCATGTTGCTAATCATACATATGCTAGCCTGTTTTTTAACAATAATTTGTAATGCCATCACAAACACTGGCATTTAAAGGGTACAAATAAAAAAAAATCCTGCACCAGAATGCAGGAAAAGTCTTTGTAACAAAACATTTCCTAGTGGGGGACCCCCAGACCCCCTGCTTAAAAAGTGGCATGGCACTATTTCCTGGCCTGAATGATTTCCCCAGTCCGGCCCTGGTTAAAAGCCTCCAATGCTTATTAGTGTGTGTGTGCGTTTGAACGTTTGCATGTTTCAACCATACATTTCCATTTATATAAAAAAAAAAAAAAAAAAAAATAATTTTTTATTTTTTACCTCCTATAATAGTGGGGGTCGCGGCTCTCCGACACCGTTATTTTGGGGTCGCAGCCTGAAAAGTTTGGGAACCCCTGGTATAGACTAGGGATACACGATAATTATCGGGGCGATAATTATCGGGCCGATATCAGCAATTATGACGTCATCCCGATAAACCCGATAACGTTATTAATAGCTCCGATAATATAATATATTTTTTGGTAAAAGAAAATGCTGTGTGGGTGAATTGGGATGAAGTGCGTTTGTTTTGACTGTAGGCTCATCCCGTTTTGCCAGTACTGTGGTACGACTGACAGCGTGTGGTTTAAGAACAGGGCGTTTTACACAAATCGAGCGCTCCCTTTCTTGGCTGTGACGTAGGCACGTAAGTTTCTGAATCAGCGCGGACGTTAAAAACAAAGATGGCCGCGTCGGTACTCGGAATTTCAGAGGAAAAAGATCGCTTGCTATTTGTAATAAATGCAATGGAGAAGTTCCACAAGGAGGGAAAAGGGCAACAACTTGTAATACATCCAGCCTGACGGGTCACCTGCGGCATCACCACCGCTACGATGGTGTGTTATTGTGTTAACTTAGAAGCCTACGACGACGCGAGGAGCTAAGCAAAGCTAGCCCCTTCCATGGCTGTGATGCAACCCTCGGTTGAACGCAGTCACTTATTGCTCCATAGTAGCCAGGTTAATTTGCACCACCAAGGACTGCTTAAAAGCTAGCGGCTTGAGCCCTTGGGTCATTTCTGTCAAACTTCTTTAATTTAGCAAACGACTCGTCAATAGCTGGCTTTGGATTCACAGCAGCTTCTAGCTTCTAGCTTCTAGGTTCTAGCTTCTAGCTTCTAGCTTGTTGCAGGTGACTTGTTGTGGTGGTGATGTGTCCACTCAAAGCCTTTTTTTCAAGGCTCCGCTTTGAAAAAAGAAGAACAAAAAGCTTCGAGCGTCTTAGGTTGGATGTATTATAAGTTGTTGACGGATTGTGAATTTTCATTTGGAAAAATAAATATGGTCACTTTATCAGTCAATACTGTTGTCTTGGCTTTTGTTTCTGTTGTCTGGTTAGGTCACATTTAAGTTGGTGTTAAGTTATTGTCCTGGGAAGTCTTTTTATGTATTATTATTGTATTGTGATATGTTTTGTTTCATGTTGAAAAATTTTTTTTTATAAAAAAAATAATATATACATTAAGAAAAAAGATTATAATACAATAAATATCGGTTATCGATATCGGTTATCGGCCTGAGGAGCATAAAGTTATCGGTATCGGTGTCAAAAAATCAATATCGTGCATCCCTAGTATAGACCAGAGGTTCCCAAACTTTTTTGAACCAAGGCACCCCTGAATCTTTCCTCCTTCTCCAAGGCACCCCAACTCTTCGAACAGTTAAACAATTTAATAGACCTTGTACTAAAAACCATTGATCATGATTAATTTAATTTAAATTATTGATGAATAATATTATGAATAGGTTTGATTGATTGGACATTTTATTAACAGATTGCAGTATGGGTATAATACAGTATGGCTCAATACACACTTGTTAAGGGGATGCAGACCAGAGAAAGACTTTCGTCTTGTTTACATCAGGGTCCCCCATTTTCACTTCATAATGACATTTATGACATGCATGTCCAATTATCTAGCAGTCACCGTCAATATGTCAACTAGATCTCCCCATTGGAAGGGTGCAGGCGATCAACTGTTTCATACCGGACCAAAGGAAACAATTCAGACTCTTGCTTGAACGTTATTTATTTAGGATATCCCATCCAAACGCTCAAATACTCCACTGTCATTGATAAACAGCCACCAGATGGTCAATTTAGACAGCTCGTAGCTGGTAGCATTAGTCCTTAGTTAGCAGCATACAGTCAGTAACATTTTAGCAGCTGTCAGTAGTAGTGGCATTTAGCCAGTAGTCGATACAGTCAGTAGCATTTAGCAGCTGTCAGTAGCAACAGTTAGTAGCTGTCAGCATTTAGCATCGGTCAGTAGATTATTTACCTATACAAAACGGCATCCATTAGCCACATGTGCTATGCATACATAAATGATAGTTATGAACAGAGTCAGTGCATACAAGAGATAATACAATGCAACGTACCGTTAGCCAGTTAGATCGCCCACAGGGCTTTTCTCATTACAGGCCTATGGCTACGTGTCTCTTAGGTCGCTTTCACATATAGTTTTGGTGGACTCGTGCGGTTCTGGTGGTGAAGTTGCAACATTGTTGCATTCTTCATTTGGTTCGCCTGCGTTCACATAGCAATCTGACAGGCGCACCAAACTATCTGAACAATGTCACGCGGTCGAAAAGGGCGCTCGTCTATTGGACAGTGGAAATGTGTGTGGCTGCGAGCCCTCAGATCAGCGGAGGCGAGTTGTTCTATTGAAGCCGATTACCACCATCCTCTCGCTAAACAACTTGTACACCACGTTGTTATATATATATATAATAAGCCGCGTTTTTTCGTCCTTCTTCCCAAGATGCACAGTTAGATAGATAGATAGATAGATAGATAGATAGATAGATAGATAGATAGATAGATAGAGAGATAGATGCAGTGTGCTTGTTTTGCATTGAATGCTGCGAGCAGTGGTAATAATTAAGCACTTTCTATATTTGGTTCGTGTTTGGTTCGATGAAGCGAACCGAGACCTACGTTTTCAGGCGGACCAGAGTTCGCCTGCTTGGTCCGCGGACCGAGTTCGACGCGCATTCACACAAACCCGAAAAACCGGACTATCGAATTCTGGTCCGATAATCCGGACCAAACAGCCCCTGTGTGAAAGCGACCTTAAATAGTGCGTCACAGAGACGCTGAATCAGCCTCACCTGTCCACATCTCAGTCTCCTGGCGTCCCACAGTTGCAGTAAATGCCCACTAGGTGGCACCAGATGATAAATAATACTTGTATAATAAGTGCCTCTATAATAATGATAATAATAATAATATCTCTGTAGGAAGGGCGCTGGATAATTCTCCAATGCACAACATACAGATATATATCATGACATTTATGACATACAGATATACAGTACTGTTACATTTATGAATGTGAATCTGAATCTGAATTTATGACATACAAGATATACAAATATACAGTACTGTTTAACAGATCTTAACGGAAAAAATATACATTCGAGGGGGAGGAAACTGTACATTAGGAAGGGGTTGTGTGGGGGGGGGGGGGGGGTTGGACATTTACAGGGGCCGGTTTCGAATGGCAGCCTCCCGTAGGTGCTCCTTGACGTGGGAAGGTGGGTAGGGATTCACATTATTTTACGGCTGTGGGTAGGGCGTTCCACATTGTTGTGGCATAATTGCGAAACGTGTTTAGCCGAATCTGGGTTTAAATGATTTGTGGAACTCCCTCTGGTGTTGTGGTTGTGGAATTCACTGACCTTTGGGAAGTATTTCGACATGTACATGGGTATCTTAGTGGTGTAGTGTATCTTGTAGACCAGGCCCATTGAAAGCTGCTGTACTCTGTTGTCTACTCTAAGCCATCCTAGGATGTCAAAATAGGCAGGGGTGAGGTGGGTTTTAAGAGTAAGGTCAAGCAGTAGTCTGACCAGTTTGTTTTGTGATGTTTGTAGTCTTGTTTTTAGTGCCTTTTGAGGTGCAAGCATAGTCGTAGTACCCTTGAATGAGTGCTCCTGTTAGTCTTCAGGGTATTCTTGCTTACCAGAGAGGAGATCCGGTACAAGAATCTGGTTTGTTGGTTTACCTTTTTGATTACATTGGTTGCCATTTTGTCACAGGAAAGATTTTCCTCTAGGATGGAGCCCAGGTATGTAATTTCATCTTTCCTTGTGACAATATTGTCACCCACTGTAACAGAGAAGTCGTTGGCCTTGCTGAGTTTGTTATTTGATCCAACGAGAATGGACTCTGTTTTACCCAGGTGTAATGATAGTTTGTTATCAGTGAGAGGTGCAGATTCTGCAGAGTTCAGAACTGAGGGCTTTTTCAACCTGCAACTTGTCCCTGTCAGAGAACACCAGGGCTGAGTCGTCCACGAACAGGAACAAGTTGCAGTCACAAGTAGGGGTGGGCGATATGGCCTATTAGATCACTCAGTGATTAACCGCGGCATATAGTAATTAAGGATATAAAGCATGTTAAAGACGCATTTATTGGACGCGTTGCGCGCAGAGTTTACATAGAAACAGCGCGACTCCCGACAGCGCGACATCATCACAACAACACGCGAGGTTGTTAGGTTGTTTCTGTTTCGGTGAGATATTTTCGGTGAAAACTCTTTCGGTGCCGAAATTTCGGTGCATCCCTAATTTTAATCGATTTTCTTCTCTTAACACATTGGCTGCCACACCCCTTCCGGGAAGTGCATCTGGCCTTGCCACCCATTAACCCCATGTAAACGCTCACCTTGTTTGTAGAGCTAAACCAATATTTTATATTATAGCTATGGATCTAATAACACCATCGATTGTCAGTGAGTTGCTTCCAGTCACGTGCAAAAAACTGATTATTTTTTCATCCGTACATTTCCGTTTTATACCGTTTGGAATATGAATATAGTTTGGGTGCTTGAGTAATCCCAGGAAAAAGACGCGAAAATAGCGTATTAGTGGAATCAACTTATCACGTTGTAATTTTTCGCCTGATTATCGAATCTTCCTGAAATCAACACTAGATTATTGTTATTATCCTTCCTCATGCAACCATGCAATGTGGTTTAGAACGGCGGGCCCGCCCCCCCACCCCACCGCCACCAACGGTAAACAGCACAACACAGTCCACACAGATAGCTTCGATCGCGGGAAAAAGAAATATCAGATCAACGCAAGCTTGGATATATAGTGTTCTTACCTTGTCTCTGATGTAATCCAAAAAAAAGTATCCAATTATCTGATCACCATTTGAAGTACTGTGTGCGGGAGTCCGTGCCACGTTATTCGGCATTTCATATGAATGAGGGGTGGGCGCAGCCTCGTTGATGTATGATGGTGACCGCTTGGCTCGCCGGAGTATATAAACCCCACCCGCATGGCTCAGCTCGGCCCAGAAAACAAACCACATAGTTTCGAATGGGGTGCAATAGCTGCCACAAAGCGTTAGGGGGCGGTATTGACCGTCTGCAATCTCAGACACACTCAGAACAGTATGCACAAGGTGCCTCGATAAATTATGAATGGCAATAGCGAATAAAATAAATACCGTGGTTGGGTTCGCTCCCCGTTCCCGGCGATATTTGTCGCATGTCTTCCCCACATCTCCTCCCATTCGTCCTCTCCTCTGTCGGTCCTGCGTGACCAGTAAAAGCTGTAAAAATGAAAAAAGATTAAAATACAGTGGGAAAAACGTAGATCTACGTTTCCGGCACTCAACCGTTGGGCCACAGAAACGTAGATCTACGTGAACGGCACCCAATGTGTTAAAAACTAGAAACGGCAAGGAAATCATTCAAATAAGCTTTGTTTTTATTTGACACAAAAATATTATCAAACTAAGATGAATTTCCCTATTGGGATTGAAGTGCAAACTTAACTTTCGCCAATCTTCACTTAATTTTTTTTTAAATAATAATAATATATATATAATATAAAAGGTTACTCTTGATCAAACAAAGATGAATGTCCCTATTGGCATTAATAGTGCAATAACTTGCTTTTTCACCAAACTTCACTTAAAACAAATAAAAGGTGCCTCTTGATCCTCAAACAAGAATGAATTTCCCTATTGGGATTAATAAAGTGCAAATCTAACTTTCACCAAACATCACTTTTTGTAAAATAAATAAAAATAATTGATCGATTTTCATTTTTCAAAATCGTCCTAAATCATTCATTCGAATTAATCGTTAAAATCGATTAATCACCCAGCCCTAGTCACAAGCTGATGACATGTCATTTGCATAAATTAGGAACAGTAACGGTCCTAGTATTTTTCCTTGTGGAACACCGCAGCTCACTGGGAGGGGGGGGGGGGCGTCAACATTTTACCGTTGTGTACCGTTTACCTCCACCGTCTGTTCTCTCCCCTCCAGGTAGGATTGCACCCAGCTCACTGATGAACTATCAAAACCAATTGCTTTTAGCTTGTCAATCAGAATGGAGTGATTGACTGTGCCGAAAGCCTTTAGGGAGGCCAGTATGACCATGCCGCAGTATTTGCCCGCGTCCACCTCTTATTTGATGTGGTCGTTCAAATAGAGAAGGCATGTGTCAGTGGAGTGGGATATTCTGAAGCCAGATTGGAATTCGTAGATTAGCTTTTTATCCGCGAGGTACTTTTCAACCTGTTCGTAGACTATTTTTTCCATGACTTTCGAGATGGAGGTAAGAATAGAAACAGGGCGGTAGTTGCCTGGGTCTAATTTGCTGCCTTTTTTGTGCAGGGGGGTCACTCTCGCAATTTTGAAGTCTTTGGGGACATATCCCTGTTTTATGGAGAGGTTTATTATGAGGGTGATGGCGGCTGCTGAGTCTCTGAAGAATTTGGAGGAGATATTGTCATGGCCAGTGGCCTTGTTAGGTTGAAGGGCGCTCAGTTTTTTTTAGCACCTCATCCGTTGTTACCATTTTGAGTTTGAAGTCGTCTTTGCGGAACCCTAGGTTTTTGTAGAAGGCTAGGATGTGTTCTACCCCTGAGTGGGAGGGTAGTTTATTAACCAGTGTTGTGGCTATGTTTGTAAAGAAAGTGTTTAAGTAATTGGCCACATCCAGCTTGTCTGTGAGGAGGGTGTTTTCTGTCTTTATGTTGATGTTTGAAAATCTGGTTTTTAGTTTTTTACTGAAGCCTAGTGGGTTTGTAATTTCCAAAGTTCACAGGGTTTGTTAAGGTATGTTATCTTGTTTTGGTTGAAAATAATGCCAGTGATTTCCACTGTGGTCCCAAAAATGTACAAAATGTACATTTGACCAATGTATGTAAGACAAATAATGCCTTTGTAACAAATTAAATAACAATGCACAAACAAACCTGAAGGAGACATGGCATGTACATTTGACCAAATATATTTTTCCAATGAGTTTTAACAATAATAAAAGTAATTGACGTTCATGCATGGGCAAGATAATGGCAAGAATGCATTAGCTCAGTCAAACTTTCATGAATGAACACAACACTCTTAATTCTTAAATGTTTTTTGATAATACAGTTTGAAAACATTGTTCCTCTGAAAACGTCTTTCTTTCTTTGGTTCTTGGTCTTATTCACTGTCTCCTTCCTCACAGGCCCAGGGATAAGTGTGACGGTCCAGGCATGCTGGTGTTGACTCCCACCAGAGAGCTGGCCCTGCAGATCGAGTCAGAGTGCAAGAAGTACAGCTACAAGGGTTATAAGAGGTATCACAGGCCTTCTCCTTAAGCCCGAGCGGTCCTGTACTGGTACGGGATTGATATCACGCCATAAATGGATCAATACAGTCTATATTAATTAATGTTGTGTTTCTTTTTCAAATGTAGCCAAGAGGAAATACCCTAACCCTGTCAAAACAGCAGTCAAAGTATATTTTCAGCACTGTTTGTTTATCAATAGGGCTGTCAGTTTATCGCGTTAATTAGATTAATTAATTACACAGCAAATTATCGCGTTATGAAAATTAACTAAAAATGTATTACTTAAATTTTTTTTTTTATCTCATTCATTCATAGTTGACTGGGTAATTTTGTTTAAACAGTAACGTTAGCTAGGTAGCTAACGTTAGCTCACAGAGGTTGCATGCACTAGAGCAGACTAGGTCTGGCAATAGGAGCCTCTGTTGACACGGGTCTGGGGGGGGGGGGGGCAGTGCGCTGCAGCAGCTGTGTGCCTGAGAGAGAAGTCAGCGAGTGAGAACTCCGCTAAGAATTGGATCATGTTTTTCGATCAGTTTTCACGATCTGCGGAAAAATAAAGCATTATCGGAATTCACCAATCTCATATTTATACTGAATATCGGCCGATACCGATTGCTGGCCGATCGATCGGGGCATCCCTAGTATCTACAAAACCTTCTGTTTAATCATCTTCCATTTATTCATTTGCTTTGATTTTTCAGGTCTGGTCAATTATTCACAGTCAAAGATAAAACATCTTTTATTGATATTCTCATTTGGTTCATTACAATTTACTCAAGCCTAGTAACAGACACAGTATTTCTGACACTGGGAATACAGATCAGAATCAGAATCAGATACCAAGAACATGCAAATGGACCATATAATAAAAAATAAAATAAAAAAAAGTTTGTAAATGTGTATTCTACGTTCTTATGGAATAAAATAAAAAAAAATATATATATATTACCGTACTTTTCGGACTATAAGCCGCGGCTTTTCCCCCCATTTTTCGACCCTGCGGCTTATATAACGGTGCGGCTAATCTATGGATTTTTACAGCTAACTGGGCTCGCTCCCTCAGCTCTGTGACCGTCGGATCAGACTCGTAAATCTGCTGCAGCAGTGCACGCCTTGCCCCTCCTCCTCCCCCTCACAGTCGAGCCCTCCTCCTCCCCCTCACAGTCGAGTGCATGAGCAGCTCCTCTTTCAACATAACTGAAGCATTAAACAAAATGACCCAGTCGACTATTCACTTTAGTTTAATACATGAGGCATTGTCTAATGTTATCTAGCTGGCTAGCTACTGATAGCTCCTGATACAGGGTGTCCGCGGATCCTTAAAAAGTCTTAAAGTCTTAAATTGGTTTATCAATAATTAAGGCCTTAGTTTGTCTTAAAATGTCTTAAATCCATTTTCAGAGGTCTTAAAAATGCCATAGAAAGGAAAGATAAAATGCCATGTCATGTTTTATTATGAAATCTGGGGAAGTACGGTTAACGGGAGATAAAGTCGGGAGTTTTTATTGACCGCGTTGTAGCATCACGCAGACCGGAATGGGGCGGAACCAACACGGGTCCTTATGTTGGCTGGGAACAATTTCAGTGGAGTCTAGCTAACGTTAGCAAGGCGAAGCGGAAGCGATAACGTTACGTTTAGTTTAGCATTTGCACTCGTTAATATGGGAAAGTGCCAATTTAACGAGAACTGGCTCGACAATCCACTGTTTGCGCCATGGTTGGTCCCAGTCAAAGTCAAAGACCATTACGAGGCTCGCTGCAACAACAAAAAAACAGCAGTCGAGTCGCACATGCTGAGCAGCGCTAAGCGTACCTCTGCAAAAACGGCGCCTGCAAACTACTATTTCGAATTTCTTTTCGGCCCCGCCATCTCAGGTAGGACTATAACATCTGCACCAACAGAAGTCTGGATAACATGCGGCTCCACGCCAACACTTGAAGCTGAGGTCTTAACTTGAAAATAATCTATTCACGGATGTAAACAAGGACACGTTTGTGTTTATGTTCGATGAGAGTCACCCACTATGTATTTTTTCCTCCCACCCACCCCCTCCTAATGTACAGTATCCTCCCATCATATGTATGTTAGGATCTATGGGTAACGGTACTGTATATTTGCATATCTTATATGTCACAAATGTAACAGTACTATATACCTGTATGTCCCTATGCCATAAATGTCATGTATGTTGAGTGTCATAAATGTCACTATGAATTGAAAATGGGGGACCCTGATGTAAACAAGACAAACGTCTTTCTCTGGTCTGCATCCCCTTAACAATTGTGTGTATTGAGCCGTACTGTATTGTACCCATTCTGCAATCTGTTAAACAAAGTTTTCATTCATTCAACCAAACCACAAAAACAAAACGACTGGATGAATAAATGAAAAACTTTATTAACAGATAACAGATCAATACACACAATTGTTAAGGGGATGCAGACCAGAGAGACTTTCGTCTTGTTTACATCAGGGTCCCCCATTTTCAATTCATAGTAACTGTACTGTTACATTTGTGACATATGCAAATATACAGTACTGTCTGTTACCCAGAGATCCTAACAGAAAATATATACATATGATGGGGAGGAGACTGTACATTAGGGGGGGGGGGGGGGGGGGGGGGGTTGGACATTTACGGTGCCCAGTTTCTAATTGCAGCCTCCCGTAGGTGCTCTTTAAGAGCGGTTTTGAATGTGGGCAGGGGTAAAGTAGGTTTTAGGAGTGAGGTTAAGCAGTAGTCTGACCAGTTTGTTTTGTGATGTTTGTAATCTTGTTTTTAGGGCCTTTGAGGTGCTTTGGTACCATGAGGTGCAAGCATAGTCGTAGTACCCTTGAATGAGTGCTCCTGTTAGAGTCTTCAGGGTATTCTTGTTTACCAGAGAGGAGATCCGGCACAAGAATCTAGTTTGTTGGTTGACTTTTTTGATACCCTGGGGAGGGTGGTAATAGTTATGTGTTCTGACAGGTATCAGTCCTATGGTGATAATCATGTGTTCTTACAGGTATCAGTCCTATGGTAGTATGTGTTCTGACGGAAATGTGGCTGTTGCACTTGCTGCTTGGCCCCTGGTATATTTTGTATAACTATATTTGCTATTTATGTTTGGTCACCCCTTTGTTGAAATTCATCCAATCCAGTTACTCCTTTAAGTTCAAGATTTTTAAGTTTCCAAGTAATTTTTTAATAAACATCTTTGGACCAACGTGTCCCTAAACTTAAACTAATTGGTGTCGTTGCATGATTTTTGCCATTTTGTTATTGTGAAATTGGTATTAAATTTAATTCTGAGTGGCATTAAAAAGTCTTAAAAAGCCTTAAATCTGACTGGGCTAAACCTGCAGATACCCTGTGATATCAACGTCTGATATCATCAGTTTGGCATTCGATTTCGCAGTAGTTGGCTAGTGTTGGCTAAGTAGCTATCGTTCCGTGAGCTAACGTTAGTAGCTACCTAGTGTTGGCTCTATCGTTCCGTGAGCTAACGTTAGTAGCTACCTAGTGTTGGCTCTATCGTTCCGTGAGCTAACGTTAGTAGCTACCTAGTGTTGGCTCTATTGTTCCGTGAGCTAACGTTAGTAGCTACCTAGTGTTGGCTCTATCGTTCCGTGAGCTAACGTTAGTAGCTACCCAGTGTTGGCTCTATTGTTCCTTGAGCTAACGTTAGTAGCTACCTAGTGTTGGCTCTTTCGTTCCGTGAGCTAACGTTAGTAGCTACCTAGTGTTGGCTCTATCGTTCCGTGAGCTAACGTTAGTAGCTACCTAGTGTTGGCTCTATCGTTCCGTGAGCTAACGTTAGTAGCTACCTAGTGTTGGCTCTATCGTTCCGTGAGCTAACGTTAGTAGCTACCTAGTATTGGTTAAGTAGCTATCGTTCCGTGAGCTAACGTTAGTAGCTACCTAGTGTTGGCTAAGTAGCTATCGTTAGTACCTAGCTACCGTTACTGTTTAAACAAAAATGTTAATAAATGGGAGCTTCCTCAAACAGCCATCTCTTTCCCGACAATCCCCTCTGTGCACGAACCCTTACATTATGGTAATTAAACATTAAAACACCTGCGGCTTATAGTCCAGTGCGGCTTATATATGTACACATCATTCAATTTAGCTGCTGCGGCTTATATTCAGGTGCGGCTTATAGTGCGAAAAGTACGGTATTTTTATTAATTTTGAGTTAATTTTCATAACGCGATAATTTGCTGTGTAAGTAATGAATCTAATTAACACGATAAACTGACAGCCCTAATTATAACATCTGCATTGTCGCAACATTTTTGTTTGTCATCAAACGCAGTTCCTAAATATTTGTAGTCAAAGCTGCAGCCGCCTCACGGGTCGAACAAACCTGAATGTTATTGCCATAAAATACAACATATATTGTTTCTTTACCTTTTTCTGTGAATGTCTAGAAAAGAAACGTGTTGCAATCTGATGAAAAATGGCGGAGCTATGGACATTATACAAAAGTAACTGTACTTCGAGTAGATTTCATTCAGTCTTTGCTGCCCTGTAACGGGCGCCTGGTGGTACTAAATCCAGATTTAACTATGCCATTGGAAAGAGGAGATTTGGCCCGATCCATAGTTGTATGACTTGGCCATAATAAGGTAATTTATATGCCTAATATTCTATATTCATATTTCATGTCTGTGTCCGGATGGCAAAATTCAGTACTGTATCTACCAAAGAACCTGTAACTTTATTCAAATAACCTGCCCTTTATTCATTTGCTTAGATTTTTAGTACACTTATTTTTTTTTTTTTTTTTTTTTTTCTCGATTTTTCTCCCATCCCACCCTTCCTGGTTGTTGCATACTTTCCCCTACTGTTGGTCCGGGAGACCGGAGACTGTCACATGCTTTCCTCCGACGCATGTGCAGCCTGGGGCAGGCCAACCTGGCCGCGCAGGTTCTCACCGGGGAGAGTGTAGCGTGTGGGAGGCCACACTATCTCTCCTCAGTTCCAACCCTCGCTGAGCAGGCGCCCCGACCGAACTGTAGGGGTCGCTGTCCACAACGCCCAGGAGCCACCCTTCAGCTTTCCCACCCCCTGATACAGCCAATTGTATCAGTGTGAGAGGCCAGCCAAGCTGATAGCAACGCCGGGAGCTGGATTCGAACAGGCGAATCCTAGTGTCTCCCGGTGTTGGTGACGAACGTAATCTCAGTGCGCCACCTGCCCCCCCCAGATTTTTAGTACACTTGATCTGAAGAAGGTGCTGAATGAGCTCAGTGGTAATACCCCCAAATACGACTTTATAAACCCAGAACTTTTCAATAATTATTATTATTGCGTGCGTTCTTCTTCTGAAATGGATTATATATTGTTGGAACAGTTAGATGCTGGCTGCCCAGGCCATACGCATAGAACGCATACAACATCTCTCCTCTCCTCTCTTCTCTGCTCCTATAGTTCTGAGCGCATTCCAGTATTTCCCAACCTACTGTGCGATTGGTTCTTGACAAGCGGCGTCAAGTCGTTCAGTATTAACAAAGCCTACTTTGCTGGAACGATTTATTTCGCACTATACAGTACGCGGTATAAGTACAAGTATAAGTCTTTATTTGGGCGGCCGAGTGGCGCAGTGGGCAAGACGCTCGCCACTAACGCAGGAGATGCTGGTATCGAGCCCAGCTCTCGGCGTTGCTACCGCCTTGGCCGGTCGTTCATACTACCACAATTGGCAGTGGTAGAGGGTGGGAAAGCCGGTGGGTGGGGATTGGACGTTGTGGACAGCGACTCCTACAGGTCTGTTGGTGCGCATGTACAGCAGAATCAGGAAGTATCGGGGGCAGCGTGAGCCTCCCACGCGTTACTCCTCGCCACTGAGAGATCGCGCTGTTCAGGTGAAAAGATGCGACAGCTGCCTCCTCATGTACCGGAGGGGACACGTGATGCAAGGCTTGGTCCTCACTGCAACCGACCAGTGGAAGGCATAGTCGGCAACGTTCGAGACAGGGGAGGGGAGAATTGGCGAGGCGAAATTGGGATGGGGAAAAAAATAGAAAATAAGGAGAAAAAGTGGATAAAAAAAACAAGTATAAGTCTTTATTTGTCATCAGATTAACACACACACACACTTGCGATGAGCGACCCACAGGAACACACATGCACTGAGTCGTGAGTCGTGTGTGTGTCATTTTGAGATCTGTCGCAAATCGCTTCCTGTTGAATGGATCAGACGGTGATCAGACGCTGAAACTCGGCTGTTTTACACACGCTTCATTCACCTTATAAGGAGATGGTGGGCGTGTCTGTATGCAAATGCTTTTAGCGCGAACGCGCATTTGAATTTAAGAATGAGTGGAATTCACCATGCAACCAACCTGGGTAAGAACCGATTTCGACGTTAAGAATGGCTTGATGAATGTGGCGGTGGCTTTTCTTATTGTTCTCTTAACACATTGGGCGCCGGGGGTTGTGCCCATCATTGTACCCAGTCTGCCACTGTTGAAAGCCTATGGAGATGTTTACCTTCTTTGCAGGGCTATAACTTTTTTAATTTTATTGCTATATTGACATTACTATGGCCCATTCAACATCGATTATCGTTAGGTTATGACTATAACCAAGTTCTGTTAGTATAGCGAAGCTCGGCATCGCTCTCTGCACTATCTCGCATACGTGCACGCGCACTGAATAAAGACCACAATGTACCTTTAATCCCAATATTCGTCTGACCACACCCCTATCAGCTTACCCATATAAGCAGGGGTGGGGCCACCCACTCTCCTCCTTCCCAAGCTTTCGCCACAAGGCGAGGTCAAAGGCTGCAGCGGCGTCGGATGCCGAGCTTCGCTATACTAACAGAACTTGGTTATAGTCATAACCTAACGTTCTGTATCGTATCGCTCTCGCTCGGCATCGCTCTCTGCACAAGGGAGGCCGAGCGAGAGCCAACGGCCGACAAATACACCCCGCTGACAGCCCCCCACAAACCATCAGAACAGGGAGGGCCGAGCCCCCCCGACCCACCCTAATGGCGGGCACCCCCCCAATTAGGGGCTTCACGGGAGGGCGACGGACCCGACCGTGCAAAGAGGCACTCAAGCAACTCAACGCACAGGGTGAGCAGACCGTGGCTTGACCCCACGACTACACACACGCACAACCCGCATGCCACCCGGGAACGAACGGAGGAACAACCTCGTTACTGCCCCCAGAATCACGGGGTCAAGGGCAAACCCAACCCCGTGGCAAGGCCGTAGCAGCGGAGCACGAAGGAAGACCCAGACCCACCAAAAGGACTGGACTCCCTAGAATGGGGGCCCGGAGAAGTCCATGATGCCAGCATCAAGACCCCACCAGGTGGGCACGTAGTGCCCCGCCCCCCACATCGCCAGCGTATTCGGACAAAGGCCCCTCAGTTACTGCACCTGGTATTCCCAGGCGGAATCCCATCCAAGTACTAACCAGGCCAGAACCTGCTTAGCTTCCGAGATCGGGCGTGTTCAGGTTGGTATGGCCGTAAGCCGAGCGGGCCCTGTCCCCCCAATAGTACACCGCCTGGCACACTGACCCTGCAGAACAGGCAGTCAGCATGGCCGTAAGCACACAAAAAAGGTTAACCAACGGAAGCAGGCAGCGCACCGGGGAAAAACCAGGCAACAGGCTGTTAACCCTAGCCTGGAGACTGCGGACGAGACAGGCGCCAGAGGGGACAGCTGAACACAGCCGCCCCGGCGGAAGGAGCGTAAGCTGGCGGTGTTGCATGACCAAGCCTCCATTTAAAAACCCCCACCCAGAGGGGTCGAGGCAGAGAAGGCTGACACGATTGGCAGACGTCATGAACGTGCAGGGGCACCCTCAAACGGTGAACCCGGGAGTTGACACTGCTCCAACACACCAGGGAATCAACCACCTCGGTGTTACCCAATGCGGTGGTTGTTCCTATAACCCCTCAAGAAAAAACTCCAAAACACACCTGCGGGTATACACCGGCTATACCGCAGTACAAGTGTTTCAGTTTCCAAAAAGGGTTAACCCAGGCCTACGGGTCGCAAACATCACTTCGGACCGGGCCTGGCGGTACGGGAAGCACAGGGTCACCAGAGGAGGTCAAAAAACCACCCCCACAGGCCCCTCTTCGCCATGCGTGAGAGAGGAGCGAAAAATAATGGAGAACCAGCCCCTAAGCACACCGTACCTGGTATTCCCCGGCGGTCTCCCAACCAAGTACTAACCAGGACCAACCTGTGTAGCGGCCGAGATCCGACGAGATCGAGCGCGTACAGAATGGCATGGCTGTAAGCCATGACGACAGTGCTGAGTAAAAACATACCCAACCAGGGTCTCCATAGCGCTTAACCCTGTGACACCCAGACCGACCTGGCATTTTTCCCCCTGAAAAAAGCCCAAGTCCCTCAGGGTACCAGAACAGCAGATCTGCATCCCCGGCGGACAACGGGTTCAACTGATCTGGACCAGCGTGACCAGAACCAGTCCCGTGCCCTAACCACGCCGACATGCCTACTCCAGGAGAAGGGCAGATATGCGTGTTGATCTTAACATGAAAAGAAGGCGCCACCCAGACGTTCGGACGAACCGCGCCTGGTGGCCCACCCCAAGGGCGTGAGACCCCACCACATATGTTCAGATCCATCCCGTCATCATCCCCCAGACATGAACGAGAATCCGTCGACAACCCACCCAGGTCATGGGATGTGGTCGTCGGAAGAGGAAAAACCCCCATCTCAGTTGCTTTATAAAAACACTGTTTCAACCACAAGCAACCAAGGCGTGCCAGTCAATCGCCTGTTTACAGCGAGCTAGCACTATACGTGCGTCGGGACACACCCCCATCAATGAACAGGCTATTTAGACCTGTCATTGAATCCCCAAGGCGCCCAGGGGAACGACAAGAGGGGTGTGACACTCCCTAACTCCAACACTTCTGGAATAGAAAGAAGGAAGCATCAACAGTATGTATCCCAGTCTACACAGCCGGGGTAAAAAATGTTCACATTTTTACATCCCACCACCCTCCCATAGGAAAGAGACGGGGATCCCCAGAGAGACTTCCCACGCGAGCTGTACAGATTGAAAAGAATATATTGCACCTTGAGCCATGTAAAAAACTGGTTTTAGGGCCTCCGGGGAAGAGGCACTGAACCCATACACACTCAATAAACGAATTGAATCGAATATACATACAATAGAAAAGGACCCTTCTAGAGGGTCCACTCACTTTGACAATCTGAGGAGGAAGGCTCTGTACTCTGATGGAGGCTTCCTCACATGGAAGAAGGAGTCCGAACTCACAGAAGGCCTGAATAGGCGCTTGGTGAGGAGGAGCCCTGACCACCCCCCCTGAAAACAGATCCATCACATGGACCTGAACAGCACACGGAAGTCCTACCAACAGAGACGCGCACGGTGACGTACTCTATGGCGGGGGAATTCCTGCGGTGCACACGCCCAATATACCAGGCCGTGGGACCAGGAACTCCCTCCCCCCCCCCCCCCCGTAACGTGCCGAACCGCCACGTGACGGGAACCTTGAAGGACAGGGGGTGTACCCCTGACCGACAGAACAATGGGGAGAGGAAAGGTTACCAGTTCACCCCTTTACGACCCCACACCCATGATACGATGTAACGACAAAAAGAGAATATGACACAGTCATAGTCCGCTCTATGAAGCGTTTCACAGCTCCACACAGCGCATGAGCTAACCTGCTATCTGATTTTTACTAAGGAAAAACACAGAATAGAGAGGGCTCTAAGAACCCCGGTCCAACATACACATATGCTTCGGTGGCCAGTACAACACAGTTGTAGGTCACATGACACACACAACCCATCATCACCTACAAAAAATGGCAAAAACACTCAACAGAGGAACGCCGTTTTTTTCACAATGAGAGAATACATCATTCTTGATTAGTATCGACCACAGGCCTTGCTAAGCACACATGACAGCAACCAAACCAATTTCCCTTTAGGAAATAAGTTTCTCCAGCAGATTTAGCACAACCTCAGCAATCAAGCTAAGAGTTACATCGTATCCCTACCACACAAAAGACACAATTAATGCACAACATGTCTGACAGGAGGATGAAAAAGTCCCCAGGGAACCGGGGGGGAAACACAATCCTCCTATTTTACCCTCAATACGGCCAGTTAAAACAGGAAAACCTGTTAATGTGTGAACACACTGTTCATTGTCATTACAGTCTGAGAAAGAACATTCTTTTACTCACTTGTCACCAAGCATAGCTTCATAGGTTAGTTACCTTAGTTGTGAGTACACGGCCGTGTTTCTCACACAACAACCAGATCATTACATCCCGTTTGCACGGAGAAGCTAACTGCCAGTGACAAAAACAGCTCACACATAACCCGCAACGTATCCTAAATGCATTGTAGCAACACACGTTTTGGGAAAAACACCGTTATTCACAATACATTTAGCAAAGTAAAACCAGAAGACGTGTTATGAGGTCTGGTCAACCCCGTTCCTACCCGGAACGCAGATCAGCGAAGTGCAGTCACAGACACCGTAGGAAACACAGCCGCTCCTGTGTGGTTCGAACTGGGCAGCGTCGCCGCTCCAACCCGCACTACAGTCCCCTGTTGATGCAACCTTGCCGTCCTGGCTCAGGGCAGGGTCGACGAAAACATCCCCTGTCAAGGATGACGTCGTGGTCAAGAGTGTAAAACATGTTAAAATCAAAGCACGTTCAACAGAAAAGCATCAAGCTAACGGCCGCTCCAACCGTTCGGGTGCTACTGCTTCTGCTCGCGAGACGCCGATCTAACGACGCACGCGATCAGAAGCGAGCTCACGGCGGCGCGCGAGAAGCTAAGCTACCCCGCCCCAGGCCATGGCCATAGCAGCAAGCCAACGTTACCTAGCGACCACGACATGCTAGCCCCGCAGCTAACAGCTGCTGGCTAATAGTAGGCCCTAAGCAGGCCATGCAGCGATCCAGCAGGCTAACGCAGCAGTTAACAGCTGACTGGCTAACCGTAAGCTATGAACATGTAAACAATGACATAACACTCACCCAGACAGGCCGCCGTTCTGAACCTCTCCTCACTTTTTAAGAGAAAAGAGAAAACAAGATGTCAACACCGCTTCACAACGGTGACTTTACCACATCCGACGGAATCAGCACAGTACCAACTGGCCTGTGTAGCTGACTTTGAACATGAATCTGCCGCTATCGCACATTACATGCACATATCCCCTCGTGAAGGAATACTCTCATTTGGATATGAAAGATGGGGCCTTAACACGGTGACAGAGAGAATCCACTCGTCCAGAACACACAGGGATCACCAGTGTCAATGGTCGCGGCCCACTAGTTAAAACTATAATGGTCTCCAGACCAAGGCCTTCTGTCGCCTAGGTGGCTGAACAAAGGACCCTAGCCTGGGGCCGGTTTCCATAAACTTTGTCAAGTAGCCCCCATAGCACTAACAGACAAGTGGAGCCCGCCAGCAAACACTACTCACCCAACCTGGAACGCACCGCTTCTCACAACAGCGGCATGTCCGACAGTTCAGCTGTGGCCTGACAGGTTTCACCCCAACAAACACAGCAAGGAACTGCAGTTGAGAAGCATGCAGCGGCGTGCTCCCAATACGAAAACCGGTGGAGGGTTTTTAGAATGATCATCATCTTCCAGACACTCCAGTACGAAGACAATATCGCCGTATTTTCTCGAAAATAGTGAGAGAGAAAATAAAGATATGATGTCAACGTATCCTTGTTTCCCAAAGCTGCTCCTAAACCTTTCTTCCATCATGGTGTCAAGTGTGGGGATCTACCGAGGCACTTCTTCCTTGTGGTGAAAGCGAGAAGGAGGAGAGTGGGTGGCCCCACCCCTGCTTATATGGGTAAGCTGATAGGGGTGTGGTCAGACGAATATTGGGATTAAAGGTACATTGTGGTCTTTATTCAGTGCGCGTGCACGTATGCGAGATAGTGCAGAGAGCGATGCCGAGCGAGAGCGATACGATACAGAACTATCGTTCAGGATGTGGGAACGTTATATTTTTTCATTCATACATTGTTGTGTTAATACCGTCTAGAATATAAGTATTTGTTAAGGTTTTCTGCTGTAATTCCAAAAACGAGAGTTATAGGCCCTGACACATATGATAGATTATCGATTGGCGTTTCTTTCCTATACACACTATATTAAAAAATTAAAATGTATATGATCGGTATGCCTCATTACTTTTACCAAACGGTTCGTCCGTTTTGCGAATCTGATTGGCCACTGACGTTTCTGGTCATGTGACATGTGCGCCCCATTCGTGTGACGGCAAGTTCTTTGGACGGTTAAGCTTAGGCGCTCTTTCGAAGTTGGTTAAGGTTAGAGTTTGTCTTCGAGCATGGTGATAGAACGCCAGCCCTGATTCCAAACTCTAACCTTAACCAACTGCGAAAGAGTCGCCTAAGCTTAACCAGTGATAAACTAGGCGTTAGGTCGTTTGCAGGCTGTTCGACGCGGAAATGGGCTAAGACACTGCTCTTCATGCGATTGGGCGCACATGTCGCATGACTAGAAACGTGCGTGGCCAATCAGAGCGCAAAACGGGAACGCGGAAACACAAACCGTTTGGTAAAAGCATAGACGCGATCGGTATATATTATGCTTCATCATGCGTAAAGGAAAGGGGGGGGGGGGTCGTTTATAATTCCTTGATCGTCAGTAACGGCTTTATTTAGTATGGGTTGATATATTGATCAGATGGTTTGCAGTGAAATGAATAAACAATCGGGCTGAAAATAACGTTACTGTCCTCTTACCGTTCGCCGATGAGACTGGAGGAAAAAATCCCAATTATTTGACGCCGATCTCCTAGATCCATTTCCGGTTTGTATGGTGCAATAAACGGCGAAATCATATCGATTATTAAGTTTAGAAAGCGATCCAAACACGGCGTAAGTCGTTCTTTGCGACCAATGTGTTAACAGACAGGTAAGCAAGAATATAAGAAAAATAATAAGAGTATTGTTGAATGAGGCCCAATGTTTTCTGGGTGTTTTTCTTACTTCACATCGGTACTTTTAGAAACCAGCTTTTTGAGTGGAAAATATTACCAAAATCTCTGGAAAAACATCTCACAAACACTATAGACCAGGGGTCGGCAATTAGGTTTGGCCACGGGCCAATTTTTCGCCAAGCCATTGAAGGGCGGGCCAGAACCAAAAACAATGGCTAATTTAATATAATGATAGTGAAAAATGTTTAACTCTTGTCAAAATAAACGAGCTGCATAGGTGGCATAATAAACTGTAAACGACATATACATGCACTGAACATTATACCTTCGTCTTTTTCCATTGTATTATAAAGCGCCTCTCTATCGGTCTATCCTACATTACGCGCGCGCAACCGTCTATCTGATGGCCACGGACCGGTTTTATTTAAAAAAAAAATATTATCTTTTTCCCCCCCTCCTTTTTCCGATTTTTCTCCCATCCCACTGTTAGTCGTTATGCCAATTCCCAACCCCCTTCCTGGTTGTTGCGCACTTCCCCCTACTGTTGGTCCGGGAGGCCGGAGACTGTCTCATGCTTTCCTCCGACGCATGTGCAGCCAGCCGGCAGCCAGCCTGGCAGCGCAGATTCTCACCGGGAGAGTGTAACGTGTGGAAGGTCACACTACCTCCCTCCAGATCCTACCCTCGCTGTGCAGGCGCCCCGACCGAACTGTAGGGGTCACTGTCCACAATGCCCAGGACCCACCCATCAGCTTTCCCACCCCTAACACTGCCAATTGTGTTAGTATGAACGACCAGCCAAGCTGATAGCAACGCCGAGAGCTGGATTCGAACCCAGCGTCTCCAGCGTTGATGGCGAGCGCCTTGCCCACTACACCACCTAGCCGCCTCACGGACCGGTTTAATGTTGAATGTTTAATGTTAAAACTATCGATTTATATGGAATTTGTTAAACGTATCTGTTGTCTTACTTATTATTATACTTATTGAATCTCAAACAAGCCTCGTCTTGTTAAATGAGACAGTCTGGTCTACGGAGGAGACTGGGGCTGACGCATCCAGATTGGGGAATCCCCCGCGATCGATTATTGACACTTCCACTAAATATATTAATCTACCGTACTTTTCGCACTATAAGCCGCACCTGACTATAAGCCGCAGCAACTAAATTGAATGATGTGTACATATACAAGCCGCACTGGACTATAAGCCGCAGGTGTTTTAATGTTTAATTACCATATGTAATTAGCATTGGGACACAATACTGTCGGACAAATAACAAGAATTAACTCATTTACAAGTTGTATTAAGTTTAGCAAATAAGGGAACAGATAAATAAAATGTCAATGCAGTCAAAAAAGCAATATTTCGATTTTTACATTTTCGTGTTTGGTCACGTCGAGTCACATATAAGCCGCACCGTTATATAAGCCGCAGGGTCGAAAAATGGGGAAAAAAAGGTGCGGCTTATAGTTTGAAAAGTATGGTAGCTACTAACTGGGGAGACTGATCAATTACGGATAAAGGAATATAGTGGGACGATCTATTATGATAGTTAACCTTGTTAGATGAGGCTGCACTGGAAATGGAGCTAATGGACTTCCGACTGTCTCGTAATTCAAATACCTATAGCGCCGTCATTGCAGGAGCTTCTTCAAGCACTCTTTTTGTTAAAAGTTTAATTGCATTGTTTTTGCATTGTTTTTAATTGCATTACTGTTCACATACATGTGTGGTGCCGTCAGTCATGAGTAAAGATAAAGCTTGAATGACTTACTGAACTGGTGTTTTTATTTCATGGACTCGTGTTTCCCATTTCAGCACCACGCGCTGTCCACCTCACTTTGAGCAAGCCTATATATACGGTACATTGCACCTAACTGCCTATACCTATTATTCACTCTCAACATGGATAAAACATAAAGTATGCATATAATAAAAATAATATGATGAAAATAAAATAAATATCATATTCTCAAAATAAACTGACGGGCCAATTTCGGCCCGCTGGCCGCCTATTGCCGACCCCTGCTATAGACTGTCGTAAACTGAACAAATGCTATAATATGGCCAACAATTGCCTATAAACAGTACTTACACCGTAGTTTCAAACTGCGCAGGAGATCGCCTGGCTCTAGTAGGGCTGGGCGATATGGCAAAAAATCATATCGCGATAACGATATGATAATGTTATCATATCATTCGATATCGATAATTATCGAAATTGTTATAAGTTAAATTTTTATTTTATTTAAAAAAAATTTAAACAGATGTATGTTTATTTTGCAGCAATTCTTTGTCGTTGCCGCCATCTTTAGTGTTGCATCCCCTCACACTCCAGTTCTCAGGCTGCAGCTGGTTTAAAAGCGAAAGTAAACCGGCTTCTCTGCTGGCTGTGGCTCCAGGGGAGTTGAACAGTTCTGGCTCTGCTTGTTTCTTTTCTATCTTTTGGTGCTTTTTTGGTGGACAAACCACCGCACATGTGCACCGTGACTCGTGACTGGAGTCTAGCTCTGCTAGCACACATAGCCTACTGTGTACAGACGGTTTCAAACTGTATTTTAAATTAATTAGAAAGCAAACAAAATAAATGGACAAGAGAAAAAGAAATCTCAATTTGGTCAGTATTGTCATTTGGACAAGCAAAGCCATTACCGGTACTTTAAGTTGCAGGCAAGAAGTCTGGGGCGCCCCAGTGGCGAACCACATAGCGCCCTCAGCCGCGACCCGGGTTCGATTCCCGAACCCGTCGTTATTTCCCGAATGTCTTCCCCCCACTCTGTCTCCCATTCCTCCTCTGTCTCTCCCTACTGGACTGCCCAGTAGTAATAAAGCGATAAAAACGCCAAAAGAAAATATATAAAAAAAAAAAGACAAGTCTCTGGTTTTATAACTGCCCTGTTGCAGGTCACAAAGAAATTAAATTAAAAAAATCGATTTTTTCCCCCCGATATCGACTATTTAAATATATCACGATATTTACCGTTATATTGCCCAGCCCTAGGCTCTAGATGGCGTCAATGTCTATGGTTAAGTAGCAAGTTAGTTGATGATAATAAACATTTAACTTCATTAGCTGAAGTATTCTAAAATCATTTAAGCCATTCCCTGTGTGTGTGTGTGCGTCTCATATCTGGTCTTTGGAAATACCAGATGATATCAGAGGAGTTTGATTAGAGCCATATGAAATCCGTTTTATTATTTTCCAAATTCCATTAAATTTTTTCCCAAATTCTGTTTTTTTCCGTTTTAATATTTCAGAATTTAGTATTTTGCTTTTTATGCTCATTTTACCATCAGAAATAGTGTCTAATAAGTGGGAATGAATAAATGTCCACAATTGAATAAGAAATAACAGTCCATTTAATGTTTTTAAGTGCTGCAACTCAGAAATACAGTTCAATTTTACAAGTTTTTTTTAAATAATATTGTGACAAAATAAAAATGCGCACAAAATAAAAATACACATTTCAAGTGTAAACAATAGATACAGCTAGCTACTACTGACATTATCACAATGACAATGTCGGTAGCCTAGCTATATCTATTATATTGTGATAAAATATAGTAATGCATAATTTAGGCACCTTTAGTTTATTTCGTTTATAAAGGACTGTGTACTGACAATCATTTACTTTAAACAACTGGATGGGTGCACCAGATTTAGCAAGAAGCTATCATTTCCATCTATAGTCCTATGTACTGTAACGTTACATAGCTATTTAAGTTTATTTCGTTTATAAAGGACAGTGTGTACTGACAATCATGTGCATTAAACAAATGGATGGGTACCAGATTTAGCAAGAAGCTATCATTTCCATCTATAGTCCTATGTACTGTAAGGTTACATAGCTATTTAAGTTTATTTCGTTTATAAAGGACAGTTTGTACTGACAATCATTTGCATTAAACAAATGGATGGGTGTACCAGATTTAGCAAGAAGCTATCATTTCCATCTATAGTCCTATGTACTGTAACGTTACATTTAATCACAATAGTGTCACGTGTTTTGGCGGGTCCAGTCCACGGTACGTTGACGGAATTAGCAAACCACATCATCGCCGGAGGCATAAAAGTCATTAGGATACTGCTCTGCTCTGAATTTAGGGCTTCTTGACGACGTTAACACCGAAGCAGCCAGACGGCAGACGCTTGGACACTGCTGTGTGTTGTGTGTAACACGCAGCGGTCCCCGGTCATGTTTGCTTTGCACCAAACGTTCCATCTCCACCCGAAAACGGAATTTCAGATTGCCAGATAATGTTGATATTTAAACATTAAAAGAATTATAATACAAAATAAATGTACATCAATTTAGTATTTTCATGGAACATAAAAAAAAGTGTTGTAGGAATGTTTTGGGAGAGGGAGGTATGGAGGGTTTTTAGATTGTGCATTGTGAAGTTTAGACTTCAGAGAGAGAGTAAAGTACAGAAAAAAGGTACCGTTGGGTACCGGTATCGATTCCCAGGTAAAAAGAAACATTTTGAGGCTCGGTGTCCCGAGCAGACCCAGCGCGTAGGCCAGATGCAAGCCGTATTTTACAATAAACCTCCATTGGGCTTTAAAAAATATATATAATAATGGCAAATTTAATCGTAATCGCAATATCTGTCAGAAAAATCGCAATTAGATTATTTTCCAAAATAGTGCAGCCCTACTCTAACTCTCCCTCAGTGTGTGTATATATGGAGGAGGGGACCGGAGAGGACTCTCACTCTCAATTCAATTCCATTCAAATGGGCTTTATTGACATGGGAAACATACGTTTACATTGCCAAAGCCAAACAAAACAAAACAATCAAACAGAGAAAACTAAAGAAATCAGTACATTACAGACGGAATTTCTTGTACAGTCTTTATGGTGGTTGCATTCCGTTGGATGTCCTTTTCTTGTCACAGCAGCTCACAAATCTTGCTGCTGTGTTTGCACATTCTTGTATTTCTCCCAGTAGGTATGGGAGTTTTGAGTTATTGTCCATGTTTTCAAAGTCTCTTTGGGTGTTTGCAATTTGTGGGAAGTATATGTCTCATGTCTTGGTATAGTGGGCAGGTTGTTAAGAAGTGGAGCTCGGTTTCCACCTCATCTTGTGTGCAGTGGGTGCATAGTCTGTCTTCGCTTGGGAGCCAGGTCTGCCTATGGCGGCCTTTCTCAATGGCTAGGCTGTGCTCGCTGAGTCTGTACCTAGTCAAGTATCTTCTTAGTTTTGGGTCAGTCACAGTGCTCAGGTATTCTGCCACTGTGTACTCTCTGTTTAGGGCTAAATAGCATTTCAATTTGCTCTGGTTTTGGGTTGTTTCTTTCCAATGTGTCAGATAGTTTTCTTTTTGTTTTCTTATAATTTGATTTAGTCCAGTGTGGTTTCTGTCTGGTGGCTCTGCTTGTGTTTGTGAGCAGAGTCCAAGAACCATCTGGCTGAGTGGGCATCTATCGATGGTCTCTCTGTGGGTGAGGGCTATGTTGTGGAGTGTCTGGGTCGCTTTCTTTTAGGTGATTGTGGAATTTGAATGCTCTTTTTTGAATTTTGATGATTAGTGGGTATCTTCCTAGTTCTGCTCTGCATGCATTATTTGGCATTTTCCGTTGGGTGCGGAGAATGGATTTGCAAAATTCTGCACACTCTCTCTCTCCCTCTCTGTGTATATATGGAGGAGGGGACCGGAGAGGACTCTCACTCTCTCTCTCTCCCCCTCAGTGTGTGTATATATGGACAGGGGACTGGAGAGGACTCTCACTCACTCTCCCTCTCTCTCTGTGTATATATGGAGAGGGGACTGGAGAGGACTCTCACTCACTCTCTCTCTCACTCTTTCTCTCTCTCTCTCTCTCTCTCTTTCTCTCTCTCTCTCTCTCACACTCTCTCTCTCTCTCTCTCCTCTCTCCTCTCTCTCTCTATCTCTCCCCCCCCCTCAGTGTGTGTATATATGGAGGAGGGGACCGGAGAGGTCAGATCAACCTGGTGAAGCGTGGGGTGGACATTGTGATCGCTACACCAGGCCGCTTGAATGATCTACAGATGAACGACCTCATCAATCTGCGTTCCATCACCTACTTGGTGAGCTGTTTGTGTGGGGGGTGGGCAAAATCAGTTTGTATGTGTGCGAGAGAGAGCGTGTACACATTACATAAAAAAAATGTATCCCATGATAGGCCCACGTTAATTGTGATTTGCAAATTTAAAATGATGTTGCAAAATGCATCTGTAGGCCCTGCAGTCCTAAAGAAAAGCATGAAAAGAGGAGTCTTCAATAATGGTGATCTATTTTTTGAATACATTTGTGACCGCGACCAGCGATTGTGACCACATGTCTCAACGTAATTTTCCAGATTTACCATATTCTGAAAGTACAGAATGTACACTACACTTTCAAATTATGTGTCATACGTTGAAATCAGAATTTTTTTGAAGAAGTGCTCATTTGAGTCTTTTAAAACCTCTTTATTTCTTAGTGCGTCAAGCTGAGATAACGGCTCTCTAACATAGTCTAGAATTGAACACCTCTGCAGGTCTGTCCTGGGCGTGAACAATAGGGAGGTGTAGTGGTTACGTCATTGTTGTTTCCGGTTGGTCCACCTTGCTTCAAATCGCAATGTATTTCCCCATTGCCCATTTCTAAATCGTCTCGTTTAAAACAAAACATTTGCATGGTGTACCTTTCTGTGCGTATTCATCCACAATCTATAGCTCAACATGAAAATATTAGCAATTAATCGTAAAATAATTACATATTTTATTTCAACCAAAAATGCTTAACCTCTTAACACATTCCCTGCCATAACTTATATCCATCAATATAGCCAGTCTGCCACCACTGTAAGCTATGGAGATGTTCACCTTCTTTGCAGGGCTAATACCTTCATAATAGAAAACAATGTGTTGTCATCCAAGGGTTCAAATCGGATACAATGGTCCAAGAACGTGGTGTGCCGCAAGGTTCAACCCTTGGTCCACTTCTTTTTTCAATATTTATAAATAATATACCTTCTGTTTGTTCTGATTGCAGCGTTCATCTTTATGCAGATTATAGTGTTGTATACATCCAAAAATAATGTAGCACAGATTCAATCAGCCTTACAATATGACTTTAAGACACTACAGAAATGGCTTGCTGAAAATAAACTAATAATAAACAAAACCAAATCGCACTTTATGATTTTTGGTACTCGGAAAAGACTGAAGGCAACCGAATCTAAGGCATGCGTTATCTTATGTGCCGATAATACACCTCTGCATAAAGCTGAACGCATCAAGTATTTGGGAGTATGGCTTGACCCCAAACTCTCATTCAATTTCCATATTACCTCTACTGTTATTAAAATGAATCGCAGCATTGGAGCCCTTTATAGAGCTAGACATTGTTTTTCCTTCACTGTTAGAAAGAGACTTGCACAACAACTTATTTTGCCATTAATGGACTATGCTGATGTTGTCTATCAAGCTGCCTCCAAAACCCATTTATCACCTCTAAATGTGGCTTACAATAGACTATGCAGATTTGTTCTTGACTGTCCGTTCACAACCCACCATTGCACTATGTATCAAACCTTAGACTGGCCTTCTCCTACTTTAAGAAGACAGAGACATTGACTGCAATTGATTTTCAAATGTATCCATTCTGACTATCCTGCTTATCTGAAACAGTTGATGGTCCCTTTCTCTTGCACTTATCGTCTAAGACACTGTACAGTATTTTTTCACAGTTTCTCCATTTTCAAAAGCAATGGCCAAGAAGTCTTTCATGTTCAAAGCCCCTTCGGACTGGAACAATCTTCCGGTGACCATTCGATCCATATCTTCATTTTACCTCTTTAAAAATGCTCTTTAGGGGGGGCAGGTGGCGCACAGAGATTACGTTCGTCACCAACACCGGGAGACACTAGGATTCGCCTGTTCGAATCCAGCTCCCGGCGTTGCTATCAGCTTGGCTGGCCTCTCACACTGATACAATTGGCTGTATCAGGGGGTGGGAAAGCTGAAGGGTGTGTCCTGGGCGTTGTGGACAGCGACCCCTACAGTTCGGTCGGGGCGCCTGCTCAGCGAGGGTTGGAACTGAGGAAAGATAGTGTGCCCTCCCACACGCTACACTCTCCCCGGTGAGAACCTGCGCGGCCAGGTTGGCCTGCCCCAGGCTGCACATGCGTCGGAGGAAAGCATGTGACAGTCTCCGGTCTCCCGGACCAACAGTAGGGGAAAGTACGCAACAACCAGGAAGGGTGGGATGGGAGAAAAATCTGGAAAAAGGAGGGGAAGAAAGATAAAAAAAAAAAAAAAATGCTCTCTGTTCTAATTTGATAGTCAAGTGTACATGCTTCCTTGGTGGGGCTCCTGCGCTGGTGAGGGGACGTGGGGCACAGCCGTCCTTTATGCGGGTGTTACGGGTTAGCTAGTTGGCTCTACTCCTATTTTTAGGCAGGGGGGGCCGATGGGTTGATTTGGGCGCCCATTGGGCGGGTTGATTGCTCCTCTTCTCCTGCCAGTCCTGGAGCTCAATTTCTATTACATCCTGTATTATACTCACCCTTTGAATGTTTTGTTGGGCCTTTCTCGCGGCGGCTGCCTGGCGGTGTCATCGCAGGGTAAGCATATTTGTTTGCCCTGCGGTGGCAACGTCATGTGACTGCCGTGGAGTGGGCCTCTTATGATGGAGATTGAGACATATCCTCTTATCCTCTTATAATGAGACATATCCTCTTACAATGTGTACTTGTTCTGTTGTGTTTTTGTATGTCCTGTATTTATTTAATTTTTGTTGTTGTTGTGAAAACGAGATACTGTATCTCAATGTGGTTTTCCCAATAAAAGAATTTCAATATAACTTTTTAAATTGTATTGCTAAATTGACATTACTATGGCCCATTCAACATCGATTATCTATCGTTCAGGATGTAGGAACGTTATACTTTTTCTTTCATACATTGTTGTGTTAATACTGTCTAGAATATAAGTATGTTTTTATCGTTTTCTGCAGTAATTCCTAGAACGTGAGTTATAGGCCTAAACGCATATATATAGATTATCGATTGTCGCTTATTCCCTAGACACGCTATATAAAAAAATTCAACTGTATATGATCGTATACGTTATGCGTCATCATGCGCGGAGGAAAGGGGGGGGGGGTCGTTTATAATTCCGTGATCGTCAGTAAATGCTTTATGTAGTATGCAGGGCTCTACGCTAACCTTTTTCACTAGGGGCACAGGTGCTCCTAAATGAAAAAATTTAGGAGCACACAAAGAAATTTAGGAGCACCCAAAAATATTTAGGAGCACAGTGAAAATATGTCAAGTAACAGAGTTTTTATTTTTTTCAAAAATAAATGTATATTTGTACTGTGCGTGCATGTGCAAACGGGACACATCTGTGCAATAGCCCATACCACCAAAGTCACTGGCCCACTGTGCGTGTGTGTATCATCTGCATGTGCAAACGGGAATGGGACAGACATTTGAACTATTAATTAAGTGATTAATGCCTACTATGGCAAAGTTGTAGCCAACAACTAGGCCTAATAAGAAAAGCAGTGACATTGAACAAAAAGGAGACACTGGCTTTACAACCAGGGCCATCAGTAGAGGGGGGAGCTAGTGTTGCTCTTTTAGAAAAATAATCCTTTCAGGGTTGCCTATTGAAATACTGTACACCTCCAGTACAGTAGTTTGCGTGTCAGGTAGACCATTGATTGACAGTCGATTCTGCCAATTACGACGTCACACCGTTGCACTCTGGCCCCCGGCGCTGCAGCTGGTCCCTATTGCCACACCGCTTGCACTCTGGCCGTCCGGCGCTACAGCTGGACCCATTGCCCACCTCTGCGGTTGATAACGCTAGCCAAGTTAGCTGTACACACATACACAGTGGGCCAGTTGTAGGGGTGTAACAATGCATCGATCCTACTTTGCAATATTTACAAAACATGACATTGTTTTCGAACTCTAGCCATGGGGAAATGTTTAGCCAATTCACGTTAAATTTGTATGTCTTCCCTCCGGCTCCAGTGGGTGTAGCTTCGCTATCTACAGTGGCTACATTGGGTGCTACAGTGGGTGTAGCCTCGCTAGCTTGGCCAACTTCGCTAGCATGCTGGCTAGCGTCAGTATCTTGGTTAACGTTAACCATCACCTCTGTAACATGAGCTGCCTCGCCTGACTTCTCATTCTCCGGTATCTTTCGCTCAAAATAAAAATGAATGGGCTTCGACATGGCTGTATTATTGTTTGACTCGGACAGTGACGCAGCCGCTGATCATTACTTTCGGTTTCCAGTCGCGTGACCACAGGAAACTACTGTGATTGGAACGTTTATGCGGCTGTGAACTGTGGGACTTGTAGTTTTTTAACGATTCTCGCAGCGGAGAAAAAAAAGGACGAATGAGAGGCTGTACTCTGCACTCGCTGGCCCCACTCGCACACCGTGCGAGTACTTGATTTTGCATGTTCGCACGCACATATTTTTAGGGGCATATGCGAGCAATATGGTCGCACTGTAGAGCCCTGGTATGGGTGATATATTGATCAGATCGGTTTGCAGTGAAATGAATAAACAATTGGGCTGAAAATAACGTTAGTGTCCCCTTACCGTTCGCCGATGAGACTGGCGGTGAAATATCCCAAGTATAGGACGTCGATCGCCTAGGTCCATTTCCGGTTTGTATGTCGCAATAAATGCCGAAATCATATCGATTATTAAGTTTATAAAGCGATCGGTATGTACTATAGTGCAGGGATTAAAGCAAAAAAATCTCCTGACTGAACTTTTTTTCAGGCCAAGTCTATTCTTATTTTAACCTCCACTGTATTTTTTTTTTAATAGCGTTAGCGTTTTAAGGGGGCCTACTTGTAGAGCTACTGTCCTGACTGACTATAGACCCTACTGTTGTGGTTGTTGTGCCAGGCAGGGAGGCTGTGTGCTGGAGAGCGTGAATGCAAGTCTTGTGGCTAGCTTCTGATTGATGGCGAGCTAGCACCCTTTTCCCATTACTTTGAACCATGAACTAAAAGGCTTGCTATCATACAAACAAGGGACTAAACACGTTTCGCAATTATGCCACAACAATGTGGAACGCCCTACCCACAGCCGTAATTTTTTTTTAAATCCTCAGTGTTTCCCACAGGATTCAGTGAGACTGTGGTGGTGGGTGAACCTCTGCCCCTCCAGAGGGGTCCGGGGTAGGGCTGGGCGATATGACGATATTATATAAATATCGGGTACAGTTCATTAACGATACACTTTTTCAACGTATCGTGGATATCGTGATGTTTTGCCCAAGAGGATTGTGTCGCGTCAATCTGGTCCACACGTTACTCGTTCATATCTCAGCCTGTGCTGAGATATGCCCATTCCGCGGTCTGTTAATAAAGTTTTCAATCAGACAGATGTATGGAAAGGCTTTTATTATAACATTCGTTGTAGTAAAATCATTATGCCTCATTTAGTCATCCCGTGAAGCACTGGTCTCCTACTCGACGGCCGCGGGGAGCTAACGTTATAGTAGCTTTGTTGACGTTGTTCAGCACACGGGACATTCAGGAAGTCAAAAAATAATAACGCTTGCCGATTGGTGCTAAGAACAGCAGGGCTGGTGCAAGCGGTGTGACGTCATTGGCAGACTCGACTGTCAATCAAAATGATTATGTTTCCGTCAGAATGAATGAATGAAAACTGTATTAAAAGGTTGCAGAATGGGTACAATACAGTACAGGAGGATGAAGACCAGAAAAAGACTTTCGGCTTTTTTACATAAGGGTCCTCCATTTTCAATTCATCAAAACATTTAGAGACATACATATATACAGTAGTTTCATAAAAATGCTAAAATGCTATTTATTTATTTATTTATTTATTGATTGATTGATTTAAAACTTTAACATATTGCAGAATGGGTACAGTACAGCTCAATACATACAATTGTTAAGGGGATGCAGACCAGAGAAAGACTTTAGTCTTGTTTACATCAGGGTCCCCCATTTTCAATTCATCATATTTCATATCTAAATCATATAATATCTCATATGCAATATATAATCTAATAATCTAAATCTAATATAAAAATGCTAAATGCATGGGTATTTTATTTTGTCTTTAATGTTAGCTTGCAAACTCAAATACTGTCTTGGTAAGCCTCATAATGAATTGTTTGGGGTAAAAAAGAAAAACATCGTGATGTGTATCGTGTATCGCCGAAAGGTCAGAAAATATCGTGATATCATATTTAGGCCATATCGCCCAGCCCTAGTCCGGGGGCATGCTCCCTTGGATTCAATTTTAAAATTAAGAGGCTAGATCTATGATGATCTTTGTGCTCAAAACACAAAATCGACTAGACACTAGAGCAGGGGGGCCAACCAGTCAGATACTAAGAGCCACAAAAATTACTGTGGTACCACAAAGAGCCACACCATATACCAGCGTTTCTCAACCTTTTTTTTCAGTCACGGCACCCTTCATGTGTTTATAGGTCTCACCCTCTGGCCTCTGAAGTTGCTAATTTCTTTTTTATTTGGTCCTCACAGGGTTAAAAGTACCCTGTAAGACCCACGGTTGCAAAATTACAAAATCACTTTTATCCATTTAAAAAAATAATGTTTTATTTAAAAAATGTTAAAGGGGAACTATTTTACTATTTCTTTCACTATTTGGGCACTTTTACACAATTCCTGTGAGTCTATGGAACACCTAGGTTTTTTTTCAAAAAAAGATAATTCATTGTTTTGTATTTCTAATCAAGTACTCAAAAACCGCATTTTTCTACCTCAAGATCTTAAGCCGTTTTGAGGCTGGGCTCCAACCACTGTGTGGCCTGGTGCCAACTGCCACATCAACTGCCACATTATTATGCAGCTGAGAAATCTCTGACATCACAGATATGACTCAGTTCAGTGAGGGTGAATATTGTGAGAGGAGAATTGGAAGAATGCGCCAATATGAGAATTAGAGACATAGATCCTATTAATATAAGTCCACATAGCTAAGAAACAATGGTAAACACTGAAAAAGGCCATTTATAAGATAGTTCCCCTTTAAGCACATGTATAGTCAATTGGTCCTGTTGTTCAGCCTCACAATGCTATTTGATAGTAAATGTGTTTACCGTAATTCCTCTAATAGTAACCCCGGCTTGTATTTGTTTCAACTGTAGCGGGTACCAGGCTTGTATTAGGAGGAGGCATGTATAAAAGTGAGGCCTATATTTCTAATTTTCAAACCGATCATAATGAATAAATCAACATTTTGTGTCAGTTTGAACCCAGTAAAATGTAATGGGTTCATTTATTGAAACCAAGTACTGTATGAAATAGTAAACAGTGCAATTACAGGTGGTCACTGGTCATTTCAACATTTTCAACGTGAAATCAAGTAACTAGCTCAGTATGCAGCTCAGTATATTAGTAACCCGGCTTGTATTAGGAGGTCGGCTTATAATTGCTTAGCTCAAGAGCGCACCCGGCCATTAATAGAGACCCGGCTTGTATTTGAATACCGGTTACTATTGGAGGAATTACGGTATATGTCCCACTCTCTGGCCTCTGAAGTTGCTAATGTCTTTTTAATTTGGGCCTCACAGGGTTAACCTCTTAAGCCTGAGATATACAGTAAAAGTGTATATTTTCAGCATTACGTTTGTTCATTATTAGTGAAATATAAGATTATAGAAATCTCAGGGCATTGAGTCGGAAACCGGCGCATATTGACAGGAGGAAGTGGCACATCCAAAAGTGAGTGTAGTCTTTTGAAGGAAGAGACTCTGGGCTTTCAAATTTAGAAAAACTACCCTACCCAGCTCACACCAGCCCCTGTCAATCATCTGACTTCTGGATTAACTTTTTTATTTCTCTTATTTTTTGGGATTATCTCCCACAAACCTGAACGTTATTGCCATAAAACAGAACGCAGTTAGTTTCTCTACCTTTCTGTGAACGTCTTGCAAAAAACGGTGTTGCAATATGATGAAAAATGGTGGATACATTTACATTATAAAAAAGATGGCAGAATTCAGTACTGTATCTACAAAACCTTCTGTTTAATCATCTCCCCTTTATTCATTTGCTTAGATTTTTCAGGTCTGGTCAATTTTAGCATAGTGTTATTCACAGTCAAAGATAATTTTTTTTTTAAATAGAATTGATATTCTCCTTTGGTTCATTACAATTTACTCAAGCCTAGTAACAGACACACAGTAACAGTGGCACGGTGGTGTAGTGGTTAACACTGTCGCCTCACAGCAAGAAGGTCCAGGGTTCGATTCCCGCTTGGGGACCAGGTTTCCATGATGCCAGTTACCCAGGTGGGGTATCTTCCAGGCCTTTCTGTGTGGAGTTTGCATGTTCTCCCCGTGCTCGCAAGGGTTTCCCCCCCGATAAGATAAACCCAATGGAAAAACATGCACAACAACAAGATCGCTAACGCTGTGGCGTCCTTGACGAAGACGGACAGGAGCATTTGGATTGGTCCCCTGGCGCGGCTCACGTTGCGCCTGTCTGCTCCCGGCTGCCCTTGGGGGGGAAGGACGACGGGATGGGTTAATCGCAGAGACGAATCGCATACATGCATCGCATGCATGCCGATTAATGACCTCTGAGCAGGTCCTAAATTATTATTATTATTATTATACTATTTCTGACACTGATCCATATATGTCCCTAGATTCAGATACCAAGAACATGCAAATGGACCATTTACATTTTTTGTAAATGTTTATTCTACGTCCTTATGGAATGAGTGACATAAAAAAAAAAAAAAATTATGGATGGAAGAGCCGCACATTGACGGGCAAAGAGCCGCATGCGGCTCGCGAGCCGCGGGTTGGCCACCCCTGCACTAGAGCATACATTTGAGCCATCAAAGTAATTAAGCAAAAGTGGTTGCCTGTGTTGAACTAGAAGAAAAAATAATAGACTGGATTACTATTACGACTACTACCAGTGCCAATACTACTGATACATCCCTATTGGCAAACTTTATATAAAAAAATTAAAAAAGTAATTTTTTTTTTTTTTTTTTAACACTTTGGTTGCCTAAGGTTAAATTAATGATATACCATAGATTGCCAGCGCTATTTGTCTATGGAGAAAGTCCCCTTCTTTGCAGGGCTATAACTTTTTAAATTCTATTGCTACATTGCCATTATTAGGGCCCATTCAAAGTCCTATATGTATTGTTCATTGTGTAGCAACGTTAAACTTTTTCATTCACATATTCATAGTAAAGTATGGTCTAATGTATAAGTATGTTTTCATCTCTTTCTGCAGCTTTCTCCAGAACGTGATATATAGCCCCAAATGCATTATATTGATGATGAAATACAGTTTGATGGCAATCGGGGCGATATAAAAAATTCCAACTAGACGTACTTCTAGAAGTTACTACACGTCATCTGATGTTGACCGGATGGGCGAGGGGGCGTTTATAATTCCGTGGGCAGCGTTATACCAATCATCTAATGTGGGTCAAATGTTCATCATAGCAGTTAGTGTCGAACACGGTAATATTACACGCTAAAACTCACCCCAGTCTCCGCGGGCCGTTGGGCGATCAGCGTGGGGTAGACAGTTTTCCATTATGGGATGTTGAAATAGTCGGTCCATTTCCAGGTTGTATAATAATATATACGTCCAAATCATGTTGTTTTTTCGAGTTATTTGCAGCGATCGATGTTCACTGTGTGAAGACGGAGTCTCTCTAACATTAGCGAGTGCCCGGACCCCATATGGAGTGAGTCCTACCGGGTTAAAGGTTGACATCCGGTTTCGATCTGCCGATCGGCCACCAGATGGCGGTCTTGAACCGCTAGAGGATTGAGAGGAGATCACACTTGTGTCTCAGGCCAGCGGAGGGACATTATGGATCAGATCGCAGATTTTTGAAATATTGATATAAAGACGACGTAAAGCGTCCCCCGGCAACTTTAGCATCGCCAGCAAAGACGTCTAAAGACGCCCCCTGGCAGTCAAAGTGTTAATATACATTAAAATATTATATAAATATAATCAAATAGACGGAAATCCGTCTTGAGACGGAACACTTTAATGCCTGTATAGTGTCTGTAGGGAGCCTTGCGACAATGTCTGACGGCCGGCTGAATTTAATCGACGCACACCTCCAGCTTCCTGTTGTTCGAGTGTAACTCGCCCGACCATCCACCAGGCGGCGGTATTGAGCCGTCGTTGTATTGAGCCGTAGGGTCCAGCTGCAACGCCGGAGGTGTATATATGAATTATGAATGCCATGGCGATAATAATTAATAATTAATATCGCTGTACAGCGTGGTCTGGCGGTCAAAGCATGGCGGGCAATAACGTGTTACAGCGTGAATGGCGGTGGATGTGTTAAGCCTGGAGCCCTATTTTCTATTTTGAAAATCCGCCTAAAATATATACCTAAGTAAATGGAATATTGCTCCACTTCTACAAGGTCCATTTGCATATTCTTGGTATCTAGGGACATATATGGACCTCAGTGAATGTATTCCCAGTGTCAGAAATATTGTGTCTATTACTAGGCTTGCTTAAATTGTGATGAAACAAAGGAGAATATGAATTATGATTTTTCTTTGCATTTTTGACAGTGAATAACACCATGCTAAAAATGACCAGACATAAGAAACGGCCACTGATCTCGTTCAGTACCTTCTTGAGATCATGTGTACAAGAAATCTAAGGAAATTAATAAAGGGAAGATGATTAAACAGAAGTTTTTGTAGATACAGTACTGAATTCTGCCATCCGGACCCATGCAATTTGAAATATTATTATAGAATAACAGGCTTATAAATTACCTTATTATAGCCAATTCGCACATTTATGGATTGTGCCAAATCTTATATTTCAAAGTTAAATTTGGATTTAGTATCACCAGGCATGCATAAGAACAGATAATGAAATCTACTGTATGTACAGTAGCTTTTTAATTTGACAGGGTGCCACAATTTTGAAACTAATTTCAAATATAATTGTTGCTACATGCTAGAAATAGGGGAGACAAACTAACTGCGCTCCCATATATGCCAATAACGTTACGTTTTGTGGTTTATTATCCAGAGTAATAAGAGATATTAAAAAAATGCATACAGAAGTAATTTGCTTGAAACCCCATAGAGGCCTTTGGGAAGTGTCGTTCCAAGAAATTCCAACGCTCATCGAAAGCTCTTTGTCCTCTTCAAAATGGATGCAAAAAAACTACAATTCTCAACGAATTTTTTTTCCAAAATGGTCGGCTTTCGCGACCAAAACAATAGTAAAACGAAAATCTATCTAACACTTTAACCCATTGGCAGAGGTGCGTTCCTCATATCAACACTGATTGCATGTGCGCTCCCGCACGCGCATAAATGTTACCTCGCGCACATGTATAATAATAAACTTTATTTGTATAGCCTTTCATACAGAAACTGCAGCTCAAAGTGCTTCACAACAGAAAAAAGACAGGCATAAAATGAGCACATAAAGTGCAGACATATAAAATCACAGTTTTTTACATTAGGATCTAACATCCCAACAGGCCACCTTGTTTGATTCAGTTTTAAATAAACAATAATAAAAAGCCACTGTGTAGTGTGGTAGACACAGCTCCCTGCCCCCTCCCCTCAGGTTTGGTGTGAACGATGGTCTGATTCAGGCAGAGCAGAGTCATAGAATATGGCTCTGAGGCAGAGCACCGTTTACACCTGTGAATGTGATTGCCATGAAATGGGTTGCATCCCATCCCTAGAGGCAATTAGTCTCATTGTCTCACAAAACAAACGGACGTAGTTGAAGACAGTAGTAGACACCGGCCTAACGAGCGGCTATTGTTATGATAATGAGTAGGTAGCGCCGGCAGGCAGGTAAACGACGCAGAGAGTCGAGTGCAGCGCGGTCTTGAGTGCATGCGCGCACACATCCGTGCATGTGCGTGCACGCGCTTCTGCTCAAATCTTTGAGTGCAATCCCGTCCCATGAAGAACGCATCCCTGCCTATTGGTAAACTAACGTATTTATGATGATATACATTATAACTGCTGTTGTGACATGGTTATGATGTTTATACTTGAATATGTTTGAAAAATAAAACTATACTTTTGTCAGACAGTCTAGACAGATTGATTTATGACATGATGTAATTTGCGGTCCGCCGATGGACCGCACGGGTGGAAGAGGTTAACATGATTGAGTTTGACTGAAAATCGCAGGTCTGAATGGCAATGGGGCTAACGCAGGGGTCGGCAACCTGCGGCTCTGAGGCCGCATGCAGCTCTTTAGCCAATCAGCTGCGGCTCCCTGGCCCAAAAGAAATTAAAAAAAAAAAAAAAATCTTATTTTGGAGATCGATGTCATACTGTGACACTGAAATGAAAAAATATTTCATCAACTAAGATATTTAGTCAACAAAAGGCTTACCTGTATGCCTGATATGTGGTGCGAAATTTGCGAACAACGAAACATTTTTATTTTATAGATTTTCCACAAATAAGGGAAGGACTTGTAATGGGAATTATTAAAGGACAAACGATGAGCCGTTTACATTAATCATACTGAGTCATTATTAATAATAATAAGAAGGTTTATTTAATAAAGAAAGTCATGACAGCGTGGCCACGCTGCCAGGCCAGTCACCCGCCAGAGACAGACATGTTTACCCCCTAGCGTCTGACAGGGACTGACCTAGAGCCTTGGTCAGACATACAATTGAATACATGAAATGACGTAGAAGAAAACAAAATGGCTGGTTAGAGAAATTAATAATACGACTACGTTATGGCTAAGCCTGGAAGGAAAACAGCGCTCCATCTTACAGTTCCCATGACCTTGGGTTCTGGCTCTATGGCTGGTAGAAACAGCAACTTCGTTATGACAAAGAAAATGATAGAGTATCTTAAAGAGACATACACACATTAACCAGTAAATCTGGTCGGAGTGAAACTCAAGCTGTATGACATGATAAAACAACAGATATATAAGAACATGATAATATATTTCCACGACAGACTCTAATAGAGCTGCATAGTTCAGGGTTTTATTTCAAAGTAGGTCTACAGATGCCAGTGTTTTTTTCTCCTTTTCTGTGTTTTATTTTAAAGTAGGTCTACACATGGTAGTCTTTTTTCAAAGTGGACTACTTTTTATTTGATAAATGTTCCACAAATAAGGGAAGGACTCAAATATACCTTAATAGTTCAGGGTTTTATTTCAAAGTCGGTCTACAGACACCAGTGTTTTGTCTCCTCTTCTGTGTTTTATTTAAAAATAGGTCTACACAACCAGTATTTTTTCTCCTTCATAAGAGTTTGAGGTTTTCCTTTGTTATAACAGGTAAAAACGGCAATAAAAAGTCAAATGTTATTTTTGTTGCTTTATAATCCCATTAATGCAACAAACTGTGTTATAAAGTATAATAAATCGCAAATTACTTTGGGTATGCAATTGTCAGGCGTTTTATGCTAAATGTGGGGTATGCTTGGGGATATATAAAATGTTATACACTTATCTTCATTTGAAGGGTAAATAGGTTGTGCGGCTCCCTGAGCATTTTATTTTGTGGGACTGGGGAAAAGTGTCTATTTTGATAGTAAAGGTTGCTGACCCCTGGGCTAACGTTAGCTAAACTGCAAACACTGGTTTCTACTTTCAAGTTTCAAGTTTCTTTAATAGTTGTCATACAGAAGTACAGAATACTTTCATACAAAATGCTTCTTACTGTTACGCTCCAGAGACTGTGCTAGACAAGATAGTATCAAATAACATAGTATAGCATGTAATTTAGAAGAAGAAAATGAGGTCACAGTGTTCGGTATAGACATATGTACAATGTTCTGAGTTACCATATAATATACAATACTATGCAGTGTACTAATGTACAGTACTATCTAGTGCAAAGCAGAAATGGGATGAGGTACAATTTAGGTACAATTTACAGTAAGGTGTACGAGTTGTAGTGCAATCCTTCATCAATAAATATAAAGTGTGGGGAGTGGGTGCTACAGTGTGTTTGTTTAAAGTGGGTGTGTGCTATAAAGTGTGTGGAGTGGGTGCTACAGTGTGTTTGTTTAAAGTGAGTGTGTGCGTGTGGATGTGTGTGCTATGTGCGTTTGGTGGTTGTTGTTGTGTAGTGTTCATTCATTGTTCGTTTAGCAGCCTGATGGCCTGGGGATAGATACTTTGTACTTTCTACTTTGTCAGTATTCCAATGTACAGTGTACAATGTGTGTGTCCCCTACCCAACCCCCCCCCCCCCCCCACCTCCAATGTACATTTTATTTTAATTTGATTGCGCTTTTGTTTTTAAATTGTCTGTTTATACTATGTTTTTAATTAACTGTTCTATTTTTATCTTGTTTTTATTCTGTATTTTATTTTATTTGTTTTACTAATAACTATTTTATTTCTATTTTTTTAACTGTTTTAACCATGTAGTGTAGCACTTTGGGATCCCAGTGAACAAAAAGTGCATTACAAATCCAATCTATTATTATTATTATTATTATTATTATTATTATTATTATTATTATTATTATTATTATTATTATTATTATTATTATTATGTGTGGCTGCCGCCCTGGCGGACATTTGTGCTCTACTGAGTGCACCTTTCTAGTCTAGAGAGAGAGCGCTGATTCCCCGTAGCTGAGCAGGGTTGCATTTTGTCAACACAAGTTGGAACCCTGGAGGAAGCGATATAAGGAAACGAATTGCCAATAAATGTGAAGTTATCTTTGAACCTGTTGCAGGGAATATGCCTCCACATATTTTAGGGATGCACCGATATGAAAATTGGCCACCGATACCGATTGTTCAACTAACACAATCGGCTGATACCGATACCGATACTTGTGGCAAAAAACAAGTATTTGTAATTTTCATTTTTTTTTTATTTTTTTTTTTTAATGAAACTACTGTATATTTGTATGTGTATTTGTAGGCCTCTTTACTTACTTAAAAAAAGGAAACATCAAGAAATATGTTTATGGTATTAATTCCACCATGCCATATAGCACTATCCCTCTCCCAGTATCGTCTGGCGGCCTGCAGATGGTTACTATTCTCTCAACCAGAGCTCTCAGCCAATGCAATAGAACCATTTTGATTGACAGTCGATTCGGCCAATTACGCCACACCGCTAGCACCCACCTCCTGCTGTTCTTACCACCAATCGGCAAGCGTTTATTCATTTTCTACTTCTGGGCATGCCGCCATTGATCTGCTTGCGAGAGCACAACAAACTTAACGTAGCTAATACGTTAGCTGCCCGGCCCGCCGACCAGCGCTCCACAGCATGACCAAATGAGACATAATGATTTTACTGCAACAAATGTTATAATAAAACAAAGCCTTTCTATACATTTGTCTGGTTGAAAACTTTATTAGCAGATTGCAGAATGGGTAGTTGGGTACGGAATGAGCAACGGAATGGAACTGAGCTATGAACGGAGTAATGCCTTGCTTACTGCTATCTTCGGGTAAATAATATGCTGATATTGAACGTGTAACACTAACTATATAACGTTAATGGCACAAAACAAATGTTTGTGTCATTTTAACAGCAGATACTTTCTTAAATGCCATCTTCCCGAGAGGGTGTTGACGGGGAGCTGTGATGGGTTTGCTTGTTTGTGTTATTAATAGCATTGAACAGCTAACCGAAAGCTAGCGTTAACTAACGTTAAAGGTTTAGCCTTAACGTTACCTTGGCTAAAGTTGGGGCTATTCATAATCCAGCAATAATGGCTGCAGACCTGCAAGCAAAGTACAGCAAGTTGGCAAAGGAGTATTCTAACGTAAATCACATTTTCACCAGTAACGTTAGTCTTCCATCTCCCGGTAGCTAATGCTAGCTAACCTAGCTCATGTTAGCGTCGTCACTGAGCGACCACCTCGCGTACACAATTAATGACATGTTGCGGACAGCCATATCGGTGACAATGTTTAGCTTTTAGTGCCAAATGATAAGAGTCTGAAGCGGAGTCTCAAAAGAGAATGTTGAATATTTAGTAGTAACTTTGATGCAGTAGCTTGTGTGTGTGGGGGACTGGGGCCGGCGCTGTGCAGGATGCGACTGAACTTATCGGCTACTGCCATCGGCACATCCGAGCTTATCGGCCGATAGGCCGATTGCAGTCAACAAGGCACTTATCGGCCGATACCGATACCCGACCGATACATCGGTGCACCCCTAACATATTTGGTCAAATCAAATGCGAAATAGTAAAATATCAGAGCACAATCAAAAATGCGATTGCAGGGTTTTCTTGTAGGCTAAAGAACGGGTGATGTAAGACCTCATGTGCGTCTCATGTTACAAACTTGACCTTGTGAGCAGAGCGCATCTCATTTACATTTAAAGGTTCATTGTTTGTAAACATTAGAACGGACACGTGACACACACACACACACACAGTTGCAACTCACCACCGCCGCATCATATTGACACCGAGCACAGACGACCCATTACCTGCCGGCCGCGGTAGATGCAGTGTATTTTGTTAGCCGCCAGGTGGCGGGCAGACCTTAAATTCTAATCGCCAAAGAATAAATCTACAAGCCAATGGCGCTGGGCGTGTAACTATTTTGTACCCCGAGTACAGCTCAATACTAACAACTGCTAAGAGGATGCAGACCAGAAAAAGTCTCTCTCATAATAGTTAACGAGCATCAAGTCTCATTCATAATAGTTAACGAGCATCAAGTCTCATTCATAATAGTTAACTAGCATCATTGGACCCACCACTGGTGATTTGCATCATTCTATAATGACAATATAAATACCATGAAGATATAGGCTACATAATGTGTAGGAAATATTGTTGGGTAAATAATTGTCTAAACCTTGGGCAAAAGACTAGCTGTAAAATGTGGGACAATCAGTCCAATCTATAAGAGGAAGTAGTTTGTATAAGAGATTCATTATTCATTATCGAACCCGACGGGGTCCAGAAAAAATAAGAGAAAACACAGAATAAATTACACACAAAGACAATAACAGATGAAGATTTTAAAAAGAAGAAATATACCTGACTGTCCTGATTGTGATTATGTGATTTATGATTACGTATATGTGTGCCTGCCTATACGGTGCTTATACATGTATGGGCTTTGATTTTCCCCTGTACACTGTTTTTTTTTGTTTTTTTATAGATGCACGAATGCCTAGTGAATACATACAGAATATGTTTTAAACTTTTTATATTAGCTTTAATGTCCTATTTTTTCTGTTTCTTTTCTGGCTTAAACATCTAGCCCAGGGACTACAACTGAAAACTAGCAACCCTGCTAATGTTGGCATATTTACAGTTTTTTTTTATTTGTATTATTTATAAATGTATAACTGTTGATTGATATACACTGTCCCTGGTCAAATAAACTGAGTAAACTAAACTACAGTACTTACAGCTGGGGTTCATTATATTGACAGCCCTAGTACACAGAGGACGTGTCTTTGTAACTGCTCCTATGCTGTGTGTATAAGGTGCTGGATGAGGCAGATCGTATGTTGGACATGGGCTTTGAGCCTCAGATAATGAAGATTCTGTTGGACGTCCGCCCAGACCGACAGACACTCATGACCAGGTAAGACACCTGAATGTGAACCATAACCGCAATCTATTGGTATTTGGTAGTAATTAGGAATGGTCGATAATTATCGGGTCGATAATTATCGGGCCGATATCAGCAATTATGACGTCATCCCCGATAAACCCGATAACATTATTGATAGCTCCGATAATATATAATACATCTTTTGGTTAAAAGAAATCCGGTGTGGGTGGATTGGGATGAAGGGTGTTTGTTTTTACTCTAGGCTCCTCCCGTTTTGCCAGTACTGTGGTACAACTGATGGCGTGTGGTTTAGGAAGAGGGAGTTTTTCACAAATCCAGCGCTCCCTTTCTCATGCCTGGCTGTGACGTAGCCACGTAAGTTTCAGAAGCAGCACAGATAGTAAACAAACATGGCGGCGTTGGTAGTGTGGGACTTTTTCAAAGTTTCAGAGAAAAACAGTTCGCTTGCTATTTGTAACAAATGCAGAAGTTCCACGAGGAGGGAAAGGGGCAACAAGCTATAACGCATCCAACCTAATAAGTCACCTGAAAACATCACCCACCGCTACGATGGTGTATTCAAATCCGATGACGCGCGAGTAGCTAAAGGCTAAGCTGCTGCGAATCCAAAGCCAGCTGCAAAGGAACCGGCGCGGCTTGTACCTATGGACGAGGTTGCAAAATTAAAGACGTTTGACAGAGATGATTTGTTTGGTTTATTTAATTCTTTTTGAGGCGTGCTGTCCTATAAATGCCAAGTAATAGTTGTTTCATGGACCAAGACCACAACAGTCTCCTCTCCTATAGTGTCAAATGTGTTATCTGCTGACAAAGCACAATACCTGTTGGTTTTTAGTTCACTCATTGTTCAGGGAAACACATTGTTAATGAGATTGACAGATTGTGAATTTTGTGATTGACTCAAATTATATTTATTTGGAAAAATAAATATAGTCACTTTATTTGAAGAGTCAAAACTGTTCTCTTGGCTTTGTTTTGTTCATAGTAGTAACGTTCATGTCATGATAAATCTGGTTAGGTCAAAACTACAGGAATACATTAAAAAAAAATTATAATAAATATACCGGTATATATTGTCGGGTATCGACCTTGAGGAGCAGAAAGTTATCGGTATCGATATCGGGTTAAAAAAATCAATATCGTGCACCCCTAGTAGTAATGCCTAGTGTTTGTTTTTGTAGTAGTGCTTACTGCATCAGGGCATTTCAGATCAATGTCTGGAAAGTTATCAGTCACAGAAATGTTACCTGACCTTCAAATAGTCTAAACTACACCCATCTGGTACTCCAACCAGGTTAAAACGGGCACTTCAGTTTAGTTTTTCAGACGCTATTTGACTGAGGTCTGAGATGTAAATCCCTACCCACTTTCAAAACCGCTCTCAAAGAGCACCTACGGGTGGCTGCAATTAGAAACTGGCCCCGGTAAATGTCCAAACCCCAACCCCCACCCACCCCCCTCCAATGTACAGTTGCTTATATATTTTTTTAATGATCTCTGTTACGAAGGATCAGATTAAACCGAATATATGTATTTATTGATTGATATATATTGCATAATATTTGTATATCGTCTGATATCCCTTGTGTATTCTTTGTACATATACACGGAATATCCCTTTAACCTAGTACAGACCATAATATTTCGTTCTCCTATTGGACAGCGGTCCCTTAGGCGCCACTGCCATACCCCCAGGGTCTGGTTCAAAGTCACCGCCGGGGCTTGTCTCAACATGCCCGGTTCTGCGCAAGAATACGAGACAGGAATAAGGCTGGTACTAGATTGTTCACCCAACGTATAAATACGGCGCAGGTGAATACAGCAGTTAGTTACCCAAAGTTAGTTAACCTAGAAACGCGTTACCCTCAAACGTAAAAGCCTTCATCACGAGTCAACGACCAAGTGAAGTGAGCAACCGTGCGTCTAAATAGAGCACTTATAACCGCGTGCGAATAGGACAGTAAAGGTGTCAGAGCTTAGTAGAATCACGTCAAGTTCGACCTAGTTAATGTGAAGTACCGCGCACCGGAGAATCTACACCGGTGAATGCAGAGCCCTTTCCAGCTGGATTATTGCTTTGGTCCTGTGGATGTTGGAGCGGAGGAGAATCGTCTACACCCCACTACTGTGTGGGATTTACCCGTGAGGAACATCACTCAAGCCCGTCTCTCGGAGAGGCTGGCCGGCTTTCACCTATGCTGCACGCATACTTGGATTACAGCTGCTGCTTTCGTCTGCCGATCAAGGGAGTAATGTACCGACTCCCGTAGCTGGAGCTTATTGATTCCCCGTTGATCCAGAGTTTGCATTCGAACATTTCCTCCCCTTGCTGGCCTACAACCGGAGGGACCCTACCAGTATCTCCCGCTGCCTTACTAGAGTACCATAGATATAATTCCTAAGATTCAGGTTGTATTCATTATCTCCTGCGTAATATGAGAATGGACATACGTTATTGATTTGCTTACGCACATTCCTTTGCCTTATAAGCGCACCCTACGTAAAGTATTGTTATATATACTATCATTGCTGCTAATAAATATTCTTAAACCCAGTTTTGTGTGGAACCGTGTCATTGTGGAGGTGTTCTCATCATATACCTGTGTACTGTATGGCCAGTAGTAATGTACATAAGACAGTAGTGGTTTAATGATACCATACTTATTAATACAGTCAGGGAATTGTACCCCTCAGTTACAATCTCTTTCTCTTAAACAGTACTGTATATTTGTATATCTTGTATGTCATAAATGTCTTGATGAATTGAAAATGGGGGACCCTGATGTAAACAAGACTAAAGTCTTTTTCTGCTCTGCATCCCCTTAACAATTGTTTGTATTGAGCCGTACTATATTGTACCCATTCTGCAATCTGTTAATAAAGTTTTCAATCAATCAGTCTATACTAAAAATGTGCTCTGCCTGCCAGAACAAACAAAGTTGGAGGTGTTGGTGCATCAGTGGGTTAAAGGAATATTCTGTAATGCCTTCCAAAATGGTGAACTCTAGGCAAAGGTGCCCCTCTTTGTGTTGCACTTTGTTTACATTTTATCCGGGTGGAAATCTGGTTGAGCTGCTTGTTCAGTTTGGCTCAGTGACTGGCCTGATTTGCAAATTGCCCTAAATATATTTTTATTCGCTTCATATTGGGATCCTTATATCCTCACTAATTTGTATATATTTATACCCAGTTTAATCACCTGTACATTGTATATTACTATTGAACTTTACTGTTACATTTGCACTCTGGTTGGAAGCCAAACTCGTACTTGTGCTGTATAATGACAATAAATTAAAATCTAATCTAATCCAGAAACCTCATAACTTGCCTTTTAATTTAGTATAATTGAATCGATCGTTCTTGGAAGGTAATTTTATCTGCAATGTTAAGATTTGACTCCTAGTCGTGACGTCTCTAGTGATGTGTGGTTTCCTCCTCACCTGTTGGCTCTCCAGCGCCACCTGGCCCACAGGAGTGAGGCGCTTGGCCAAGTCCTACCTGAAGAACCCTATGATGGTGTACGTAGGGACCCTGGACCTGGCGGTGAGTCCTACCTTAACCCTTGTGTGGTGTTAGGGTCCGAACGGACCTGTTTCAAGAATTTTAAATGCAATAATTGCCATTTTTTTAACGGAACAAGGCTTAGAGTACCATTTTAGCCAATTCTGAATCTCTTCTAGAAAAAAAGTTACATCTGTTAGGGTCCCGGTATAGAAAAATGGCTATAGACATCAGTTTGCTTCATAGAAATGCTACAGCTAGCTCTGTGGATCACATGTGGCTCAATCAGTGTTCATATTTTGACTAGACACTTCACCCCCCCCCCCCCCCCCCTTCATGGGAACAGGAACAAGAGCAGGTGTGAGGGAGGTGGAGAGGAGGAACAGAGTGATAGGGAGGTGGAGAGGGAGAGGAGGAAGAGTGATAGGGAGGTGGAGAGGGAGAGGAGGAAGAGTGATGGGGAGAGGAGGAACAGAGCGATAGGGAGGTGGAGAGGAGGAAGAGTGATAGGGAGAGGAGGAAGAGAGCGATAGGGAGGTGGAGAGGAGGAACAGAGTGATAGGGAGGTGGAGAGGGAGAGGAGGAACAGAGTGATAGGGAGGTGGAGAGGGAGAGGAGGAACAGAGTGATAGGGAGGTGGAGAGGGAGAGGAGGAACAGAGTGATATGGAGGTGGAGAGGAGGAAGAGAGTGAGAGAGAGGTGGAGAGGGAGAGGAGGAACAGAGTGATAGGGAGGTGAAGAGGGAGAGGAGGAACAGTGATATGGAGGTGGAGAGGAGGAAGAGAGTGAGAGAGAGGTGGAGAGGGAGAGGAGGAACAGAGTGATATGGAGGTGGAGAGGAGGAAGAGAGTGAGAGGGAGGTGGAGAGGGAGAGGAGGAACAGAGTGATGGGAAGGTGGAGAGGAGGAAGAGAGTGAGAGGAGGAACAGAGTGATATGAAGGTGGAGAGGGAGAGGAGGAAGAGTGATAGGGAGGTGGAGAGGAGGAAGAGAGTGATAGGGAGGTGGAGAGGGAGAGGAGGAACAGAGCGATAGGGAGAGGAGGAAGAGTGATGGGGAGAGGAGGAACAGAGTGATGGGAAGGTGGAGAGGAGGAAGAGAGTGAGAGGAGGAAGAGAGCGATAGGGAGGTGGAGAGGAGGAACAGAGTGATAGGGAGGTGGAGAGGAGGAAGAGAGTGAGGGAGTATGAGAGGAGGAACAGAGTGATAGGGAGGTGGAGAGGAGGAACAGAGTGATAGGGAGGTGGAGAGGAGGAAGAGAGTGAGGGAGTATGAGAGGAGGAACAGAGTGATAGGGAGGTGGAGAGGAGGAACAGAGTGATAGGGAGGTGGAGAGGAGGAACAGAGTGATAGGGAGTATGAGAGGAGGAACAGAGTGATAGGGAGGTGGAGAGGAGGAAGAGAGTGAGGGAGTATGAGAGGAGGAACAGAGTGATGGGGAGGAGGAACAGAGTGATAGGGAGGTGGAGAGGGAGAGGAGGAACGGGGTGATAGGGAGTATGAGAGGAGGAACAGAGTGATAGGGAGGTGGAGAAGAGGAAGAGAGTGATAGGGAGGTGGAGAGGGAGAGGAGGAACAGGGTGATAGGGAGGTGGAGAGGAGGAACAGAGGGAGGTGGAGAGGAGGAACAGCGATAGCGAGGTGGATAGGGAGAGGAGGAACAGAGCGATAGGAAGGTGGAGAAGAGGAAGAGAGTGATATGGAGAGGGAGAGGAGGAACAGGGTGATAGGGAGGTGGAGAGGAGGAACAGAGGGAGGTGGAGAGGAGGAACAGCGATAAAGAGGTGGATAGGGAGAGGAGGAACAGAGCGATGGGGAGGTGGAGAGGAGGAACAGCGATAGGGAGGTGGAGAGGGAGAGGAGGAACAGAGTGATAGGGAGGTGGAGAGGGAGAGGAGGAACAGAGCGATAGGGAGGTGGAGAGGGAGAGGAGGAACAGAGTGATAGGGAGGTGGAGAGGGAGAGAAGGAACAGAGTGATAGGGAGGTGGAGAGGGAGAGGAGGAACAGAGTGATATGGAGGTGGAGAGGGAGAGAAGGAATGGAGTGATAGGGAGGTGGAGTTGTTTTGTTCCTTGATTTATTTCCATAATACAGTTCTAAAACCCACAAAGCAGTTTACTCGGTGTCTTCATATTCAGATTGCATAAATATTTACCGATTTTCTTCAATATGGGGAACAGCATGAGTGAATATAATCCTATTTTAGAGTGAAAAATCTGTATATTGTCTTGGAGCCATATAAAATAATGTTTGATATAGGGACTGGTTATGATGAGCTAATGAGTTAGTAATTAAGTACAAAACTGGATAATAATTAGTGGTGGGGGGAAAAAATCGATACGTAGTAGTATCGCGATACTTTGCGTGGCGATACTGTATCGATACAGGGACGCCAAGTATCTATATTTAATTATTAATAAAAAAAATTAAAACTTTTCTTTTTGTATAAGGAAGTTGCATTGTTCATTTCAATACCTGTAATAGTACAGTAGTCCACTAAGGCTGAGCCCGAACGTTCGAACGTTCGTTCGTTAAGCTGACATTCGGACTTTAATTAATAAGTTCGAACGTTCGGTGAAAAAAAATAAAGCAGGCGCAACGACGGTGAGGCGATGTGAAGCGGCGCGTCCCCCGAGTGTGTGTTGCTTTTTCCCCCGAGTCGCTCGGCTCAACCAGTATGGTCTCTGCCGGGCTGTTGCTGGATACTCAACCAGAGCTCTAGTCTCAACCAATGCAATAGAACAATTTTGATTGAATGACAGGCGATTCTGCCAATTACGTCACACCGCTTGCACCCGCCTCTGCTGTTACCACCAATCGGCAAGCGTTTATTATTTTTTTTACTTCCGGCAATGCCGCCATTGATCTGCTTGAGAGAAGCATTAACGTAGCGTTAGCTCCCCGCAGAGGAAGTAAAAGTCGTAACAAGGTTTCCATAGGTGAACCTGCGGAAGGATCATTAATGAATACCAGCCTTTTTCGGCCACGGAGCGCGAGCTTCATGGCGGGAGGTGGTTGCGTTGGAAACAACTCTGGCCGAGGCGGCAGGCGTGTTGGGAGCCCGGCGGGACCCCCGCGCCGGTGTCTCTCTGTCTCTCTGCCGTCCCCCGTTCCGAGGTAGACGGTGGAAGGAGCCGAGGCGCGCGCCTCTCTCCTTCCCGTCGACCAAGAGTGAATACCTGTTATTGAACGTGTAACACTAACTATATAACGTTAATGCCACAAAACGAATGCCTTTGTTTATCTAGCCCCTTTTACGTGACAGCGGTGTGCAAGGGCTATTGTTTATCATAAAAAATTATATAAAAAAAAAATTTATAAAAAAAAGATTTTATTAAAAAATCTACAAAAAACGAACGTTCGTTCGATAAACCCTGGCGAACGTTCGAACCCTAAAAACAGGGTTCGGGCTCAGCCTTATAGTCCACACACACACTCACACACACATGTGCATTCAGTTAAGTTGGAAAATGACTGTAAAGGGGTCCCCACACGGCGAGCGATTTTAGCCAGGCGACCGATTTTTTTTAGCGAGCCGACAGACAGAATTGTATCGCCTTCATTGTTATGAATGAGAGAACACACACGGCAGGAGATTTTGAAGCGACGGTCGTCAAGCTATTTCTATCGCCTCGCTAAATATCGCCTCAATCCTATTTTTGAGGCGACGGCAGGCAGGACAATGAGGAAATAACATGACTTCTACAGTAGAAGAAGTTCTACTGGTGTATCATTTGTACACCTTTAATGTATCATTCAATTCATTCATTGATCAATAACCTTTTTTTTTTTTTAAATTTTTTTTATTATTGCAAAACAAAACTTATTAAAAGTCAGTACTCAACACACAATGTATAATGAAACTTTCAGTAAAGGTGGTTAAAATATATGCAAGTACAGAAACAGGATAAAACAAAAATAGTCAATAATAACATTTTAACCGTATACCGTGTATATCCAGCGAAGTTACAATTATATAAATGTTAGTATATAATATACCCCGAATACCTATTTTCTAAAACCCTACACACATATGCTCCAGCTCAAATCCCCCCCTCCCGGACCCCCTCTTGGATAGTACCTCCATTATCCCTCACTCCTAACCAGACATCACCATTATAGGCTAGCTTTTATTCTCTCCACCACTTCTAACCACATTAACATTTTGGATTCATTGAGCCCTAGAATTCTTGCTGTTGATATTTCTTGATATATCACATCAAGATATGTAAGAAACCACACTTTCCGGCACATTTTTTCCGGTTGAAACCAACGTGATGCAATCAGTTTTTTAGCTACTGTGATACCCGATAAAACCAATCTTTTTAGTTGTGGGTTCACTGCAAACTCAAAAACATCATTCAATAGCAATACAGCGGGGTGTACAGGTATATTCCAAAATACGAGTATTGATAATTGTTGGGACACATCTTCCCAGAATGTCTTAACTGGTGGGCAGTCCCAATACATGTGCATAAATGTTCCTTCGTCCCCATTTGTACATTGGGAGCATTTGGAGTTTTGTATAAGCCCCATTTTGCACAGCCTTATAGGAGTCAAGTATGTCCTGTGAATATAGTTCAGATTGATTTGTTGATGATCCGGGTTCCTTGATGTAAGTCGGACATTTGCCCAGGCTCCTTGCCAATCAAAGTCATTTTCCAGGTCTGGTATATCCCTCCTCCAGACATTGTCTAGTTGAAGGGTTTCGTACGAGGACGTTAGTAATTGTGAATAAAAACCTGATACAAAACCTCCCAATGTATTTCTGTCATAGAAAAATTTGTGGTATCTGTGGTGTTCAATTGGTATGTGTAATGGAACACCGTGGGATCTCATACAAAGTTTTAACTGTATGTAAAAAAGCCATGTGGACTCGGTGAGGTTAAACTTTATGCATATTTCGACATAACTACAGAGGCCCTTGTTATTAAAAATATCCCCTAATGAGTGTATGCCTCTTTCTTCCCATACAGGGAATCTTATAGGTCGTTTTCCCATTAAGAGAGCATTGTTATTGAATATGGGAGTGTGATTATGCCATGCTTGATTGTTAGGAAATTTCCTTTGAGTTTCCCGCCATGTCCTGATTGCATGGGTTATTATTGGGCCAAATTCTCGCTCACAATGCTTGATTGAAAGTTTAGTGTATGCTATGTCTTTCAATCTCTGTGGGGCTACTATGTTTTCTTCTAATTTTCTCCAAGATACCAAAGCCTCGGGGTCAAACCATATCTTCTTCAATGGTCTTAATGTGAAGGCATTAAAATATTGTAAAAAATCTGGGACTGCCATGCCACCGTCTGCTTTACTTCTCTGTGCGGTGGATCTTTTTATGCGAGGTGGTTTGTTATTCCAAATAAATTTGTATGTGGAGGTTTGTAATCTTTTCCAGTAGCCCTCTGGAGGAGGTAACGGAAGCATTGAGCTGAAGAAATTGATTCTTGGTAATACATCCATCTTAACTATTGATATCCTTGCCTGTACTGAGTTTTTAAGTTTTGCCCACCTGTCCAGGTCGTCCTTGATTTTGTTCTGTATTTTTGTGTAATTGTGCTTCACCGTTTGTCTTATGGTGGGGAATATTTCCACTCCCAAGCATCTGAAATGTTTTACCATCGGTATCGCACCTGGGAGGGTTATATCTTTTTTTGCAGGGGTGTTAAGTGGAAGGAAAGCCGACTTCGGCCAATTTATCTTAAATCCCGATAAATCACCAAAGTTCTCAATCAACTTGAGCAGATGAGGCAATGTGGTGTTGGGGTTTTGCATGAACAATATTACGTCGTCCGCATATAAACTAATTTTTTGTTGTGTGCCCTTGATTACGATTGGTTCTATGGATTGGGATTGTCTTATATATTGTGCTAAAGGCTCTAATGATAAATTGAATAGTCCGGGACTAAGAGGGCAACCCTGTCTGGCAGAGCGTGATACCGGAAAGATTTTGGAGATGATTGTGCCTGTTGTAATCATGGCCGATGGGTCCTTGTATAGTACTTTAATCATATCAATGAAACCTTTTCCTAACCCCATCCTTTCCAATACTGCCCATAGAAACGACCATTCCAACCTGTCAAATGCTTTCATAGCATCCAGGGATAGTATCGCCTTAGGTGTGATGTCCTCTTTGTCTGTATCTAGTACGTGCAGTATTCGCCTTATGTTATCATTGATCAGGCGACCTTTTATGAAGCCTGTTTGGTCCGTATGAACTAAAGACGTCATATGCTTTTGCAATCTGATGGCTAATATCTTAGAGTACAGTTTGACATCGGTTCCGAGGAGGCTTAAAGGACGGTAACTACCGCATTCAGTGGGGTCTTTGTCTTTTTTGTGAAGAACTGAAATGAGTGCGGTATTTTGGTGTTCGATGAAGCTTCCCTCTTTGACTGAGTATAAGATCATATTTAGTAATAAGGGTCCAAATATGTCCCAGCAAGAAATGTACATTTCTGATGGGATACCGTCAATTCCCGGAGCTTTGCCGTTTTTCATTCCGGATATGGCCTTCTTGAGTTCTTCTAATGTGATCGGTACTTCTAACTGTTTAGCGTCTTCATCTGTAAGTTTAGGGAGAGTAATTTGATTAAGATATGTGTCTAATTTGTCTTGATCAAAGGTCGTTTCTGAGTTATATAAATCGGAGTAGAATTCTTTGAATGTATCGTTTATTATTTTGGGTTCTGTTACTAGAGCTTGTTGTTTCCTAATGGCAGTTATATCTGCAAATTTTGCATTAATTCTTAGTCGCATGGCTAAAAGGTGACTAGGTTTAGAACCTTGGAAGTACTGCTGTTGTCTAGTGCTGCGTATTTGCAATTCCGATTTTTGTCTGTAAATTGCTTTGATCTCGGTCTTTAGAATGTTAACTTGGTTATCTAGTCTAGTAGAGTTGTTGTATTTTAAAGAATTAAAAAGCGTTGAGTAAAGCGTTTCTTTTTCAGACAGTTTTGTGTTTTGATTTTTGCGCAATATGGAGGTAAATCTATCCGAGAAATCCTTGATCATACTCTTTACCGACATCCATAATATTCTGGGATCTTGCACCGAGTTAGCATTAACTTGTAGGAATACTGTGAGAGCTTCTTTAATTTGTGTAATGAATTCCTTGTTGTTAAGCAGCATCGAATTAAAACGCCATCTTGGGGCCCGGGTAGATAATGTACCAAATGTTGCTTTCAGGATTAAGTAGCAGTGATCTGATAGCGCATTGGGTGTCATTTCCACTTCGTATTTATCAAATATTCTCGGGGATGCAAAGACGTAATCAATTCTGGATAGTGTGTTGTGTCTCGCCGAACGACAGGAGTACTTGCGGGTCAAGGGGTTAAGTGAACGCCATAAATCAGTTACTCCTGTTGATTTTGACCAATCTTTTAATGCTTTAGATGAATTCTTTTGTTCGCTGGAGAAGGAAAGGTAAGTTTTGTCCATCCTTGGGTTCCAAATGGCATTAAAATCCGCACCTATTATGTATGAGTACTCGGGATGGTTTAACATTTCTCCTGTTAGTGAAGTGAAGAAACCCACTTCGTACAAATTCGGGGCATATACCGCTGCCAATGCAATTTTCCTGTTATTGTGTATAATCCTAGCTATAGTTATGCGCCCCTCAGCATCCGACCATACCCCTTTCAATTCGATATTTAATTTGCGTCTGACGACTATGGCTACCCCTCTAGTTCTCGTAGCAAAAGAAGAGTGACCAATATTATGGTATATGTTATCCGCTAACGTATTTATGTCTCCCTCTAAAATGTGCGTTTCGCTTAATAGTGCCACGTCCACATGTTCTTTTTTCATCAGTGTAAGCACGCTTTTGCGCTTGTGTTGTTTGTTTATCCCACCGGTGTTCCATACCATTATATTCAAACTAGCCATAGTCTATGCATGTTTTCGTGTAGTTTTTGGTAATGTTTCTGGAGTATGAAGCTACAATAGATGCACATCCAATTAATGAGGTCCCGTTGAGAGCTGAGCTTAAAAACATATATATATACAAATAAAAATCCCCTATTTTCCCCTCTCCCAGAAAGTCGAACATGCCTGTGTTCCAAGAACACATCCTCCGCGATTGACTTTCTCCCATGGTCCACCGGATTGCCCAACCTGAGCATTGTAATCCTAATTTTCCTATGCTCATTGCCATAGGATCTAACATTTCCATTCTATTGCAATAGAATGTCGCTTTTGGTCTTGCACCTTCCCTTACTGTAATGAAGTATTGTGATAAATAACTAAAGATAAAAATAAAAAATAAAATAAAAAGAGAATAAACCTTTATCGACATATTCCTTTGAACCCTCCACCAACGTGTGAGGGAGAAAAAAAAAAGGAAAAGATTGTAGATCAGTATTGACACTTAATGTGAAGAACATTGGAAAAGAATAATGTAAGTTACAATATATTTAAAAAATATATAGTAATATTGACACCTTAATGTGAAGAACATTGGAAAAGAACAATGTAAGTTAAATTATATTTAAAAAATATAGGGTGATGAGAAGAAAAAATTTAATAAAATAAAAATCAATGGAAAGATATAGATAATGAATAAGAGATAAATAATTATCAACGTGGAGAAGCCACTAGAACCGATTTAACTGATTAGATAAGATAGAAAAGCAGCGCCTTTTAGCGCTTCAATGTGCCTTTAATGGAGTGATTACTTAAATTGTTAGAATAACCTTGCTGTGCCCATACGTTTATGTGTGGATAATTTTAAAGTATTATTAAGGGCTGATTGCACTTCATTTAATTTATATATGCTATGTGTATGCACACCGAATGTTATTGTTAGAGTTGTATGCTTCGTTGTCATGGTGCCTTATATTCTAGAAGGTTGTAGAATATACTATTGCCTAGACTATTTTACTTCGTTGTCATGGTGCCTTATATTCTAGAAGGTTGTAGAATATACTAGTGCCTAGACTCTTTTACATTCCAGAATGATCTAAGAGACCCAGGGCATTTGAGCGATAAACCCAGAATATTCCAGATAGATCTTTTTGCATTGATATTTATTTATTTGTCCCCTCAGAGACCAGAGACTGAAATTATAATGTATTATGAATCGTATTATACACAGTAAACATTGTTATAGACGACTTGCATATCGTTTGCTACTTTGATGAACACAGCAATGTTATTCCAACACTGGTGGAATGACCTCATTGATGAACACAATAAAGTCATTCCTACACTGGTATATATTTAGAGAGAGGCTTAACTGATTCCGGCATTTCCGTCATGCTTTGGGTTATTTGCTGCATTTTGAATCAGGAAATCCTCAGCATCGAAGGGTGTAAATGGACCTGACCTGCGGCCGTTATTGTCCAAGTATGATAACAGCGCCGGATATGCTAGCCTTGGCTTGTGGCCGGCTGTGTACAGCTTTTGCATCACAACTTTGTATGGTTGACGTCGGATGATGGCCTCTCTGCTCAAATCTTCGTAGATAAATATTGGATTATCACCATACTTCATCTTCCCACGTTGGTTGCGAGCATATTTGATGATTTCATCCCTTGTTGTAGTTTTCCTCAGAGTGACAATGATGACTCTCGGCCCGTTGGTATTTTGCCCCTGGGAACCAATTCTGTAAACTTGTTCCACTTCTGGCACTTTGTTTGGATCGGAGTTATTCAAAATCTTTGATAACTCGTTTGGAAAGTTGATGTCATCGCAGTTCACTGATTCATCAAGCCCCACTATGCGGATGTTATTCCGCCTGTGGTAACGATGGGTTTCTAGTTGCCTCTCCATCACTTCGTTTTTAAGCAATTTTATTTCCCTCCGGTATTCATCTTTAACTTTTTCCATCTCTTCTCCCATCACTGTCATGATACCTTCGTTCGCCTTGACTGCTTTTGTGTTTTCTGTCACCGAAATCTCCACTGTCGTGATTCGCTCTGACTGTGCATCGAACGCTTTCTTGACTTCTTCTAATTTCAATCAATCAATAACCTATGTATTACCATGCTACTTATGTTCATTATTATTAACGGGAACAATTTAAATAAATAACGTTAGTTTGAGAAGCTATAGTGGCCGCTTGTCATTAACTAATAAATGAACAATGCGCCACGATGCACCTACTAGTGTTTTAATACTCGGGTAACAAAATACGTTGTGGATGTTGACAGAGTTTAATGTCCAGGCTGCAGCTGATGTAGTTTGTAAGGTTTATTGTCCAAAGAAAATTATGGTTGAGAACAAAACAGTTTGCGTCTTCCGTGAAAAAAACATTCTCTTTCAGCAGCTGCATAACAATACTTGTCCAATCGGTGGTAATGAACGTATCGTAGCGATCAGGCATGCAGTAATGTCAGGAAGAATGAGGAGAGGTTGTATTCGTATATGGTGGTTTAATTCCAGCTCAATATGGGTTTTACAGGTTAATACTCTCTCGTACTGCACAACACAGCTACCTGAGTGCTAACCCGCTTCACGACAACCTAACGTCCGGTCCCGGCGGTCCGCCCTCCTATATCTCCCGGGGGGAAACAACACCCCCAGCTAAACAGAGCGACACATAGCTTATGCATATCATTATACCTGAGAACGGTCGCCTCTGGTGTGGGGGGCTAAGCGATTGTCATTGAGCGACAGGCGATCACATCGCCAGGCGACGTCTGTCGCCTGCCGTGTGCAGACCACTTAATACAAACAGTTCAGTTTGTCAGGTACATGCAACACAGATTAGTGTTTACATCTGTCTGCTTGAGAAAATACCATGTTCTGCAATAGAAAATTATTGAAGTGAGATGAACAGACTGAACTTTATTTTATTAGATAAAACATGTTGACAAAGTTTTACTTTGCAGTTGAAAAAAGGTAATAAATGAAATTTCCACTCTTATCAAATCACAACTTTGGCTTGAATTTGGTCGTAAAAACCTTTCTTATAAACGAGGCCCCTGAGTACTTTAATCATAAAGTCAACATCTTTGGGGCGGTTGGGTAGTGGAGATTGCGCTCGTCACCAATGCAAGAGGCTGCGGTCTCGACTCCCGGAGTCAGCATTTCCCTGCGGCTTTCGCCGGTCGTCATACTAACTCGTTTGGCTGAGTTAGGGGGAGGGAAGTCGTGGGTGGTCATCTGGCATTGGGGACAGCGACGCCTACAGGCAGGAAATGGTGAAGGCAGCGTGACCTCCCACGCGTTACGCTTCACCAATGAGAGTCCTTGCTGCCAGGTGAGAAGAGAGCCACTGGCTGTCTCCACATGTGTCGGAGGAAGCATGTTGTGGACTTCAGGGTTCCCTTGTACCGACCAGTAGGAGGAACATGCTGTTAGATTTTAGATTTGATCAATCAGCCAGTATCACCTCTCCATCGTTGTCGTTGTGTAGTTTCTGCGTTGTGTTTATTTCTCTCCGTCTTCTCATACTGGCTGTACAATCTTTGTCATTCCCCTTTAATGCAATTCGTAATCGTATTCGACACTGGACAGCGTAGTACCTTTCTTGGAATCGTTGTTTATTACATAAACAAAAGCCTCAGATGTTACCCATCTCGTATTGTCCTTGAAAAGTCTTTGATGGAACACTAAATTCATTATTCTATTGTCGCTTCTGCTGTTAGTCCAATGGTGGCTGAGGCCTCGTCGTTAGCCAAAACCCTTCTCCTGTTAGCCGAAGCTAATGATGATGTGTCATCTCCCCTCCCCCACCGGCGAGGGTGAGGGAGGGATGAAAGTCTCTGATCCACGTCCGCTTGCGTCAGCTTCGTGTCTAGATCTAACTTACACCCGGAAGGAAACTCACATTTATAATATTCATCATCATCATTATCATCTCGGCATATCAATGACAGGCCCCGCCCCTCTTCTTGTTGTCATGTGACACGCTGTCATGGCAACTGCTGTTCACCCTTAAACGTCTGTTTCTAGTGGTGTCACACTCTCTCTGACCATTCTGCCTGCTCGCAGTCCTCATCAGTTATGTGCTGAACCGCCCTCGGCATGCCCTGGGCTCTATCTTAGTCTGCTGCTGAACACAGTGGCTCTCTCTCACCGCCTCCACCACCACATCTACCACTCTGACCTGGCCCCTTTAGATGCTGTCATCTCCCCCAATATATACAGTATATACATTGAAAAAACCTCGACATCCTTCAATGCGCACAACAACCAGGGAGGGGAGAATTGGCATAACGACTAAATTGGGATGGGGAGAAAAAAATTGAAAATCAGGCGGAGAAAAAAAAAGAGGATACAAATTATTATTTTCTTAAGTCAAACATCTTTGGGGGCAACAGTGGCTCGTCTGGTGGTCGGAAGGTTCCCGGTTCGATTTCTGCTCCTCCCAGGCAGCATGTCGAAGTGTCCTTGAGCAAGACACTTAACCCCTAACTGCTCCCGATGAGCAGGTTGGCACGGAATGTGTGAGTGAATGGGTAAAATGTGAGGAACAAAAAATTGTGAAGCGCTTTGGATAAAAGAGATATACTGTATAAATGTGCTATTTACCATTTTATTTACCATTTATCCTGACTTTGATACCAAATCTCTTCATCACTTGGACACCTGGACCATCACGGCTCCCAGGCAGTGAACACAGTGCAGCAGACGGTCGTGTTCATACAGGAGGAGGATAAGAAGGCCTTCGCATTCGACTTCCTTCACAACATGGAGCCTGAGGACAAAGTGTTGCTGTTTGTGGGCAAGAAGCTGCTGTGAGTGGAAGAGTCATTTAACCTCTTTAGCCCGAGCGGTCCGCAAATGACATCACGTCATAAATCATTCTCTCTAATGACATAATGTTGCGTTTTTTCCCCAAATGTAGTTAAGAGTAAAGACTATAATCCTGTCAAAACAGCAGTCATAGTGTATATTTTCAACAATATGTTTGGGTAAAGTGTTATTAGTGAGATTTTAGTTTATGGAATGTGTTTATAATTTTGCGAATATCCGCCATTTTGAATTCACGTCGCTAAACGTTTTGTAGTCATATGAGCTCTCATATGAGCGTTGAAATTTCGAAAAACTACATTTCCTAGCCTAGCGAATTTGTAGCTTCCTGCAAGCAAATTACTTGCGTAAGTTTTTTTTTTTTTTTTTTTCTCTGGATTCTCCATCACAAAACTGAAAGTAATTGGCATAGATTGGAGGGCAGTTAGTGTCTACCTCCTGTGAATGTTTTGCAACAATCTGCGTTGCAATCCGATCCAAAATGGCGGACCTGTCTCAAAAAGAATAAACTGACTATTTACAGTAGATTTAATTGACTGTTCTTGCTGCACGCCTGGGGAAACTAAATCCAAATTGAACTGTCATGTGAAAGAGTTGATTTGGCCCGATCCATAGATGTGCGAGTTGGCTATATTAAGGTCATTTATAGGCCTGGTATTCTATATTCTATAATAATATTTCAAATAGCATGTGTCCGGATGGCAGAATTTAGTACTGTATCTACAAAACATTCTGTTTAATCATCATCCCTTTATTAATTTGCTTAGATTTTGTGTACACATGATCTCCAGAAGATGCTGAACAAGCTCAGTGGCAGTTTTTCATGTCTGGACATTTTTAGCATGGTGTTCACTGTCAAAGATGCAAAGAAAAATCACCATAGCAGCCAGCCAGCCTTTATGTGCCTTTATGAGATTGAAAGTGTATCTCTCCGTCGCATAAAGGCTGGCTGGCAGTGCGCATAAGGCATATAATAAAGGCATAACTGTTAGATTATTTGCCGGGCGGCTGGGTGGCGTAGCGGAGATTGCGCTCGTCACCAATGCAAGAGACTCCAGTATCGAATCTCAGTCTCAGCATTGCCTGCGGCTTGGGCTGGCCGTCGTACTGGCTCATTTGGCAGAGTCAGCGGGTGGACGTCGATGGGTGGGGATTGGACGTTGTGGACAGCGACTCCTACAGGTCGGTTGGGTGACGCCTGCACAGCAGAATCAGGAAGTATCGGGGGCAGCCTGAGCCTCCCACGCGTTACTCCTCGCCACTGAGAGTCTGCGCTGTCTGGTGAAAAGATGCGACAGGCTGCCTCCTCGTGTACCGGAGGGGACACGTGATGCAAGGCTTCTATCCTCACTACAACCGACCAGTGGGGGGCATAGTCTAGCAATGTTCAAGACAGGGGAGGGGAGAATTGGCAATACGAAATTGGGAAAGGAGAAAAAGTGGATAAAAAAAAACGGTTAGATTATTTAATTTCTCTAACGAACGCATCTATTTCAGTTGAAAGTCAGACAGGCTTGTGCTGCTGCGCTGCTCGCTATATAATATATATAATAATTGCTCATAATAATGTGAGCCAGCTCTATTTTCTGTTCTTTATTTTAAATGATAATAAAATCTTGAATCTTGATTACTATCTACGATCTAATTGACTCTAGTTGAACCGCTAGACTTGCCTGACCCAAAATACTGCGCCCGGAGGGAATTAAATGTAACACCCGGTATGAAAAAAGGTTTCAAAGGGTGGGCGATACTGCCACCTAGCAGGATGCGGCCGGTATTGCACTCTAGCGATCTCGGAATGATTTCCTATGGTAACCCAGAGGTCCGTGTGCCTGAAATGAAAAAAAAAAATCTAATAAAAGAAATAACGATGAAAACCCGACTATACTCGGGTATGGCGCTCAACCGCTGGTGAGATAACCCGACTATCCTCGGGTCTGGCATCCAATGAGTTAACACTTTGGGTGCGAAAGACGAAAAAAGTAGTTTATGGGTCGTTATTCCTTTTTTTTATAGTTTTATTCATTATCCACCCAGGGAGCCTGTTGTACCATATGGAATGAGTCTGAGGTCCCCAAGGTGCAATACCGGCCGCATCCCGCTAGATGGCGGTATCGAGCACCCTTTGCAACCTTGTATCTTTCTCTGTGGGACGGCCAAACATCTCCGGTTTCATGTTTCCTTGTCGGGCGAGGGCAGCCGCTCTGCCGGTTCCATCGAAACGCGGCAAATAACCCCGATCCATATGTTGTGGTGGATTATGCTGTGGACCAAAATGGGCATTGGATGTACCAGATGGCGATCAAACTATTGGAATATTATTTTTGGAATACTCCGGATCACAGGTAAAAATGATCCGACGTCAATTTTAGCTTGATCCTGCAATGCTTTTACACCGATCGGGCTGATAATTGTTTTTAGTGTTCAATGCGAATGCCGTTACTGACAACCGAATAATCAGAAACGCCCCCCCCCCCCCTTTCATGCATTCATGATGGAACATAATACCTATGATATAGATTTGATTTTGGGATAATAGCGTATACAGGCAATAAATGGCAACGTCTATAGTGGAATGGACGTATAGGGCTCTAACTCAGCATTTCATGAATTACCCTAGACCGCTCTAAAACCATACTTATATTCACCACGGTATAACACGGGAACGTATAGATGGAACATTTATTCATTTTCACATACTGAACGATAGATAGGAGATGTCAAATGGGCCATAGTATTGTATCCATAGCTATAATATAGAATATAGTTATAGCTCACAAACAAGGTGACCGTTCCCTATCGATCTAGTGGTGGCCTCGCTACAGACGGCTTCGTCTAATAGCTGGCACTCAAAGTGTTAATATCATGTAAAAAGATTTGTAAAAGATTATTATTATTATTATTTTTTTAAGATTGCTCGATAAGACCTGAGGTCTATGCCTGGTCACATATTTAAAATGTTCCCAGTGTTGGGACAACCCCTCATTCTGTAGAAACAATGCAACACACAGGAAAAGTAAATTTTCCTTTAAACTGTAATGCTGTATTTTAGGGCTCTAATATGTTTGCTTATGTTGGTAGTGTTAGTAAACATTACAGTACAATAAAGCTATATTTAGAAAATAAAGAATATATATTAGGGATGATCCGATCACGTGATCGGGATCGGTGCCGATCACGTGCTTTTCAGAGGATCGGGATCGGGAAAAAATTTAAATAAAAATCTGCTTTTTATTCAACAAACATGACCATGTTCACGTCTTAAACTCATACGGAGGCCTTAGTTTTGGTTTTAAATTACATATAATATATCATTAATGTAATTATTGTCACACAGAGCAGAATAATTGTCCACAACAAACACATTCCCTTTAATTTACACCGTTGCAACAAACACATTCCCTTTAATTTACATCACAACAACACATCGCTCCCGAAACACGGTTATCCACTGACTTGAGCAACTAGAGGTTTGGAACTACCGGTAAGCATTTTAAAATAGAAAGTCAAGCCAGTCCAACAGCAATTGCAATGTTTGCAAGGAGGATATTCCGTGTGGAGGAAAAACTCATGAAGCAGCAGGCTGGAGGCGGACTTTTCAGACAAACTTTTCACCTGGATAACGTCAATTGTTTGCTGTGACTGAGGATTATCGTCGGCGTTTCAGACCGTAAGTCGAACACTGAATGTATACTAATGTGCAAACATATATTGAAACTTTTAATATTTCTCATGAAGCACATTTCTCAGGGTGAATGTAATAACAAGAGCCGCCGCGCTCGCGCCCCTCACGGGACTATAGGCAACAGAGGGGCTTGTCTTGCTCCGCCAGTTTCTGACAAATGCGTCAAAATTGATTACTAATGTGAAAAATTGGATCGGGAACGATCGGGATTGGTAGATATTTAAAATCACATGATCGGCATCGGATCGGGAGCAAAAAAAGGCGATCGGGACATCCCTAATATATATCCACATATTCATATGGTAAAGAATATATCCAGATCGGGCCCTAAGCAGTAGGCCAACCTGCTCTGTTATCATTGTTTTGGTAGTGCATGGGTACTGAATCTTACGTGTGTCTCTGTGTGTGTGTGTGCACAGGGCTGATGACTTGTCCAGTGACCTGTGCCTGCAAGGCCTGGCAGTGCAGAGTCTCCATGGCAACCGGGAACAGTGTGATCGCGAGGAGGCCCTCAAGGACTTCAAAGATAGTAAGCCCTGAGAAACAAAACTGTAATGGAGAGAATGTTAGAATGAAGAACCATGTAACTCCATGTTTAGGGCAGCCTATGTATTTGCAGTTGTAATGTCAATCCAAATCACTTGGAGTGTGAATGTGATTCATCACCAGAAACTACTCCACCTCTACTGTCTTTAAGCCCGACGGGCCTGGTACAGGGCCGAGATTCATATCACGCCATAAATCGATCAATACAGAACGTTTTTTACGTTTGTTTACCAATAGTTTAACTATGAATGAACACAACACTAACTTACCATCTTTAGATAATAAAGCACCCAACCTCTACTGTCTAACTATGAGTGAACACAACACTAACTTACCATCTTTAGATAATAAAGTACTCAACCTCTACTGTCTTTAACTATGAATGAACACAACACTAACTTACCATCTTTAGATAATAAAGTACTCAACCTCTACTGTCTTTAACTATGAGTGAACACAACACTAACTTACCATCTTTAGTAGGGCTGTCAGTTTATCGCGTTAATTAGATTAATTAATTACACAGCAAATTATCGCGTTATGCAAATTAACTCAAAATTAATTAAATTATTTTTTTTTTTTTTTTTTTTTTTTATCTCATTCATTCCATAAGAATGTAGAATACACATTTACAGACTTTTTTTAAAATATGGTCCATTTGCATGTTCTTGGTATCTGATTCTAAGGACATCTATACATCTCAGGGAATGTATGGCAGTGTCAGAAATACTGTGGGCTAGATCCACAAAGAATGGATTGCACAGTGCAAGTTGCACCCTTACTTACAATTCATTATGAATTGAAAATGGGGGACCCTGATGTAAACAAGACGAAAGTCTTTCTCTGGTCTGCATCCCCTTAACAATTGTGTGTATTGAGCCGTACTGTATTGTACCCATTCTGCAATCAATCAATCAATCTGCGCGGTGATTGATTCAATGAGAATTTTATTTTGAGTAAATTGTAATGAACCAAATGAGAATATCAATACTTATTTTTTTATCTTTGACTGTGAATAACACCATGCTCAAATTGACCAAACCTGAAAAATCTAAGCAAATTAATAGATGGAAGATGATTAAACAGAAGGTTTTGTAGATACAGTACTGAATTCTGCCATCCAGACACATGCAATTTGAAATATGATTATAGAATATAGAATATCAGGCATAAAATGGTAATGCGATTAAAATGTGATTAATTAGATTAATTAATTACAAATCCTGTAATTAATTAGATAAAATTTTTTAATCGCCTGACAGCACTAATCTTTAGATAATAAAGTACTCAACCTCTACTGTCTTTAACTATGAGTCAACACAACACTAACTTACCATCTTTAGATAATAAAGTACTCAACCTCTACTGTCTTTAACTATGAGTCAACACAACACTAACTTACCATCTTTAGATAATAAAGTACTCAACCTCTACTGTCTTTAACTATGAGTGAACACAACACTAGCTTACCATCTTTAGATAATAAAGTACTCAACCTCTACTGTCTTTAATGAATGAACACAACACTCTGAACTTGTCCTTTAGATTTTTGTAAACGCTGTTCCTCTGATAACGTAAAGCTGAGTTATATGGTTCTTCATCTGACCTTTGTTGGTCACATTACTTTATGCCTGGCTATATGGGATCTGAAATGGAGAATCCTGGGATGTTACCAGCGGGCCTGGCAGACTTCTGTGATGAGCAGCTTGATCAAACCCCAGTGTCGTGTGTGTTCCTTTTACACAGCCTAATAGGCTGCCCATAAGATTTAGTTGTTCTCTGACAATAAAATGTGATCTGATATGTGTGCGATGTTCTAAACAAAACCAGCTTCATGGAGAAGAGTGAGCATGAAGCGTATTCTGTCGGAAACTAAACTTAAAAAAAGAAATGCAATTAAAATTGGCCCATGTTCAATATTTACTTTTTAAAGTATAGGCTACCTATACCTCATGCATATACAAATATAAATACAATTCGTGGGCTATTATGCATGAGTGAGGAGTGCAAAATAGTCCTTGTGTAAAAAGTTGTACCTGTGTTCCCTTTAGATCGACTCTGGTGTAAGTTGTTCCCTTTAGATCGACTCTGGTGTAAGTTGTTCCCTTTAGATGGACTCTGGTGTAAGTTGTTCCCTTTAGATCGACTCTGGTGTAAGTTGTTCCCTTTAGATGGACTCTGGTGTAAGTTGTTCCCTTTAGATGGACTCTGGTGTAAGTTGTTCCCTTTAGATGGACTCTGGTGTAAGTTGTTCCCTTTAGATCGACTCTGGTGTAAGTTGTTCCCTTTAGACGGACTCTGGTGTAAGTTGTTCCCTTTAGATCGACTCTGGTGTAAGTTGTTCCCTTTAGATCGACTCTGGTGTAAGTTGTTCCCTTTAGACGGACTCTAGTGTAAGTTGTTCCCTTTAGACGGACTCTGGTGTAAGTTGTTCCCTTTAGACGGACTCTGGTGTAAGTTGTTCCCTTTAGACGGACTCTAGTGTAAGTTGTTCCCTTTAGACTGATTCTGGTGTAAGTTGTTCCCTTTAGACGGACTCTGGTGTATGTTGTTCCCTTTAGACGGACTCTAGTGTAAGTTGTTCCCTTTAGACGGACTCTGGTGTAAGTTGTTCCCTTTAGACGGACTCTGGTGTAAGTTGTTCCCTTTAGACTGATTCTGGTGTAAGTTGTTCCCTTTAGACTGATTCTGGTGTAAGTTGTTCCCTTTAGACGGATTCTGGTGTAAGTTGTACCTGTGTTCTCAGGTCGGGATGTAAGTTGTACCGTGTTCCCAGGTCGTGATGTAAGTTGTACCCGTGTTCTCAGGTCGGGATGTAAGTTGTACCGTGTTCTCAGGTCGTGATGTAAGTTGTTCCCTTTAGATCGACTCTGGTGTAAGTTGTTCCCTTTAGATGGACTCTGGTGTAAGTTGTTCCCTTTAGATCGACTCTGGTGTAAGTTGTTCCCTTTAGATGGACTCTGGTGTAAGTTGTTCCCTTTAGATGGACTCTGTTGTAAGTTGTTCCCTTTAGATGGACTCTGGTGTAAGTTGTTCCCTTTAGATCGACTCTGGTGTAAGTTGTTCCCTTTAGACGGACTCTGGTGTAAGTTGTTCCCTTTAGATCGACTCTGGTGTAAGTTGTTCCCTTTAGATCGACTCTGGTGTAAGTTGTTCCCTTTAGACGGACTCTAGTGTAAGTTGTTCCCTTTAGACGGACTCTGGTGTAAGTTGTTCCCTTTAGACGGACTCTGGTGTAAGTTGTTCCCTTTAGACGGACTCTAGTGTAAGTTGTTCCCTTTAGACTGATTCTGGTGTAAGTTGTTCCCTTTAGACGGACTCTGGTGTATGTTGTTCCCTTTAGACGGACTCTAGTGTAAGTTGTTCCCTTTAGACGGACTCTGGTGTAAGTTGTTCCCTTTAGACGGACTCTGGTGTAAGTTGTTCCCTTTAGACTGATTCTGGTGTAAGTTGTTCCCTTTAGACTGATTCTGGTGTAAGTTGTTCCCTTTAGACGGATTCTGGTGTAAGTTGTTCCCTTTAGACGGACTCTGGTGTATGTTGTTCCCTTTAGACGGACTCTAGTGTAAGTTGTTCCCTTTAGACGGACTCTGGTGTAAGTTGTTCCCTTTAGACGGACTCTGGTGTAAGTTGTTCCCTTTAGACTGATTCTGGTGTAAGTTGTTCCCTTTAGACTGATTCTGGTGTAAGTTGTTCCCTTTAGACGGACTCTAGTGCAAGTTGTTCCCTTTAGACGGACTCTAGTGCAAGTTGTTCCCTTTAGACGGATTCTGGTGTAAGTTGTTCCCTTTAGACGGATTCTGGTGTAAGTTGTACCTGTGTTCTCAGGTCGGGATGTAAGTTGTACCTGTGTTCTCAGGTCGGGATGTAAGTTGTACCGTGTTCCCAGGTCGTGATGTAAGTTGTACCCGTGTTCTCAGGTCGGGATGTAAGTTGTACCGTGTTCTCAGGTCGTGATGTAAGTTGTACCCGTGTTCTCAGGTTGTGATGTAAGTTGTACCGTGTTCCCAGTTTGTGATGTAAGTTGTACCGTGTTCCCAGGTTGTGATGTAAGTTGTACCCGTGTTCCCAGGTTGTGATGTAAGTTGTACCCGTGTTCTCAGGTCGGGATGTAAGTTGTACCCATGTTCCCAGGTTGTGATGTAAGTTGTACCCGTGTTCCCAGGTTGTGATGTAAGTTGTACCCGTGTTCCCAGGTTGTGATGTAAGTTGTACCATGTTCTCAGGTCGGGATGTAAGTTGTACCGTGTTCCCAGGTTGTGATGTAAGTTGTACCCGTGTTCTCAGGTCGGGATGTAAGTTGTACCCATGTTCCCAGGTTGTGATGTAAGTTGTACTGTGTTCCCAGGTTGTGATGTAAGTTGTACCGTGTTCTCGGGTCGGGATGTAAGTTGTACCCGTGTTCTCAGGTCGTGATGTAAGTTGTACCCGTGTTCTCAGGTCGGGATGTAAGTTGTACCCATGTTCCCAGGTCGTGATGTAAGTTGTACCATGTTCTCAGGTCGGGATGTAAGTTGTACCATGTTCTCAGGTTGTGATGTAAGTTGTACCATGTTCTCAGGTCGTGATGTATGTTGTACCGTGCTCCCAGGTCGTGATGTAAGTTGTACCGTGCTCCCAGGTCGTGATGTAAGTTGTACCATGTTCTCAGGTCGGGATGTAAGTTGTACCGTGTTCCCAGGTTGTGATGTAAGTTGTACCCGTGTTCTCAGGTCGGGATGTAAGTTGTACCCATGTTCCCAGGTTGTGATGTAAGTTGTACTGTGTTCCCAGGTTGTGATGTAAGTTGTACCGTGTTCTCGGGTCGGGATGTAAGTTGTACCCGTGTTCTCAGGTCGTGATGTAAGTTGTACCCGTGTTCTCAGGTCGGGATGTAAGTTGTACCCATGTTCCCAGGTCGTGATGTAAGTTGTACCATGTTCTCAGGTCGGGATGTAAGTTGTACCATGTTCTCAGGTTGTGATGTAAGTTGTACCATGTTCTCAGGTCGTGATGTATGTTGTACCGTGCTCCCAGGTCGTGATGTAAGTTGTACCGTGCTCCCAGGTCGTGATGTAAGTTGTACCGTGTTCTCAGGTCGGGATGTAAGTTGTACATTTACATTTACATTTAGTCATTTAGCTGACGCTTTTATCCAAAGCGACTTACAAGTTCTGTACGACAAGCCATCAGGAAGAGCACAACTCTATCAGCTGAGTAACAATGTTCATCAAAGTGTTGAGTGCTACAGTGTAGGTTAGTTTATTAGGACAAGTGCATGACAGTATGGTTAGTTAGGGTTTTTTTTTTTTTTTTTTTTTTTTTTTAATTTAGATAATGGTTGAAGAAGTGAGTCTTTAGTCGACGGCGAAAGATTGGACGTGTTTCGGCTGTCCTAACTGGGGTGGGTAGTTCATTCCACCATTGTGGGGCAAGGACTGAGAATAGGCGACTTCTCTTTGATGACCCTCCCGGAGCTTGGATAGGAGTAGGTCTGAGGCGGCCAGAAGATGCAGAGCGTAGGGGTCTTGAGGGTGTGTAGTTAGAGACCATTGACCGGAGGTAGGCGGGAGCAGTTCCCTTTGCCGCACGGTATGCTAGGTCAAGGGCCTTGAAGCGGATTCGTGCAGCAATGGGGAGCCAGTGCAGGTCCCTAAGAAGTGGGGTGACATGGGCCGACTTCGGTAGGTTTGAGATCAGGCGGGCCGCTGCGTTCTGAATGAGTTGAAGAGGCTTAGTGGCAGTGGCCGGGAGGCCAGCAAGCAGTGCGTTGCAGTAGTCGAGGCGGGAGATGACTGTTGATTGGACGAGGAGTTGGGTGGCTTCTTTTGTCAGGAAGGGGCGTATCCTTCTGACGTTGCTCAGGAGGAATCGGCAGGTTCTGGTTGTCGCTGCGATGTGAGCAGAGAAGTTCAACTGGTCGTCGAGGACAACACCAAGGTTCTTGGCGGTCGGGGACGCGGTCACAGCTGCATTCTCGACTGTGATGGAAAGGTCGGTCAGGGGGGAGGATTTGGCCGGCAGGTGGAGCAATTCTGTTTTGCTTAGGTTCAGTTTGAGGTGGTTGGTCGTCATCCAGGCGGAGATGTCGGACAGACAGGCCGAGATCCGCTCAGAGACGTGGATATCTGAGGGAGGGAAGGAGAGGAAGAGTTGAGTATCGTCGGCATAACAGTGGTAGGAGAAGCCATGAGACGTGATAATGTTACCCAGTGATTTAGTGTAGAGGGAGAAGAGAAGGGGTCCTAAAACCGAGCCCTGGGGGACACCCGTCCGCAGGGGGCGGGTGGCCGACAGGGTCCCTCTCCATGACACTTGGTAGGAGCGGTCATTGAGGTATGATGACAACCATGTCAGCGCAGAGCCAGCCACTCCCATTCCTGCGAGGGCCGCGAGGAGGATCTGGTGGTTGACTGTGTCGAAGGCTGCAGATAGATCTAGGAGAATCAGGACAGAGGAGAGGCCTTTCGCTTTTGCTAAGTGAAGTGCCTCTGTGACCGCAATGAGGGCTGTCTCTGTGGAGTGACCAGTCCTGAAGCCTGACTGATTAGGGTCTAGGAGGTCATTCTGTAAGAGATAAGCAGTAAGTTGGTTGGATACAGCACGTTCAAGTGTTTTAGAAAGGAAGGAGAGAAGAGAGACAGGACGGTAGTTGCCTATGACGGTAGGGTTCAGGGATGGTTTTTTTATGAGGGGCGTGACTCTGGCTTGTTTTAGGGAGGTGGGGACCACCCCCGAGTTGAGTGAGGAGTTGATGGTTGCAGTTAGGAATGGGAGGATGTCTGGTGCTATGGACTGGAGGAGTGGGGAAGGTAGCCGGTCCAGCTGGCATGTAGTCGGACGGTTCGACGTTACCAGTGTCAGGGTCTCGGCTTCTGTAATGGGAGAGAAAGATGACAGAGTGAAGGATGAGGTTCTCGATTCAGCATTTGGAATGGGTGGGGGTTGGGAGAAGGAGCTGCGGATGTTCTCCACTTTTTCCTCAAAGAAGATCGCAAAGTCTTCGGCAGAGAAAGATGAGGGAGGGGGGGGTGGGGGGGGAGTGAGGAGGGAGGACATGGTAGCATGCAGTTTGCGAAGATTCTTGGCAGAGGCCTCGATCCTATGGTGAAAGAAAGAAGCTTTGGCATTAGTAATGGTTTTGGAGAATGTTAACAAGAGGTTGTGATATGTGTCGATGTCAGCAGTGAGGCGTGACTTTCTATACTTCCTTTCAGCTGCTCTCAGGACCTGTCTTTGTTCTCTCACTGGATCTGTCAGCCATGGACTGGGTGGGGAACGGCGGGCAGGTTTCTCAACGAGGGGACAGAGCTTGTCGAAGGAGGTTGCAAGGGCTGAGAGGAGGGTGGAGGTTGCCATCTCTGTGGAGAGAGCAGAGAAGGTGTCACTCAAAGGTAGAGTGGATAGTATGTCAGAGGAGAGGGTGGAGGGGGATAGGGAGGGCAGGTTGCGTCTGAGTGAGACGGTTTGAGTTGGGGTGAAGACCTTTCGGTTAAGCATGAGAGTTAGTGAGAAGGATATGAAGGAATGGTCAGATACATGTAGGGGAGTTACCGTGGTGTTAATGATGCTGGAGTTACGTGAAAATATGAGATCCAAGGAGTTGCCTGCTTTGTGGGTGGGAGGCATGGCAGTGGGAGTCAGGTCAAATGATTGTAGGAGGGAGACTACTATGACTGACTGAGATGAGTCAGGCAGGTTGAAGTCGCCCAATAGAAGGAGAGGGGTACCATCTTCCGGTAAGGAGCTTAGAAGCATGTCCAGCTCATCTGTGAAGTGATCGAGCGGACCTGGAGGGCGGTAGAGTGTAACAATGGTGAGATTGAAAGGATTAGAGACAGATACTGCATGATATTCAAAAGAGGAGAGTGACAGTGCTGGGAGGGGTGTTACGTTTGTAGTCCATGAAGGAGATGTCATGAGGCCAGTGCCTCCACCCCGCCTGGAAGGTCGAGGTGTGTGAGTGAAGTTATAGTTTGTAGATAATGCTGCAGGTGTTGATGAGTTATTGGGGGTTATCCAGGTCTCAGTTAGAGCCAGGAGCTGCAGATTTTGACTATGGGCGTAGGCAGTAATGAAGTCAGCTTTCTTGACTGCTGATTGACAATTCCATAGGCCTCCCTGTACTGTGACAGGTGTATTAGTGGCTGTAGGAGGGTAGGATAGATTAGCCGGGTTGCTAGCAAACTGCCGTGGGTGGGTTGAGTCTGTTCTGGGGGAGCAGATTGTGGATATGAGACACATTGTGGTGTCAAGAGTGGCAGGGAGGAAGTAGAGAAATAGCAGAGTGGGAGGGAAAGGGAGATTTTTCAGAGTGGAGTGTAAGATAGGATTATGATGTACTTAGCACTGGGTGGATCCCTGGATCCCTCTGCAGAGAACTCCAGGAAAACTCCTCTTTGTCCCTCTTCGTTTCTCGACGCTTCGCTGACGCTAAGCCAGCAGGCCTTTAAATCCCTATCACTAATTAGTGCTTTCTAACACCTGGCCCTTAATGGGTCACTTAAGGAAACAAAATGGCCGCTTTAAACACGCCCCTTAATCAAGTCAGCTGGTCAAGTCTCAGTTTAAAGATATTACTAAATTACTTAAAATGTCTTAATCAAGTCAGCTGGTCAAGTCAGCAATCAAGTCTCAGTTTAAAGATATTACTAAATGACTTAAAATGTCTTACCCTGATGCAGTGTAAGTCTCTCAGTGAATGAGCTGTCCTTCCACAACAGAATGTAGTACAGAGTGATTCCAGGAGAGGCTGAGGTTCTGCTTTTAAGCAGTGACAGGGCTCTGAGATCACACTCAGTACACAAGTGCTGTCTTTAAGCAGGAAGCAGCTTTTAATGGGGCACTTAAGGAAACAAAATGGCCGCTTTAAACACGCCCCTTAATCAAGTCAGCTGGTCAAGTCAGCAATCAAGTCTCAGTTTAAAGATATTACTAAATGACTTAAAATGTCTTACCCTGATGCAGTGTAAGTCTCTCAGTGAATGAGCTGTCCTTCCACAACAGAATGTAGTACAACTTACATCACAACCTGGGAACACGGTACAACTTACATCACGACCTGGGAGCACGGTACCATGTTCTCAGGTCGGGATGTAAGTTGTACCATGCTCCCAGGTTGTGATGTAAGTTGTACCATGTTCTCAGGTCGGGATGTAAGTTGTACCATGTTCACAGGTCGTGATGTAAGTTGTACCGTGTTCCCAGGTTGTGATGTAAGTTGTACCATGTTCTCAGGTCGTGATGTAAGTTGTACCGTGTTCCCAGGTTGTGATGTAAGTTGTACCATGTTCTCAGGTCGGGATGTAAGTTGTACCATGTTCTCAGGTTGTGATGTATGTTGTACCGTGCTCCCAGGTTGTGATGTAAGTTGTACCGTGCTCCCAGGTCGTGATGTAAGTTGTACCGTGTTCCCAGGTTGTGATGTAAGTTGTACCGTGTTCCCAGGTTGTGATGTAAGTTGTACCATGTTCCCAGGTTGTGATGTAAGTTGTACCCGTGTTCTCAGGTCGTGATGTATGTTGTACCCCGTGCTCCCAGGTTGTGATGTAAGTTGTACCTGTGTTCCCAGGTTGTGATGTAAGTTGTACCATGCTCCCAGGTTGTGATGTAAGTTGTACCCATGTTCCCAGGTCGTGATGTATGTTGTACCCCGTGCTCCCAGGTCGTGTCCGTATCCTGGTGGCCACAGACCTGGCGTCTCGAGGGCTGGACGTCGCAGACATCACTCACGTCTTCAATTATGACTTCCCACGAAATATCGAGGAGTATGTGCATCGTGTGGGACGCACAGGACGAGCAGGGTGAGAAGAGGGATATATCTTTACTGGGAGATATAGCTTTACTACTGGGAGATATACAGGATCTTTACCACTGGGAGATATACAGGATCTTTACCACTGGGAGATATACAGGATCTTTACCACTGGGAGATATACAGGATCATTACCACTGGGAGATATAGCTTTACCACTGGGAGGTATACAGTATATTTACCACTGGGAGATATACTGTAGCTTTACCACTGGGAGATATACAGTATATTTACCACTGGGAGATATAGCTTTACCACTGGCAGGTATACAGTATATTTACCACTGGGAGATATAGCTTTACTACTGGAAATACAGGATCTTTACCACTGGGAGATGTACAGGATATTTACCACTGGGAGATATACAGTATATTTACCACTGGGAGATATACAGGATCTTTACCACTGAGATATACAGTAGCTTTACCACTGGGAGATATACAGTAGCTTTACCACTGGGAGATATACAAGTTTCAAGTTTCTTTAATAGTTGTCATACAGAAGTACAGAATACTTTTGTACAAAATGCTTCTTACTGTTGCGCTCCAGAGACTGTGCAAGACAAGATAAGTATGAAATAAAAACATAGTAAAATTAGAAGTAACAAAAGAGGTCACAGTGTTCTTTAGTGTCACAGTGGTCACAGTATCTTTACTACTGGGAGGTATACAGGATATTTACCACTGGGAGATATACAGTAGCTTTACCACTGGGAGATATACAGTATCTTTACTACTGGGAGGTATACAGGATATTTACCACTGGGAGATATACAGTAGCTTTACCACTGGGAGATATACAGTATCTTTACTACTGGGAGGTATACAGTATATTTACCACTGGGAGATATACAGTAGCTTTACCACTGGGAGATATACAGGATATTTACCACTGGGAGATATACAGTATATTTACCACTGGGAGATATACAGACTAAATTCCCTGGGAAAGGGTGTGTTTGTGTGGTGTGTCTTTTGTAGTCACGTTCTTTTATACAATGCTTTCCAACCCCAAGCCTACCTGTCTGTTGCATTGTAGACGTTCTGGAGCCTCTATTACCCTGGTGACGAGAGGAGACTGGAGGATGGCCGCTGAGCTCATCTCTATCCTGGAACGAGCTGGACAGGTCCATACACACACACACACACAGACAGACAGACAGACAGATGTCAAGTTACCAGTCTCACCTTTCAAGTTACCAGTCATTACCAGACTGACTGACCAACAGCATGTGGTAGTCTACACCCTCCCCAAACCAACAGTAGGGCAGCATGTGGTACGTCTACACCCTCCCCAAACCAACAGTAGGGCAGCATGTGGTAGTCTACACCCTCCCCAAACCAACAGTAGGGTAGCATGTGGTAATCTACACCCTCCCCAGACTGACCGTAAGACAGCATGTGGTAGTCTACACCCTCCCCAGACTGACAGTAAGACAGCATGTGGTAGTCTACACCCTCCCCAAACCAACAGTAGGGCAGCATGTGGTAGTCTACACCCTCCCCAAACCGACAGTAGGGCAGCATGTGGTAGTCTACACCCTCCCCAAACTGACAGTAGGGCAGCATGTGGTAGTCTACACCCTCCCCAAACCAACAGTAGGGCAGCATGTGGTAGTCTACACCCTCCCCAAACCGACAGTAGGGCAGCATGTGGTAGTCTACACCATCCCCAGACCGACAGTAGGGCAGCATGTGGTAATCTACACCATCCCCAGACCGACAGTAGGGCAGCATGTGGTAGTCTACACCATCCCCAGACCGACAGTAGGGCAGCATGTGGTAGTCTACACCATCCCCAGACCGACAGTAGGGCAGCATGTGGTAGTCTACACTAGGTTGATTAATCTGTTGATTATTTTATCGATTAGTCGATGAATCTAAAACCATTCATTTACCAGAAAAATCAACAATTGATTATATTTGCAATTTAATATTTTAAAATGTTTAATGAGTATCCTCATCTTTTTTAGCTTTAGATTTTTACCGGCCATAAATAGCTTTGTAGTATATGTCCATGCATTTGTATTTGTATTGTGTGTTATCTTTCCACTCCAGCACAGGAGATGCGATTACAATGTATTTTTTATATATAGGCTACCGGTATATACATATTTAAATCAATATCTTCCTTTTGAATAAAATAGGCTCAGGAATCAGAATTGTTAAAGCTAATTAGCCTAATCCATGTCAAAAAGAGTAGCCTATAGTAAACACACACACACATGAGGGGGAGAATAGCTTATAGCAGACTTAATGATTTTCCAATATTTTTGCTAATGACATAAAATGTTTATTATCAAGTTAGTTTTTATAGTAAAAAAGTTGAGATCCAAGGCAGCTCTACAAGTTTTAAAATGCCTTTATTTTATGGCTCACATTATTTAGAGAATTTTAAAATAAACCGACATGTTTCGGCCTACACAGGGCCTTCATCAGGGTGTTGATAACTGCGACCAAACAAAACTGACTAATAAAGAAAAAAGAAAAAACAACTCTGGGAGAGACTAATTACAATGGGGGACAGCTGGTGTTAAATGAATGGGGGCACAGCATATACTTAACATGACAGTTAGAAAAGGGTCAGTAAAGAATACAATCTACTTAATGGTAGGCTATGTTAACGTGGAAGAAATATACAATAATACTAAATATATATAAAATAAAAAATGAATACATTATATATGTGTATATACCAGGCCACGTGAGCGGATCGGCGCGGGCGAGAAATCCGCTCTTCGCTCTTTAAAGCTTGGTCCGCTCCGCTAATCGCTCATGTTGACCCCGCCCCCAAGTCGCTCTCCGCTCGCTCACCGATCACCTTGAATCGAGCGCTCCCCGCGCCACATCGCTCGGCAGATTTTTTTTTTAAATTTTTTTTTGGAGCATGGTGTAAATTAGCTCAAACTACAACAGTCTACACCCCCTGGGCCCCTTAACAATTGTTTGTATTGAGCCGCATTGTAATTGTACCCATTCTGCAATGTTAAATAACGTTGTTTATCCATTCACTAGCTCTATTAAGCGATGATAGCTAGCCTAGCCACAATGCTATGGTCGCTGCCATTAACGTTAGCATGTAAGCTAACGACAACAACAATGGCGTCAACTTTTTTTTGTGTGACAAAGTGTGTCACACAAAGCCTGAACAGGATATCACAGGTTCACCCTTCTCATTGGTTGAAAATGGCCTTCATGTTTGTACATCGCCATCTGTTGCTTTGGCATTGTACTACATGTATATTACATCAGTGTTAAACCACTGTGAGCGGCCTGGAGTGGATTGGAGCGGAGAACTCTCGCTCCGGACGTCGCGCCGACCCATTTTAAAACCCACTCCTCGCTCACGTCAAAACAGCCCGCTCCGCTCCCCGTGCCGCTCCGCTCACATGCACTGATATATACACACTCAAAGTATTGTATCAACATAAGGAAATTAGTCAAATCAAACATAGAATAGAAAAAATTATAGAGAAAATATCAAAAATAACAATGTAAGAGCAATGAGTAATGCAAGAAAATAAAAAGAATACTATATAATAAAAAGTGTCCTACTTGGCCTATAGAAATGACACCATGTCTATGGAATCATTTAAACCTGGGAGTGAGGTGGCCTGTAGTCTATCGATCCAGCGGCTTTCTTTCTGGTTTAGTATTCTCTGTCTATTTCCTACCCTAGACGTGAGCGGAACACTTTCAATGCCGCTAGCTGTAAACAAAACAGAGGCCCTTTGGTGAGCATCTTGAAGATGTTTAGCCATTGCATAATCCATATTGTTTGTTTTGATAGCATATTTATGATCAGCCAGTCGATCAAGTAGGCGGCGTTTCGTATGACCAACAAAAAGAGTCACATTTAGAACAGGACAGTATATAAATAACGTGTAGTTTGACAATTAATGAAGCTGTTAGATGTATACCGGTATGTCTGTTTGGTAACTGGGTGGGTAAACCCTTTAGATAACGAATCCTACCTCGGATTTAATCCAAAGAGCACCTACCGAAACAAAACCAAGAACGCTGAAGCCCTGTCCATATCCTCTTTTTGATTAGTTTTTATAGTGTAACTTTTGGCTACTTCATTGATCATCATTGAACGGCGAAAGGGAGAGGGACCCCCCCCCCCCCCCTTTTCTCACTAGTAGAACTCCATGAAACTTATTTATCCTGTGCCTGTGAGCTAGCTTAGCTTAGTTAGCAGCTAACATTAGTTAAGGTTTTTAACTGCGACGGGCATACAGGAATGGCGAGGATATAAAGCATGTTGGACGCATTTATTGGACCCGTTGCTCACAGAGTTTACATAGAAACAGTGCGACTCACAAGAGGAGTTTTCACAGGCTGAAGAGCTGCCATAGCTTCTAACATGTAGGGTGGGGGTATCAGGCTCAGCCCCTCCCTTCCAGCTGGAGTGAAACACGGAAGTTATCAAATGCGAGTGAAACGCGCACTGTGACTGTCGAGTCCTGGCTCTAGGCAGAATCACGAATAGTGGTTTAAGAGAAGTTATTTATATTTTGAACGTGATTCACTGTGCATTAGTTAGATTACACGTTGCGCATGTTATGACTTTGAAAGTCCGCCATTTCCACTGCAAAAGGCACATACAATTAACAATACGAAGCGTTGATCATGAATATGCAAATCGATGAAATTTCATTGTCGACTAGGGCGACGAATCGTGACAGCCCTAGTCTACACCCTCACCAGACCGACAGGGCAGCATGTGGTCGTCTACACTCTCCCCAGACTGACAGTAGGACAGAATGTGATAGTCTACACCCAGCCTAATGATTTGGGGGAGACTGGTAGAAAAGGAAAGACATTTATCCATGATTTTATTTATTTGATTATTCTATATCACTGTGGGGGTATAATATAGTTTGATCTGTACTAGTAGATGGAAAATACACCATTTGGAACTTTATTAACCCATTGTCAATCAGAATATAGGTCTGTTTTAGGTTACAAACATTACCAACATAACGGCTAATCTTTTACGAAAACAAAATAAAGCAAATGCAACTTAACCTCGTCCGCCCGTCGACCGCAAATGACATCATGTCATAAATCAATATCCCCAGAATGTTCTACAAAAGTATTGTTTTTTGTCAAACGTATTCAAGTATAAACATCATAACCATGTCACAACAGCATTTATAATGTATATTATCATCAATACGTTAGTTTAGGAATAGGTTAAAGTGTTATTAGATCGTTCAGTACCTTCTTGAGATCATGTGTACAAAAAATCTAAGGAAATTAATAAAGGGAAGATGATTAAACGGAAGGTTCTGTAGATACAGTACTGAATTCTCCCATCTGGACCAATGCAATTTGAAATATTATTATAGAATAGGAGGCTTATAAATTACCTTATTATAGCCAATTCGCATATATATATATATATATATATATATATATATATATATATATATATATATATATATATATATATTATCTTTCAAATGCCCGAGTTCAATTTGGATTTAGTATCACCAGGCGTGCATAAGAACAGATAATATCTACTGTAATTTACTGTACTTTTTTATTTTCACCACAGTGCAACCATTTTGAAACTAATTTCAGATCGAATTGTTGCTACATGCTAACAATAGGGAGGAGAAACTAACTGTTTCAATATTTGTCAAAAACGTTACCTTTTGTGGCTTATTATCCCGAATAATAACAGTTATTGATTCATTCACAACGCTGAACCTTGAACCCCCATAGAATCTGCCAGGAAGTGTAGTTCGGAAAAATTCCAACGCTGATCGACAGCTATGCATGTCCTCTAAAAAATGGCAACAAAAAGACTACAATTCCCATGGTTCAAAATTTCCAAAATGGTCACCATCTCGCAATAGACTTCAGCAAATCGAAAAGTTAAATCTATCTAAAGGAACTTTTAACCTATTGCTAAACTAACGTATTGATGATAATATGCATTCTACATGCTGTTGTGACATGTTAGTGATGTTAATACTTGAATACGTTTGAAATTTAAATCGCAAATTCTTTACAACAGTCATAAAAATATTGATGAATGACCAGATGGCATTTCGGGACCGGTACCGGTCCCGTCGGGTGGAACAGGTTAACTCTTTCTCTGCCATGCTGGCCGTGCATCCTGCGGTCAGTAGGCCAGCTTTTCGTGACTGTTTTTGCGATAATTCATGATCTTTGCGGAGCTATTTGTATATTCTAAAGGGGAAGAGTCTTACCCCGAAAATCCGATGGTTAGAAAAAGCCTAGTCTATGACCGGTACAGTAAGCCACTGTGATCGTTACATAAACATGTTTCACGTTCGGTAAAATAGACATAGGGGGTCCTTACCTTGGCCAGAAGGTAATCCAAAAAGAATAATTCCAATGATCCCATCGGCGATCGTGATTACAAGTTTATATGTAATTACATGTGTCTACTGGACGCGTGTAGCTTTATGCCAAGCAAGCAGTGCAAAAATTTACCGTAGTGGCATGCAGTAATGCGCCTTTCATTTTCCGCGGAAATAGGCTGTCTATTGCCATTCTCTTTGACAAACTCTAACCTTAACCAGCTCCTTAACAACGCCTAAACTTAACCGTTCTAACCTTAACCAACTCCGAAACAATGCCTAACCTTAACCTTAACCTTAGAAATTATATTGCCATTCTCTTTGACAAACTCTAACCTTAACCAGCTCCTTAACAGCGCCTAAACTTAACCGTTCTAACCTTAACCAACTCCGAAACAATGCCTAACCTTAATCGGCGAAAGAATACACGTTAAAAAAAAATCACGTTAAAAAATATTTTCGATGGGATTCGAACTCGCCAGCAAACAAGCCATAGGATCCACAGCCATGTGTCCTTGCCAATTGAGCTATTTGCTAGATACTGAATAAGGGGCGGTGACTTATATATATTGAGCTCCGCTCGTGTCGCATGCGCGGGCACCTCGCGCGAGCACGCCGGCGCACGCACGCACCTGAGCGAGCACGCCGCCGCCGGTGCACGCACGGTAGCATTTGTCTGAAAAGAAGGGCGCTTTACGGTGACGAATGCGGAAGCATTTTTGCACTGCTTGCTTGGCATTAACGTACAGGCCTACTGGACACTAGGTTCTGAGGCGAGCAGATCTGCTTTTGATTGCTTTGGAAGAGCTCCTCACCCACAGAGCGAGTCAGGACAGACACTGTCTGAACTAGACTATCCGAGTTCAAATGGTAGACGATACTGCCATCTGGTGAGATTCGATCGGCATTGCAGTTCCAGCGTATGTGGCTGTGCCAAAGTGATTCAGAGCGCTCCGGGCGAGTCTGTAGAGCGGGGATCAAAGGAAAAAGATCAAACGATATAATAACGAGTGTACTCGTTGTTGGCGTTCAACGCATGACGCCCAATAACGAGTATACTCGTTGTTGGCGCAGACTGAGTTAAGGTTCCAGAAATGTCCCTTAAATTGTAACCTTGTATTTTGGTGGTTTTGCAGGAGGTGCCCGGGGAGCTCGTTCTCATGGCAGAAAGATATGACAAGCACAAGAAGGAGAAGGACCGAGAGAAGGAGGCGTACGGCTCAGGAGGAGGAGGAGGTGGCGGCGGGAGAGGTGGTGGAGGAAGAGGAGGCGGAGGAAGAGGAGGCAGGGATAGAGGAGACAACTGGCGGTTCTAGCATCGTGCACGTCTGTTTCTAATGAAACAAGTTTTGTCTTTTGTGTTCAATAATTCAGGATCAATGCATTGATTTTCCAATTGAAAAAATCATGTTCCATGACGGAAGCTGGAACGTTCGGTTTTTTTTATTTTCTTTTATTTCTTATGTTTTATAGTAAAATGGTTTTGTGTTACTGTTTTATAGTATATTGGTTTTGTGTTACTGATTTATAGTATATTGGTTTTGTGTTACTGTTTTATATTACATTGGTTTTGTTACTCTTTTATAGTACATTGGTTTTTTTATCCTACTTGTTGGAGTGAAAGTTAAATGAGAGAATTAAAAAAAGAATTGTTCTCAACAAACGCTCCAGTCTTTAATCAACACGCCGCAGGTGGGTATTGAGTAACTACAGTATAATTGAGTGCGTCTGCCTGGTTTGGGCGGCGAGGATGTTGGGTTTTACATTTGATATATACACAGATCTGACAAATCGGAATAATATCAAACGCTTGAAGAAATTATTTGGACAACATGCCAGGACTGAGTGACATTGAAAAACAAAATGGAACGCTCTGCCTAAAATCTGTCAAAAGCCCACGGTCTCCCCTAGTACTTCAGAAGTATCATAGTTACAGGGTTCGCACAAGGTCCTTGAAGTGCTTACAGTGCTTGAAAAAATAAATAATAATAAAGTCAAGCCCTGGAATTGCTTGAAAACACCCCATTTTTTAACAATGTGCTTAAAAAGTCCTAGAAATTCAAATCAACTATTCGCATTGAAAGTTTGGTTCATCCATGATAAAATTGTTCTGAATCAAGAATTTTCTTTTTTTAGTGTAACTAATTGTCGGAAATTGGTTTTAAGCCATAAATATTGGATCAGATTTTTTTCAATAAAAAAAACAGCATTTAAAGGTGAATTGGATCTTTTTAAATGGAAAAATAGTGCTTGGAAAAGTACATGAAAGTCCTTGAATTTCATTTAGCAATGTCTATGGGAACGCTGTAGTTAGACTAGGTACCCAAGATGAAGGAAAAAGCTTATTGTATACATGTGCGCATATGTAAGCTTTCCACAGTGAAAACATACCCTTCAGTCTTTCTCTGCCATATCTTTTCAGTTTAGATTATCCCAAGTTCCAGCAGGTGTCCCCTGGTTTCCAGCAGGTGTCCCCTGGTTTCCATCAGGTGGCCCCTGGTTTCCATCAGGTGGCCCCTGTTTTCTACGCACCACCGCTCCTGGAAACCCTGCAGATAATCTGAAAAACTACTTACCGTCACTAACGGGGTTGTGCTCAACTCACTTTCAACTGCAATACATTTGCTAATGGAGGAGCAGGTTGGATACTTCTTATAAAAAAGTGTTTAACATTTGACATATAATATATAGCTGACTGGAATTATAAGAACAGGATCCTCATTGGAACTTTAGAAAATGGCTTCCCGTTACCACTAGGATCCCATTACGTGGCTCAGGAGGTAGAGCCGTTGTCTGTTAGTCAGAAGGTTCCCGGTTCGATTCCCACCCCTCGCAGGCAGCATGTCGATGTGTCTTTGAGTAAGACGCAACCCCTAATTGCTCCCAGTGTGCAGGTTCGCATCTTGCATGGTTGCCTCCGCCATCGTTCTGTGAATGTGAGGAACAAAAATTGTAAAGCACTTTGGATAAAACATATATAAATGCACCATTTATAAAGCCCACCGCAAGAAGGTGACCGACTCATCCTCTTATAAGGGGGGGGTAATGTCTTTCAGGTGGTTTGTCTGGAATGGTGAGCGGTGTGGTTTGTACTGTCTCGGGGGGGGGGGGGGGGGGGTTGATGTGTTTTGGGATGGCTGGACAGGTGAGTGGTGAGGGGTCTTTGTACACAAAGGAGATGGGGGGGCGTCTTTTGTCTTCTTGTTGGTGGTAGGAGATGATGAATTTCATTCCCTCACAGCAGCGTCTGCCTGGTCTCTGTTTGCAGCGTCTGCCTGGTCTCTGTCTGCCTGGTCTCTGCAGCGTATGCCTGGTCTCTGTTTGCAGCGTCTGCCTGGTCTCTGTTTGCAGCGTCTGCCTGGTCTCTGTTTGCAGAGAGGTGAGGAGCAGCGTCTGCTTCACAGCAGGAGCCGTGGTTCTTCAGCATGTCCCCACATGAGAGAATGAGATCCAAGCATTGGTTAGTTCTAAAGCACCTGACCTAGAGGGAAACCCTGCGTCACGCAGCTCCCTTTTCCCCTCGTCTTCATTTGTGAAAAAGGGCTTGAAAGGTTTTGAAATGGCTGACGAAGCATCTGGTATCGGGTGGCATGCATTTGTGTTCTTAAAGGGACAGTTTTGCACACATTCATTTAGTTTGAAGTGCCCCTTTAACTGACCCCCGCCCTGGGACGTTGTAAGGACGATTTGCCCACCGGCGCGACACGCCACTTTGGCGACCTCTAGCGGCTCGGGTGTGCATATTTTTTAATACAATATATATATATATCGAATTAAAGCCCTATTTGTTACCCGTCGATTACAAAATCCGTTCAGCGGTTCTCGAGTTACATGCCGATATGTGAGGCGTGCGCCGGCAGACTTAAAGTGGAGATGAAGCAGTGAACAATGTGATCCTAGTTTGTTTGTTGTGTACCTTGTGTAAGACGGGGTTCTATAATCAAATGTGAAATCTATCTTATTTGTCTGAAAAATCAAATATAATATCCCTGTTTTCAACATGGGCGCCGCCATTTTGTTACTGACGTCATGGGGCTGGTTTGGTTTATACACTGCTGGTTAGCTGCCTATAGTGAATGGGTCCGTCAGTAAATAAAATGTTGCCTACAAAACAACGGGACCGCGGTGGTTCTGTTTGTATTGCTCCTGGCTGTTCAAACTAATTTTACCATGTGAAAGAGAGGAAAGTTGGTTAATTTCCACAAACTACCAGTGAAAAAAAACAGTGTTGTTGGCTCAGGCTGGCTGCACTCAGGCGGCGCGACCAGCCTGTTGGACAGGGAAGGAGGATCTGCAGCGAACACTTCATTTCCTCGGATTATGTTGTTGGGGGTGGAAGGTTTGTCCAGAAGACCACTAATCAGCTGAAGCCGGACGCGGTTCCCTCAGTCTTCGACAGACAGACCGGCCCAGGCAGTTCAGCGTCGCGGAGCATTCAGCCTGCTGGCTACCTAGATCCACTTCAACCAGCGTCGCGGAGCATTCAGCCTGCTGGCTACCTAGATCCACTTCAACCAGCGTCTCGGAGCATTCAGCCTGCTGGCTACATAGCTCCACTTCAACCAGCCGAGCGTCGGGAGCTCCAGCAGCTTGTCGATGTGCTAATAGCCTGGAGCCAGCTACCGTTAGCTTGCCGAGGCTATTAGCCCACCGACAAGCTGTGTAGCCAGCTACCGTTAGCTTGCCGAGGCTATTCGCACACCGACAAGCTGTGTAGCCAGCTACCGTTAGCTTGCCGAGGCTATTCGCACACCGACAAGCTGTGTAGCCAGCTACCGTTAGCTTGCCGAGGCTATTAGCACATCGACAAGCTGTGTAGCCAGCTACCGTTAGCTTGCCGAGGCTATTCGCACACCGACAAGCTGTGTAGCCAGCTACCGTTAGCTTGCCGAGGCTATTCGCACACCGACGAGCTGTGTAGCCAGCTACCGTTAGCTTGCCGAGGCTATTCGCACACCGACAAGCTGTGTAGCCAGCTACCGTTAGCTTGTCGAGGCTATTAGCACACCGACAAGCTGTGTAGCCAGCTACCGTTAGCTTGCCGAGGCTATTAGCACACCGACAAGCTGTGTAGCCAGCTACCGTTAGCTTGCCGAGGCTATTAGCACATCGACAAGCTGCTGGAGCTCCCGACGCTCGGCTGGTTGAAGTGGATCTAGGTAGCCAGCAGGCTGAATGCTCCGCGACGCTGAACTGCCTGGGCCGGTCTGTCTGTCAAAGACAGAGGGAACCGCGTCCGGCTTCAGCTGATTAGTGGTCTTCTGGACAAACATCCCACCCCAACAACATAATCCGAGGCAATGAAGTGTTCGCTGCAGATCCTCCTTCCCTGTCCAACAGGCTGGTCGCGCCGCCTGAGTGCAGCCAGCCTGAGCCAACGTGCCAACAACACTGTTTTTTTCACTGGTAGTTTGTGGAAATTAACCAACTTTCCTCTCTCTCACACGGTAAAATTTGTTTGAACAGCCAGGAGCAATACAAACAGAACCACCGCGGTCCCGTTGTTTTGTAGGCAACATTTTATTTACTGACTGACCCATTCACTATAGGCAGCTAACCAGCAGTGTATACACCAAACCAGCCCAATGACGTCAGCAACAAAATGGCCGCGCCCATAATGATAAATGCTTCAAAAATGCACATAACAAATCGTTTTTTTTTTAGAAACTGCTTATTTTTATAACGTGATTTTTTTCTGTGGCTTATCTAAATACTAATGTGATGCTATGAATATGTATTCATCGCTATGCTTCATCTCCACTTTAAATTTGTTCAAATACCACTCCCGACGCTCTAGCTCCGTCAATCATTTGGCGATCTCTGACATTTTTGGACAGGGTTGTAACCAATGAGTGTGGCTTTCCAATGCTATCCCACGTGGGGATGAGCGAATCGTGGATCTAGGTGAAAAGTCACGAGCGCAAACGGGAAGAGAAATTTCCGCCGAATGCATTAGAGTCAAAGAGAAATGGTTTTCTGCAGAGCTTTTATTTTTTTCTCTCTTTTTACCAAATATGGACATGTACTACACAAGACTTCAGGCTATGGACCCAGGGTGTTTTTTCAACCATACCAATTATTCTGGAAATATACTTTTGGATATTGCAACTACTACAGGAAAACGTGAGTAACAAGTTTTTCTACAACTCAAGTTCAGACCTATGTTACTCTTTCATTAGCACTAAAAGTGAGTTGTCTTTATTGTATCAGAAACTAAAGAATGTTATCTTTCGAAAGAGACCAGGCTCGTGCATGTGCTATAAGTATAAAGTATAGTATTTTGGTTTGCAAAAAAGTATGCAGTCCTCGAGTTAAAGTAAAAAAAGAAATGCCACTTTTGGGGGCACCAGTTAACACATTCTCTTCCGGGCGACGGCAATGCGAGGCCAGCCATTAAACTAATGGAGTCCGTCACCTTGTTTGTAGAGCTATAACTATTCTATATTATAGCTATGGATACAATACTATAGTCATTTGACACCGAGTTTCTTCCGGTCAAGATGCAAAAATAAGAAATTCATCCATACATTCCCGTTTTATACCGTGGTGAATATGAGTGTTATTTCGGAATGATCCGGGCCAATTCCTGAGGCTGGTTATAAGCCGCAACGTGTATTATACTAAATCCATTGGCGTTTTGTCCCTACACACGCTACAATAAAAAAAATCAAATGCATATGATAGGTATTATGTTCAATGAATGCATGAAATGGGGGGGGGTAGTTTTTCGATGCTTTGATCATCACCAACGGAATACGTTATGGACTAGCGTTACACACATATGCTCGGATCGCAATGAAAACATTCTTGGATCAACACAAGATTGATATCATATAGCCCTTACCTTGACTAGGATGTACCCCGAAAAGAATTCCAATGATCTGATCGGCATTCCAAGTATTGGTGTCGATCGCGTCGCCAACATAATCCGCCATGCATCATCCATCTGGAGCATTTGACGCTCCTCAAGCCGATTGGGACAACCGCTCCCCTTGCCCGACATGGAAAAGTCCGCCCGGACCAATATAATCGACGCACAGCCCAAGACAGAGTTTCAAAGGGTGCTCTATACCGCCGCCTTGTAGGATGTGGCCGGTACTGCACCTTCGGATTCCCAGTATGCATTTTTCAGGCAACACACAGCTCCCTGACATTGAATAGGGTATTAAAATATATATATATTTTTTTAAACGATCCAGAAACCTGTTAACACGTGATTGGCACTCAACGGTCGGGCCTCAGAAACGTGTTAATCAGTGAATGTCACTGAATGTGTTAAGAGGTTAACCGGTGTAAATAAGACAATTTATTATCCCTCAGGTGGAAATATCAAGCTCCGCCCTCTTTTATTGATCCTCCAATCACAACCGTTTGCTTCTTAGTGAATGGACCTGGTATAGGCCTACTTCTTGCGCTTGTGCCCTTGTGTCACTTTTCTCCCGAACCGCCTTCTATCTGAAGCCCCCATGTGGTGACGGGTGGCCAGCTTGTTTAGACCTCTAAGCCCCAGAACCAGATCCAGTTAGATGGAGACCTAGCCCAGTCACTGCTGGACGAGCCGTCTTCCTCCTCCAGATCCACGTCTTCCTCCTCTCCAGCTCCACGTCGAGACCAAGGTAGGTCTATTTTCACACTGAAAAACCCACCTCTGTATCCTCCCCATGAAGAGGAGGCCAAGAGGGACCACAGCTTGAGCAGATGCCATAATACCGCGCAGGCGCATCATGGACAGCGCCGTAGCCGTCCTGCCAGGAGGGAACCTCCCGAGCATGCAGAGAATATCCTCTCGCCGCCACTCTGAGAGGGATGCCCACATAGACCTTGAGCTTAGAAATAAGCCAAGTACTCCAACCGTTGACTGGGAAGAGGAGTACTCTTCTTCCAGTTTACAGCAAAACCCAGGCTGGTGAGGAATTCCACCACCTGCCTGGTATGAGACCTGGCGATCTTCTCTGACTGGCTGAGGACCAGAACGTCGTCCAGGGTAGAATAAAATCCGTATCCCCTGACGACGCAGAGGCCCCAGCGTGGTCTCCACACACTTGGTGAAGATGCGAGGAGCCAGAGAGTAGCCGAACGGCAGCCTCTGGTACTCGTATGCTAAGCCCTGAACAGGAAGCGTAGGTATGTCCTAGGAGCGAAGATCGGGATGTGAATACGCATCCTTCAGGTCTATGGAGGTGAACCAGTCTCCCACCTGACGGCGCTTAACAGGTGGGTGATGGTCAACATTCTGAACCTTCCATGGGATGATTTCTCGGGCACCAGAGAATATGGGGAGTAAACGCCGCTCATCACGTCCTCCCCATGGGACCACGACGATGGCCTGCTTCGCCGCCAGAGAACGAATCTCCTCGGCCAGGGCTGTCACTGCCGCGGACTCTGACAATAGTCTGTACCAAACCCAAAAACGGAGGGCGGGGGTGTGCAAACTGTAACACAAGCGCCGCCCTCAGCGTTCTCTCCATCCACACCGACATATGGCACTACTGTAGCCATACGTGGTAAAAATTCCAAAGCGCCCCCGCCGCCAACTGGCGCTGGTCCGCTAGGAATCGTAGATAGGTGGCCCGGTCCCTCCCGCTGTGCGTTGTCAACCCTGGTCTCGCCAACCGTGCGAGCAGGGTGTCTCGCTGAGCCGGGATATCGCACCCTGACTCTACCAACGAGACAATCGCACCCAAGGGGGGGACCCCGACAGAAAGGGCGGTCTGATACGGGGGGAGCGGCCATCACCCCTGGTGACATAGGCTCCCCTGCTGAGCATCTTCCCGGCTTAGCTTGCTGGGGACAGCCTGCTCTGCAGCTGGACATGCATGGTGTGTGGTCCCCACGCTGCCCGAGTCCCTACACACCGTAGCCCTGTAGTGATATTACTACCACCCAAATTATGCGTGCCTGACTGACCACCGCCGGACGTCCGGCCGGGGGAGGCAATAACGTAATACCCGGCCTGGCGAGGGCGGGGCTGGGGGAACCCACGCTGCGACCTCCTGGGCCTAGGGTTCCCCCTCTGACAAAATGTTTTAGATACAGGGAACCCTGCTCCGTCGACAGATACAACACCAGGCTCACCAAACACAGACGCAGGGCGTGTGGCGTGGGAGCCTCCTGACAGCACAGCATTCTCATAGACAGACCCAGGCCTAGCTAGCAACTATAGGTGTCAGTCCCTGTCTCTATGAGAAGCGATATGTGGGGCCGTTTACGCTTCACTGGAAGAACACGGCCCGCAGCCAAAGGGGACAAATCAGAGCCTTGAGTCCCGTAGTGTAGCGGGGGAGAGTAACCGGAGAGCGTGCTAGACACAGCTAGATGGCAACGGTTTTTCAGGGCGTGCCCATCTAATATAGCCGATCCCTCGGCCGCCAAGGCTGTCGGCACCGTGACCACCTGTTCTCTTTGTGTCCAGGTCATCTCAGGCGGGGGACACATGGCCGGGGGCCTCGCCGCAGCCGCTGGCGAGGCCGTGCTCTCACCTCTGGCTGCGTGGTGTGGGGCGGCGTGGAGCCCAGGTCAAATACCGCCCGCGCCTCCGTGGACAGACCAAAGGTCCATCTGCGGAGAGGGGAGCCCTGAGGAGACTCCTCCTCAAGGGGAGATTGCTCCAACTAGGACCGACTAAGGATTTGGATGGTCGACTATGATAGGCAAAAATTTGCCGATAGTCTACTATTGGCCGACAAAAAAAATTTATAATATATTTTACATTTTTATTTTTTATTTTTTTATTCCATTTGGGCTGTGGGGGGGCTCTTAATGTCTGAAGGAGTCTACTGAAGGCTTCTTGTCCTCTGCAAAAGCATGCAATTGGTCCACTGATGGATACATCTTGATATTCTAGTCTAGTGTGTTCATTAGATGGGTGAAATCCTCTTTCTGTGCCTGTTTTCGTAGGCAGTTAGCCTCTGGTATGCGTGTCATTAGCGTTAGCCACGCTTCTAGGCCTCTTTTCTTTTGGAAAGAATGATAAAAAATAAATTTATACAAATATATATTTTTTTTTTATCCACTTTTTCTCCCATTTTCTATATTTTCTCCCATCCCAATTTCGTATCATCCAATTCAACCCTCCCCTGTCACGAACGCTGTTTCTTGCCTCCCACAAGCCGGCTGCAATGTGGACTAAGTCATACATAGCACAAGTCCCCTCCGGTACTTGAGGTAACAGCAGTCGCATCTTTTCACCTGCGCAGCTCGATCTCTCAGTGGCGAGGAGTAAGTAAGTAAGTAAGTAAGTAAGTAAGTAAGTATTTATAAAGCACCTTTCATACATGTCATGTAGCTCAAAGTGCTGTACACAAACATAGGCATATATAACGATAAAAGCAATAAATTCACAGTGATCAGTTAAAGGGGAACTATCTTATAAATGGCCTTTTTCAGTGTTTAGCATTGTTTCCTAGCTATGTACGCGTGGGAGGCTCACGCTGCCCCCGACACTTCCTGATTCTACTGTGCAGGCGCACCAACCGACCTGTAGGAGTCGCTGTCCACAACGCCCGATCCCCACCCATCAGTTTCCCACCCCCTAATACGGCCAATGTGTATTAGTACGGAAAGACCAGCTAAACTGAAAGCAATGTGGAGCGCTGGTGTTGTGAAGGATCAGATTAAACCGAATATATATATTTATTTATATATATATATTTAATAGTATTTGTATATCGTTTGATATCCCCTGTATATTCCTTGTACAATATGCACTGAATATCCCTTTAGTCTACTAAACAGCCCATAATAGTTTCATTCTACCATTGGACGAGAACCTGGCGCCAGCAGCCATACCCCTAGGTTCAAGTTCAATCGTGCCGCCCAACATGTCGTGGCAAGCCCGGTTCCGCGTAGGAATACGTCTGGCGAAATACGAGTGGTACTATTTGTTCACAGCGCATATATATATGGCGCAAGTAAAGTAGAACTTTCTTTTAGTCCATTAGTTCTTTACCCTCCAACCGAGTAACAGACGCGAAGCCTCACCCACAACGCACGTGTGGTGCAGTAAGGCCTACTTTGCCTCAGAATAGGCATTGAGATATCGTGTGGATTAATAGTTGAATTGTCAGTTTGGCACTATACCGTCGAGTTGGACGTATTTCTATTAAGCTAATAATAGTCTATTATGTATGGTGCATCGTTCGGTTAGAGTTATAACCCATCGTTCCTGACGTTATCTGGAGTCTTAACCAGGCTGGGCAGACCACTAGTGGTGCTTGCATCCGAGGAGCTCCGGGCCAGGACGAGGAGACCTGTACATTGGATTACTTTACCCGGACGACGGCGAGCCTTCCACGGCTTGGATTATGCTTTGGGTGCTTTGATTATTCCATGTATAACGGCCAACACTGCTGAGTGTTGGAACTACCCCCCGGAGAGGAGTCCAGGTGAGACGGCGCTCTACACCAGTGAGGTCGCCTCACGTCTCTCCGTTGTGGACCGGCAGCTACCGTCCACCAGAGGGTCCAGCTGTATTCATCTGCGGACCGAGGTTCTGTGGGCACCGTGTTCAAGACTTTGAATTCTCCCAAGAAATCGTCGGCCAGATGGGATACCGCCAGCGGCTTCTCTAACCCCCCCCTCCTACTGTCTTACAACCAGCGGGACCCCCCCCCCCCCTTAGTGTATCCAGCTATAATCATTTAAGTACCATCGCTATAGTTTCCTAAAGAACCGGGTTGTATACTTACTCCCTGCGTAACCAGAGATTGGACATTCAATGTTGATTTACCTACGAATACTCATTTGCCATACAAGTGCATTTCAAATCATAAGTGTAAACAAGTGAACGTTGTATATACCTTTTGCTATATTAAATATTCGATTTGTACATTTGTGTGGACTTCGTTTCATCAGGTGGGAAAGTGTTCATCATATCTATATCATGTACTGGATGGCCAGAAGTTAAAGTACAAGAGGTAGTGGTTTAATAATACCATACTTAACAATACAGTCAGGGAATTGTACCCCTCAGTTACAGCTGGGCCCAGCGTCTCCAGTATTTGTGGCGAGCGCCTTGCCCACTACGCCACGTAGCCGTCCCCATACAAATATATATATATATATTTTTTTGTATTCGAGTGGTTGGCAGTCGACTACGGCTCCTTTCGACCGATTAGTCGACTAATCGACTAATAGGGGTCAGCCCTAGCTCCAACCAAAGATGCCTGTGAACAAGTGTTGACAGCATCCTAGCCCTCCCTGCGGTTATAGCTTGTGGCTGGGTCAAAAGCTGAATAACCTCAAAACCTTGCGCGATTGTTTTGACGTTGGCTGGCTCTAAGGCCCCACCACCCGACACCATTTTCGACAGAAAAGCAGCCAATTGAGCAATGTTATTAGTTGCTGCTAAATTCTGTACTACGGCGGTATAAGCTTCATCAGCCCACTCGGCCACCTGCCGGGCCAACTCGCCTCTTGGCGTCGGCCGGGCGGGATACCGTTCTACCATGTCAGGGCAAAGGACCGATGCCACCTGCTTCACTAAGCACGGAACACCAGTGGCGGCTGCTGACCAAGTTTATTACTAGTGAAGCACTGCTCCACTAGTAGTCATGCAATAACCTCCACTGTGGCACACCTGTGCACCCGTGTAAGGGATAAATGAATGAATGAACGAAAACGTTATTAACATATTGCAGAATGGGCTAGCCCAATACACACAATTGTTAAGGGGATGCAGACCATCATCTGGTGTTTTAATTATATATACTCTTCAGTGTTTCCCACAGGATTCCACAGGATTTTCAGAGACTATGGGGGGTGAACCTCTGACCCTCTAGGGGGGTCCGGGGGCATGCCCCCCCGAATTCTTAATTTTTTTTGTACATTTTAAAGTTAAATGTATCAATCTGGTACACTTTGAGAGCAAAATAAAGAGGCTAGATCTATGATGAACTTTGTGCTCAAAACACAAAATCGACTAGACTAGTGCTTCCCAATCCTCTCCTCGAAGCACCCCAGCCGTTCAATGTATTTGTTAAATTCCACCACCAGCACACCTGATTAGCCCTTTATTAGTTGAATCAAGGTGTGCTGGTGGTGGAATTTAAAATACATGGAACGGCTGAGGTGTCTTGAGGAGAGGTTTGGGAACCACTGAACTAGAGCATACATTTGAGCCATCAAAGAAATTAAGCAAAAGTGGTTACTTGTGTTGAACTGGTTTATTTTTTCGAAAATAAAAGAATATAGTGGATTACTATTACGACTACTACCACTGCCAATACTACTGATACATCCCTATTGGCAAACCTTATATTTAAAAGAAAATAGTAAAAAAAAAGAAAAAATTGTAATTAATGGGAAACCCTGCTCTTCATCTGGTGTTTTAGTTATATATACTCACACTGCATCTACTCACTCTTCATCTGTTTGTTATATATACATACTCTTCATCTGTTTTAGTTATATATACTCACTCTTCATCTGATGTTTACTTACTCTTCATCTATTGTTTTAGTTATATATATGCACTCTTCATATGTTGTTTTAGTTATATCTACTTACTCTTCATCTGTCTTAGTTATATATACTCCATCTGTTTTAAATATACTCACTCTTCATCTGGTGTTAGTTATATATACTCTTCATCTGGTGTTTTAGTTATATATACTCACTCTCCATCTGTTTTAGTTATATATACTCATCTGTTTTTTTTGTTATATATACTCACTCTTCATCTGTTGTTTAGTTATAAATACTCACCATCTGTTTGTTATATATACTCACTCTTCATCTGTTGTTTTAGTTATATATACTCACTCTTCATCTGTTTGTTATATATATACTCACTCTTCATGTGTTTTAGTTATATATACTCACTCTTCATCTGTTGTTTTAGTTATATATACACTCACGTTTTTGTATACTTATAATATAATACAGTATAATAAAATACTTTGGACTCGAATCTTGACATAATTAGCTTATTATTGATGATGACATTGATAATCTCCTATTCCTGTACCAACAGCTACACCTTGTGGACAGCATCTGTATGAAGCCCAAATGAACTGGTTCACAGACTAATCTTCATGATTCTCCAGGACATCTTGTATCCTCTTTAGACTGTTCCTGAGTATAGATGATGCTTCAAACCAAGATGGAGACCAGAGTTCTTCTTGGGGCGTCCTTGACTAAAGAAATTATCAGCCAAATACTAGTCTTAAGACTTTTTGATGAGTCGATTGTCAATTAGGTGATTTACCGTACTTTTCTCACTATAAGCCGCACCTGACTATAAGCCGCAGCAGCTAAATTGAATGATGTGTACATATATAAGCCGCACTGGACTATAAGCCGCAGGTGTTTTAATGTTTAATTACCATATGTAAGGGTTCGTGCACAGAGGGGATTGTCGGGAAAGAGATGGCTGTTTGAGGAAGCTCCCATTTATTAACATTTCAACAAACAAGTTCCATATTTGCATAACAAGTGTTACCATTTAGTGCAATAGTTTACTAAAAAAAGCAATATTTCGATTTTTACATTTTCGGGTTTGGTCCACATATAAGCCGCACCGTTATATAAGCCGCAGGGTCGAAAAATGGGGAAAAAAGCCGCGGCTTATAGTCCGAAAAGTACGGTATTCGACAGATCTTTAAAATGTATTTCCACATGCAGTCAGAAATGACCCATTCTGCTGGGATAATCGAGTCGGAGCAGTTCACCAAAGAAAATTACCCGTCGTAATATATATTCATCCAGATCGATTTGGTGTGTTACACGTTCAATAACATCAGCATATTTACCCGACCATAGCAAGCATTGGTCTCTTCATACTGAATTTGAGCTATAGATTATACATAATTTGAACTATACACTATACTCTCCATTATTAACAGCTCCCTGGCAACTGGTACTGTTCCATCCTGCTTTAAACATGCAGTAGTCCAGCCCCTATTGAAAAAACCAAACCTTGACCCCACCCTGCACAGTAATTACAGGCCCATTTCCAAGCTTCCTTTTCTGTCAAAAATACTTGAAAAGGTTGTTCTGTGCCAATTGTCTCCCTACCTGCACCAGAACAGCATCCTGGAGACATTTCAGTCAGGGTTCAGGACTGGCCATAGCACAGAATCAGCCCTCCTTAAAGTGTCAAATGACCTACTCCTCGCCGCTGACAACCGTGACTGCTCTATTTTAATGCTGCTTGACCTCAGTGCAGCCTTCGACACTGTTGATCACACCATTTTATTAGATCATCTCCAACATGGGGTTGGTGTCAGTGACACTGCGTTAGCATGGTTTTCCTCCTATCTCACAAATAGAAGCTTTGCTGTCAACATCGCCAACTGCTCCTCCCCCTCAACCTCCCTCTCCTGTGGGGTCCCACAAGGGTCCATCCTTGGCCCGATCCTGTTCTCCCTTTACATGCTACCCCTTGGTCCAATCATTCAGAAGCACAACATCTCTTTTCACTGTTATGCTGACGACACACAGCTTTATGTTTCCCTGAAACCCAACAACCAGTCTCTACTTAACAGTCTCATATCCTGCCTGGATGATGTTAAATGTTGGATGGCACAAAACTCTCTACAACTAAATCAAAACAAATCCGAAATAATCCTCTTCGGTCCCCCAGACGCTGTCACCACCCTTACCAACAGCCTTGGCAACCTGTCCTCCCTGGTCAAGCCGTATGTCAAGAACCTAGGGGTCATTTTTGATCCACAATTTAAATTTGACAGACAAGTAAACTCAGTGGTAAAGGCATGTTTTTTCCAACTACGCACCATTGCCAAACTCAAAGCCCTTCTCTCCCCTGCAGACCTTCAGAGAGTCATCCACGCCTTCATTTCATCTAGATTAGACTACTGCAACTCCCTCTATATAGGCATTAACCAGTCTTCCCTGTCCCGCTTACAACTGGTACAAAACGCTGCTGCCAGACTGTTGACCGGAACCCGCAAGAGAGACCACATCACCCCTGTCCTTGCCTCCCTTCATTGGCTCCCAGTACGCTACAGGATAGATTTTAAGGTTCTCCTATTTGTTTTTAAAGCCCTTAATGGTCACACACCCTCCTACATCTCAGACCTCCTATCCCCCTATTCCAACACCAGGTCCCTCAGGTCAGCCGATCAGAGGCTCCTGACAGTCCGGAGGTCTAACCTCAAGCTCAGGGGGGGCCGTGCCTTTGCTATCGCAGCCCCTGAACTGTGGAACAGCATCCCCACCTCCATTAGGCTCGCCCCCTCGATAGATGCCTTCAAATCGAGGCTCAAAACCCACTTCTACCTACTAGCCTTTCCCGTTCACTGACTCATGCCCTGTTTTTCTATGTGTTTGCCTGTGTGCCCTCCCATAAAACGGAGTGTGATTGTTGTCTATATGTATCTTGTGTATTTACCCTCTGTACAGCACTTTGGTTGACACGCGTCATGTGAAATGTGCTTTATAAATAAATTTGATTGATTGATTGATTGATACTGAAAAGTTACAGTATGTAGATTTGTTTATTTGTATGACAAAGTCAGTCAACCCTTGCAAAGTCAGTCAACCCTTGCAATCAGTTTCATTTAATGAATTGAAAACAGCATTGATATTACGTAAAAGCAAACTGGCAATAGAAAATATGTTCAAAATTATCTAGTTCCCTTAACACTTTGAGTGCCAGCCACGCGTTTTGTCGTTAGTTCATGCCGACCGTTGAGTGCCGCCAACACTATATAGCGTTTGTTTGTCGTATTTTTTTCAATAATCTAGCGTTTATTTGAAAACTATTCATAAATAGGCAGAAAAATGACAGTTTTTGTGTATGCCCGAATATTCCAGTAAATGCCGTTTATCACGGAATCTTTATATTTTCCTTAAACGAGGGCTTTTCAAAATGCTATAAAACTGAAATGAAGCGATTAAAAAACAATCCGTTTCGACAATGTTGACTGCAAACAAGTCATTGATAAACAACGGGCAGATTAGACACATAATTTAAGACGGAGATATGCATTCACAACGCTATCATTGAAGTGGGTGGTGGCATTTAACGGGTAAGGCGCACCACATGGCTGGTAATCAAAGTGTTAAAATGCTAACGCTATTAAATAAATATATATAGTGGAGGTTAAAATAAGAATATGACTTGGCCTGAAAAAAAATTCAGTCAGGAGATATATTTTTGCTTTAATCCCTGCATACAAATATACAGTACTTTCATAAAAAAAATATTGGGTTTTGTTATTTAAAAAAGTGGCCCTAGTGAAAAAGCTTAGCGTACAGCCCTGTTACAGCTTGGGTAGCGGATGAATTTATAATGGTGATTAACTCATTCAGCGTCATACCCGAGAATTCTCGGGTTTTGATCCTTTGATATTTTCCTTTGATCCCCCTTCTATACGGTCAGCCAGAGCCCTCTAGGTGTCTCTGATTCATCTGCCTACATTGGAATTGCAATGACGATCGAATATCACCAGGTGGCAGTATCGCCTACCTTTTGAACTCTGATTGTCTGAACTAAACTGTCTCTGTCCTGATCCCTTTCTTTCCTGACTCGCTCTCAGGGGGAGGAGCTCTTGCAGAGCAATCGCTAGGAGATCTCTCCTCAAAACCTATAGCTTCCCGTATACACGAGTAATTACATATAAACGAGTAATCGCGATCGTCAATGGGATCATTGGAATTATTCTTTTTGGAGTACCTTCTGGCTAAGGTAAGGTATATTCTTTTAATTTTTTTTTTATTTTTTTTTATTATTGCAAAACAAAACTTATTAAAAGTCAGTACTCAACACACAATGTATAATGAAACTTTCAGTAAAGGTGGTTAAAATATATGCAAGTACAGAAACAGGATAAAACAAAAATAGTCAATAATAACATTTTAACCGTATACCGTGTATATCCAGCGAAGTTACAATTATATAAATGTTAGTATATAATATACCCCTAATACCTATTTTCTAAAACCCTACACACATATGCTCCAGCTCAAATCCCCCCCTCCCGGACCCCCTCTTGGATAGTACCTCCATTATCCCTCACTCCTAACCAGACATCACCATTATAGGCTAGCTTTTATTCTCTCCACCACTTCTAACCACATTAACATTTTGGATTCATTGAGCCCCAGAATTCTTGCTGTTGATATTTCTTGATATATCACATCAAGATATGTAAGAAACCACACTTTCCGGCACATTTTTTCCGGTTGAAACCAACGTGATGCAATCAGTTTTTTAGCTACTGTGATACCCGATAAAACCAATCTTTTTAGTTGTGGGTTCACTGCAAACTCAAAAACATCATTCAATAGCAATACCGCGGGGTGTACAGGTATATTCCAAAATACGAGTATTGATAATTGTTGGGACACATCTTTCCAGAATGCCTTAACTGGTGGGCAGTCCCAATACATGTGCATAAATGTTCCTTCGTCCCCATTTGTACATTGGGAGCATTTGGAGTCTTGTATAAGCCCCATTTTGCACAGCCTTATAGGAGTCAAGTATGTCCTGTGAATATAGTTCAGATTGATTTGTTGATGATCCGGGTTCCTTGATGTAAGTCGGACATTTGCCCAGGCTCCTTGCCAATCAAAGTCATTTTCCAGGTCTGGTATATCCCTCCTCCAGACATTGTCTAGTTGAAGGTTTTCGTACGAGGACGTTAGTAATTGATAATAAAAACCTGATACAAAACCTCCCAATGTATCTCTTTCATAGAAAAATTTGTGGTATCTGTGGTGTTCAATTGGTATGTGTAATGGAACACCGTGAGATCTCATACAAAGTCGTAACTGTATGTAAAAAAGCCATGTGGACTCGGTTAGGTTAAACTTTATGCATATTTTGACATAACTACAGAGGCCCTTGTTATTAAAAATATCCCCTAATGAGTGTATGCCTCTTTCTTCCCATACAGGGAATCTTATAGGTCGTTTTCCCATTAAGAGAGCATTGTTATTGAATATGGGAGTGTGATTATGCCATACTTGATTGTTAGGAAATTTCCTTTGTGTTTCCCGCCATGTCCTGATTGCATGGGTTATTATTGGGCCAAATTCTCGCTCACAATGCTTGATTGAAAGTTTAGTGTATGCTATGTCTTTCAATCTCTGTGGGGCTACTATGTTTTCTTCTAATTTTCTCCAAGATACCAAAGCCTCGGGGTCAAACCATATCTTCTTCAATGGTCTTAATGTGAAGGCATTAAAATATTGTAAAAAATCTGGGACTGCCATGCCACCGTCTGCTTTACTTCTCTGTGCGGTGGATCTTTTTATGCGAGGTGGTTTGTTATTCCAAATAAATTTGTATGTGGAGGTTTGTAATCTTTTCCAGTAGCCCTCTGGAGGAGGTAACGGAAGCATTGAGCTGAAGAAATTGATTCTTGGTAATACATCCATCTTAACTATTGATACCCTTGCCTGTACTGAGTTTTTAAGTTTTGCCCACCTGTCCAGGTCGTCCTTGATTTTGTTCTGTATTTTTGTGTAATTGTGCTTCACCGTTTGTCTTATGGTGGGGAATATTTCCACTCCCAAGCATCTGAAGTGTTTTACCATCGGTATCGCACCTGGGAGGGTTATATCTTTTTTTGCAGGGGTGTTAAGTGGAAGGAAAGCCGACTTCGGCCAATTTATCTTAAATCCCGATAAATCACCAAAGTTCTCAATCAACTTGAGCAGATGAGGCAATGTGGTGTTGGGGTTTTGCATGAACAATATTACGTCGTCCGCATATAAACTAATTTTTTGTTGTGTGCCCTTGATTACGATTGGTTCTATGGATTGGGATTGTCTTATATATTGTGCTAAAGGCTCTAATGATAAATTGAATAGTCCGGGACTAAGAGGGCAACCCTGTCTGGCAGAGCGTGATACCGGAAAGATTTTGGAGATGATTGTGCCTGTTGTAATCATGGCCGATGGGTCCTTGTATAGTACTTTAATCATATCAATGAAACCTTTTCCTAACCCCATCCTTTCCAATACTGCCCATAGAAACGACCATTCCAACCTGTCAAATGCTTTCATAGCATCCAGGGATAGTATCGCCTTAGGTGTGATGTCCTCTTTGTCTGTATCTAGTACGTGCAGTATTCGCCTTATGTTATCATTGATCAGGCGACCTTTTATGAAGCCTGTTTGGTCCGTATGAACTAAAGACGTCATATGCTTTTGCAATCTGATGGCTAATATCTTAGAGTACAGTTTGACATCGGTTCCGAGGAGGCTTAAAGGACGGTAACTACCGCATTCAGTGGGGTCTTTGTCTTTTTTGTGAAGAACTGAAATGAGTGCGGTATTTTGGTGTTCAATGAAGCTTCCCTCTTTGACTGAGTATAAGATCATATTTAGTAATAAGGGTCCAAATATGTCCCAGCAAGAAATGTACATTTCTGATGGGATACCGTCAATTCCCGGAGCTTTGCCGTTTTTCATTCCGGATATGGCCTTCTTGAGTTCTTCTAATGTGATCGGTACTTCTAACTGTTTAGCTTCTTCATCCGTAAGTTTAGGGAGAGTAATTTGATTAAGATATGTGTCTAATTTGTCTTGATCAAAGGTCGTTTCTGAGTTATATAAATCGGAGTAGAATTCTTTGAATGTATCGTTTATTATTTTGGGTTCTGTTACTAGAGCTTGTTGTTTCCTAATGGCAGTTATATCTGCAAATTTTGCATTAATTCTTAGTCGCATGGCTAATAGGTGACTAGGTTTAGAACCTTGGAAGTACTGCTGTTGTCTAGTGCTGCGTATTTGCAATTCCGATTTTTGTCTGTACATTGCTTTGATCTCGGTCTTTAGAATGTTAACTTGGTTATCGAGTCTAGTAGAGTTGTTGTATTTTAAAGAATTAAAAAGCGTTGAGTAAAGCTTTTCCATTTCAGACAGTTTTGTGTTTTGATTTTTGCGCAATATGGAGGTAAATCTATCCGAGAAATCCTTGATCATACCCTTTACCGACATCCATAATATTCTGGGATCTTGCACCGAGTTAGCATTATCTTGTAGGAATACTGTGAGAGCTTCTTTAATTTGTGTAATGAATTCCTTGTTGTTAAGCAGCATCGAATTAAAACGCCATCTTGGGGCCCGGGTAGATAGTGTACCAAATGTTGCTTTCAGGATTAAGTAGCAGTGATCTGATAGCGCATTGGGTGTCATTTCCACTTCGTATTTATCAAATATTCTCGGGGATGCAAAGACGTAATCAATTCTGGATAGTGTGTTGTGTCTCGCCGAACGACAGGAGTACTTGCGGGTCATGGGGTTAAGTGAACGCCATAAATCAGTTAGGTATAGGTAAGGTATATTCTATGTCTATTTTATCGAACCTGAAACATGTTTCTGTAACGATCAATGTTGTATCTTACCGGACCTAAACCAAGCTTTTTGTAACGATCGCATTTTCGGGGTAAGACTAACCCCCCCCCCCCCCTGATGATTTTCTAAAGGCACATATGTACATGGTATATACCTTTTTGATTTGGGAGTATTTGGGGCTTCAGGCGATCAACCAGACGATTTGGGCTTATTGCATCATACGCGTCATATCTCGCGATCTATGGAAAAAGACTGGATTATTTTGGAAATGGGGTGATGTGTAGCGTGTAACAAACTACAGTGTGTAGAAATTAACTGATTAGTCAGTAATGGACTATAAACAATGCCTGTAAAATGAGCCATACTATTGTCTCCATAGCTATAATACAGAACAAACAATGGATCTGCAAACATCACTAAAATTATCAATAACGCTGGTGCCATTTAGTAAAGATGGCGAAAGCTTCTTCTTTCGTGTAACGTCAGAGGTCCAACTCCGTATCTTGTAGCCATGCCCTTAACTCTGGTCCCACATCAAAGAGGCTGGCTTCCGAGGGTGGTTTGTATAGGGGGCAGATGGTCAGGATGTGGTCAACAGTCTGCTCAGGGTCTCCACACTCACATGCAGCGCTGTCTGCCAGGCCCCACTTCTTTAATGATGCTTTAAAGCGACCAACCCCAGATCTTAAACGGTTCAGCAGAACCCATTGCCGGCGTGGAAGATCGTCTCCTGTGGCGCCATCTCCTGGATCCCAGATGTGGTGGTGGATACGGGTTGGCCCAGCACTCTCCCACTCTCTCTTCCAGGCTGCCGCCAGCCATCCATTTCTGGATAGGTCCTCAGTGGTGGAACGGAGCATCGCTTGTGCCACCTTGTTGTAGGGGTGGCGGGACTTGAGTCTGCTCATAGGTGCTGTTGTTGTTGTGGTGTTGTGTAGGAGAGTTAAACTTGAGCCGAACTATGTACATTAAACGACCAATCAAAAAAAGGTTTTCACCTACACCATGGTATAAATAAAGAATAATCAACTAACAAAATCTTGGTTGACTAAGATCAAGCCGACTGATTAAGAGTGCATACCATTGCACTGCTGCGCCTGCGGTCAGGCAAGCGCTACCGGAGTCTCATAGCAGCACAGAGTCTCAGAAGGAGCTTCATCCCCAGGCAAGCGCTACCGGAGTCTCATGGCAGCACAGAGACTCAGAAGGAGCTTCTATCCCCAGGCAAGCGCTACCGGAGTCTCATGGCAGCACAGAGACTCAGAAGGAGCTTCTATCCCCAGGCAAGCGCTACCGGAGTCTCATGGCAGCACAGAGACTCCGAAGGAGCTTCTATCCCCAGGCAAGTGCTACCGGAGTCTCATGGCAGCACAGAGACTCAGAAGGAGCTTCTATCCCCAGGCAAGCGCTACCGGAGTCTCATGGCAGCACAGAGACTCAGAAGGAGCTTCTATCCCCAGGCAAGCGCTACCGGAGTCTCATGGCAGCACAGAGACTCAGAAGGAGCTTCTATCCCCAGGCAAGCGCTACCGGAGTCTCATGGCAGCACAGAGACTCAGAAGGAGCTTCTATCCCCAGGCCATCAGGATGCTCTGACTCTATGCAACATTAACTCATCCATCTACACTCATTGCACACACATCCACATACACGCACTCACCTTAACACTTTGAGTGCCACTCACAGCTTTTCTCGGGTTTATGACCCGACCGTTGAATGCCACGGCCACGAGTATTCTCGTTTTTTTTTTAATTATTATTATTATTATTAGCGATCTGAAATCATATTGCATCACCGTTGGAGATCCAGGGACCGCCGGTGCTCAGATGTGAAAAAAGCGCCCCCTATCATCTCCCAGATGGTAAATCACCCTTTTGGAATGGACTCAATGAAAGTGAATGGGAGAACGGATTTCTGACTCCACATTTTACTTCTCACTGATGCAGCCGGGGTCTACCAGAGTTCATTCTGGAGCCTCTGAGCCGCGCGTATCATGTGTTATACTGTACACACGATGGATCAATACATTTATCGATTTTTTCGAATGGCGATCGGAAATTGGAATAAACCATTTGGATACCATCTGACCTCAGGTAAGGTATCTATGTTATCAGTGTTAGGATAATCAGACTGGTTTTCACTGATATATAAGCGTTTATGTGATATGTGATATGGCTGTTTTGACTGTAAAAGCCATGAGGAAATAAGAGCAGCGATTATCAGCGCACGGCACAAGCGTGTGTGCGCACACATATACTATCGATCTAGCGTTTATTTGAAAACTATTCATAAATAGGCCGACAAATGACAACGTTCTGGAATATTCCAGTAAAAGGCGATTATCATAGGCATGGGTTGTTTTTCCCCGGAAAACGGGTGATTTTCAAAATGCTATCAAACGGAAATGAAGCGATAAAGATACAATCTGCCTTGCCAATGTTGACTGGAAAATGAGTCTTTGATAAGCGAAGGGCAGATTAGACACATAGCCATAATTTAAAACATAGATTAGGCGATATTAACGTTAACATTGGCCGTGGATGGTGGCACTCAACGGGGTAAATAGGAAAACACGGCCCGGCACTGAAAGTGTTAATAACGTTCACTTAACACTACACCATATTTTATCTATTTATTACTAAAAGATTTGCACCACCTCTACCTAATTTTTGCATTTTGTACTTTAGTTTGTATAGTGTTTGGTCTTTATTCTTTTTACTGTATGAAGCACAATCTTAGGGGGCTCATTCAGAACCAAGCATTTCACTGTAATGTACCTTATATGTGACAAACAAAACAAAACTTGAACCAATTCTCTTCCCTACGTCACACATAATAATAACAAAGACCAGAGATGAAGCTTTGGTTGAAACATGTTTAATGTCGCAGAGGGTGTGCAATAACCGTGCAATAAGGTGCAACAGCTGTTATCCAGTGCAAGGTTAGCAAAACGCCAATCAAAGTGCTTTGAGAGTCAACAATCAGTCTACTCAGTGTGTCCAGAGTAGGACAACAAATTTGGAGCGTTTCTCTTGATCCTTTTGTAAAGCTTAAACACAAACATATCACTAAATATTACAAACGTTTCTACTCAATAGAACACACTTAATCTTTTACCATAATCTACCAGAGCACCTGGTAGTTGCCAAACGAACACTAAAAGCAAGACGACAGAGCGATGTAGATTTGATCTGTAACTGCACTCCAGAGAACGAGAGGGGCGGTGGAAGTTACCGTACCTGCACTCCAGAGAGCGAGAGGGGCGGTGGAAGTTACCGTAACTGCACTCCAGAGAGCGAGAGGGGCGGTGGAAGTTACCGTAACTGCACTCCAGAGAGCGAGAGGGGCGGTGGAAGTTACCGTAACTGCACTCCAGAGAGCGAGAGGGGCGGTGGAAGTTACCGTAACTGCACTCCAGAGAGCGAGAGGGGCGGTGGAAGTTACCGTAACTGCACTCCAGAGAGCGAGAAGGGCGGTGGAAGTTACCGTAACTGCACTCCAGAGAGCGAGAGGGGCGGTGGCCTTTCGGCGGTGACGTAACGTCTCACTCACAGAGTGGTGGGCGGGGTACGGTCATAACCCATTTAAAACTGTGTGCTATTACAATGTACAGGATGGTATCTAACCACTGGAGACTGGATGCCATCTCGCAGAGTAGGATCTATGTGCTGTTCTTTCCTGCGGATGCTCTTGGTGACGAGCAGCCAGTCCTTGATGACTGAGTGGAAGCAGCCGTTGATGGGCTGGATGACCGGAGTCCTGCAGTGTGAGGCAGTGGGCTGGATGACCATAGTCCTAGAGTGTGAGGCAGTGGGCTGGATGACCGGAGTCCTGCAGTGTGAGGCAGTGGGCTGGATGACCGGAGTCCTGCAGTGGGCTGGATGACCGGAGTCCTGCCACGGGACAGGTAGAGCAGTCGCCTGGTAATCTGGAGGTTCCCGGTTCGATTCCCTGGCAGCATGTCAAAGTGTCATTGAGCAAGACACTTAACCCCTAATTGTGCCCGATGTGCAGGTTGGCACCTTGCATGGTCACCTCCGCTGTCGGTGTGTGAGTGGGTAAAATGTGAGGAACAAATTGTAAAGCGCTATATAAATGTACCATTTATACCTGATTAAAAAGTTATACATATTATTTATAGAACATATATATAATCAATTCAAAACTAATTTATTGTATCTATCTCATCATGCATGGGGGGGAATACCATTGTAAATGCATTATGTATTAGGGGAACATGATATAACCACAAAACAACATCTTTGCTTTGACCATGATCATATTTAATGAATACCATGGTATAATACAATACAATACACAACATGGAATACAGACTCCTCTTTTCCTGGAATGTTTGAGCACAATTGAGGATAAAATACAACATTAGTTCCCTTCCCCTACTTTACAACATTGGCACTGATGTCCACAAAGAAAATAAAAAGGTTTATAAAACAAAGTCAGTAACTAATGAAATACATTTTTATAATAAAGAACGACATCTCTTATGAGACACAGGTCCTGAATGATCATGTAAAGGCACAGGGCAGCACATGGCTGGAGAGCCATGTTGGCAGTCTTTATACAGTTTATGAACCAAAATAATAAATGATGCCCCCCCCCCGCTAGTCCTCTTCAGCCCTCCCCTGACTCACTAGCTGCTAGTCTCGCCTATTCCTCAATTATTCATGAAGGCAAACAAGTGTAATTCAAAGACCTGTAATATTTTATGCCCAAATAAGAGCGTGGCCCCTTCGGTGTGGGAAAGTGACGTTATTATGATCTTTGTCTGTGGTTCACACAGGCTCTTACCCTTGAATTTCTAAGCGGTAGTTTGAAAAAAGGAGCTTTGCATCACAGCCAGGTCCCTTGACCTCACAGTGGGGCCGTAACCAAAGCCACATCCGGTCATCTAGTGCAATATGGCTCGGGTTAGTTGGTAAAACACATCATCCTCCTGTAAAATGCACTTTACCTCTCAGTCCAAATGCAGTTTAAAAAGGACAACATTACTGGTGAACGGTAAAGGAAAACACTGTTCACCTTCAGCAAAGGTAGAAAGAATAAGGAACCGGAGCTTGGCGTTTGTCTTGGTGGAAATAACATCACTTTAGAGGATTGTGGCTCAATCTCCCACGGGTCATTCTTTCAGTCGCTCACGCTGTACGTCATCACGCTACATTGTATCTGCAAACGTCTTATGTACAATGATTATGGTGTCATCTATAACATGGCTTCCAAGTGGCCCTTACCAGGCTTGAGGTTCTCCACCACGCAGCCATCTTACCAGGCTTGAGGTTCTCCACCACGCAGCCATCTTACCAGGCTTGAGGTTCTCCACCACGCAGCCATCTTACCAGGCTTGAGGTTCTCCACCACGCAGCCATCCGTGTTGCCACTGGCACCTTTTTCCAGCCACCAGGTGACCTGTATAACCTGACGGGCTGGTCCTCCCTCCACCAGGTGACCTGTATAACCCGACGGGCTGGTCCTCCCTCCACCGTGTGACCTGTATAACCTGACAGGCTGGTCCTCCCTCCACCAGGTGACCTGTATAACCTGTATAACCAGGCTGGTCCTCTATCCACACCAGGCGACTTAATCACTGGCTTCTACTTATTTACAAGACTACTAGGAAAGACACCTCAATACCTCTCCAGCCTCCTGCACCTTTCCAATAACTACCACCTGAGGTCCAGTGATCTCATCACTTTAGGCCCATTTGGACAGAATTCCTTTCATTTTGCTGCAGCAAATGACTGGAACTCCCTTAAACTTTCATCATTTCCGTCATTCCATGTGTTTAAGCAGAAACTGCGACAGTCCCCAGCTGACTGTTGCACATGTTGATTCCCATTCTCTCTATATATATCACTAGGCTGTTTTTAACTTCATTCTCGAACGGACTTACAAGAAAGTTACCAAGAAATGTCTTTGTAACTCGATTTACGAACTTTTTTGGCATTCTCGAACGGCTTCTTTTTGTAGATTTACGACCTCGAAAAGGCAGTCGTAAATTGGAGGGATTGGTGTGAGTCTGTTTTTAACTGCTTCATTTGGGAGAAATCCTTGGGGATTGTGAAGACTTCGATTCTATGACGGAATTCAATCATTATAATGATAATAAATACAACAATTTGTATCTAACAATTATGTTTTACATTTATACTTTATAGTCATGACTAGGGCTGCACGATTTTTGGAAATAATCTAATTGAGATTTTTCTGACATTGCGATTATAATAAAAAAATATTTAAGCAGCCCCACAGGTTTATTGTAAAATGTGGCTTGCATCTGGCCTACGCGGTGGGTATTTTCGGGACACCGAGCCTGACATTTTTTCCTTTTACCTGGGAATTGATATCGGTACCCAACGGTACCTTTTTTTTCTGTACTTTACTCTCCCTCTCTGAAGTCTAAACTTCAGAACACACAATCTAAAACCCCTTACATCCCTCTCCCAAACCGATCTTGTATCTCAATGAGACTTCCTGGTTTAAAAAAAATAATAAAATAAATGTGCAATATTTATTGATTTATTTTTGCAATTTGCTAATTGCATCATTCCAAATCGTGATATCGATTAATCGTTCAGCCCTAGTCATGACTCAAAGAACCATGTCCGAAAATAAATAAATAAGAACTAAACCCAATCGTCACGGATATAGCTACTGTATAGTGGAATAGACTGTTAATATTATACCGTCTTGTTCTCTATGATATTTATTGTTGGTTTTATTTTTCTATTGCTTAGTGCGCACATCGTAAGAGCCAGTGGAGAAACGGCTTGGTGAGGCAGCTGCGCACAGTGCACACCACTGTATACGTGCAAAATGAATCATTCCAGCAACAGTAAGCTTATATTATCCTAATGACTTGTTTTATTAGGTATTATAGTAGTAAGTCCTACTGTAGAACATGACATCTTATTAGTGTGACATCTCATTTAGTAGTGTCAATACTGAACGACTGCTTGGCTCTCAAGGCACCTCCTGCTCCGTCTGCGGTCATGAACCAGGGGGGCAGCGCATATAAGATAATATATTCCTTCATATCAGCAATCTCCTAATAAAACAAGTCATTCGAATAATAGAATGTACTGTTGCTGGAACGATTCATTACACACATAGTGTGTGTGCGCGCGGAGCCTGCCTCACCAAGCCGTTTCTCCACTGGTTCTTAAGATATGCGCACTAAGCCAAACATTTTTATAAAACCAACAATATATGGAATATTAATACAGTCTGCTATATCCACACAATTGGGTTTAGTTCTTATTTATTTTCTCAGAAATAAGCCTTTAGCCACCTGTGCATTGTATGTTACTATTGCACTTTACTGTTACATTTGTACTCTGGTTGGATGCCAAACTTATTTTCATTGTATTGTACTTGTGCTGTATGATGACAATACATTTGAATCTAATCTAATTTCAGTGACAAATTGCTTTCACACCTGTTGAATATTTCCCCCATAAGGGTCAGCATGGAGCAGACGCAATGGAAAAGTGTGGCTTTTCTGTATGCAAATGTTTCACACGTTCTGGTTTTCGTAAATTTGTTAGTACAAACTTTTTATGAAGATAGTTACAATGATACTTACAAATGAGGACCAGTGTCTCTAGTTTATTTGTTTTAGTTTTGTTTTGACTTCTGCAGGGGCATCTTGCCAGGTCATCATTGTAAATGAGAAGCTGTTCTCAATTGATCTTCTTGGTAAAATAAATAAAAGTATCTACTGTATTACTACAAATAGGTACATATATTACACATTCAAGAAAATTAAATATCTCATGACGTCCCCAAGTCTTATATACAATGTGTACGTATTACAGTATGTGTAATACGTACACATTGTATATGAGACTTGGGCTGTCTATTTAAAATGTTCTGCGAAAGCTGGAAACGCAAGTAGTCCATTGTTTGAATATGTACCTAGGTACACATTGTACATAAGACCTTTGCAGATACGTACAACATAGTGTGATGACGTCCAGCGTGAGTGACCCGACTGAAGAAAGGGTCACCAGGTCTATTCTGAACATCCCAACTTCAGACCTCACTTCAAACCTCGCTTCAGGACATAACTATCTGTTGAAAGGATATTCGGGCAACTTCAGACCTCGCTTCAGGACCTAAATATCTGTTGAAAGGAGATTAACTTAATTTCATCCCTCATGAGACATAACCATGAATTGACTTTGGCAAAAAGTGCAAATCCTGTAGCCAAGAGTAAGACATTAAGTAAGAAGTTCTATAAAATAATCATCGCTGAATTGGACCATGATACAATAAAATTACTTACAATCCAGTTAAAATCAGGACTAAGAGCTATAAAATCTGTTTAAAGAGGCATCTTAAACGTCTTTCTTCTCCCTTCTAGTGTTTCTGTGTCGAGCAGCCACCTTGAGGGTGATGCAAGTGTTTAAACCTGTGATTAACGTGTCCATTTTGGTTTAACGGGGGACGGACGATCTTGGTTTAAGGGGGGGGGGGGTCTCGGGACAATCAGTCTCCGTGAGAGTATCTGGGGACGGCCCAGGGCTGCAGGGTGCCTTGGCCGAAGACTGCGTAGAATGCTCCTCCAAACAGGTTGATCGCGGCTGAGATGTAGAAGACGGTCTGCCATTCCTCTATGGTGTTCTACAAGAGAGAGAGATTAAAGGCCCAGTCTGAGATCCAACAGTAAACAACTCCACCACCAGGAAAAAAGGAAATGGGACTGGAGATGTGTTTTAATTCTCTAGTTGTTTCTAGTTTGAATCAGCTGTTTTTTTTTCAAAGTGCCAAAAAGCCTATTCATTCCATCCACAGATTTCACTTGAATAATGTATAAGTATGCCCCCTGGTGGCCAAATGTTCACTTGTTAATCTTGCCACTAAGGCTGCGTCCCATTCTTCCCCTTGGCCCTACCCCTCGTTTTGGAGTGCCCTCGATGGAGAGTCACGAAATGGGACAGCACTAGAACTCAGTTGCCGACAGCGTAATGACGCAACTCACCCACGTGCCGACTGTTTACATTACTTACAGGCAGCTTACATCAGAAGGACCATGAAGCTTGCTCTGAATACTGTACCATGTAAATTATAACTAATGTCTTCAGTGTTTATGCTTGTATATAAAAAGGTTTTTGATATCCAAACTCTTGACATTTTGTGTTATTTTGTAGCACAAGTGTTAATCAAATGTTAGTCAGGTTCTTTATATTCATACAGTATGTCAGTCAAATAGAAAATTAATGGGTGAGACTATAATAAAGCATATACAGTAGTACTGCAGTGTATTACATGGTAGTGGTAGTACATATTAAATTGTACTACAGGATACAACAGGGTACTAACATTTTGTATTATGTATACCAGTGGTTCTCAAACTTTTTACACCAAGTACCACCTGAGAACATGGCTGGCTCTCCAAGTACCACCATATGACCGACGTTAAAATAGTCTATTCAGCTATGCACAGTTCACGCAGGAGACAAATGTATTCCTAATACCATTATTTATTGTTAACTTTTGTCAGACACAGCCACAATGTACAAAGGGGTAGCACTAGAACTAGCAAACTTCCACACAACTCATACAATGCAAGGGGCATTGAGAACATAATAACTAACATTCTCACATAGCAAGTAGGGCTGTACCGAATGCTTCGAAGCTTCGATCATAATGTTGACATTCAAATTCTAAATCAACATTCAAAGTTTTAATAAACATTTTTTTTATTATTCTTTTTTTTCAATCGGTTTAAACCAATGGGGGTTTTCTTCACAGTTGCAGTTAAAGATTAGGCTACACTAATATTATAATATTATACTATAAGACGTCACCATCACTTTCATACCAACCGTGCCCTTATTCGATTATTTATGTTGACGAAACTTTTTATTAGTTATATTCATTAAAGAAAGTTGATTTAATAAAAGAAAAAGACTAATTGAATCAGATTAATCACTTTATTCAAATTGAGGATTTAGTTAAAAAAAATTAAAAAAAAATTAGACTGGGGAAATAATTCAGGCTGGGAAATAGTGTGAAATATAGCCCCAGTCAGGCCACTTTCTACGTGTGGGTCCCCCACCAGGAATTATTTTGTTACAAAGACTTAATTTCCTGCATTCTGGTGCAGGATTTTTTTTAATTGTACCCTTTAAATGCCAGTGTTTGTGATGGGCATCACAAATTATTGTTAAAAAAACAAAGTAAAATATTTTCAATATATCAAATGCAAAGTAAATTTTTCTGGGGGGGATTATTACAGACTAGGCATGTGTCAATGATTAGCAACAACACAGATCTTTTTTCCTCCTTTTTCCGTTTTTCTCCCCTCCCAATGTTAGTCGTTATGCCAATTCCCCTTCCTGGTCGTTGCGCACTCTACCCGCTACCGTCGGTCTGGGAGGGCGGAGACTATCACATGCTTCCTCCGACACATGTGTACCCAGCCCACCACTTATTTTCACCTGGCAGCGCGGACTCTCACTAAGAGAGTGTAACGTGTGGAAGGTCACACTACCTCTCTTAGATCCTTCCCTCGCTGTGCAGGCGCCCTGACCGAACTGTAGGAGTCGCTGTCCACAACGTCCCAGACCCACCCACCGGCTTCCCTCCCGCTGACTCTGCCAATCGAGCCAGTATGACGGCCTGCCAAGCCGGAAGCAACGCTGACAGCTGGATTCGATACCAGTGTCTCTTGCGTTGGTGACGAGCGCCTTGTCCACTGCGCCACCCAGCCGCCAACAACATAGATTTTGATGGATTTTTAGTTTTTAGTTTTCTCTTTTCAGAAAAGTGGGAGTATTTCATTTTTTATCTGATATTACAAAAAATCTAAAAATAAAAATAGTTATGATCAGGGCTGAAGTTGAATAAAAGATTTATGACTGTTTAGACTGCATTACTCTGTCACAGTGATCTCCTGGTTGTTCCCCACTTAGGTTATCTAACTATCGCGCCGCCGCAACTAGAAACACTGGCCTGGCCTGCTTCTAAGTTCAGTGGCCAAAAAAAAAAAAAGTATAATATATATATATCTTTTTTTTTAAGTACCACCAGCAGTACCACCAGTGGTACGCGTACCACAGTTTGAGAACCACTGATGTATACTATTTAACACAGCATTTACTAAAGACAAGAAACATTGTTATGCCAGCCATATTGGATTTCATCTGCCGTCTTGGATATGAATTGTGTTATTAATCTTTCCATGTATTATTAACACATTGGTTGCCAGCGATTTATCACTTGAGTGCCAGCGCTATAGTCAATGATAGGACGAGCACATTTGCGAACGCATCAACTATATCTTAATTATGGCTGTGTCTAATACACCCGTCACTTATCAATGACTTGCTTGCAGTCAACATGTACGAAACGGATTGTTTTTTCATCAGTACATTTCCGTTTTATACCGTTTTGAATACGAGTATAGTTTAAGATTTCTAGTGATTCCAGACAAATCTGCAAAAATAGCTCTTTACTGGAATACACAAAACACGTCATTTTTCGGCCTATTTATGAATCGTTTTCAAATAAACGCTAGAATTATTTTTCTGATGCATTCCCATCGACTCCATTCCAATGGGTGCAATACCATCCGGGAGACGATAGGGGGCGGTATTTGCCCTTTTCGAGCTCAGAGCCAGTCCCAATGATAACGTGAGGCTGGATGGATGAAAAATGAATGGATATCGCTAATAAAAGAAATAACGATTAAATAACGAGATTTCTCGTCATTGGCACTCAACCCCAGTTAGGACAGCCGAATCCCGTCCAATCTTTCGCCGTCGACTAAAGACTCACTTCTTCAACCATTATCTGGGGGGGGGGGGGAGAAAAAAAATCGAACCCCAACTAACCTTACTGTCATGCACTTGTCCTAATAAACTAACCTACACTGTAACACGCAACACTTTGATGAACAATGTTACTCAGCTGATAGAGTTGTACCCTTCCTGATGACTTGCCGTACAGAACTTGTAAGTCGCTTTGAATAAAAGCGTCAGCTAAATGACTAAATGTAAATGTAACGCATGGCGGCCAACAACAAGATTTCTCGTTAACACTTTGGCTGCCAGGAAACGTGTTTTGACGTCATTGCCGGCCATGCTCAAGTTGCCGGAGGACGCTTTACAGCGTCCTTATATCAATATTTGAAAAATCTGCGATCGGATTCATATGTCCCCTCCGCTGGCCTGAGATCCACCAGCAGGACCCACTGAGCTCTCTGGCGGTTCAGGAGCGCCATCTGGTGGCCGATCGGCGCAATCGCTTAACACGATGTGCCATAGAGGTTGTGCTAGACGTCCGTATTACTTCCGGGCACTCGCTAATAGGTCCCGGGACTCTGGCTCGTCACGCTACACAGTGATCGATTGCCAATAACTCGATAAACAACATGATTTGGACGTATATACCATTATACAAGCTGGAGATGGACCGGGTAAATCTACATCCCATAATGATAAGATTTCTACTCTACGATGATCGCCCAACGGCGCGCGGAGACTGGGGTGAGTTTTAGCGTGTAACGTTACCGTCTTCGATACTAACTGCTATTATCAACATTTGACCCACATTAGATGATTGGTATAACGCTGCCCACGGAATTATAAACGCCCCCTAGCCCATCCGGTCAACATCAGATGACGTGTAGTAACTTCTAGAAGTACGTCTAGTTGGAATTTTTTATATCGCGCTGATTGCCATAAAACTGTATTGCATCATCAATATAATGCATTTGGGGCTATAGATCATGTTCTGGAGAAAGCTGCAGAAAGAGATGAAAACATACTTATACATTAGACCATACTTTACTATGAATATGTGAATGAAAAAGTTTAACGTTGCTACACAATGAACAATACATATAGGACTTTGAATGGGCCCTAATAATGGCAATGTAGCAATAGAATTTAAAAAGTTATAGCCATGCAAAGAAGGGGTACTTCTCCATAGACAAATAGAGCCGGCAACCTATGGTATATCATGAATTTAACCCAAGGCAACCAAAGTGTTAATATTGGTCTTGAAATTCTGAAAATAATAAAAAAAATAATAGTATAAAAGATGAACTTGAATTTCATAACTTTTGTGTTCCATCTCTGCATAGCAGTGAGAGATGGAGAGAGAAACCATATGGATGTACTGGTTAAATTAGCGATTTTGTATTGGTTTGTTATGAAAAACCAATTACATAATCCAACATCAAACAACTAACATATTCCAGTTGACTGTACATTTTTTTAATGATTCGTTACGAAGAAATCAATACTTCCATTTGTATAAATTACTGGTACCACGCCGCCATTCTTTTTCTTTAGATTTGCGAAAGGTTTGCAGTGCATTCTGGGAAATACCCTCTCGCCCTAGTTATTGAGCCTGCATCTTGGCAGACTCCGGTTGTAGGGCCATATGGAGGGCTGAAACGTCACTACCCCTTGATCCAAAGTGAAATGGGACACCACTACACTTTGCGGGAACGCGCAAAACAGAGCCGTAGGGCCAAGGGGAGGAATGGGACGCAGCCTAACACTAAACCCATTGGCTCAGGAGGTAGAGCGGTCATCTGATAATCGGAAGGTTCCCGGTTAGATTCCCGGGCAGCGTGTCGAAGTGTCCTTGAGGAAGACACTTAACCCCTAACTGCTCCTGATGAGCAGGTTGGCACCTTGCATGGTTGCCTCAGCCGTCGGTGTGAATGGGTAAAATGTGAGGAACAAATTGTAAAACTGTTATAAATGCACTATTTACCATTTATTAGGTAGAGGACGGAGTATCGAGGTAAGGACACCAGGGATACTAGAGAGCATGGCGTTCTCAAGTACTGGACAAACAGTCTATAATATATACATACTGTATGTGTGTGTGTATGTAAGGTCCTGTTGCATGTACTAACCCTAAGGATATGTACTGTATGTACTAACCCTAAGGATATGTACTGCATGTAGTATGTACTAACCCTAAGGATATGTACTGTATGTAGTATGTACTAACCTTAACACAATGATCGCCAGATGGCGCTGTGGGCGTATGGCCGTTTGTGCCAGCGCTTTGTTCAATGGGATAATGCCGGTGTTTGCAACTGCTAAAACTATATTAAATATTATAGCTATGGATCTAATAACATTGTCGATTGTCAGTGAGTTTCTTCGTGTCAACATGCAAAAAACAGATACTTTTTTCATCCGTACATTTCCGTTTTATACCGTGGTGAATATGAGTATAGTTTGAGTAATTCTGAGTAATCCCAGGAAAAGACGCAAAATCAGCGTTTTAGTGAAATTCACAAAACACGTTGCCATTCCTCGCTTGGATCAACAATCAATCTGAAATCAACGCTAGATTATCGGTATTATCTTTCATCATGCATGCATGAAAGGGAGACAGGGACGCAGGGCCACTCCGTGCTTTTTATCGCTACCAACACACACACACCACCCCGACACGCTTCGATCGTGGGAACGAATTATCGGATCAACGCAAAATCGATAATATATAGTCCTTACCTTGTCTATGATGTACTGCAAAAAGAATAATCCAATTATCTGATCGCCATTCCAAATACTGGTTGCGTGTGTCCAGCGTTATCCAGCATTGCATATGAAAGGGGGGCCTAGTCGATGCATCGATATAAGCCGGAGTCTTGCCGGAGTGTATAGACCCCGCCTGCATGGCTCAGCTCGGCCAAGAAAAGAAACCACATCGTTTCAAATGGGGTGCAATAGCAGCCGCAAGGCGTTAGGCGGCGGTATCGCACCGCTGTGGTCTCAGACAGAGTGTCACCCAGTCCTACAGCACAGCAGGATGAATTATGAATGGAAATAGCGAATAAAAAAAAAAACATATCCAATAACGAGTTTACTCGTTGTTGGCGTCCAACGATTGGCGGGCTATAACGAGTTAATTCGTTTTTTTGGCAGTTAAGGATATGTAACGGTTAAGGATATGTACTGCATGTAGTATGTACTAACCCTAAGGATATGTACTGCATGTAGTATGTACTAACCCTAAGGATAGGTACTGAGGTGTACTAAACCTAAACCTCAGGAGGTAGAGCGCTCGCCTGGTAAAAAAAAAAAAATCTAACCCTAACTAACCTTACTGTCATGCACTTGTCCTAATAAACTAACCTACACTGTAACATGCAACACTTTGATGAATATTGTTACTCAGCTGATAGAGTTGTATCCTTCCTGATGACCTGTCGTACAGAACTTGTAAGTCGCTTTGGATAAAAGCGTCAGCTAAATGACTAAATGTAAATGTAATTGGAAAGTTCCCGGTTCAATTCCAGCTCCTCCCGGCAGCGTGTCAGTGCCCTTGACCTTTGACCCCTAACTGCTCCTGACGAGCAGGCCAGCACCTTGCATGGTCGCCTCCACTGGCTGTGTGCGAGTGAACGGGTGAATGTGAGGCATTAAGTTGTAAAGTGCTTTGGATAAAAGCAGTCCATTTACATTCCCCATCCGGTCGGTAAATGTGAGGAAAACAACACGTCCAGGATCATTTTAATAACTGGGAAAGTAAACCGTTTAAGGAACACATTATGGGAAATCTGCTTACAGTCTTCTCCAGAGTCGGACAAGAAGACTTTGTGCGTTCAGTAGAAAGGCTGCAAGATTAGCTTAGCACAAATGATTGGAAGCGGATGTGGCTAGTGGTCCATATCCGCTTCCATTAATTTGTGCTATGCTAGGCTAGCTTGCAGCCGGATAGCTTTCTACTGAACGCACACAGAGGAAGTTGGTATCTATCTTCGTGTCTGGCTCTGGAGAAGTCCCAGAGTGGGTCCCATAATGTCGGCGTGATCGCAAACAACAACATGGAACATTCCTTCAGACTACAGATCTGTATGAAGGTGTCTGGAATACAAGTAGAATAACCTCAAACTACATTCTAAAAGACTTAGAGGAAGTAAGTAAGTAAGTAAGTAAGTAGGAGGAGAGCCAGTAAGATGGCCAACGCAGATGTTACATACTCTTATGTTATACTTTATATGTTAAAACGCACCTTTTCTCCCTGGCCTTTGACCAGAGTCAGCCTGCCACCTGTACATTACGTTTGCTGTTACTCTGGACTTTTTAAACCATTTTATTACTTGTCTCTTTTTATATTGCACCTTGCTCTTGTTTCTTAGTGTACTATACTTATTTACTGTAATTTGTGTATTTGATTTGTTACTGTATGTTTTTATTGTGTCCTACCTGTAAAGCACTTTGGGTGGCTTTTAGCCATTGTAAACATGCTATATAAATAAAGCTGACTTGACTACTATATATGTTATATACTCTTATATGTTATATACTCGGCAGCACTTTGCTCAAGCTGAAGTTTACTGTCTTTTTAAAAGTGCATACTGTATCACTCAGCTCTTTATTACTGGTGACAGATATGATACCTGTATGATAGGGTGGGTTGGCCTTCTGTTGCAGAAAGGTGCAACAAACACCGGTATTTATTTATTTTTAAAGCCCTTATTGGTAAGCAACCTGTTTATATCTCCTCACTGCTAGATTGGAATATTGGAACCCTATTCAACTAATGACTGGATGGTTCTTAGGGTCCCTCAAGTTTGTTCTGATCTAGGGACGTCAGATTTTTCCTTTGATGCCTCTAACTCTTGGAATGTCCTCCAACTCTCTCTGAAGTTGGAGGTTCTCCTTTGCTTTAGTATGTTTAAACGTATGCTTTCAGACCATTGTGATTAAGAATAAAAGAATCTGCTAAAACGTATTATTACTCGTGTTTAATTTTCTGTGAATATCGCCTTCCGTTATGTACCGTTTACATTTGTAGAATCGTCGTCTCTAATCGAGGGAAACCTCAGAAGCTTACGATTTTAAATAAAGGTTGAAATTAAGAAAAAGGAAAGAACCAAACCAGCCGCAATGCCAGTACTTACGTTTTTGGTCAGGGATCTGGCTATGACCGGTCCCACCATGCCTGGGATGGTGGCGAAGGAGTTGGTGATTCCTAGCAAAATGCCAGCATATCTAGAGAGAAACACCCGCTTGGTTAATGGTTGAAGTTGTGATAATAACCAGTAATCTCTCTCTCATACACTCTGTCTACTTCTGCTGTCTTCGTACTCCTAGTAGCTGAGATTCGTGGTAAAGATGTGTGGATATTCCCAAGCCGAATTAGCCAGCTCACAAAACGAAATAGAACAAGGGGCTTGGTGTTTTTCATTCCAAACTGACCGAATTCAAAGGCTAATGTGTCCACTTCTAGACACAGTGTCACAATCTCAGCGAGCTAGCAGCACACTGTCTGGAGACAAGATGCTGACTCACTGAGTAAGAGAACAACACACTGTGTCTGGAGACGGGATGCTGACTCACTGAGTAAGAGAACAACACACTGTTGCACGTTTAGTGAAACGACAATAAAAGTGTATTGTAGTGCGTTGGGTGTTACATAAGAAAGGAGATGACGGTATTGTAATAACTTGTATTGTATGAACTTGTTCATACTTCACTGTTCATACTTTTTGCACATTACTGCTCAATTGCAATGTATTCATCCAACTGTATTGTTATTTTTATTCTAATTAGTGTATATATATTTGACTATTGTGCACAATTATACAGCCCTGGATTCTTTTATTTTATAATTATATTCTGGCGAGTCTTACGAGGGGGCGATGTCCAGGTGGTTGATGCTGAAGCCAGAGGCTGAGAATCCTCCCAGGGAGGAAGAGGCAGTGAGGAAGGCCACCGCCAGGACGAAGTCACAGCCTGTATGGCCCACTGCCACCAGGAACACAGCAGGGCCGATCATACCTGCACACACACACACACACGCACACACACACAACTCGGTGTGTTGTTGTGAGATGCAGCCTATGAAAGAGAAACACGCCTCAGCAGGAAAACATACTGAAGTGTGTGTGTGCGTGCGTGTGTGTGTATATGTGTGTGCGTGACAGAGCGTGGATATAATTGAACCATTTGCACCGAAGAACCATATAGTTCCCGTTTTGAGAGTGAGAATGTGATATCATCTCAAGTTCAAGTTCAAGTTCTTTAATAGTTGTCATACAGAAGTACAGAATACTTTCATACAAAATGCTTCTTACTGTTACGCTCCAGAGACTGTGCTAGACAAGATAGTATCAAATAACATAATAACATAATATAGCATGAATTTAGAAGAAGAAAAATGAGGTCACAGTGTTCGGTATAGACATATGTACAATGTTCTGAGTTACCATATAATATACAATACACAATACTATGCAGTGTACTAATGTACAGTACTATCTAGTGCAAAGCAGAAATGGGATGAGGTACAATTTTAGGTACAATTTACAGTAAGGTGTACGGGTTGTAGTGCAATCCTTCATCCATAAATATAAAGTGTGGGGAGTGGGTGCTACAGTGTGTTTGTTTAAAGTGGGTGTGTGCTATAAAGTGTGTGGAGTGGGTGCTACAGTGTGTTTGTTTAAAGTGAGTGTGTGCGTGTGGATGTGTGTGCTATGTGCGTTTGGTGGTTGTTGTTGTGTAGTGTTCATTCATTGTTCGTTTAGCAGCCTGATGGCCTGGGGATAGAAGCTTCTTCTGAGTCTTTCTGTGCTCGCCTTGAGACTCCGGTATCGCTTGCCTGACCGCAGCAGTTCAAAGAGGCAGTTGTTCGGGTGACTGGAGTCTTTAATGATTCTCTTAGCCTTGCCCGTGCAACGCTCTCTTAGCCTTGCCCGTGCAACGCTTGTTGTAAATGTTCTGGAGGGTGGGGAGCCCCCCTCCAATTGTGCGTTCGGCTGAACGTGTCACTCTTTGTAGTCTGCTTCGGTCTTGTGCAGTGCTATTCCCAAACCAGGAGGTGATGTTGCCGGTCAAGATGCTCTCTATTGTACATGAGTAGAAGTTCTTAAGGATCTTCTGGCTGACTTGGAACTTCCTTAGGCGCCTGAGGAAGTAGAGGCGTTGTCGTGCCTTCTTCACAACACTGTCAATGTGTGTGGTCCATGTCAAGTCCTCGGATATGTAGGCTCCGAGGTACTTAAAGCTGTTGACTCTCTAGGGCGGCTAGGTGGTGTAGTGGGCAAGGCACTCGCCACCAGTGTGGAGACGCTAGGATTCGCGTGTTCGAATCCAGCTCTCCACATTGTTTTCAGTTTAGCTGGTCGTCCGCAGTAATACACATTGGCCGTATTACGGGGAGGGAAAACTGAAGGGTGGGGATCGAACGTTGTGAACAAGCGACTCCTACAAGTCGGTTGGTGCGCCTGCGCAGTAGAATCAGGAAGTGTCGGGGGCAGCGTGAGCCTCCCACGCGTTACTCCTCGACACTGAGAGATCGAGCTGCGCAGGTGAAAAGATGCGACTGCTGTTACCTCAAGTACCGGAGGGGACTTGTGCTATGTATGACTTAGTCCACATTGCAGCCGGCTTGTGGGAGGCAAGAAACAGCGTTCGTGACAGGGGAGGGTTGAATTGGATGATACGAAATTGGGATGGGAGAAAATATAGAAAAAATGGGAGAAAAAGTGGATCAAAAAAAAAGCTGTTGACTCTCTCAACCGGTGCCCCGTCGATGCTGAGGGGGCTGTAGTCCTTGACCCCCGACCTCCTGAAGTCCACAATCATCTCCTTTGTTTTGCTGACGTTCAGGGAGAGGCTGTTTTCCTGGCACCATCCCGCCAGGACCTTGACCTCTTCCAGGTAGGCCCTCTCGTCGTTGGCAGAGATCAGGCCCACCACCACTGTGTCGTCAGCAAATTTGATGATTGTATTGCTACTCCGCTGAGCCACACAGTCGTGTGTGTACAGGGAGTAGAGGAGGGGACTCAGAACACAGCCCTGGGGGGCCCCTATGTTGAGGGTGATGGATGAGGAGGTGCAGTTGCCTGCTCTCACCACCTGGGGTCTGCCAGTCAGGAAGTCCAAGACCCACTGGCAGAGGTCATAGCCCAAGCCCAGGTCCCTGAGCTTGGCTATGAGTATGGAGGGGACTATGGTATTGAATGCCGAGCTGTAGTCGATGAATAGCATTCTCACATAGTTCCCCTGCCTCTTGTCCAGGTGTGATGCTGCTGTGTGCAGCACATGGGCTATGGCGTCCTCCGTGGACCTGTTGGGGCGGTATGCAAATTGCAGGGGGTCCATGTTGATGGGGAGGGAGGAGCAGATGTAGCCCTTTACTAGCTTCTCAAAGCACTTCATGGCTATGGAGGTGAGAGCTACAGGGCGGTAGTCGTTGAGGCAAGCAGGCTTGGATTTTTTGGGTACAGGGATAATAGTGGACTTCTTCAGGCAGGTGGGGATGACAGCCTGTTCTAAGGACAGGTTAAATATGTCAGTGAATACTGGGGCCAGTTGGTCGGCACAGACTTTTAGGACGCGGCCGGGGATGCCGTCCGGACCTGCTGCCTTCCTGATATTCACTTTTTTAAAGGTCCGCCTCACCTCATGCTCTGTTACCCTGAACACTGCGCCTCCATCAGCAGCCGACCCCCCCCCCCCCATTGCCGTGGCTTGTGAGCTGGTGTTGTTATTACCAGCATCAAACCTCGCATAGAAGGTCTTGAGGTCATTTGCTAAGGAGATGTCACTGTTCAGTTTGAGGGAGGCGCCTTTGTAGTCTGTCATCGTTTTGAGCCCCTGCCACATAGCTCTAGAGTCAGCTTGTTCAAACTGGAGTTCAATTTTATCCCTGTAGCGCCGTTTGGCCTCTGACACTGTCCTCCTTACGTTGTGTCGCGCCACCTTGTGGTCATTCATGTTGCCTGCCACTAGGCCGTCGTTGTATGCTTTGGTGCGCTCTCTCAGAGCTTCACGGACGGATTTGTCTACCCAGGGTTTTTGATTTGGGTAAACTTTCATTTTGGTAGTGGGGATTGTTTCTTTCACCCTAGTACAAACATAGTCCAGCACTGTTTCCGTGTAGACATTAATGTTATCTGTGTCGCGGAACACATTCCAGTCTGTGTAGTGAAACACTGACCGGAGCGTCTCCTCTGACGTCAAATCCCATTTCTGCACCTCTCGCGAGACTACAGGAGTACTTTTAATTCTCTGTTTGTACTTTGGTGAAAGAAAGATGGACGCGTGATCTGATTTACCAAAGCCACTATCAGAATGAGCCTTGTAGCCACCTTTAAATTGCGTGTAACAGTGATCTAGGATGTTACCGCCTCTGGTGTTGCAAGTCACATGCTGATCTATCATCAATATCACTATCATCATCAACATCACTATCATCCATCATCATCAATATCACTATCATCTATCATCAATATCTATCATCAATATCACTCATCTATCATCACTATCATCATCAATACCAATGTGAATACAACTCTGTACATACATCTGATTAGCGCTACACTCAGTAATACTAATTTGTATATTTTGTACCCAGTTTAACCACCTGTACGTTATATATATATTGCTGTTGCACTTTACTGTCACATGTGCACTCTGGTTGGATGCCAAACTTATTTTCATTGTACTGTACTTGTGCTGCATGATGACAATACATTTTTATCTAATATCACCAGAGAGCACTCAAACTCTACTGTCTAACTATAAATAAACAACACTCAACACTTAACTTACCATCTTGAGATCATCAACCTTTATTTATTCTCGAAATTACAATTGAGGTCACCCTCATTTTCAATGTCGTCGAGATGATAAGGTTTGAATGAAAACGTTATTCCCCTGAAACCTTCAAATAGATTTATATGACAGTCTTATATATTTCTAACTGTCACTATTATTCATATTGATTGTGTGACCGACGTTGTGCTGAGCTCTTTGTTTGTGGGTGTGCGTGTATATATATATATATATGTGTGTGTGCATACAGTGTTTCCCCTGAAAAAATATTCAACAGCGGTGCGCGCACGCTGCCGGAATCCATATTTGTGCATGCGCACGTGCCGTCGGAATCCATATTAAACCACGCTGCCGGAGAAATAACTTAAAACTACCTTAGAATTGTTCGAGATAGGTTATTCATGTTCATGTTCATGGAGTCATGTGAATTTGCTAGGATGTTTTTGGTGTGTCCGCTGACACTAGAAGTGCTCTGGAGGCCCAGGTAGCTGCATATTTGTACACTGCAAACAAATGTAATCTTATCAAGTGAACATATCTTGTATTTGGTACAATAAGTCCAATATTGAGTAGAATTATCTTGAATTATCTTATTCCACTGGCATATAATTTTGCTTATTTTTTTCTTGATTGATCAATTTAATCTTGTTTTAAGAAAATGTTAACCTTGTTTTCTTAAAACAAGATTAAATTGACAAATCAGAAAAAAGCTAAATTATCAGTGGGATAAGATAATTCAATATAATTCTACTCAATATTGGACTTATTGTACCAAATACAAGATATGTTCACTTGATAAGATAAAATTTGTTTGCAGTGTAGTTGTAATCAGGGTAAATGTCAAGATCAATGACATGCCTCAACACTTAAGAAAATGCACACTATTTGTATTGAACATATTGATATAGATGATTTAATAGATAATATAAATAGAAAACAGACATAGATGCATAGAACATACTAACTGTCTAACATACACAAATCATAACACTACAACAGCACTTTACACCTAAGAAGTCTCAGTGTCATAGGCTACATTCTGCCTTAGAGCATTTCATTTTCCTGGGCTTTTGAAAGAAAAGCTCCAGGGCTCTTTGGTAGGGGAATTCACTGGTAGGGGGCCCATTGATGCTGAGACGCATACAAGCGGCAAGATGGTCTCCCTGCAGCCTGTTCCTCAGGTCAGTCCTCACCTGTAAATACGGAATCTTTCACCGCATCAATTTCAAGATCCTCCTCATCACCTACAAAGGCCTTCACTCCCTTGCCCCATGGTACCTAGCTGACCTCCTCCATCCCTACATCCCGCCCACGGAGGCTGCGGTCCTGACTCCGGTCTCCTCTCCATCCCCACCACCAACATGCGGACTGTTGGTCCCAGAGCCTTCTCTGTTGCCGCACCCACCCTCTGGAACTCACTCCCTCCAAACATCCGTAGTGCTACATCCCTGCACAGAGGATTTCACCGGTCTAATGAACACACTAGACACATATCAAGATGTATCCATCTGGTGGACCAATTTCATGCTTTCGCAGGGGACAAGAAGCCTTCAGTCGACTCCTTCAGACATTAACACATTGTGTGCCGGCCGGATATGACAAATTATCGCTTGTATGCCAGCACTTTAATCAATGGGAGGACGAGCACATTTGCGAGCGATTAAACTATATCTTAAATTATGGCTATGGGTAAAACGGAGTCCATTCTCTTCGGATCAAATAACAAACTCAACAAGACCGACGGCTTCTCAGTTACAGTGGGTGACAATATTGCCACAAGGAAAGATGAAATTACATACCTAGGTTCCATCCTAGAGGCAAATCTTTCCTGTGACAAAATGGCATCCAAGGTAATAAAAAAAGTCAACCAACGAACTAGATTCTTGTACCGGATCTCCTCTCTGGTAAACAAGAATACCCTGAAGACTCTGGCAGGAGCACTCATCCAAGGGTACTACGACTATGCTTGCACCTCATGGTACCAAAGCACCTCAGAGGCGCTAAAAACAAGATTACAAACATCACAAAACAAACTGGTCAGACTTCTACTTGACCTTACCCCTAGAACACACCTCACCCCTGCCCACTTTGACAACCTAGGATGGCTTAGAGTAGACGACAGAGTACAGCAACTTGCAATGGGCCTGGTCTACAAGATACACTATACGACTAAGGTACATGTCAAAATACGTCCCAAAGGTCAGTGAATACCACGCCCACAACACCAGAGGAAGCTCAACAAATCATGTTAAACCCAGATTCGGCTCAAACAAGGGACTAAACACGTTTTGCAATTATGCCACATCAATGTGGAACGCCCTACTGAAAGCTGTAAAGGAATGTGAATCCCTACCCACATTCAAAACCGCTCTTAAAGAGCACCTACGGGAGGCTGCAATTCGAAACTGGCCACCGTAAATGTCCAAACCCCCCCACCCCCTCCTAATAGACAGTCTCCTCCCCACCGCATGTATATATTCTCTCCCCACCGTATGTATATTTCTCTCCCACCCACCCACCCCCTCCTAATGTACAGTCTCCTCCCCACCATATGTATATATTCTCTCCCCACCGTATGTATATTTCTCTCCCACCCACCCACCCCCTCCTAATGTACAGTCCCCTCCCCGTCATATGTATATAGTCTGTCAGGATCTATGGGTAACAGTACTGTATATTTGCATATCGTATATGTCACAAATGTAACAGTACTAAATACCTGTATGTCATGTATGTCCCTATGCCATAAAGTCAAGTCAAGTCAAGTCAGTTTTATTTGTATAGCACATTTCCAGGCAGCGGCAGCTGACACCAAAGTGCTTCACAAGCAAGTTGATAAAAACAAAATAGTGTGAGGCAAGGTATAAGATTAAAAGAAAGAAAAAAAACATAGCAAAGCAATGAAAGCAACAAAAACAAAACAATATGGTGCAAGATATAGGATTAAAAACATAATAAAGCAATGAAAGTAATAAAAACTGGTAGGACACAGTAAAACAAAGAGGATAGAAGGGCCAGGGGTCTAGTGGTGGTTAAGTAGGGGGGAAGGCCAAGGAGAACAGGTAGGTTTTCAAGAGTGATTTAAAAGCCTGTACGGTCTGGGCAGTCCGTACGCTGAGGGGGAGGCTGTTCCACAGTCTAGGCGCTGCGGTGGAGAAAGCTCTGTCTCCCCTAGTCTTGAGCCTGGTTCTGGGTACCACCAATAGCATCTGGTCAGCTGATCTGAGGGATCAGTGGGGGGTGTGGCGGTGCAGGAGCTCGGACAGATAGGAGGGAGCCGTGCCATTTAATGATTTAAAAACATTTAGTGCTAATTTAAAATCGATCCTGAAGCTAACAGGCAGCCAGTGGAGCGAGGCCAAAACTGGCTGATGTGTTCGTGTTTTCTTGTTTTGGTGAGGAGGCGCGCGGCTGCGTTCTGCACCAGTTGTAGGCGGCGGAGGAGGGACTTGTCGATGCCTGTGTACAGAGCATTGCAGTAGTCGAGGCGGGTGGTGACAAAGGCATGTATCACCGTCTCTAGGTTACTTTGGGAGAGGTATGCCTTTGTCTTCGCCAGGAGTCTAAGGTGGTAAAAGCTGTTTTTAACTAAGGCGCTGACCTGTCTATCGAATTAAAAATTGCTGTCGAAGATGACCCTGAGGTTCCTGACAGAGGTGGAGAGGTTTGGGCCCAGGGGACCAAGTGCGTCAATGAGGGGGGGCGGGGGGGCACTATTAAAAACAATGACCTCGGTTTTCCCTTCGTTCAATGTCAGGGAGTTTTCGGACATCCAGCACTTGATTTCTGCCAGGCAGTCAAGCAGTGGTTCTATTGACGTCTTCCCTTGGGTGGGCTTTAAGGGGAGGTAAACCTGCACGTCATCGGCGAAGCAGTGGAATGAGATTTTGTGTTTTGCCAAGATCTGGCCTAGGGGGAGTATGTATAGGAGGAAGAGAGTGGGACCCAATATCGAGCCTTGGGGCACCCCGCAAGTGAGGGGGGCCACAGAGGAAGTGAGATCACCGAGTTGGACCTATTACTCAGGTAGGACCGGAACCAGTCTAAGACGGGGCCCCTAAGGCCTACGTAATGCTCGAGGCGAGCTATAAGGATGTGGTGGTCTACCGTGTCAAAGGCGGCTGAGAGGTCAAGGAGTAATAGTAGGGATGAGTTTCCTGCATCAGCAGCTGTAATCAGGTCGTTTAAGACACGGAGGAGAGCCGTTTCAGTGCTGTGTCGTGGTTTAAAGCCAGATTGGAATTTGTCATGGATGTTGTTGTGTTCAAGGAATGATTGTAGCTGTATGTAGACTATGCGCTCCAGGATTTTTGATAAAAATGGTAGTTGTGAGATGGGTCTAAAATTGGCGAAGACAGAGGGATCGAGGTTGGGCTTCTTTATCCGGGGCTGGACCACAGCGTGCTTGAAGGCAGCCGGGACACATCCAGTGCTGAGGCAAGCGTTTAGTAGTGGTAATAATGTGAGGAGGACAGGGTCAGGTACTTCCTTTAGAATGCGTGAGGGGAGTGCGTCTGAGGGGCAATTTGTTGGTCGCAGGTGTTTAATGGCATCGGAAAGGGAGGAGAGGGAGACCGGGGCAAACTGGTCAAAAACAGCAGGCAGTGGGTGGGGGGGGGGGAGGAGGGGGGGTAGGGGGGACAAGGGGGGCAAGGGGGAGAGAGATCTAAGGGCAGAGACTTTGCTGATGAAGAAGTGTTGGAAGCCTTCGCATAGAGCTAATGAAGGTACGATAGAGGGGGTGGCACAGGGGTTGGTGAGGGAGTTTAGGACTTTGAACAGGGCCTGGGGTTTGTTTGAATTTGCTATGACTAAGTTGGAAATGTAAGCTGTTTTTGCAGTTTTGACAGCTGTTTGGTAGATGGACAGAGCGCTGTGTAGGATTTGGAGGGATACATGCAACCTGTCCTTCCTCCACTTCCTCTAAATATATGTGTCATAAATGTCATGTATGTTGTGTATGTCATAAATGTCACTATGAATAAAAAATGGGGGACCCTGATGTAAACAAGACAAACGTCTTTCTCTGGTCTGCATCCCTTAACAATTGTGTGTATTGAGCCGTACTGTATTGTACCCATTCTGCAATCTGTTAAATAAAGTTTTCATTCATTCAGTCTAATACACCCGTCGCTTATCAATGACTTGCTTGCAGTCAACATGTACAAAACGGATTGTTTTTTCATCAGTACATTTCCGCTTTATACCGTTTTGAATAGGAGTATAGTTTTGGAGATTTCTAGAAAGAAAAAAATATTCCGCAGTAATAGCCATTTACTGGAATACACAAAACACGTTGTCATTTTCCGGCTGATTTATGATTCGTTTTCAAATAAACGCTAGATTATCGAGAGTATTTGTGTTCTTATGCATGATACAAAAGCGAGCTGAAAAATTATTTATTCATGCCGCGCTCAGCGCCTAACACCACACACACACGTTGTGAACGCTGTGAAAAAAAATTATTAACCCAAAACTGGTAACATACAGTCCTTACCTCAGATCAGATGTTCTGCAAAAAGATTAATCCAATTCCTGATCGCCATTCCAAATATCGATCGCTGTTACGGACCCTGTCCTATATAGAGGGAATTATGTATGTTATCTGTTGTATATAGGCATGTTTTGTTTGTTGTTGTCTTGTCTCCCTCTTGTGTCTACATATCCCCATTCTCAGGTGTCTCCCAGTCCCAGTTGCAGCAGCAGCTGGTCAATCAGCAACTCACCCCAGTGCAGCAGCAGCTGAGGCTCGTCAGCAATTAAGCTCCACACCCCTTCATATACCCCATTGTGTGCCGTGTTAGTTAGCTCTCTGGTTCATTGGTTGTGGTAACTATTTTCGGGTATATTTTGTGGTAGAGCTCTCTGTCGTTTGCTATAGAGCCGTGGCTCTTTGGGGGTATATGTTGTAGAGCTGGTGAAGGCTCTGGTATTGTGTAGAGCTGGTGAAGGCTCTGGTATTGTGTAGAGCTGGTGAAGGCTCTGGTACTCTGTGTCTTTGGTGTAAAGGCCTCTACATGCTACAGCAACTTCAAAGCAACTTCAACACAACATCGGCGCGATTTCAACGCGCTTGTTGCAGAGAGTCTTGTAGACTGTGTTGCGAGGATGTTGTGTACCTGTCTCAAATCTAATCTAAACACCTGTTGCGTTGGTATTGCGTAGCAGTGATTGGTTGGTATTGAATGGGGGCGGGGCTGTCATAGAATAATATTGGTCCGACTCCCGCAGCGAGGAATACCATCCGCCATTGTTGTAGCCAGCAAGCTATGCTATCAATATTAGCTAAATAATTAGCGTCATAACTGGCCTTTTTCTGAAAACCCAAGCACATATTGTTCCATAGCATACGCCTTCAGTTGATCATGACAAATCCTCTCTTACCTTGACGATTAAAAAGCCTCCATAATTTAGTAAATAAAGCTGTAGCCAGCCAGCTAGCATTGGTGCTATTCAAAATGCTATCCACATTAGCTACATAGCTAACCAACTAAATACAATGGTATCCTGAGGTAATGTTAAATACAACGTTTGCTAGTCGAAATGACTGGACACACACAGGGACAAGTTAAACATCAATCAATTAATTTATTCCAACAGGTAGTTTGAGCTGCATGTGAGCCGGTCTTTCTCTCCTCTCCATTGGAAACTAATGAAGTTACGTTAAAAAGCACAGAACCGGCTGACAAAAGTTAAGCTGCTAGCAACAGACACTATAATACTTCCGGTCGGGGGATTTCAAAATAAAAGAGCGACGACTAAAAGCACCGGAAATACGTTTATTTTGTACATTATCTAACGTTAACACGAACCTAAACTAACTTAGATTAGTTTAGGTTCGTGTAACGTTAGATATTGTAAAAAATAAATGTATTTACGGTGCTTTTAGACTCGCTCTTTTATTTTGAAACCCCCCGCCCGGAAGTAAAAATTATGCTTATTTTTCTGCTCGTTATCAATGGGTTGGTTGAGAAGGGAAGCGTCATCTATCTAGGGAACCTAGCTACGTACGGGGTACAATGTTACATAGGCTGCGCGTTGATTTTGCAGAAGCATAAAGGTAGAGTGTCTGCAACACCGTTGCTTTGTCGATGTTGTGGTGCAGTTGCTTTGAAGTTGCTGTAGCATGTAGAGGCCTTAACTCTCATTGTATCTTTTGGTGTTTGTTGTTTGTAGTACATTTCTGTTTAACCCTGTGTATATTTATTCCCTTGTCACCCAGCCTATGGTGATTGCTTTTCTTTATATTAATCTTTTGTTTCGCACACAGGGATATTGAGGACAGGAAGATACCACTGTACCACTGTATTGCACATCGTCGCGGGCAAGACCAGCCGCATTTCATTGTATACCTGTATGCCGTGACAATTAAAACTCTTGAATCTTGAATCTTGAATCTTGAATACCCTGGGGTCTACATTTTTGCATCACGTAGGTGACCTGATGTTAAAGACACCAGCCTTAGAAGTGAGCACCGCCACCTGTACTTTTGGGCATCCGTGCCTGTAAGGGGGGGTGGGTTTTCATTTCATTTTGATATTTCATTTGGTGCCACTAGGTAGTCCTCCTTGCTTTCTGTGTTGCTGAGTTTTTGTGTTTATAAAAATAAATACTATTATTTAGCTAATTGTTTTGTGTCACTGCACCCTCACCTACCCTGTCTGTGGCCTTGTGTTGCGTCTCCTTACTGGGGTACGTAACAATCACGTTTATTGATCCAACGTTATACTCCGAAACACATAATCCACGCTGCTTCCAGTCCCCTCAATGAATGCAATAGTATCGGGTTGCATGCCCCAGAAGTAAAATGTGGACCGGAGTTTTTCTTTCGATGCACTTTTTCACCCAATGATGTGCATTACCATCCGGGAGACGATAGGGGGCGGTATTTGCCCTTTTCGAGCTCAGAGCCATTCCCAATAATAACGTCAGGCTGGATGGATGAAAAATAAATGGATATCGCTAATAAAAAAAATAACGAGAACTCGTCATTGGCACACAACGCATGGCGAGTTAGGATGAGAAATCTCCTCGTCGTTGGCACTCAAAGTGTTAAGCACCCCCCACAGCCCAAATGGAATGATAAAAAATATATATTATAAAAAAAAAATTATAATTTTTTTTTAATAGTCTAGTTCATAGCTGCGGCGGTCCTGATTCAGCGCCGCTGTTGAATGCATATAAGCAGGGCTCAAAATTAACATTTTTACTTGGGAGCACCAGCAAAAATTTAGGAGCACCCACAAATGTAAGGAGCACCAACAATATATACCGGTATGTACGTAAATTTATTTGTATTGATAAAAAAACTACAATATAACAGTACTGTAATGCAGTAAAACAGTGAAAGTAGCCTTAAACTATAGTATAGTGTAGACCTAGTTAGGGGTGGGAATCACCAGTTTCATCATGATACGATACAATATCGATTCTTTGGACAACGATGCGATATTTGCCGATATCACAAAGTCTGCCACGATACGATACGATTCGATTCAGGTGCCTGCGATCGATATGAGACGATATTATATGACCATTTAACACAATCAGTAACATTTACGGTAGATCAACAAAAAAAAGGCAACGGAAATATCATTTGACATTTTTATTTTTGAGCTCTTCCAGACATTTAAATGAAAAACAATCTACCGGTATTGTTTTTTAATACAAATAGACCTCCTGTTCACTGTAAAGTGCCACGTTTTGACATATTGAGCTTTAAACTTTAAGTAAATTTTTTTGGAACTCACAACACGCAACCTAAAACCCCTTCCTCTCCCAAACCGTTCCTGCAATTGTTTTATGGTGCATGATGATCATGAATACATTTATTATGTATTGTATTTTTTATGTTTAAATATCAACATTATCTGTCCATCCTCAGTACATTTACTATAAATATACTATACTTCATCTGGTCTTTCCAAGCGCGCACGCACTTTTTCAGTCTTTAACGCGACGTGGGCATAAAGGAATGGCGAGGATTGCAAAGCATGTTAGATGCATTTGACCCGTTGCGGAATAAAACAGCAGGGACTTGTTTTGGGTCACAAAATAGGCACACTAGCCTTGCTCTGTTGCAATGTCCGCGTTCCAGACGCTACTGCTGTGCTGTGAGCCGAGCGGATACGACTCTCCACGGGATTTTCAAAATAAGAGCATCGCAATATGGTCGCACCAAAACAATTATTTGCACTCGCACGAATGCTCCCAATTATATTTTGATGTCGCACAGATACAATTTCGGTCGCATATGCGATCAATTCGGTCGCAATTTCGAGCCCTGCATATAAGGGAAACACTGGCATATATATGTGTGTGTGTGTGTATATATATATATACACGTGTGTGTGTATGTGTTCGAGTGTCTTATGTGAATGTGTGTATGTATTTGTGTGTGTCCTATGTGAGTGTATGTATTCGAGTGTGTCCTATGTGAGTGTGTATGTATTCGAGTGTGTCCTATGTGAATGTGTGTGTAATTCTATTCGATTGTGTCCTATGTGAATGTGTGTGTGTATTTGAGTGTGTCCTATGTGAGTGTGTGTGTATGTATGTATTTGAGTGTGTCCTATGTGAGTGTGTGTGTATGTATTCGAGTGTGTCCTATGTGAGTGAGTGTGTGTGTGAGTGAGTATGTGTGTATATATAATGTATGTGTGTATATATGTGTGTGTGTGGATATATATATGCATGTGTGTATATATATGCATGTGTGTATATATATATGTGTGTGTGTATATATATGTGTGTGTGTGTGTGTGTATGTATTTGAGTGTGTCCTATGTGAGTGTGTGTGTATGTATTCAAGTGTGTCCTACAGTATGTGAGTGAGTGTATGGTGTGTGTGTGTGTATAAACTGTGTGTATATATGTGTGTGTGTGCGTGTATTCGAGTGTCTCCTATGTCAGTGTATGTCTATGTATTTGAGTGTGTCCTATGTGAGTGTGTGTGTACTATGTATGTATTTGAGTGTGTCCTATGTGAGTGTATGTATGTATTTGAGTGTGTCCTATGTGAGTGTGTGTATGTATTTGAGTGTGTCCTATGTGAGTGTGTGTATGTATTTGAGTGTGTCCTATGTGAGTGTGTGTATGTATTTGAGTGTGTCCTATGTGAGTGTGTGTGTGTATGTATTCGAGTGTGTCCTACTGTATGTGAGTGTGTGTGTATGTATTCGAGTGTGTCCTATGCGAGTGTGTGTGTGTGTGTATGTATTTGAGTGTGTCCTACTGTATGTGAGTGTGTGTGTGTGTATGTATTCGAGTGTGTCCTATGTGAGTGAGTGTGTGTGTGAGTGAGTATGTGTGTATATATAATGTATGTGTGTATATATGTGTGTGTGGATATATATATGCATGTGTGTATATATATGTGTGTGTGTATATATATGTGTGTGTGTATGTATTTGAGTGTGTCCTATGTGAGTGTGTGTGTATGTATTCAAGTGTGTCCTATGTGAGTGAGTGTATGGTGTGTGTGTGTATAAACTGTGTGTATATATGTGTGTGTGCGTGTATTCGAGTGTCTCCTATGTGAGTGTATGTGTATGTATTTGAGTGTGTCCTATGTGAGTGTGTGTGTATGTATTTGAGTGTGTCCTATGTGAGTGTGTGTGTACTATGTATGTATTTGAGTGTGTCCTATGTGAGTGTATGTATGTATTTGAGTGTGTCCTATGTGAGTGTGTGTATGTATTTGAGTGTGTCCTATGTGAGTGTGTGTATGTATTCGAGTGTGTCCTATGTGAGTGTGTGTGTGTATGTATTCGAGTGTGTCCTACTGTATGTGAGTGTGTGTGTATGTATTAGAGTGTGTCCTATGTGAGTGTGTGTGTGTATGTATTCGAGTGTGTCCTACTGTATGTGAGTGTGTGTGTGTATGTATTCGAGTGTGTCCTATGTGAGTATATTTGAGTGTGTCCCATGTGTGTGTGTGTGTGTGTATGTATTTGAGTGTGTCCTATGTGAGTGTGAGTGTATGTATTCGAGTGTGTCCTATGTGAGTGTGAGTGTATGTATTCAAGTGTGTCCTATGTGAGTGTCAGTGTATGTATTAGAGTGTGTCCTATGTGAGTGTGAGTGTATGTATTTGAGTGTGTCCTACGTGAGTGTGAGTGTATGTATTCGAGTGTGTCCTATGTGAGTGTGAGTGTATGTATTTGAGTGTGTCCTATGGGAGTGTGAGTGTATGTATTCGAGTGTGTCCTACTGTATGTGAGTGTGAGTGTATGTATTCGAGTGTGTCCTATGTGAGTGTGAGTGAGTGTATGTATTCGAGTGTGTCCTATGTGAGTGTGAGTGTATGTATTCGAGTGTGTCCTATGTGAGTGTGAGTGTATGTATTAGAGTGTGTCCTATGCGAGTGTGTATGTGCGTGTATGTAATGCCTCTTTTCCACTGCATGGTACCTACTCGACTCGACTTTACTCTGCCTTTTCATTGCCAAAATTTGCGGATAGTACCTGGTACCGGGTACTTTTTTAGTACCCGTTTTGTCAAGGTTCCAAGCGGGTAGAAGTGATACCAAAAAGTGACGTGAAACACTGCAGACCACTGATTGGTCAGAAGAGAGAATCGTCACTACGTTATCATTGCGCTACACGGGGGACGACCTGCACAAAACACAAATCTGCCATCTTTAAATAGCCTCGCGACTACTAAACATTAGCATTCATAATTTGTTTGCAGCAAGAACAAAGTGCAATAAACAAAAAAAGATACATTCACTGTGTATTCTGCCTCATTTATTGATGAAACAAAACCAACATCAACACAATTTACCACCAAGAACAAAGAGTTTAGTCTCACAAAAAGATAGCTAATTTTGTTTAGCTTATGTGCTAATGTGACTGGGATCTTCCATTATAACCTTTAGCATTGCAGCTAGCGTACATTAGCTTATGCCTTATTAGCTAAACAAATGTGCAATCTTTTTGTGAGACTAAACTCTTTGTTCTTGGTGGTAAATTGTGTTGCTGTTGGTTTTGTTTCATCAATAAATTACGCAGAATACACTGAAGGTATCTTCATAGCTTCATATTTAGCTTCGAAATCCTCTATTGTCTGTGTGTCACGTTGAAGATGACGTCACGGCGCCCTCGCTATGACGACCAGCTACACTGATGGGGGGGGGGGGGGGGGGGGTACTATCTGCAGTGGAAAACGAACGAAGTACCAAAAGTGAGTAGAGTAGAGTAGGTAACATGCAGTGGAAAAGAGGCATTATGGTCTGAGGAAGACGTGTCTCTTAACGTGTCTGTCAACAGCAGCCTCCTCACCTATCAGAGAGAAGGCCTTCCTCACGACCACGGTGCGCAGCAGACACGTCTCCCTCAGGTAGTCGGCCAGCTGTCCCCCAAGCAGAGCCAGCACCGCACAGCCCAGGTAGGGCAGAGACGACAGGTAACCATTCTGAGGAGAGGAGACATGCATCGTTATGTTATGATTACTATACTATATATTATATGTATATAGAGAGACGACATGTAACCATTCTGAAGAGAGGAGACATGCAATACATCATTATGTTATGATAATAATAATACACTTTATTTGTATAGCACTTTCATACAAGAATTGCAGCTCAAATTGCTTCACAGCAGCAAAATATTCCTACTATATATAGCTTAGATATGAAAATGAAAACTTCATCTAAACTTAGATTATGGTCTTTGACAATCCGTGCCACTGCCCAGGAGTAACCTGTTTTTAACACATTTAGTGCCATTCACTGATTTACACGTTTCTGATGCCCGACGCCTGGTGTTATCATAGGGAATGCGTCTGAGATCGCAAAAGTCCAATACCGCCGCCTGGTGGGATGCGGCATGTATTGCACAACCTTTGAAACGTTGAGTCTTTGGCTGTGCGTCGATTATATAGGTCCGGGCGGACTTTTATTAGTCGGACAAGTGTAGCGGTTCTAATGCTCGGATTGAGAAGAAACAATTACTCCCGCGGTGGATTCTGTGTTGGATTATGTTGGCGGAACGATGGACATCAATATGGCGATCAGATAATTGGAATATTCTTTTCGGGGTACATCCTAGTCAAGTTAAGGGCTATATGGTATCAATCTTGCGTTGATCCAATAATGTTTTCATTGCGATCCGAGCGTATGTGTGTAACGCTACTCCATAACGTATTCCATTGGTGACGATCAAAGCATCGAAATACCGATCATATGCATTTGATTTTTTAACTGTAGGGTGTGTAGGGACAAAACACCAATGGATTAGGTATAATACACATTGCGACGTATATAACCAGCCTCTCAGGAATTGGCCCGGATCATTCCGAAATAACACTCATATTCACCACGGTATAAAACGGGAACGTATGGATGGAAAAATTATTTCTTTATGGCATATTGAACGGAAGGTTCATACTGTCAATTGACAATGATATTGGATCCATAGCTATAATATAAAATATAGGTTTAGCTCTACAAACAACGTGACACACAGTGAATTTGTAATGGAAAGCTGGCCTGACAACAGCGGGCCCCGTCTAATGGCCGGCACCCAATGTGTTAAGCCATAAATATTGGATCCGATTATTTTTCAATAAAAAAACAGCATTTAAAAGTGAATTGTATTCTTTTAAATGTCCTTTTAACTCATTGACTGCCAGGGATTAGCCTTAGCCCTGTGATAATCACCTTGTTTGTAGAGCTATAACTATATTCTATATTATAGCTATGGATACAATACTATGGCCCATTTGACATCGAGTATCTATCGTTCAACATGTGAAAATGAAAGAATTTTTTCATCCATACATTCCCGTTTTATACCGTGGTGAATATGAGTATGGTTTTAGATTGGTCTGGGGTAATTCCCGAAATGCTGAGCAATAGCCTTATGTGTGTATTACACTAAAACCGTTGCAGTTTCTTGCCTGGACCCGCTATTATTCTCAAATCAAATCTACTGTAAATCATAGGTATTATGTTTCATCATGAATGCATGAAAGGGGGGGGGGGGGGGGGGGGGGCGTTTTTTTATGCTTTGATCACCACCAACGGCATACGTTGTGGACTAACGTTACACACACACGGTCGGATCGCATTGAAGATATGCTTGGATCAACGCAAGATTGAGATCATATAGCCCTTACAGTACCTTGACTAGGATGTACCCCAAAAAGAATATTCCAATTATCTGATCGCCATTCCAAGTATTGATGTCCATCGTGTCGCCAACATAATCCACCACACATCATGCATCGGGAGTATTTGATTCTTCTAAATCAGACTGAAGAATCAAAGCTGAGCTTGAGCAAAAAAGAAAACGACCCGAACCCATTAGATCGACCCACAGGCCAAGATACAATGTTTCAAAGGGTGCTCGATACCGCCGCCTGGGACGATCTGGCCGGTACTGCACCCTCGGCGTCGCAGTATGCCTTCTACCGGCAACATACGGGTCCCTGATGAATAGTTTTATTTTCGGTCTTTGTTTACAGATAAATCAAAAACACACATGTGTGGACTTTCAAAAGGAAAAGAAAAAAAGAAAAAATCACAAATGTACATTATTCAAAGTAAGCTCACACACAAAATCCAAACTCAATGACCGAAAAAAAGGAATAGGCTGAAGCACATGCTTATTTTTGCCTATCCTTTACAATTCTTAAAAACTAAATATACTTTATTATAAGAAAGACAAATTTTAAATATATAATTTTTTTCTTTTTCTTTAAGAGAAAAAAGAAAAGAGAAAATAAATGTTTGATGTTTTCCTCAAAACTGTACTCCTGAATTATTTTTAAGTCCCTGACATTGAATAGGATATTAAAATCGAAAAAAAGGAAAATGATCTAATAACGTATATATACGTGGTTGGCGTTCAACGGTCGTCTGCCAAACACGTATATAAACGTGGTTTCATTGAGTTAAAATGAAAAATAGTGCTTGGGAAAGTACTTTAATTTCATTTTGCAATGTCTGTGGGAACCATGTGTTTTGAACGTGTTTGCACGGTGTATCTGCACTTAAAGACAATCCAAATCACCTACAGTATAAGGTAAATAATCACCTGTGACCCCAAAGTAGTGACACTGTGTATTTGATTTGACCCGATTGAATAAATGACAAGCTGGTGCTCTGGTGTAACATCCAGTGGCTGAATATTATCTATAGCACCTTTAACTATGAATGTACATTATATCAACTCCCAACTTATCATATTTAGATAATTTAGTTTGAAGGCAATGTTCATCTGAAAACTTAACACATTGACTGCCACGCTGTTTTCCCATCTTTGTACTTAGTGTGCCAGCTCTAGTATAGGAATTTTCACTGTGCGTTGCGGTGTTTGCAGGGCTATATCTATAGCTATGGAGACAATACTATGGCTCATTTGACATTAACAAGCCATCTTTCAACATGTGAAAAATAATGAATTTTTTCATGTATACGTTTGCGTGAATATTGTATAGTTTCAGAGTGATCCTGGCTAATTCCTGAAAACGGCGCTATGGAGCAATACGTGAATTTTGCTAAAAGCGTTGGCGTTGCTCGCCTGTACACACTACTATTTCCAATTCAAAAAGGTATATAATATAGGTATTATGTTTCATCATGAATGCAGGGGGGGGGGGGGATGCCCACGTTTTTTGATGCTTTGATCGCCAGTAATGGAATTAGTTTTGAACACCACACACGCTGATCAGCTGGATCGATATGAAATCATTGTAGGATCAAGGTGGAATTGACGTCAGATAGTCCTTACCTTTGATCGGGATTATTCCAAAAAGAATATTCCAATTGTCTGATCGCGATTTCCAGTATTGATGTCCATCTGGTCCCGGACATAATTTGGCACAGCTTATGGATCGAGTGTGCTAGATGCGTTTCGAAGTGGTCGGATGAAGCGATTTACTTGGCTTCGTCTAAATTCTCCACTGAACCATATACGATGTAACACACGGTGAGAAATAAGGTTTCAAAGGGTGGGCGATACTGCCACCGAGCAGGATACGGCCGGTATTGCACGTTGGGGATCTCAGAATGATTTCCTATGGCAACACGAGGTCCGTGAACCTGTAATGAATAAAAATATCAAATAAAAGAAAAGACGACCAAAACCCAATAAATCTCGGGTCTGGCAGTCAATGTGTTAAAGAACAGACTCACTCACCGATGGCAGACGCAACCATGCAAGGTGCCAACCTGCTCATCGGGAGCAATTAGTGGTTAAGTGTCTTGCTCAAGGACACTTCGACACGCTGCCCGGGAGGAGGGAATCGAACCGGGAACCTCCGGATTACCAGATGACTGCTCTACCTCCTGAGCCACTGTCGCCCCAGTATGTGTGTGCGTGAGAGAGAAAGCCTGACCTGCTGGATGCTGATGCCCAGGATGTCATTCATGTAGGTGGGCAGCAGGGTGAGCAGCGTGTAGAAGCTCCAGTTGTAGCAGAAGTGAGCGACGACGATGGCCCAGAGAGGCCCCGAGCGCAGGATGGAGCCCCAGGGGATGTGGCTCCTGGATGAGGACAGCTGGACGCGACACGACCGCACCACATCGACCATGAACAGAGAACACAGAAACATCCAACGTTAGCAAGCTAAGCGTGCGTAGCTCAACCTGTGTAACGTTAAGTAACTTGTGTTCCGCTGGGAAAGACCGCATACAACTTGGTTTAATCCAAACGTCCATTCAGAAACGTCTCACTCACTCACTCACTCACTCACTCACTCACTCACTCACTCACTCACTACTTCTGCTGTTGTCTTTGTACGCTGAGCTTTGTGGTAAACATTTGTGGATATTCCCAAGCCGAATTAGCTAGCTCACTATATTTGTAACAAATATACTAGGTAACGAAATAGAATAGAAGGGGCTTGGTGTTTTTCATTCCAAACTGACAGACTTCAAAAGGCTAATGTGTCTACTTCTAGACACAGTGTCACAAGCTCAGATGAAGTTGGAAGACAAACTCAGCAAGCTAGCAGCTAGTAGCTGACTCACTGAGTAAGAGAATAACACACTGTTGCACGTTTGGTGAAACGAGAATAAAAGTGTATTGTAGTGCGTTGGGTGTTACGTAAGAAAGGAGATGTTGGTATTGTAATAACTTGTATTGTATGAACCTGTTCATACTTCACTGTTCATACTTTTTGCACATTACTGCTCAATTGCACAGCCCTGTTAAATATTCCATTCAACTGTATTGTTATTTTTATTCTAATTAGTGTATATACTTGACGTGCACAATTGTCCAGCCCTGCCCTATTTAATTTTATAAGTCTATTCTATTCTATTGTGCTTCTATTTTAATTTACCGGTAGCTTATATTCCATTTTATTGTATTCTACCTTTTTATTTTATTCTACCGTAAGTGTCTGTCTGTTAATGTGGAATTCCTTGTGTAAACTACTTGGCAATAAAGACCTTTCTGATTCTGATTGGGTATTAAAATACTTTATAACCAGAGTAATAGAATGCAGCCTCCACTATGGGAGATATACCGAAGATGAACCATTATAGACACATTATGAACACATTATGAATCCCTTACTGACCTAATGTTGAAGATGAACCATTATAGACACATTATGAATCCCTTACTGACCTAATGTTGAAGATGAACCATTATAGACACATTATGAACCCCTTACTGACCTAATGTTGAAGATGAACCATTATAGACACATTATGAATCCCTTACTGACCTAATGTTGAAGATGAACCATTATAGACACATTATGAATCCCTTACTGACCCAATGTTGAAGATGAACCATTATAGACACATTATGAATCCCTTACCGGCCTAATGTTGAAGATGAACCATTATAGACCCATTATGAATCCCTCACTGACCTAATGTTGAAGATGAACCATTATAGACACATTATGAATCCCTTACCGCCCTAATGTTGCCCACATCAGAATATTGATGTATACGCCTGTCCCCGTCTCCCTGTCTCATGGTGATGACCAAAGTGGTGGTCGTCCCGTCGTCCCGTGGTGATGGCCAAGAGGATACGACCCTCTCTACGTTGCCCCCATACCTCAAATGGATCCGTTACTAGCTCTATTCTATTTTCAATCTTTCAAAATGTTCTTATGTACCCCAGTTGCTATTGCATGTACATGTTTGTGTTTTATTACACGTATATACACACATACCAACTGTTTCGCCTGTTTATTCTGCACCCATTGATCATCCATAGCAACACTACTATCACCGACATCTAAGAAGGGAGATTCCCCCTTGAATGGCCCTTCTAATGTTTCTCTCCTCCACATTGCCTGTGGTGCTTTTTTCCTATTGCTAGGTTTTTAGTGAGTTTTTCCTTACCTTCATGTGGGGTATGTCTGGGAGTGTTGCATTTATTTATTTTACATTTTATTTTGGATTTCATGGTGTTTTTTGTTTTGTTCTTGATTTATTGTGATGTTTCGTCTTGACTTGTTTAAAGAAGACGTGTCCGGCCCATGGGGACATTAACGTGTGTTGTCAGGCCTTACAAATACATTTGATTTGATATTAGGTGAACTGCATTCCTCCAGTGTATAGACCATTTCATTTTGTGCCCCTTTAATTCAACTGATGGTACAACAACCAATCACATGTTCACAGACAAAACATGTTGACAAACTGTAGTGTATTGAAATATGTAGGGATGTCCGATATTATCGGCCGATATCGGCATTAAAATGTGATATCAGAAAATATCGGTATCGGTTTTCAAATTTTTAATTTTTTTTTACATTTCTATAACCTTTATTTACCCAGGCAAGCAAGTAAGAACAAATTCTGATTTTATTTATTGTCAAAAGTATGCATAATGTTGTGTTAATTCCACAACAAGAGATATGTAATGTTAAATACCTGAAATTATTCCATTTTTTGGGGGGGGAAACCCTGCATATATCGGTATCGGTTGATATCGGTATCGGAAATTAAGAGTTGGACAATATCGGTATAGGTAAAAAAGCCAATATCGAGCATCCCTAGAAATATGTGATGTAGGAGTGGAACAGGAGTGCAACAGGAGTGCAACAGGAGTGCATCCAGATCAGCTAGCCTATCTTAGCACAAATGAAGGGAAGCAGATTCGCACCACTAGCTTAGCCAGGCCACCAGCTAAGTAAGCTAAGCTTCCATTAATTTGTGAGAAAGAGCATTTCCCATAATTTTGGCGTGCTTCTTTAAATTAAATCAAATAAACTGCTAAACTTCCATCAACCCCAGCAGATGTATTACCTCGTTTTTCAGAGAGTTAGTAATGTAGAGTCTCTCCTGGTTAGAGATCCGTGGGTGAGAGTCTGGAGTGTTGCTGACCAGCGCCGACCACAAGACGAACCACACCAGCCCCACCGCACCTGAACACATATCATTCTGGAATCAACAACTGTTGTCAAAGTGTGTTTGTTATTGTTATTTTCCATTTATAAAAAAAATTATGTAAACCATAATAAAGTATGTAAGTAGAATTTTTTTTAAACATGCCATGTTGCCTTTAACACGTTGAGTGCCGTTCACGAGAATTCTCGTTTCTGGGCCCCAACCGTTCAGTGCCATAAACGAAGATTCTCGTTTGATTTTAATACCCTATTGCATCCAGGGAGCCTGGTGTTATCATAGGGAATGAGTCTGAGATCGCAAAAGTCCAATACCGCCGCCTGGTAGGATGCGGCCGGTATTGCACATCCTTTGAAACGTTGAGTCTTTGGCTGTGCGTCGATTATATAGGTCCGGGCGGACTTTTCCCAGTCGGGCATGACGAGCGGTTATAACGCATGGATTTATAAGAATCAAACACTCCCGATTCATGTTCTTTGGTGGATTATGTTGCCGACACGATCAACATCAATACTTGGAATGGCGATCAGATAATTGGAATATTCTTTTTGGGGTACATCCTAGTCAAGGTAAGGGCTATATGGTATCAATCTTGCGTTGATCCAAGAATTCCTTCATTGCGATCGGAGTGTATGTGTGTAATGTACTGTGTAACGTATTCCATTGGTGACGATCAAAGCATAAAAAACGACCCCCCCCCCCCCCCCCCCCCTCTTTCATGCATTCATGATGAAACATAATACCTATAATCTAGATTTGATTTGAGAATAGTAGCTAGTCCAGGCAAGAAACGAGAACGTTTTTAGTGAATTGCACGTATTGCTGCATAGCGTAGTTTTCTGGGATTAGACAGAATTATTCTAAAACTATAGTCATATTCACCACGGTATAAAACGGGATCGTATGGATGGAAAAATTATTTCTTTTTTGCATCTTGACCGGAAGAAACCCAGTGTAGCTATAATATATTATAGAATATAATTATAACTCTACAAACAAGGTGACGGACTACATTGGTTTAATGGGTGGCATGAGCATAGCCGTTTCCCGGAAGAGGCGTGGCACAGAATGTGTTAACACGATGTTGTTCTATTGTTAAATCACTGTTGCCACAAACGTCATAGGAAAGTAGAACAGAGTGAGTCCTGCTGACGCTGCATGACTACAGGATGTAAAAACACTAATGCCCCTTTTCCACTGCATGGTACCTACTCGACTCTACATTTTCGGTTTTCCATTACCAAAATACCTGGAACCGGGTACTTTTTGGGTTCTTTTTTTAGTCCCTGCTCTGTAGAACTGGTACCAGAAAAGTGACGTGAAACACTGCAGACCACTGATTGGTCAGAAGAGAGAAGCGTCACACGTTGGAGCGTCTGCACAAAAATAGAAAGCCGCCATCTTTAATGCCTCGCTTAGGATTCATTATTTGTTTGCAGCAGGAACAAGTGCAATAAACAAAAAAGGATACGTTCATTGTGTATTCTGCCTCATTTATTGATGAAACAAAACCGACATCAACACAATTTACCACCGAGCGGAGAGTTTACTCACAAAAAGATCGCTGATTTGTTAAGCTTGTTGTTAGCTTAGGTGCTAATGTGCTTGCGTTTTACCATGGCTAGCGCACATAGCGTGATCAATATAACTCGCTATTGATTGTTTGTACTAGTAACGTTAATGCTAGGTTATTACCTAATGCTAACGTTAGCAGATAGACGCGAGAGGTAACGTTAAAGCTTGTTGTTAGCTTACGTGCTAATGTTGCTGAAGCTGCATGACTACAGGATGTAAAAACACTAACAGAGTGAGTCCTGCTGACGCTGCATGACTACAGGATGTAAAAACACTAAGAGTGAGTCCTGCTGAAGCTGCATGACTACAGGATGTAAAAACACTAACAGAGTGAGTCCTTCTGACGCTGCATGACTACAGGATGTAAAAACACTAAGAGTGAGTCCTGCTGAAGCTGCATGACTACAGGATGTAAAAACACTAACAGAGTGAGTCCTTCTGACGCTGCATGACTACAGGATGTAAAAACACTAAGAGTGAGTCCTGCTGACGCTGCATGACTACAGGATGTAAAAACACTAACAGAGTGAGTCCTGCTGACGCTGCATGACTACAGGATGTAAAAACACTAACAGAGTGAGTCCTGCTGACGCTGCATGACTACAGGATGTAAAAACACTAACAGAGTGAGTCCTGCTGATGCTGCATGACTACAGGATGTAAAAACACTAACAGAGTGAGTCCTGCTGACGCTGCATGACTATAGGATGTAAAAACACTAACAGAGTGAGTCCTGCTGACGCTGCATGACTACAGGATGTAAAAACACTAACAGAGTGAGTCCTGCTGACGCTGCATGACTATAGGATGTAAAAACACTAACAGAGTGAGTCCTGCTGACGCTGCATGACTACAGGATGTAAAAACACTAAGAGTGAGTCCTGCTGAAGCTGCATGACTACAGGATGTAAAAACACTAACAGAGTGAGTCCTTCTGACGCTGCATGACTACAGGATGTAAAAACACTAAGAGTGAGTCCTGCTGACGCTGCATGACTACAGGATGTAAAAACACTAACAGAGTGAGTCCTGCTGACGCTGCATGACTACAGGATGTAAAAACACTAACAGAGTGAGTCCTGCTGACGCTGCATGACTACAGGATGTAAAAACACTAACAGAGTGAGTCCTGCTGACGCTGCATGACTATAGGATGTAAAAACACTAACAGAGTGAGTCCTGCTGACGCTGCATGACTACAGGATGTAAAAACACTAACAGAGTGAGTCCTGCTGACGCTGCATGACTACAGGATGTAAAAACGCTAAGGCCGGAATCCACAGAAGCTTTGCGCGCTTTTTCCGAAGCAAAGCCGGCGCATCTTGCTCTCAAATGAATGAAATTAGGTTGTTCATGCGTAAACATAGGCGTTGCGTCCGTGCAGTTGACGTATATTTAAATTAGGTAACATGGGCGGAAAATCTCCCCTTTCTATGTAAATGAGCCTCTAAACAGGTGATCATGGCAGCGGTAATTGTAGCAGAGAGGCATGACCGTGAAAGATATTATCGAATATCTCGAAGGACAATATCAAATCAAGCGCATGCAGCGATACCATGCAATCGTACTCATTATTTAAATATCGTTATATAACGTTGTGGGCCTTGGGGTTATGCTCGTATATAAACAGAATCTAAGTTGTTTGAGAAATTTAAAGCCGAGTGCCATAGCCTTCGCAACGCGTGATTTAGAAATAAGGCTATAGCACTGACATTTCAAACGATTGGTTCTGAGATGATGATCAATACAGTAAACATTTATTTCTGATATAGGTGTTGATCAGCAGTAATGCAATGTCATGATTATTATTATTCTGAAGTTATTATTATTATTATTATTATTATTATTATTATTATTATTATTATTAATAAATTAAAAATGAATTAATAAGAACTCCTCTCCTTCACCTAATTATGAAATCAGATATAGGCCAGGGCCCTCATTTATCAACGTTGCGTACACACAGATATGTGCGTAACCCGTGCGTATGATCATTTCTAAACAAAGTGTGTGACTTATCAATTTGAACGTGTGCTTGACTTTGTGCGTATATTTACGCTCAGCTCAGGGCATGCGAACCTGGTGCCCGGTGGTAGAATATGGAGACTGCAGACGGACGGCATTATGCTCTCATCAGTTTCATGCATTAGTTTCAACGCGGAAATAAGCTTTCGTTCATTAGTTTGACTGACGTGTTCTGTATGACCCCCGTAATTCATTATAGTTAATTGTAAAATAGCAACAGTAGTGTAATTATGGTCAAAACCCTATAAATAGCATTTGGAATAATAGGTATTTCCTTCTGAATGAATGCAGCATGGTTTATATATAGCGTTATTGGAATATACGGGGTGTACTGACTGTGCTCTGCGTAACTCAACTCGTTATTATTTTGCGCATAGATTGCAGAAATACGGGAACGTTTTGATTATATTTAAAAGGCTTTGCCATTGTTAAACTAAACAAGTGGAATTTCGAAGCTGTAAGCAGAATACAAGTCATATGAACACCCACGATATAGTGTTCTTCCCCCTTCCTACTGTATAAGAAAGAATTAAAAACGCATTGCAACGAGAACAGAGGTTATTTGTTGAGTTTATGTGTATTACAAAACCCTTGCAATAAATGTGTCTTAAATGAATGAAAAGCATACATGCTCTGGATACAGGTAGCATATATCGTGTGGGTGATATGACTTGTATTCTGATTTCTGAAATTCCACTTATTTCGTTTTGTGTCAAAGCCTTTTAAATATAAATCAAAAAGTTCCCGTATTTCTGCAATCTATGCGCAAAATAATAACGAGTTGAGTTCTAACAAAGAACGTATTACATGCTGGGTAGGCTGATAGAGTAAACTGTAAATGAAATAGCCTATAACATTATAAAGGATAGGCTATGATAGCAGGGTCTTCCCAACCTTTAATCCCCAGAGCCCCACGATTCCTGGGAGACATATAGGAATATGATATGATATATTATATATGCGCAAGTTACTGTTGCATAATGTAGGCTATGGCTGCTATTATATGTAATTCATATAGGCTACCTAATACAGATAACAAAATAGATTGTATGCCTCTACAAATCATATTATACCCGGTAGCCAATCGAACAAAACTACCGGTAATAAAGGCATTCATATTCCAGCATGGTTATAATGACACACCAACGCCAAACATTGGTTAACGGTCTTTATTAGTATTTTGAGCTGTCCAGGCAGAATTGCAGCAATGGTCTTAGGGAGTCGTTGATATCTGACATCACAGTGTACAAGTCCGCCAGCCTTTTATTTATCCCATAACACGGGTTGTGTCTTCTTGGTTCGACAGCGCCTCCGTGAACAATCTCGCTCGTGGAGTTTCTCAGAGTTCACTCGGGTTAGTCCATTATTTCACATCCCATGGGGGGTGTTTCATTACCATATATGGATAATCATGCACGAGCATTGACGGTAAGAACAAATGGTATTTATCAATACGGAGGAGAGTAGGACCCGTGTACGCACGGTTGATAAATCCCGATATTTCTGTGCGTATACACATTCTAAATTCTGTGCTTAAGTACGAAAATAGAACACTTTCTAAGCATTGTTGATAAGTGAGGGCCCAGGGCCCTCATTCATCAACGTGGCGTAGAAGATGTTCTATTTCCACACGTAAGCACAGAATTTAGAATCAGTGCACGCACAGAAATATTGGGATTCATCAACCGTGCGTACACAGGTCCTATGCTCCTCCGTGTTGATAAATACCTCTTTGTTCTACCGTCAATGCTCGTGCATGATTATCCATATATGGTCATGAAAGTGATGAAACACCCCCCATGGGATGTGAAATAATGGACTGACCCGAGCGGAACTCTGAGAAACTTCACGGAGATTGTTCACTGCTGTCGAACCAAGAAGACACAACGCGTGTTATGGGATAAATAAAAGGCGGACTTGTAAACGGTGATGTCAGATATCAACGGCTCCCTAAGACCATTGCTGCAATTCTGCCTGGACAGCTCAAAATACTAATAAAGACCGTTCGTTGACCACTGTTTGGCGTTGGTTGTGTGTCATTATAACCGTGCTGTAATATGAATGCCTTTATTAGTTGTGTTCGATTGGCTATATGATTTTTAGAGGCATCTATTTTGTTGTCGGTATTACCGACAACAAAATAGATGCCTCTAAAAATCATATACTATTAGGTAGCCTATATGAATTACATATAATAGCAGCCATAGCCTACATTATGCAACAGTAACTTGCGCATACCAGTGTATGCGACGGACCAGTGTATACCTTATATCATATCATATTCATATAATAGTTTACTCTATCAGCATACCAGCATGTAATATGTTCTTTGTTAGAACTCAACCCGTTATTATTTTGCACATAGATTGCAGAAATACGGGAACGTTTTGATTTACATTAAAAGGCTTTGACATTGTAAAACTAAATACGTGGAATTCTGTAAGCATAATACAAGTCATATCACCCACACGATATGCTCCGTGTCCAGAGCATGTATGCTTTTCATTCATTTAAGACACATTATTGCAAGGGTTTTGTAATACACATACACCCTGGTGTCATTGCAATGCGTTTTTTATTCTTTCTTATACAGTAAAAAGGGGGAAGAACACTATATCGTGGGTGTTCATATGACTTGTATTCTGCTTACAGCTTCGAAATTCCACTTGTTTCGTTTAACGTAAAGCCTTTTAAATATAATCAAAACGTTCCCGTGTTTCTGCGGTCTGTGCGCAAAATAATAACGAGTTGAGCTACGCGGAGCGCAGTCAGTCAGTACACCCCGTATATTCCGATAACGCTATATAAACCATGCTGCATTCATTCTGAGAGAAAGATCTATTATTCCAAATGCTATTTATAGGGTTTTGACCATAATTACACTACTGTTGCTATTTTACAATGAACTATAATGAATTACGGTTCATACAGAACATGCCAGTGTTGAAACTAATGCACAGAAGCTCATTTCCTTGTTGTAATAATATATTCTACCACTGGGCGTCAGCTAAGTGTGCTCCGAGCTGTGCGTACACATAAGCACGATGTCAAGTTCAAGTTGAAATTGATGAATCCCACTCTTTGCTTAGAAATGGTCGTACGCACAGGTTAAGCACATATCTGTGCGTAAGACACGTTGATGAATGAGGGCCCAGGGCTTTACAACTTAATAAAGAGATTGAATACAATTAAATGGGATATAAACGGAATATAGCCCAATATGATTATAATATTATTTCATGGTATATGGTATACATTTAGTTTAGTTCCTATCCCATTTAATATATATTCTTTATTACGTTGTAAAGCCCTGGCCTATATCTGATTTCATAATTAGATTATAGTGAAGGAGATGAGTTCTTATTAATTAATTATTAATACAAATTTTATTTAATAATAATAATAACTTCAGAATAATAATAATCATGACATTGCATTACTGCTGATCAGCACTTGTATCAGAAATAAATGTTTACTGTATTGATCATCATCTCAGAAGCAAGCATTTGAAATGTCAGATAGCCTTATTTCTAAATCACGCGTTGCGAAGGCTATTGGCACTCGGCTTTATATTTCTCGAACAAGTTATATACTGGGTCTCATTCCCGAAAATTTTTCAAAGAGTTATTCTGGAAGATTTATCTTGGAACCACTGAGACAGAATCAATGACACGTTCACTCTGAGTCCTGAACGTGCTGGTAATATGTCTTAAGTGGCTGAAACGGTCGCACAAATGATATTATCTGATATCTGCTTGGAGAATAGCATTCAGTCTTAAACTCGAAACGCGCGTTCCCGTTCAGGTCATTTGCATACAAAACAACGCCTCCAGAGCTCCTTATAAGGCAACTAGTGACGCAGCTGTGTGAAAATGGAATGGCGGAAGTGCTTTGCGAGTCTTTGCGAGCCATCAAAACTAGATTAGATTAATAATTAATTGCACAGTTGTAAAGTGGTTGCACAATTTGAAAGGTCACAACATTGGTGTTATTTCAATAAATTTAAACATGGCCCATTTCATGACTATTTTGTTGGGGCGAGGGGGAGGGGCCAAAAATATTTTGGTCCGCCAAAGGGGGGCCTGACAGAAAAAGTTTGAGAAGCACTGGATTAATGTATTGGCATCATATACAGCTCGTGGTACACCTGCCGCAACGCGCACGTGCACAGTACTGTATATGAATGAATGAATGAAATATAATATATATAGCCTACGGCGGGCATAATGAATGAACGCAGTATGGCTTATTATTCCATAATTAAGACTTGTTATGGAATATTAATGCAGTCTATTTCCACCGATTAGCTTTAGTTCTTATTTATTTATCCACTGTCATTTCAGTGTTGGTGTATAGCAGGGGTGGCCAACCAGTCAGAGACTAAGAGCCACAAAAATTACTGTGGTACCACAAAGAGCGACACCATATACCAGCGTTTCTCAACCTTTTTTTTCAGTCACGGCACCCTTCATGTGTTTATAGGTCTCACCCTCTGGCCTCTGACGTTGCTAATGTATTTTTTATTTGGGCCTCACAGGGTTAAAAGTACCCTGTGAGACCCACGGTTGCAAAATTACAAAATCACTTTTAGCCATTTAAAAAAAGAATGTTTATTTAAAAAAATTTAAGCACATATATAGTCAATTGGTCCTGTTGTTCAGCCTCACAATGCTATTTGATAGTAAATGTGTTTATATGTCCCACACTTTGGCCTCTGAAGTTGCTAATGTCTTTTTAATTTGGGCCTCACAGGGTTAACCTCTTAAGCCCGAGATATACAGTAAAAGTGTATATTTTCAGCATTACGTTTGTTTACCAATTATTTTAACTGTTATTAGTGAATTCTAAGATTATAGAAATCTCAGGGCATTGAGTCGGAAACCGGCGCATATTGACAGGAGGAAGTGGCACAGCCAAAAGTGAGTGTAGTCTTTTGAAGGAAGAGACTCAGGGCTTTCGAATTTCGAAAAACGACCCTACCCAGCTCACACCAGCCCCTGTCAATCATCTGACTTCTGGATTAACTTTTTTATTTCTCTTATTTTTTGGGATTATCTCCCACAAACCTGAACGTTATTGCCATAAAACAGAACGCAGTTAGTTTCTCTACCTTTCTGTGAACGTCTTGCAAAAAACGATGTTGCAATACGATGAAAAATTGGGGAGAAATTTACATTATAAAAAAGATGGCAGAATTCAGTACTGTATCTACAAAATCTTCTGTTTAATCATCTTCCCTTTATTCATTTGCTTAGATTTTTCAGGTCTGGTCAATTTTAGCATGGTGTTATTCACAGTCAAAGATACATTTTCTTTTTAAATAGAATTGATATTCTCCTTTGGTTCATTACAATTTACTCAAGCCTAGTAACATACACACTATTTCTGACACTTATCCATATATGTCCCTAGATTCAGATACCAAGAACATGCAAATGGACCATTTAAAAAAAATTGTAAATGTTTATTCTACGTCCTTATGGAATGAGTGACATAAAAAGTGTTACAAAGGATCAGATTAAACCGAATATATATATTTATTTATTGATATATATTGCATAGTATTTGTATATCGTTTGATATCCCCTGTATATTCCTTGTACATATACACGGAATATCCCTTTAGCCCAGACCATAATAGTTCATTCTCCTATTGGACAGCGGTCCACCGGCGCCAGGGACCGGCCTCCGGAGCCAGGTTCAAAGTCACCATCAAGATGTGTCTGGACATGCCCGGCCTTGCCCAGGGATACGCGACAGAAATGAGATTGGAACTAGTTTGTTCACCGTGCGTATAAATACGGCGCAGGTGAATATAGAAGCCCCTTACCTCCTTACCTCCTTACCCTTCGTCCTTAGTATGTTACCGATAAGTTGAAGCCTCACCCACGATACAACGTGCGGTGAAGTATGGCCTGTTTGGCCCCAGAATAGAGCATTGAGACCGCGTGCGAATTAGTAACTGAATTGTCAGAGTTTGGCGCTATACCGTCGAGTGCGACATATTTCTATTAGGTAAATAATAGTCTATTTGTGTATAGTGTATCGTGCGGTTAAAGTTCTACAGTGACCCGCATCTCCAACGCTTTCTCGTATTAGCTAGAGTTCTTATCCAGGCTGGGCCGACCACATGGCGCTTTCACCCGAGGAGACCTAGACGAGAACCGTATGGACATGTACACTGGATTAATCTACCCGACGACTACATAGCCCTTTGCGGCTGGAATATATTTGCTTTGGTCCTGTGATTTATGGAGCGGATAATCGCCGACGCCTGCACGTGTTGGATTTACCCCGAGAGGAGTCAAGTCGAGTCGGCGCTTCAGAGAGCCTGAGGCCGACTAGCTTTCTTCACTGTGGAGCTACAGTCTACAAGAGAACCAAGCTGTATTCGTCTGTGGATCAAGAGGCTACTGCACCGGCTTCTGTACCTGAAGTCTCCCTAGTCATCGTTGACCAGACGTCCTACTACCGACAGATCTTCTACCCCCCCCGCTGGCTTACAACCAGGGGAACCCCTTCCAGTATCTCCCGCTATATTACTAGTGTACCATAGATATAATTCCCTAAGATTCAGGTTGTATAATTACCTCCTGCGTAACCAGAGAATGGACATTCATTATTGATTTGCCTACGCATATTCCTTTGCCTTACAAGTGCATTCAAAGAATAATGTAAAGTATCCTATGTACCTTTTGCTCCATTAAATACTTGATTAATACCTTTGACTGGAACCGATTTCATTGTGGGAAGTGTTCATCATATTCATATATCGTGTACTGTATGGCCAGTAATTAAAGTACATAAAGCGGTAGTGGTTTAATGATACCATACTTATCAATACAATACAGTATTGTGTATTGTATATTATATGGTAACTCAGAACATTGTACATATGTCTATACCGAACACTGTGACCTCATTTTCTTCTTCTAAATTCATGCTATATTATGTTATTATGTTATTTGATACTATCTTGTCTAGCACAGTCTCTGGAGCGTAACAGTAAGAAGCATTTTGTATGAAAGTATTCTGTACTTCTGTATGACAACTATTAAAGAACTTGAACTTGAACTTGAATACAGTCAGGGAATTGTACCCCTCAGTTACAAAAAGTAACTGGTGTATAGGCTATATAGTGTATTTCAATATAAGTTTAATTGATTAATGATATATTCAAAGGAATGCAGGTTTATAGCTATATCAACCCCCTCCAATGTACAGTATTGATTGATTGATTGATTGATTGAAAACTTTATTAACAGATTGCAGAATGGGTACAGTACAGTACAGCTCAATAGATACAATTGTTTTTTTTTTTTATCCACTTTTTCTCCCATTTTTCTATATTTTCTCCCATCCCAATTTCGTATCATCCAATTCAACCCTCCCCTGTCACGAACGCTGTTTCTTGCCTCCCACAAGCCGGCTGCAGTGAGGACTAAGTCATACATAGCACAAGTCCCCTCCGGTACTTGAGGTAACAGCAGTCGCATCTTTTCACCTGCGCAGCTCGACCTCTCAGTGTCGAGGAGTAACGCGTGGGAGGCTCACGCTGCCCCCGACACTTCCTGATTCTACTGCGCAGGCGCACCAACCGACTTGTAGGAGTCGCTTGTTCACAACGTTCGATCCCCACCCTTCAGTTTTTCCCTCCCCGTAATACGGCCAATGTGTATTACTGCGGACGACCAGCCAAACTGAAAAACAATGTGGAGAGCTGGATTCGAACACGCGAATCCTAGCGTCTCCACACTGGTGGCGAGTGCCTTAGACCACTACACCACCTAGCCGCCCTAATAGATACAATTGTTAAGGGTATGCAGACCAGAGAAAGACTTTCGTCTTGTTTACATCAGGGTCCCCCATTTTCAATTAATCGTAACATATATGACATACATGACATACAGATAGACAGTACTGCTACATCTATACATTTATGACATACCAGATTTGCAAATACAGTACTGTTTGTGATACGAAAAGAGTCCAGAAAAAAAAGAGTATATACATTTGACGTAGAAACTGTACATTGGAGGAGGTTGGGTAGGTGGGGGGGGGGGGGGGGGTACTGTACATTGGAGGCGGTTGGGTGGGTGGCGGGGGGTTGGGTATGAGGGGGGGGGGGGGGTTGGGTAGGAGAGGTGGGTGGGGGACACTGTACAACTGTACAAGCAAAACTGTACATTGGAATATTGACAAGACCATACTTGGTAATTTTTACTGTACATTGGAGGGGGTTGTGTTAGGACATTTACAGGGGCCAGTTACGAATTGCAGTCTCCCGTAGGTGTTTTTTGAGAGTGTTTTTGAAAGTGGGTAGTGATTCACATTCCTTTACAGCTTTGGGAAGGGCGTTCCACATTGATGTGGCATAATTGCGAAACGTGTTTAGTCCCTTGTTTGAGCCGAATCTGGGTTTAACATGATTTGTGGAGCTCCCTCTGGTGTTGTGATCGTGGTATTCACTGACCTTTGGGAAGTATTTTGACATGTACATGGGTACCTTGGTCGTGTAGTGTATCTTGTAGACCAGGCCCATTGCAAGTTGCTGTACTCTGTCGTCTACTCTAAGCCATCCTAGGTTGTCAAAGTGGGCAGGGGTGAGGTGGGTTCTAGGAGTAAGGTCAAGCAGTAGTCTGACCAGTTTGTTTTGAGATGTTTGTAATCTTGTTTTTAGCGCCTTTGAGGTGCTTTGGTAGCATGAGGTGCAAGCATAGTCGTAGTACCCTTGAATGAGTGCTCCTGCCAGAATCTTCAGGGTATTCTTGTTTACCAGTGAGGAGATCCGGTACAAGAATCGAGTTCGTTGGTTTACTTTTTTTATTACATTGGATGCCATTTTGTCACAGGAAAGATTTGCCTCTAGGATGGAACCCAGGTAGGTAATATCTTCTTTCCTTGTGACAATATTGTCACCCACTGTAACTGAGAAGCCGTCGGTCTTGCTGAGTTTGTTATTTGAGCCGAAGAGAATGGACTCTGTTTTGCCCATGTGTAATGATAGTTTGTTATCAGCGAGCCATATGCAGATTTTGCCTAGTTCTGAGCTGAGGGTTTTTTCAACCTGTAACTTGTTCTTGTCAGAGACCAGCAGGGCTGAGTCGTCCGCAAACAGGAACAAGTTGCAGTCACAAGCTGACGACATGTCATTTGCATAAATTAGGAACAGTAGCGGACCTAGTAGTATGCTTCCTTGTGGAACACCACAGCTTACTGTGAGGGGGGGGGGGGGGGGGGGGGGGGGTAGGGTACCGTTTACCTCCACCATCTGCTCTCTCCCCTCCAGGTAGGATTGCATCCAGCTCACTGATAGCCTATCAAAACCAATTGCTTTTAGCTTGTCAATCAGCATGGTGTGATTGACAGTGTCGAAGGCCTTTTGTAGGTCCAGCATGACCATGCCGCAGTATTTGCCCGCGTCCACCTCTTGTTTGATGTGGTCGTTGGAAGCCAGATTGGAATTCGTAGATTAGATTTTTTTCCGCAAGGTATTTTTCGACCTGTTCGTATACAATTTTTTCCATGACTTTCGAGATGGAGGTAAGGATAGAAACAGGGCGGTAGTTGCCTGGGTCTAATTTACTGGGTCTGTCAAGTAAATTACCAAGTATGGTTGTCAATATTCCAATGTACAGTTTTGCTTGTACAGTGTAAGTCTATCCCCCACCCACCCCTCCTACCCAACCTCCTCCAACAGTTTCTACGTCAAATGTACTCTCTTTTCTGGACTCTTTTTGTATCACAAACAGTACTGTATTTGCAAATCTGGTATGTCATAAATGTATAGATGTAGCAGTAGGCTACTGTCTATCTGTGTCGTGTGTGTCATATATGTTATGATGAATTGAAAATGGGGGACCCTGATGTAAACGAGACGAAAGTCTTTCTCTGGTCTGCATCCCCTTAACAATTGTATGTAATTGAGCTGTACTGTACTGTACCCATTCTGCAATCTGTTAATAAAGTTTTCAATCAATCAATCAAACAAAGGTCTGTCCCATTGTATACCAATCAATGGGATACATTGCATGTTGACCTGCATTCTTTCAAATGTATATAATTAATCATTAAAACATATGTGTAACAAATAAGAAATACAAATTCCACAGAAGGCATTAAATAATTATTATTTTCAATCATTTCACAATAATTGCATAATTGTGTTTGAATATCTGAGTAATTAAAGTAATTATACATTTGTCCAAAATAGCTGGTTCAGATATGGTTAAGCAGCTGCCCTGTGATCAGATGAATCCATATTATTTATTTTTCCGACATCAAATGCGTAATTTCTTATCGTACAAATATTGTCATATTTATTTTAATTATGATTAAGTAATTAATTCCAAGGAGGCCTGTAGCGTTGACATGAAGGAATCACTATGAGAACACAGTCTGTCAAGTTAATACAATTTTAAATTAGTCAATCAATCATAAGACTGCTCCTCAGCACTCTTAAATCTGCTCTCAGCCACGATCAAATCTGATCTCAGGAAAAATTGGGGACTCCCACTCCCACCCCTAATATGTTTTTTTTTTTTTTTTTTTACTTTATTTTTTAGCGTTTATCGCTTTTCTGGTCAAGCATGACCGACAGAAACAGGTTGAAATGGGATGTAGAGCAGGGGAAGACATTCTGAGAAATGATGGCGGGTCCGGGAATCGAACTCGTGTCCCCCAGATCCGTGACGAGCACGGTTTTCCCCGACGCAGAAATAGCGCCGAGATATGCGGTGAGCTACGGGAGCTCATATGTCTTAAATGAGACGACATTTTTGGTCGTAAATTCGTTCGAGAATGAGACCCACTGTTCATAACTCATAAGATCTGTATTGTATTTCGTTTACTTCGTAATGTATAGAGGAGTGCAAAAGAATATAATCTTTATTGTCATTGTTGGTTCAACGAAATTGAGTTTAGAGCATCACCACATACAAACATACTGAATATAGCATGTATAAATAATAACATCAATAATATAATATCAATGTCCCAAGTGCAATAGTGCTAGTGCAAATGAATAGTATGACAGTCCAGTTGAGTTAATGGGTGGAGTGGGGGGGGGGGGGGAACAACAGTCAGATTTTGGTGGGACAAAGTGGGACAGATAGATAATGTAAATTCTTTAATTACAATAACTGGTCTTCACCGAATAGGTAAAGGTTAAATACAGATTAGAATACAGAATTAGATCTCTCCACATTCGAAGGAACGGCATGTGTCGTTTGCCTTCTTGGTTTTAACTGCAAGTTTCTTTTTACTGCTTTCCATCTTGATTTTTATTTTTTTTTTATTATTGATATTTTTGCACAAATCTTTTCAACATTTACAATATCTTTCCATAGCATAATGCAACATCCAAGATTCGCCTTTTTTTCTTTTTTTTAACAACATATAAAACATGTAAAAGACTCATACAAACACATTAACAACTGACATGGAAATTAAAAAAGCACTTACAAAAAAAAAAACATTACTATACATTGTGCATATATGTCCCTGATGCACATACGTATGCATATACCTACATAATATATTATAGAGCACAAGTACCATCAGATCAAGTCCCCTTTTTCATATTCATCCTTGATAATATTGTAATCCCATCTTAATCATTTGTCCTCAGATCGTTCAGTCAGGTGTAGAAAACTGTCCCATATCTCAGCGAAAATATCCTCTCTCCCTGCGACTCTATACGTCACCCTTTCATATGATGCTGTCCGAAACATTAGTTCCATCCATTCTTTAAAAGTAATATCAACAGGTGATTTCCAATGTCGTAATGCAATTCTACATCCTGATATCATGGCCATTCTATACCACATTCCCCGGTATTTAGGCAGTTTAATCCCTTTCGGTACTATACCCAAAACACATGCCATTGGGGCGTTATTTATCTTCACATTCAGGACCTTACTTAGGAATATCACAATTTGATCCCACATTTTCCGGACCTTCTCACATTCGTACAACATGTGCAGTAAAGTGCCTGTCTCCTTCTCACATCTCCAGCAGATGTCACTGTCCCTTAATTTCAGTCTGGCCAGCTTACTAGGCGTCCAATAGCTTCTGTTCAGTACTTTGTAAAAAATAAGTTGTGATTGCGCCTCCCTAGAGAATTTACTCCATTTGGATACCAGTTTCTCCCACATTTCCTCAGTAATATCCTCATGTACATCGTTCTCCCAGCTCAATCTCAAACCCGCCACTTTGGGTGCATTGTATTCTCTTATAACATCATAAAATCTTGACGCACCGCCTTTCCTGCGCCATCCTTTATAGAATATTTCTTGAATTGCAGTAATTGGGCCGCACTTTGGTCCTCCTATTGATGACGATATACAATGTCTAATCTGTAGGAATTTATAAAAGTTTTTATTATCTATATCAAAATCCTCCTTAATATCCTCAAAAGGCAAAACCCCATCCTCCCCGGCTATATCACCCAGTACATGTATCCCCCTTTTAACCCAATCGTCCCATATGACTGATTTCTTCCCAATGTTTAGTTTCTTATTATACCATATAGAGGCTCTCGTAGTTAAGTATGGGCTATCACCAGTCATTTTGTGCGATTGATTCCAAGTTTCCCTGATAAATGCCATCAAAGGGTTTTTAAGAGGTGTAGGTCTGTCTGATTGTGTCAGGAAGGATTCCAGAGATGAGGGATATATCATTTCCTCCTCCATCTTGACCCAAGCAGGTGCCTCCTCAGACGAGTGATTCAGTTTGGAGAGCTGGGAGAGCGAGAATGCATAGTGATACCAGTCTAGTTTAGGCAGGGATAAACCGCCATTTTCCTTTGCTGCATACATTTTGGTCCGTCCAAACAGCGGCCTTTTGCCCCCCCACAGATATACATTAATGACTTTGTCATACTGTTTGAGTAACTGGGTCGGGAGAGTCAGCGGCAACATATATAGGATATAGTTTAACTTGGGAGCTAATATCATTTTCACTAGGTTTATCTTTCCCAGGAGGGACATATTCATTTTGGCCCAATTCTGGGTCAGAGCACTAATGTGTTCGATTATAGGGGCAATATTGGCTTGCATCAACTCTTTCAGACCTGGGATCAGCTTTATTCCTAGGTATATCAATCCTGACGGCATCCATCTGTATTGCCACCCCCTTCTGATATCAGGGGGACAGCATTTAGAGAGAGGCATTGCTTCTGACTTGCTCCAGTTGATTGTGTATCCAGATATTTCGGAGAAGGACTCGATAACATTTCCAATGATCCCAACTGCTGTTCGGGGATTGCTGGATACCAATAAGATATCGTCCGCATATAAAAATAATTTATGTTCTACCTGCCCCGCTATTATCCCTTTGATGTCCTGATTATTCCTCAGTGCGATAGCAAGTGGTTCGAGGAAAAGCGCAAACATTTGGGGAGAAAGCGGGGAACCTTGCCTCGTCCCCCGCCCTAGGTTAAAGGGCGAGGACACGATCCCGTTGGTCAATACTGATGCCATCGGATTTGTGTATAACAGTTTTACCCACCCAGTAAACGATGGACCAAACCCGAAGCGCTCTTTCCATCTTGATTTCTAATTTATTTTCTTTTTTTGGACAGTGCGCTACATTTCGACACACACATTTCTGCCAAGAGCGCTGTCAGGGGGGCAGAGTGCGGACTGCTCGCGAGCTACACATATTGGGCGTGTCTGCGCTGGTATCTCATCGAGCAATGTGCTTTAGTGGATAGCTTGCAGATGCAGAGCAGGCTCCGCAAATGCAATTTGCTTCGCGCAATCCATTCTCTGTGGATTCCGCCCTAAGAGTGAGTCCTGCTGACGCTGCATCCTCCTGGCCCTGAATTGGCCACTTCTGCCCTTACTATGATCCAGTTCAGGCAATCCAGCCCCTGTGAATCGCTTGAGTTGAATGATTGATTGCATTTATTGAATTTATTATACTGCCATCAGAAAACAACAGAACACACACCCAGAGGCAGCCTTTATTGTTGCAGGAGATTTTAATCACTCCAACCTAAAGTCTGTTCTCCCCAAATTTCACCAACATGTCTCTTGCCCCACAAGAGGAGACAGACCATGTCTCCTCCAACATAATGGATGCATACAAAGCTGTCCCCTCCCCCACCTGGGACAAACCATCTCTCTTTGTGCCTCTTACCCAAGTACACTCAGCGTGAAGTCAAAGTTTGGCCTGAAGGGGCAGACTCTGAGCTGCAGCAGCGGTTTCCAACCGCCAACCCCTCACTCTCTCCCCCACTGGCGTGTGTACTGCACTGAACAGGATTAATGCACGTAAGGCAGCTGATGGCATCCCCGGCCAAGTGCTCAGGAACTGACATCTTCAACCTGTCACTAGCCAGGCAGTTGTCCCAGCGTGCTTTACAACCATCTCCATTGTGCCAGTGCCAAAACACACCTCTGCCTCAAGCCTTAATTAATGACTTGCGCCCGTTGCACTCACCCCTATTATCATGAAGTGCTTTGAGAGGCTGGTCCTGGCTCACCTCAAATCTGGCCTCTCACCCTCACTGGACAGTCACCAATTTGTCTACCGTAAGAACAGGAGCATGGAAGACGCTATCTCTTCAGCACTACACTCCACCCTCTCCCACCTGGATGAGAGTAACACCCATGTGAGGACAGCTCAAAAGATCTGTGGATGTGAGCTTCCCTCCATCCAGGAAATATATAAGAGCCGGTGCATTAAAAAAGCCTGGAAAATTATCAAGGACCTTAGCCACCCCAACCATGGACTGTTCCAGCTGATGCGGTCTGGAAAGCGCTACCGCAGCCACACAGCCAGAACCAACCGGCTGAAGAACATTCCCCCCCCCCCAAACCATCAGACTTGTCAACAGAACCCATTGACGCCCCCCTAACCCCCCCCCCCCTGGACTACACTGTTGCTGACAATAAAAAACTGTATTGCACATCACATTCTACACACTGCTCAAATTTGCACATTGCTCATTGCGCATTACACAACATTTTTTGGAACTGTACATAGCCATTTTGTTATTCAATTTCATAGTATAATATCTACATCCTGATCTGCAATGCACACTTTTTAGAACTGTATATAGTAATCTTTATTTTAGTCATCTTATTTTATTCTATGCTAAATGTATTGTATTGCACTGCACACTTTTTAGAACTGTATATAGTAATCTTTATTTTAGTCATCTTATTTTATTTTATGCAAACATTGTATTTTTATTATTGAACGCTGCTATAGTCAAGGGACCACAATAAATAGATTTTCACTCTTCTCGCTGTAAAGTACTGAAATAAGTGACAATAAAGGAATCTTAATCTGAAAATGTGAGAATGCTGTTCATCGACTTCAGCTCCGCATCCCTTCCAAACTCATCCCCAAACTTGGTGACTTTGTGGAAACCAAGGACCTCAACATCAACCCCTATGTCTGCAACTGGATACTAGACTTCCTAACTAACAGACCCCAGTTTGTTGGATAGACAATCTCACTATCTCATATACCTGCATATAATCCTTCTATATACCTACTTATACACCTGCATATAAACCATATAACTCTGTATGATAGCATGTACAATAATGCTGTATATATGTACAATAATGCTGTATATATATATATATATATATATATATATATATATATATATATATATATATATATATATATATATTTATTATCACTATAATATCTATCTATCCACACCTGTCTGTACATACCTGCACATCATATTTTTACATATCTGTAGATACTATATCAATAACTCACTGTACATATCCCCTACCTACTCTTACCATCAATGCCTTCAATGAGAAATGCCCCATGTGGAACAAGATTGCATTACTGTAGCTGTCAAAATGTTTTTTTGTAATGGCACCATGTTTATTTGTAGCCATTCTGGTTGGTGATGTCATTACCTGTACAGTGTAATATGACTCAGGTAATGACATCACCAACCAGAATGGCTACAAATAAACATGGGGCCATTACAACAACCTGCATTGATAACAGGCCAGAACACTGCACTAAAGTGTTGTCACTCACAGTTGGTTTTAGTGATCATAACCTAGTTGCTATTGTACGGAATACCAAAATACCTAAAGCTGGCTCCAAGATAAATTATAGAAGGTCTTATAAGGGGTTTAATCCGGCGCAATTTGTGGAGGAGGTAAAGAATAAGCAATGGTTTGATGTTTGCCATGAAGAAAACCCAGAAAAAGCACTGGGAGTATTTATGAAGTATTTCATGGGGATTGCCGATCAGCATGCTCCAATGAGCAAATGGTCAGCAGGGTCAAATTGTGCACCAGTGGAGGTTTCTCTATGACAACACGTGAAACACAAATTCACTCATAATTCATTATTATTATTAATTTACATATATATATATATATATATATATATATATATATATATATATTTATTTTATTTTTTATTTTTTTATTATTATTGTTATTTTTTTATTAGAAATGTTTTCCTCTGTAAAAGAAATTCCAGTTTTTCTTCAAAAATTGCCAAAATTGACAGCTCTGAGCAGGCCTGCACTGCAGTAATGACTGCAGTAAATCTTCGTGCAGAATAACTGCACAGGTTGACCCAGGATTAAATAAATAATAGATAATAGCCAATCAAAATAGGCTATTAACGTCATCTAAGCACGGTCTGTGCATTTAAACTCTTGCCATTGAATGGGGGATTGAATGATTGACAGCCTTTGACATCCAATACACGGAGGTTGAATATGATTGGCAGCCTTGAAAATCCAATCAGAGACTGCCTGGAAAAAATACCTGTGCATCTGCAGTAACACCGCTTAGTGTTCTAGTTGTGTTGCATCATCTCATGTGTGCAATTTGCCTGAAGAAGAACATTAATTTGCCTAATATAATCATTCATATTTTAAGATCTTTATTCACTTGTGCACTTATTGTTGTGCATTGCATCGTTTACTTGGATGATATATCTTTTTTTTCTTTTTTTTTTATCTCAGTTGAAGACTAGTGTAGTTCTAACTTGTTGTTGTAGCTGGCTAATAGGAAATTATTTTTGCAAAGAATTATGGATGGTGCTCCAAACATCGTAGATCGGATCCTACGGGAATCTTTTCACACATTCTCCTATGAAGAAAAGCTAAGAGTAAAAGCAGACGGAAGACCAAAACCTAACATCAACTTGAGTCAACAACTTGCGTCGGGCCGACAACGCCGTTTTCAACCAGCTAAGTATGATAAAGTGCTGTGGTTAACTGGGAGCATGCAAACAAACCGCACATATTGTTGGCCGTGCATTATGGGGTGTTCAAAACGTGTGTCACGCATCAACAGAACAATGTTTAGTGGATTTCGACAGCATCCTCACGCAAATGAAGGATCGATTAGATCACAAAAGACTGCTGTTTGTTGCATTGCTGGATTTGCAACTGCAGAGGAGGTCATTGAACGTTTCATCAGAAAAGAGCGAAGGATGGATTTCATTTACAAGTTAAACTGTTACTAACTGTAATACAAACAGTTCAGTTTGTCAGGTACATGCAACACAGATTACAGTGTTTACATCTGTCTGCTTGAGAAAATACCATGTTCTGCATCTGCAATAAAAATGATTGAAGTGAGATGAACAGTTATTCTCTTATAGTACCAGAGAGAAGCTGAGGAGAATCAACCAGCAACAAAAGCTACATTTGTTTAAAAAAAAAAAAAAATAAAAAAAAAATATATATATATTATATATATATATATATATACAGTATATATTTATTTTTTTTGGTATCGAAATGGTATCGAAGTATCGATACTTTTCAAGGTATCGTATCGAAGTCGAAATTCCAGTATCGTGACAACACTACTAAGAAGTAACGTCGTCAATGGTGAGTGAATTAATTTTTTTTTAATATTTAGTAGCTGTGTGGGGCGGTCTGTGTTGATTATGATTTACTGGGCTGTATTTTACTGCGTGCGTTGGTATGCGTTCTGCCTTTCTGTGGGTAACAAGCGATTTATTTTGGTCCGCCGTGGCCCCCTCCCTCCTTCTCTTCCTCTCTCTCCTCCCTCTCTCTCCTCCCCTCCTCCTCCTCCTCCTCCTCCTCCTCTCCTCTCCCCTCCTCTCCTCCTACTCCTCTCTCCCTCCTTGTGGTGCAAATCCAGAGCCTGCAGGATAATGAAAGACCCTCACCACCCCAATAACAGCCTGTTTCAGCTGCTGAGGTCAGGCAGACGCCTGCGAACCCCAGCTACTAGGACAGAGCGGCTTAGGCTCAGCTTCTTCCCCCAGGCCATCAGAGCCATGAACAATGAACATTGAGTGCTCAGAACATTGAACTGTCCACACACAAGCACACATGAACACACACACGACACGCACACTGTGCACGCTCACACACGAGCAGCCACTTAACACTTTAACATGAGCGGGCACACACTCATGTCGCACACACGCACACTTATGGCCAAAGGAAAGGACACTTTAAATTAGAATAACAGGAACAGTGTATTGCACTACCAAAGCTAACTAGCATGTCCCACATGCTCTGTAAATAACTATGTACAGATACCGAGATGTCACTCCATGTTACCTGCTACCTGTTACTGCACAATGTTGTTTCCTTCTTTTGATTCTATTATATGTACCACTGTATTGCACATCGTTGTGGGCAAGACCACCCGCATTTCATTGTATACCTGTATGCCGTGACAATTAAAACTCTTGACTTGACTTGACTTGACTCCTCTCCTCCCTCTCTCCAATCCTCTCCTCCTACTCCTCTCCCCCTCCTCTCCTCCTCTCCTCTCCTCTCCCTCTCTCTCCTCCCCTCCTCCTCTCCCCTCCTCTCCTCTCTCCTCTCTCCTCTCTCCTCTCCTTAATCAGAGTTTCCAACGCTATAGGTCTATATGACAGGCGTTGTACACTTTTTTGATCAAGGTTTTTTTATTTGAGATTTTGTTTTTACAGGTGGTCCCACATGGGCCAAAAGAAAATAAAAATTAAATAAGGCCCTCCCTCCCTCCCTCCCTCCCCCCACCCCTATACCAGACAAAATCATTCTACAATATCTTAGATCGTTTGTTAATCATTGTTTTTCCTTTTAGCTTTTAAATCACCCAACAGCAGTCACATATCCCTTGTATTCTGCAGATAGAGAAGAAGAAAAGTAAGAACATAATAGGAAAAATACACCGTAACAAGCTGAGAGACCAGGGAAGCCAGTCAGATCGCCTCCGTTACATTATCCGCTTCCATACCCTCAAAGAAAGTTAGGAAAGGATCCCAAATATTGTGGAATTTTTCGGTACAACCTCTGATAGTATACCTGATCTTCTCCAGTTTAATATGATACATGACCTCTCTCATCCAGTGGCCGAAGACAGGTGGTCCCGGGTCCTTCCATTTGAATAGTATCAGCCTTCTGGCCAAAAGTGAGCAGAAGGCCAACATTCTAGATTCCCACCATCTAATCTAAAGTGGATGTCCGCTGGAGCCACTCCGAATAATGCAATATATGGTGATGGCTCCACTTCCTTTCCAAATATCTTAGAAAAGGTGTCAAAGATGGTCTGCCAGTAGGTGTGCAACTTTGGGCACGTCCAGAACATGTGGAGCAGAGTGGCTGGAGCCTGTCTACAGCGGTCGCATAGAGGGTCTATGTCGGGATATATCTTAGAGAGCCTGTCTTTAGACCAATGCAGTCGGTGTACAATTTTAAATTGGATAACCGCATGTTTAAGGCAAATGGAAGAAGAGAAAATCCCCTGTATTATCTTGTCCCATGTGACCTCCGTGATTGGTTCACCTAAGTCAGTCTCCCATCTGCCCCTGAGGAGGTCTAAAGGTGTTGAGTTGCTTCTATTAAGTAGTTCATAAATTCTGCTTATAGCCTGTTTCTGGATCAGTTTACAGTTCAAGATTGAGTCTAAAAGGGAGGCCGGAGGGCACACTGGGTAGCAGTCCGAGTTCGAAGTTACGAAGCTCCGGAGTTGCAAGTATCTATAGAAGTGTGACCTAGGGATCTTGTATTTCTGTACCAGCTGATCAAAGGAGGCAAAGTTGCCGTCTATATAGAGGTCAGACAGCGTAATCACTCCACTCCCAACCCAACTGTCAAAGGCCTTATCCATTGTTGATGGGACAAACATGTGATTTTTTGTGATCGGAGCAGCCAGTGATAGTTCCCTGAGGGAGAAGGTTCTTCTAAATTGGTTCCACACTTTTATCGAGTGGATAACAACTGGGTTTGAGGTAAAGCTAGATATGGGCCGTGTGAACGGGAGCTTAGCACATAACAAGGCAGATAGGGAGGTGGACCTAACCGACGCACTCTCCAGTACTGTCCACCAGGGGCAGGGCCGCCTCAGGGGGTGTGCGAGCAGTGCGGGGGCACAGGGAAGGGGGGCCTCGCACAATTTTTTTTTTTGCAAGGCCCCCCTTCCCGCGAGGCCCTTTTTCATCACAGACCTAAAATCTAGTTTTGCTTATATGCTTATATATTTCACATTAGACACGTTTGTAGAATGTGTCTGACTTGTTCCTGGCTCTGCGGCTCTGCAGATACACTATGGAAGGCAGCTCTGAGGCTCTGCAGCAGAATTGGTTTCAATGAGGGGAGGGGTTACAGGTAAGGTAGCGTCTGACTATTTCGCGCGTGCAGCATTGGAGGTTATGCCAGCCAAGATGAAGAGGACATCGTTCGGCAGATGGACTGAAGATGAAAGTTGTTGCATGTTAGACAGTTCAGTCAGGCTAGCCATCCCGGCTAAAGGCAGGGACAGCTAGTTAGCTTTAGCTACGTTATAATATTGAGTGCTAACGTGTGGTTCAGTCGGGATAGCCATAGCCATGATGATGTCGGCTAGTAGCTAGCTTAGCTAAAGGCTAACTAGCGTTAGCTAACCTAGAGAGAGCACGTGCAGCATTGTTATGCCAAGATGAAGAGGACGGTCGTTCGGCAGATGAACTTCGTCAACTCCACGCGGTTGTCTCCATCCTCTTGGACGTTTGGTGAGTTTTTAATGCACTCTATTCTATTCCCGCCGTGGATATCTCTCTCTCTCTCTCTCGGGAGCCAAACGGGCCGACTAGCTGTTGTAGTAGCTAACGGTGTGTGGCCTGGTGTCAGCACCTGGTGCGAGGGAGGTGAGCTTGGCGTTTCATTATGAGAATATCTCCATGCTCAAGTCGGCTATAGTCCCCGACTTGTTGCCGGCACCGCTATGGTAAACACCACTCTGTAGTGGGACGTGTATTGCCTTCTTTTTCCCTTCTCTCTTCGTATGAGAAGAGGAAAACACAGCGGCTGTCTGAAGTGTTGGCCTGTATTGCTTTTCTCACGTTGTACAGTTTTTCAGTGGTAGCCGCATAGCTTGCTTCTGCGTTAGCTAATGGTTAGCGATAGCCGGGTTGAGCTAGCTGTTAGCCAGTTAGCTGTTTAGCTACGACGTTAGCTGCTCGTTTTCGCTCGGCTGGGAACGTTAGCTTGATGCTATCAGTTAGCCTAGAGTTAGCTGTTAGCTTGTGCTACGACCATTGACATTAGCCGTGAGAATAGCAGGCCCTGGCACTCTGACTACGACATCATCTTTGACAGAAGATGTAGTCGGGCCTGCACCATGACAAGGCTCCGGCCATAGCTTCTTTTTGTCCCGCCAGCGAGAGGCCTTTCGTCAACGTGGAGACCTGTGTTGCGGACTTTCGCCCTGCGTTCCTTGGTGCAGGTAAGATGTCCATTGGACATTACCCCACTCTTCCTTCCTTCCCCTCCCGAATGTTTTGTTAATAACAATGTTTTTTTCCAGGCAAGACATATGTTACTTCACAACATTTGGAGATACGACATGTGCTGTGTGTGAATTGTCTTGGTCGTTTGTGTAGCTTGGGTAGCGTTGGCCAAAGCTGTGTGTGGCCTGGTGTCAGTACCTGGCTACTCTATTTGCAGTTAGCCTATTTAGCTGATGTCGGCCATTGGCTCCTTGCTACTTTGTTTTCTCTGGTATAGACCCTCTTCTCTTTGGATTTAAGTGTTGATCTTTGTCCTTTTGGATCTATGTATATTCATGTTGCCTTTGTGAAGTTATCTTTTCCTTCTGTTTTGTTCTTCCATTAAAAGTTGAATATCCTTTAGGGGCTCATCTTTGCTTATCTCTCTCATACATGCTCTCTCTCTAACACACACACACAGACATGCTCTCTCTCTCTAACACACAAACACACATGCTCTCTCTCTCTCTCTCTCTCTCTCTCTAACACACACAGACATGCTCTATATCTCTCTCTAACACACAAAATGACATGCTCTCTCTCTATATATTTCTCTCTCTTTCTAACACACATATACATGCTCTCTCTCTAACACACACACACAAACAGACATGCTCTCTCTCTCTATCTCTCTCTTTCTAACACACACAACTGTGCAGCGATAACACTGTATATTGACTGTAGAACGGGAGCTCTCTCTCGCTCTATCTCTTGCTATATGTTGACTGTATCATGCCCAGCCTCGGGCAGCGCTATTATTTAAGAATATGTTGACTGTATGGGGGGGGGAAATACAAATTATTTTTTTACATTTATTTTAGGGGGGGGGGGGGGGGCCTCGCGTTTAAATCTCGCACAGGGCCTCGCATTTCTCCCAGGCGGCCCTGACCAGGGGGCTGTGTCCTCCCCCCTTACCCAGTATAATAACGATCTTATGTTTGCTGCCCAGTAGTAGTAAATAAAGTTTGGAAGCGCCATCCCACCCATTACGCGGGGTTCAATATCTCTCGCCAGGTTGGACAGTAAGGGTTGATAGTTACCATATATAGGTCCTTATGTTCATGCGTGATCCATATCCCGAGGTATTTGAACTTTTTAGGGCTAATTTTAAACGGGAATGTGCTCAGAGGTATCCGATCCGCCGAGGTGCCAACGGGCATCAGTTAGCTTTTTTGAATGTTGATTTTGTATCCGGATATTTTGCCGAAGTCCGCAAGTAGGGTCATCAACTGAGGAAGACTTGTTTGGGGTTGGGATATGTACAGCAACATGTCGTCCGCGTAGAGCGAGACTTTATGCTCCGAGCCCACGCGCATGATCCCTTTGATATCGGTATTCTGCCTCAGAGCCAGCGCAAGGGGCTCCATTGCGATCGCGAAAAGGAGTGGAGATAAAGGACATCCCTGTCTCGTACCCCTATGGAGTTCAAAGTAGGTGGATAGATTGTTGTTGGTGCAAACGGCAGCCATCGGAGACATATATAGAATTTTAATCCAAGCTATGAGCTTAGGGCCAAACCCAAACCTCTCCAGAGCGTGGATGCGCTTTTTCCCCATCGAGGGAGAGGACCACCTCAGGTGTTCCGGGCGGAGAGGGGCTATACAGGATATTTAGGAGGCGTCTGATATTAAAGAAAGAGTACCGATTCTTGATGAAGCCTGTTTGGTCCGGCGAGATAATCGAGGGGAGAACCCCCTCTAGACGACGGGCCAGAACCTTAGCGAGAACCTTGACATCCGCGTTGAGGGAAATTGGACGGAACGAGCCGCATTCCAGGGGGTTCTTGTCTTTCTTAAGGATTAAGGAGATAACCGCTTGGCGCATGGTCGGAGGAAGAGAATTTGTCGAGAACGATTAGTCAAATACGGCTAGCAGCAGTGGGGACAGCTGGGTTGAGAATTTTTTGTAGAAGTCTGTAGGGTAACCGTCTGGCCCCGGGGACTTGCCACTCTGCATAGATCTAATCGCTGACGTAATCTCCGCAACCGTAAGTCCCTCCTCCAGATCTGCGGCCCTCTCTGGGTCGACTGTCAGGACGCGGAGGGTCCTATAGAAATCGTCTAGCGTGGAGGGCCCCACTTGCGAGTCCGAGGTGTATAACAATTGGTAGAAAGTTTTAAAGCTTTTAATTTTAAGGTTGTCAGTGGCTTTTGAGCCCCGCTCGTCGTTGATAGAGGGGATGGACTGGTTGGCAGTTCTTTGTCGCAGCTGATGGGCAAGTATCCGTCCGGCCTTCTCCCCATGTTCATAGTACCCCTGTCACGTTTTGGTAATGAGGTACTACTCAGCCTGTCGCGTTGACAGGAGGTCAAACTCAGTTCGCAGCGATATACGTTTTTTCAACGTGTCGGTTGATGGCGAGTGGCAATGTAGTCTATCTAGCTCCAAAATCTCGTCCGTCAGTTGCTTAAGGCGTGCCGTGTTTATCTTCTTTTGGTTGGCGCAATATGAAATCACCTGTCCCCTTAAGTACGCCTTCAGTGATTCCCAAATGGTTAAAGAAGACATTCCCGGAGTCTTATTAATGTCGAGAAATAATGTAATTTCCGAGGTGATGAAGCTGTGAAGGCTTCCTCCGACAGAAGCAACGGGTTGAGTCTCCACTGGCGGTGGCCGAGCCGTGTATTCGGGATACTCATTTTCATAACTAAGGGACCATGGTCCGAGATAACTATCGCTCCGTATTCGCATTTGGTTACAAGGGGAAGGAGTCTCTTATCCAGGAGAAAGCTGTCTATGCGCAAGAAGGTATTATGGACCGGGGAAAAAAAGGAGTATCCTCCTCTATCCTTTAAGAAAGCGCCGGATTGCACGGGACGAGCTAGACTGGGGGGCCTTCCTGGGCGAGCTATGGTCCAGCACCGGGGAGAGTGCACAATTCATGTCGCCGCCAAGGATGAGATGGTGCGAGGTCATATCGGGTAGGCGGGAAAAAAGGCTGGTGAAGAACGTAGGGTTGTCCCAGTTTGGTGCGTAGATATTAGCCAAAATGACCGGAAATGAATGCAGTTTCCCCACCACTATAATATAGCGCCCTGCAGGGTCGGCCTCTACACTTGACATAGTAAATGGCGTGTTTTTATCTATCAGAATGGCTGCTCCTCTGGCCTTTGTGTGGAAGTTGGAGTGATACATCTGTCCCACCCATCCTCCCCTCAGTCGAGCATGGGCCGCAGTTTTTAAATGCGTCTCCTGGAAAAACGCTATGTCTGCATTGAGTTGTTTTAAATGTGTAAGTACTTTCTTACGCTTTACTGGGTGGTTGAGTGATTTAACATTCCAACTCATGAAATTGACAGAGCACCCTTCCAGCCCCATGGTATCACCCGTGTCGATCATAGTAGATGAGAGAGGCCATGCATCTGGAACCTATAGAGAGCTCAGCACAACTGCAGGTGAAAAGCAAAACAGACGTCTGATCAGTTAAGCATGTTGAATGTACAAGTCCGGTAATCCCCCCCCCCCCCTGACACCTATAAAAAACAAGGTGCCCAAAATACCCTTCAGAAACTAATCCACACATAATATGCTTATGTTGGAGGTGTTCTACCTATGGAGCCAGCCGCTCAGGCCCCCGTCGAGCCCCTTAGGTAAAAGAAAATAATAAAGAGAAAGAAAAGAAAAATAAGAGTAAAAAGAAAAAAAAGAAGAAAAAAAAAAACGTACTCAGATCTTGGTATTATATAAGGTCTTCAGCTGTCCATTGGGATACACCCAACCAGGTACAGTAGGGTAATATAGGTGGCAGCGGTGAATGGTAAGTATAACAATAATACATTAACATTAACAACCTCACATCAAGCAGGCCCTGAAATAAGGCAAAACATCTTACTCCCGAGCAAGGGCAACCAACATGCCCCGTTAAACACAAAAAAGGGCGCCTGATTGGGTGATATAGAATAAAATAAATTGAATTGGAAGAGGTGTGGGAGTGTGCGTGTGTCCGTGCGTCTACAAATGGGTGTGTACCTGGGCATATGCCCTTCAGTGTTCGTGCATTTGCGTGCACGTGATCCTATGTGTGTGTGTATATGGATGTATCGAACACAGCCAAGGTGTAAACGTATGGGTGTGTATGCGTGAGTGTGTGGGTCCGTGCCGCCGTGTCTGTATAATGTGTAAATGTTTTTGCGTGTCTTAATGTGTGTCTGTGCATGCGCGTAGTGCGCGCCCACGTGTGTGTAGTACGCCTAGAATCTCTAGCATCCATTAGGTATGCGGGCGCGTGCGCCATCTTAGGTGTGAGCATGTGTGTACATATTTATATGTCTGTATGAGTGTATGTGTATACACACATTGTCCTATTGGGGCCAAAATTATACACTGTTCACATTGTCTGTATATCATAAGTATAGGGCAACGAGTTTGCTGGAGGTTGGTGAGTCACTTAGCTTGGTAAATAGTGTCCAGTGGTGTCCTCTCAATGCTAGGCAGACGATGCTACACATAAATGATCACACAGTAGACATTACAGTAGCCTCTATATACATATTGTCCTGTTGTAGTTAATATGATACATTGTTCACATCGCCTGCATATCATAAGCAGCACGTACACACGACACATCTCTCTTTCTATGTGGTCTCACCCGCCGCTGCGCGCACAATGTTCTTTCTGACGTAGCTCATTGCCTCCTCTGCATCGGTGAACTCTCTCTTTTCCCCCGTGCGTGATGCGAAGTCGGGCTGGAAAAAGAATGCCGTATCGGATGCCTTCACGGCCGCGTAATAGCTTCCTCACCTCCGTAAACGCAGCCCTGGCCTTCGCAACGCCCGTGGCATAGTCGGGGAAGATTGCAATATACTTTCCGTTGACCTGCAATGGAGCCTCAGTGCGCGCCCGTCTCAACACCTCGACACAATCCTGGTAATAGTGGAGTTTAGCCATGATAGCACGGGGCTTCCCGTCTGGCCTCTTCGGCCCCAGTGCTCTATGCGAGCGGTCCACCAGCACTTCAGCGTCCATTTGCAGCACGTCTTTCAGCAGCTTTGAGACCGATGCAGTAGAGCTTGAGCCGTCCGTCTCAGCTACTCCAAGTATCCTCACGTTACATCTCCTCATCCTTCCTTCCATACGGTCACACTTTCCCCTGAGACCAGTCATCTCAGTCTTTAGGTCGTCGACTGTGACTTGTAGCGTTGCCACCTCGTCCAACCACCTCGAGAGACCACCCTCCACGTCCTTAACCGCAACCTCCATTTTGTTCATGTCCAGGGAGCATGTCTATGTTCCCCGGGTCCTATGTTCCCCGGGTTCTATGTTCCCCGCTTTGATTGATTGATTGATTGATTGAAAATTTTAGACCACCAGCCCTGATTCCAAACTCTAACCCTAACCAGTTTGAAAGAGGGCCTAAGCTTAACCGTTCGAAACAAGGCGGACATTAATAATTAATAAAATAATAAAAATGTATAAAATGTTCAATCTATTAATCAATCAAAGCGGGGAACATAGGACCCGGGGAACATAGGGATGATCCCCATGTCCACATGCAGCGTCGTTACACAGCTTCGCATTTCCTCCTTTATCGATTTCAAATAATTTCTGATAAGGTCGAACTCCTTGGAAAGTGCACCTTTCAATTCCGATTGTATTATCACTGCGATTTCGGATTTCAGCGCGAGGAGAATCTCCGTGGTAATCTCTGTGGTATCCACGTCGGCCATCTTTGACGGTGTGGTCGGTGGTGGCCCAGAGGCGGAACCCGAGGCGTTCTCAGGCCTACTTGTAGTCGGGACGTATCCAAATTTGCGAAGGTTTGATGCCATCTGTCCGTGTAAAAAATTACCAACGGTTTGAACAAATGTACCCGGAGTAAGATTCACTAAGTTATGTAAATCCGTAAGCTTATTAAATTAAGATAAAACAACAAAAAGTAGAGATTCGACGGGAGCGAAAACAGAAAAGCGTACTACTCCATTGCTCGCCTAGCCACGCCTCCCAGGCGTTGTACTCTTAAACAGTAATGTATATTTGTAGATCTGGTATGTCATAAATGTCTGGATGTAGCAGTACTGTCTATATCTCTGTATGTCATATATAGATGTAGCAGTACTGTCTATCTGTATGTCATGTTATGATGAATTGAAAATGGGGGACCCTGATGTAAACAAGACGAAAGTCTTTCTCTGGTCTGCATCCCCTTAACAATTGTGTGTATTGAGCTGTACTGTATTGTACCCATTCTGCAATCTGTTCATTCATTCATTCATTGTCCTTGTGTTACATAAAACCCATCTGTGGCCTCGTGCAGAGGAAGGTGGTAAATACATGTTAAGATATTCCAATGTACAGTTTTGCATGCCATTGACTCAGAATGGTCTGTTTTATTGAAATCGTCACAGCAGTATAGTTTGTTTATACTTCAGAAGTATGATATTTAAACATGGTCCCCAAAATGAATGGAAGCGAATGAGGAGCCTGACACCTGGGAGGAATGGGGGTGTTGCAGCGTTGGGGATGTTTGAAAAATATAATTTAATATATAATATAATATAATAATTTGTGCTTCACCTAAAAATGTGGTCAGCAGCCTCCACTGTTGTGCACCTTGGTTGAATAATGAGATGAGAAGTTTGATGGTCCAACGAGATGATGCAAAAAAAACTGCAAATAGAACAGGTAATCTATGTGACAAACAACATTACTGTAAACTAAGAAACGCGGTAACCAAATTAAATAAATGTAGAAAGAGGGAATACTACATGCAGAAAATCAGTGATTCTAAAAATGATGGGAAAATATTATGGAGAACGTTAAATAACATAATGGAGAGGAACTCAAACATGCATCCTTCCTTTATAGAAACAGAGGGTACATTCCTTACCAAGCCAGCAGATATTGCAAATAATTTTAATGATTACTTTACAAATAAAGTAGACAAGCTGAGGAATGCCATGGGCGCAGTCGAGGACACAATGTCACATCACATCATTAAAGATTGTATCATGAGGGAAAAGCAGTGCATGTTTGAATTCCACCATGTTACAGAAGAAAATGTTGAAAATATGCTTTTATACCTGTCTGATAATAAATCTCCTGGTATTGACAACTTGGATGGTAAACTGCTCAAAATGACTGCCAAATACATATCTAAGCCATTAAGTCACATCTTCAATAAACGTTTAGAGCAAGGTGTGTGCCCCGAGATCTGGAAGGAAGCCAAGGTTATCCCATTACCTAAGGACAAAATAAAAACCTCCGCTGGTTCCAACAGTCGACCCATAAGTCTCCTCCCAGTGTTAAGTAAAATAATAGAACAAATTGTATACACCCAAATTCAAAACTACTTTTCAAGTAACAGTCTGATAATGAACTACCAACATACATACAGTAGATGGTCACTCTACAAGCACAGCACTTTCCCAAATGACCGACGACTGGTTTAAGAGCATGGATGATAGGAGGCTTGTTGGAGCTGTGATGTTAGACTTTAGCGCAGCTTTCGATGTGATCGATCATAGTCTGCTGCTGAACAAACTCAAATGCTATGGCTTTGGCTCTGTTGCTATGTGTTGGATGGAGACCTACCTGACTAGAAGCCAGAGAGTCTTTTTCAATGAGAGCTTTTCTGAAAGTAAGGTGTTGCAGTGTGGGGTCCCACAGGGAAGTTCGCTTGGGCCTTTGCTATACTCAATATTCACAAACGACCTCCTTTATGTATTAAATAAATCTAGTGTAATCATGTATGCTGATGATTCGACAATGTACAGTACAGCATCAACATGTAGTTAGTTAAACAATATACTTAAAATAGAGCTTAAAGCCATAACAGACTGAGTCAACAATAACAAACTGGTACTCAACGTTGCAAAAAAAAACAATGGTGTTCGGATCCAGGCACATATTAAGCAGCGATCCACAATTAAGCATGGCTGGTCAGCCAATGGAACAGGTAAAAGAGGCTAAGTTGCTTGGCATGGTTCTTGATTCTGGTTTAAAGTGGACAACGCAAATTGACAGTATCATAACAAAAATAGGAAGGAGCATAGCTGTGACAAGAAAATGCACAAAGTATTTAACACCAACCACTTTGAAAGAAGTTGTCACATCTTGAGTACTGTCCCGTCATATCGTCATCAGCAGCAAAAACACATACAGAAACTACAAATAGCTCAAAATAAGGCTGCCAGACTAGCTCTCCACTGTTCAAAGCGCACTAACATTGGAGTTATGCACAGAAATGTATCATGGCGGGCGGCCGGGTAGCGCAGCGGACTAAGCTTCCGTCTACCACCACAGAGACAGTGGGATCGAATCCAGCTGTGGTGCTTCCGGGTTGGCCGACCATCCATACTAACACAATTGGCAGTGTTAGCGGGTGGGAAACGCGGCGAAGGTGGGTCCTGGTCGTTGTAAACAGCGACTCCTACAGTTAAGTCGGGGCGTCTGCACAGCAAGGGAAGGATCTGGGAGAGGTACTGTGACCTTCCACACGTTACACTCTCCCAGTGAGAGTCTACGCTGCCAGGTGAAAAGAAGTGGTGGGCTGGGTACACATGTGTCGGAGGAAGCATGCGATAGTCTCCGCCCTCCCGGACCGACGGTAGGGGGTAGAGTGCGCAACGACCAGGAAGGGGATTGGGAATTAGCATAACAACTAACATTGGGATGGGAGAAAAACAGAAAAAGAAGGGGGGAAAAGATAATAAAAAATGTATCATGGCTTCCGGTTGAGAAACGTCTGCAATCCTGTCTCATTACTTTTCTCAGAAATGTTCAAGTTGTCAAAAAACCACAGTATTTTTATGATCATATAGTTTACATAAGAGAAGAACATGAACATATGACCAGACAAGCTACGTCAGGCCATCTACTGGCACCTAAACCCAGAACAAATCTACTAAAATCTTCTGTGACTTACAGAACTATCATGTAATGGAACTCATTGCCAAGCTACTTTGCTGAAATAAAATCCAAAACCACTTTCAAGAATTTTTTTAAATACCATCTACTAACGAGCATGCACTGAACCCTTATGGCATAGCGGTGAAAACCAATGGACTGTTAATTGTATTTATGTTGATGGCAGTGAGTGCTGTTCAGGAAGCACTATTTATTTGATTTTAATTATTTAATAATAATAATAATAATTCATTTAATTTATATAGCGCTTCTCAGTAACCCGAAGTCGCTGACAGTAGTCGGGAGCAGGGGTACAAACAAAGAGGCGAAAGCAAAGAAACAAAACAAAACAACAAAGAAACAAAAACAAAGGAACATGAGACCATGGGGGGAACGGGGAAACAGCCTGATGGCACAAAAAAAAAAGACTAGAGACATATCGATCAGGTTGGAGGGGAGGGGGGGGTTTAGGGGTGGGGGGGGTTGAAGGCAAGGGAGAACAGGTGGGTTTTGAGGCGAGCTTTGAAGGTGGAGAGTGTAGGGGAGTCTCTGATGGCTGATTTGATTTTAATACTCTGATTTGATTTTAATACTTTATACTAATAAGTATCTTGTACAATATCACCCTTAACTGAGGATGAGATTGTTAATGATGTTGATAATGATGTAATTGATGATGTAATTGATGTTGATAATGATGTAATGTATTAAATATTGTTGTAAGTGCTGTGCCGGACCCCAGGAAGAATAGCTTTTGTCAAGTGCAAAAGCTAATGAGGATCCTAAATAAACATAAAACATAAAAGTAGTTACGTGGCTGGCCAGTATGACTACTACCATACTGTCTGATTTATACATTTTATATTCAGTTTAATTACCTGTACATTGTATATTACTAATATTACTTATTTCCGTTGTACTGTACTTGTGTTGTATGATGACAATACATTTAAATCTAATCTAATGTAATTTGGGGAAAAGGGCAGAAAAGCATGATTGAATGGGCTGGATCCAAACCAGAGCAACAGCCGCTTCCCATGATAAAAGGTTTCCTCCAGAGGGAGACTTCTTCTGTCCTTCTTACAACGTAAAGGATTATTTTAATTAAAAAAAAATTTTAATCCTCTCTTTCTCCGATTTTTTCTCTGTTTTCTCCCTGTCCCAATTTAGTCGTTGTGCCAATTCCCCCCCTCCCCTACCTGTTTTGTTGTGCGCATGTTCTCCTATTGGTTGGTACAAGGGAATCCTGATGTCATCCGCACGCTTCCTCCAACACATGCGGCGACAGCCAGTGACTCTTTTTTCACCTGGCAGCGAGGACTCTCATTGGTGAAGTGTAACGCGTGTAGGGATGGGTACCTTTCACATTTGAACCGATACCGATACCGGTACCGGTACCTGTGAATCGATACCGGTACCCAACGGTACCTTTTTTCGGTACTTTAGTCTCAAGAAATTTTATTTACCTACCTCAGTCGTAAAAAAAAAAATCCAAACTTCAAATAACTACAATTTCGACAGTTTTCGGCTTGTCATTGCTCCGACTGCTTTGTTGTTGAATCAAGTCAAATCCTAGGTAAGCATATATTGTGCGTGTGAACGTTGACATGAAAAAAAAAAGTAAAAAAAAAAAGAAAAGGTAAAATTTTTTTCTTTTTTTTTTTTTTTCTCACTTGATTCGATACTCGGTAGTACCGACGTGTTTCGGTTCGGTACCTCAAAAGTACCGAATTCGGTACCCATCCCTAAACGCGTGGGAGGTCACGCTGCCTTCATCAAGTCCTGCCTCCGCTGAGCAAGCGCCCAGACCTGACCTGTAGGCGTCGCTGTCCACAACGCCAGATCCCCACCCACGGCTTCCCTCCTCCTAACCCAGCCAAACGAGTTACAGCCCACGATCAGCCCAAGCCAAGGCAATGCTGACTCCGGGAGTCAAGACCGCAGCCTCTTGCATTGGTGACGAGCGCAATCTCCGCTACGCCCCCTGACCGCCCTCGTAAAGGATTATTTAACGCTGTGTTTAAAGTGCTGGATAAGCATCTGTGGAAAGTGGAAACAATAACCCCTTATCGGTTTGACCCGTTCAGCTATTCAGCTCACTTCAATCACAATTGTGAGGAGACAAGTTAAAGATTTTTTAGAGCCGTGAGACATGGACTTTGGACTAACTAACTAGACACTAGGAATATACAGCTTATCCCAGAAAGAATCGTCTCTGTATGAGGACAGAGTCAATGTGATGGACAGCTTTGATGCTGAAATGTGTCCTTGTGTGTTCTGTCCCGGAGACAAGGCTGGTCTTACCAAACACATAGACGACGTAGGTCCAGGAGACAGAGACAAGGCTGGTCTTACCAAACACATAGACAACGTAGGTCCAGGAGACAGAGACAAGGCTGGTCTTACCAAACACATAGAAGACGTAGGTCCAGTCCAGGTAGAAGCACAGCACTCCAGACAGCGGCAGAGTGATGACTGTCCCCAGCTGAGCCCCTGGAGGATGGTTTAAGAAGACAACATGATTAAAAGACAGACTTGTCTTTAGTTCTGGAGGATCACCAAGGTAGCCCTCATTTACAATGATGCTGAGATTGCAACTAAATAAAGAAAATAAATAAAAGACAAAAACAAACAGAAAAGGTCAAATAAATAAAAAAAGATAGTGTGATGTGGGTAGTCGATTTAAAACAATTGCATACTGACAAGGGGCGATTTAATATGACGTTTCTAAAAACATCCAAAAGGAATGATGGTGTCGGGCAGTCGGAATTTTAAGAGGTTATGATGCCGTTTAAATGTGGTGAGTGACAGTAACATTATTTTAATGCTACTTTTCACTGTCCAACAGGGCTGTACTACACACAAACATTATAAATAAACAACTAATAATTTTTTTTAACAACTTACACATAAATAAAGCAGAGCGTAGAAAATAAACGACCCTCCGAGGCGGAGTCATCATTAACAAAAATCCAATATGTACTTGTTCATTAAATCTGATGGATCAATTGCTGTTGTTTCCTGAAGCCGAAAGTTTATTCACAGCTGCGGCAAGCGTCTCAACAAATAATATCAACAGAGCCATGTGTGTCATTTATGGGTGTCGCTCAAAACTCAACGGGGGAGCTCCCGTAGCTCACCGCATATCTCGGCGCTATTTCTGCGTCGGGGAAAACCGTGCTCGTCACGGATCTGGGGGACACGAATTCGATTCCCGGACCCGCCGTCATTTCTCAGAATGTCTTCCCCTGCTCTACATCCCATTTCAACCTGTTTCTGTCGGTCATGCTTGACCAGAAAAGCGATAAACGCTAAAAAATAAAGTTAAAAAAAATAAATAAAAAAGAAAACTCAGGCCAACGAAAGCACTCGTCTTGATTCACATGCAGCCTTTTTTAAACAAAGACATTTGACTATTAGATATACTATAACTGTTCGCTTGTATAGTAAATATGTTCTTAAACATTCAAACTATGTATATAGTTATACTATTAAAAGAATTAATAATAATAATAATTATCTTCTGGTGTGATTTGCGCAAGTTGACGCAGTGGTCACATAAATCAGTGAGGACATTTGTTACTGTGTGTCAACCAGTGAGGACATTTGTTACTATGTTGTCAACCAGTGAGGACATTTGTTACTATGTGTCAACCAGTGAGGACATTTGTTGCCATGCGTCAACCAGTGAGGACATTTGTTACTATGTGTCAACCAGTGAGGACATGTGTTGCCATGTGTCAACCAGTGAGGACATTTGTTACTATGCGTCAGTGAGGACATTTGTTACTATGTGTCAGTGAGGACATTTGTTACTATGTGTCAGTGAGGACATTTGTTACTATGCGTCAGTGAGGACATTTGTTACTATGCATCAGTGAGGACATTTGTTACTATGAGTCAGTGAGGACATTTGTTACTATGTGTCAGTGATGACATTTGTTACTATGAGTCAGTGAGGACATTTGTTACTATGCGTCAGTGAGGACATTTGTTACTATGTGTCAGTGAGGACATGTTAAACGTGGTAGAATTCCAAGTTACTGAGAACTGTGTCCAGATACCAGATGCCTTTCAGGAAGGAGCGCAATGAGGTTGATGATTAACATTGGAGAGGGTTAGGGTTAGGTAAGTAGTTGTTAAGGTTAAGGTAAGGGTTAGGTAAGTAGTTGTTAAGGTAATGGTTAGGTAAGTAGTTGTTAATGTTAAGGTAATGGTTAGGTAAGTAGTTGTTAAGGTTATGGTAAGGGTTAGGTAAGTAGCTGTTAAGGTAAGGGTTAGGTAAGTAGCTGTTAAGGTAAGGGTTAGGTAAGTAGTTGTTAAGGTTAAGGCTAGGGAATGAACGTAAGTCAATGCAATGTCCCCAAAAGTGGCCTAACGTGTGTGTGTGTGTGTGTGTGTGTGTGTGTGTGTGTGTGTGTGTGTGTGTGTGTGTGTGTGTGTGTGTGTGTGTGTGTGTGAATGTGCATGCGTGTGTGTGTGTGTGTGTGTGCATGAGTGTGTGTCCTACCAGTGAAGCAGATGGTGACCAGGCGGCTGCGCTCCATGGGGGGGGCCCACGCCGACCACATGACGTACATAGCAGGGAACGTCACTCCCTGCAGAACATGACGTTATGTTTCAGGTTAAATAACAGTTATTCAGTCATTCAGTACCAGGAGCAGGTTCTGCCCGTTGTCCTCGCATGCGTTTCGGGTCAAACAACCCTTTCATAAGTACTTAGAATGTACTCCAACCTCCCCGCGTACCTCTCCGACTCCCTCCAGCACCCTGATGGCGATGAGGTAGCCTGCTCCCAGTTCAGCTGCGAGCGGGGTGAGCAGAGTAAAGATCACGGTGCACAGGATCCCTAGACCCATCAGCCACTTGCCTCCAAAGCGAATGGCCAGGTAGCCGCCAGGGATCTGGGTCAGAATGTAGCCGTAGAAGAAGGAGCCCAAGATCCAGCCCTGGGTCTCAGAGTCCCAGTTGTACACACTGGCCTGGGGGGGGGACACACACACAACACACACACACACACACACACACACACACAAATCTTTATGTCCACATTATTATCACACGTTAACAATGTAAATTGATTCAAGGGCGGCTACGTGGCGTAGTGGGCAAGGCGCTCGCCACAAAATCTGGAGACGCTGGGCTCGGCTGTTCGAGCCCAGCGCTCCACGTTTGCTTTCAGTTTAGCTGGTCGTCCGTACTAATACACATTGGCCGTATTAGGGGGTGGGAAACTGATGGGTGGGGATCGGGCGTTGTGGACAGCGACTCCTACAGGTCGGTTGGTGCGCCTGCGCAGTAGAATCAGGAAGTGTCGGGGGCAGCGTGAGCCTCCCACGCGTTACTCCTCGCCACTGAGAGATCGAGCTGCGCAGGTGAAAAGATGCGACTGCTGTTACCTCAAGTACCGGAGGGGACTTGTGCTATGTATGACTTAGTCCACATTGCAGCCGGCTTGTGGGAGGCAAGAAACAGCGTTCGTGACAGGGGAGGGTTGAATTGGATGATACGAAATTGGGATGGGAGAAAATATAGAAAATGGAAGAAAAAAGTGGATAAAAAAAAACAATGTAAATTGATTCAGATAGTCAGAAACCTGGGCCCTCATTTATCAACGTTGCGTACACACAGATATGGGCGTAACCCGTGCGTACGATTATTTCTAAGCAAAGTGTGGGACTTATCAATTTGAACTTGTGCTTGACTTTGTGCGTATATCTACGCACAGCTCGGAGCATGCGTAGCTGGCGCCCGGTGGTAGAATATGTTTACAATGCGGAAATAAGCACCGACTGCGCTCCGCGTAACTCAACTCGTTATTATTTTGTGCATATATTGCAGAAATACGGGAACGTTTTGATTATATTTAAAAGGCTTTGCCATTGTTAAACGTAATAAGTGGAACCCCGAAGCTGTAAGCAGAATACAAGTCATATGAACACCCATGATATAGTGTTCTTCCCCCTTCCTATATAAGAAAGAATAAAAAATGCATTGCAACGAGAACAGAGGTTATTTGTTGAGTTTATGTGTATACAAAACCCTTGCAATAAATGTGTCTTAAATCAATGAAAAGCATACATGCTCTGGATACAGAGCATATATCGTGTGGGTGATATGACTTGTATTCTGCTTACAGAATTCCACGTATTTAGTTTTACAATGTCAAAGCCTTTTAATATAAATCAAAACGTTCCCGTATTTCTGCAATCTATGCGCAAAATAATAACGAGTTGAGTTCTAACAAAGAACGTATTACATGCTGGGTAGGCTGATAGAGTAAACTATGATATGATATGAATATGAATATGATATGATATAAAGGTATACTGGTACGTCCGAGGATAGCGAGGAGTCGGATAGCCATTAAATGCCGTTTGGACACACGTGCGTACATCTACTCTACTGTATGTCGTGCGTGCGTGAACAGAGACAGGTGATGGTCCTGCAGCTAACCATCCAAATGTCAGCTCACGCCAAGAAAAGAAAGGTTGATAGCAAATACCGCGTTTTCAACAAGATATGGACTGCTAAATATTTATTTACAGAAGTCAAAGGTAAAGCGGTGTGTTTAGTTTGTGGTACACAGGTCGCCGTATTCAAAGACTACAATTTGAAACGCCACTACGTGACCAAACATGAAGACAAATACAAGAACTTGTCGGATGAAGAGCGCGCAAGGGAGTCGGATGCTTTGCTAGCTAAACTGCAAAACCAACAAGGACTTTTTACAAAACTTTGCACACCCAGAGAAGCAGCTGTCAAGACAAGTTATGTCATATCCCACAAAATCGCAAGAAGAAGTAAGTGTTTTTCTGATGGAGAGTTTATTAAAGAGTGTTTGTTGGACTCTGCAGCACTAATATGCACTAATTTGTTCACGGAGGTAAATGCATGTTTGGACAAGTTGGGACTTAAATGGGACAAGCTGGCTGGTGTGACAAGGGATGGTTGTCCAAACCTGATAGGGAAAGATTTTGGACTTTTGAAGAGGATGCAGGATAAAGTGACAGAAATTAACCCTGGGCAGAAAATGAAATTGACATGTTTGCATTGTATTATACATCAGGAGGTGTTGTGTAAGTCATTGAATGAGTCATGTTGTTGATGTTGTAACTAAAGTAGTTAACTTCATCAGGGCGAGAGCATTGAATCACAGACAGTTTGTTGCACTTTGAGGAAACTGAGACTGAACACTGTGACATAAGCTACCACACAGCTGTCAGGTGGCTCAGCCTGGGCAAAGTGCTGAAAAATTGTCTGGGACCTGAGAGAAGAGATTCGAGAGTTCTGTGTGAAGAAAGGAAAAGACATCCCACAGCTTTCAGATGCAGACTGGCTGGCAGACCTTTGTTTTGCTGTAGATGTGACTGCACTAATGAATTAACTAAATGTCAAACTGCAATGCAAGGGCCTTTTTGTGCATGAAATGTACAGCACAGTGAAAGCTTTCATGAGAAAGTTGCAGCATTAGTTACACACACTGTCCTCATATCCCTCCTAGTTTTTTTTTTTTTTTTGTATCCACTTTTTTTTCTATATTTTCTCCCATCCCAATTTCGTATCATCCAATTCAACCCTCCCCTGTCACGAACGCTGTTTCTTGCCTCCCACAAGCCGGCTGCAATGTGGACTAAGTCATACATAGCACAAGTCCCCTCCGGTACTTGAGGTAACAGCAGTCGCATCTTTTCACCTGCGCAGCTCGATCTCTCAGTGGTGAGGAGTAACGCGTGGGAGGCTCACGCTGCCCCCGACACTTCCTGATTCCACTGCGCAGGCGCACCAACCGACCTGTAGGAGTCGCTGTCCACAACGCCCGATCCCCACCCATCAGTTTCCCACCCCCTAATACGGCCAATGTGTATTAGTACGGACGACCAGCTAAACTGAAAGCAAATGTGGAGCGCTGGGCTCGAACAGGCGAGCCCAGCGTCTCCAGATTTCGTGGCGAGCGCCTTGCCCACTACGCCACGTAGCCGCCCCTCATATCCCTCCTAGTTACACATACACACAGTCCTCGTATCCCTCCTAGTTACACATACACAGTCCTCAATCATATCCCTCCTAGTTACACATACTGAGGACACAGTCCTCATATCCCTCCTAGTTACATACAGTCCTCATAATATCCCTCGTAGTTACACATACACACAGTCATCATATCCCTCCTAGTTACACATACACAGTCATCATATCCCTCCTAGTTACATACAGTCCTCATATCCCTTGTAGTTACTAGGGGTGGGAATCGCCAGAGACCTCGCGATACGATACTATCGCGATACTTGAGCCGCAATACGATAGTATCGTGATACTCGATATATCGCGAATATTGCGATATTTATTTTTTTGATCAATTTTTATTTTTTTTTACTGCAAAGTAAAACTGTCAACATGTTTTATCTAATAAAATAAAGTTCAGTCTGTTCATCTCACTTCAATAATTTTTATTGCAGAACATGGTATTTTCTCAAGCAGACAGATGTAAACACTGTAATCTGTGTTGCATGTACCTGACAAACTGAACTGTTTGTATTACAAGTTCAAGTTCAAGTTCAAGTTCTTTAATAGTTGTCATACAGAAGTACAGAATACTTTCATACAAAATGCTTCTTACTGTTACGCTCCAGAGACTGTGCTAGACAAGATAGTATCAAATAACATAATAACATAATATAGCATGAATTTAGAAGAAGAAAATGAAAGAAGAAAATGAGGTCACAGTGTTCGGTATAGACATATGTACAATGTTCTGAGTTACCATATAATATACAATACACAATACTATGCAGTGTACTAATGTACAGTACTATCTAGTGCAAAGCAGAAATGGGATGAGGTACAATTTTAGGTACAATTTACAGTAAGGTGTACGAGTTGTAGTGCAATCCTTCATCCATAAATATAAAGTGTGGGGAGTGGGTGCTACAGTGTGTTTGTTTAAAGTGGGTGTGTGCTATAAAGTGTGTGGAGTGGGTGCTACAGTGTGTTTGTTTAAAGTGGGTGTGTGCGTGTGGATGTGTGTGCTATGTGCGTTTGGTGGTTGTTGTTGTGTAGTGTTCATTCATTGTTCGTTTAGCAGCCTGATGGCCTGGGGATAGAAGCTACTTCTGAGTCTTTCTGTGCTCGCCTTGAGACTCCTGTATCGCTTGCCTGACCGCAGCAGTTCGAAGAGGCAGTTGTTCGGGTGACTGGAGTCTTTAATGATTCTCTTAGCCTTGCCCTTGCAACGCTTGTAGTAAATGTTCTGGAGGGTGGGGAGCCCCCCTCCAATTGTGCGTTCGGCTGAACGTGTCACTCTTTGTAGTCTGCTTTGGTCTTTTGCAGTGCTATTCCCAAACCAGGAGGTGATGTTGCCGGTCAAGATGCTCTCTATTGTACATGAGTAGAAGTTCTTAAGGATCTTCTGGCTGACTTGGAACTTCCTTAGGCGCCTGAGGAAGTAGAGGCGTTGTCGTGCCTTCTTCACCACACTGTTAATGTGTGTGGTCCATGTCAAGTCCTCGGATATGTAGGCTCCGAGGTACTTGAAGCTGTTGACTCTCTCAACCGGTGCCCCGTCGATGCTGAGGGGGCTGTAGTCCTTGACCCCCGACCTCCTGAAGTCCACAATCATCTCCTTTGTTTTGCTGACGTTCAGGGAGAGGCTGTTTTCCTGGCACCATCCCGCCAGGACCTTGACCTCTTCCAGGTAGGCCCTCTCGTCGTTGGCAGAGATCAGGCCCACCACCACTGTGTCGTCAGCAAATTTGACGATTGTATTGCTACTCCGCTGAGCCACACAGTCGTGTGTGTACAGGGAGTAGAGGAGGGGACTCAGAACACAGCCCTGGGGGGCCCCTATGTTGAGGGTGATGGATGAGGAGGTGCAGTTGCCTGCTCTCACCACCTGGGGTCTGCCAGTCAGGAAGTCCAAGACCCACTGGCAGAGGTCATAGCCCAAGCCCAGGTCCCTGAGCTTGGCTATGAGTATGGAGGGGACTATGGTATTGAATGCCGAGCTGTAGTCGATGAATAGCATTCTCACATAGTTCCCCTGCCTCTTGTCCAGGTGTGATGCTGCTGTGTGCAGCACATGGGATATGGCGTCCTCCGTGGACCTGTTGGGGCGGTATGCAAATTGCAGGGGGTCCATGTTGATGGGGAGGGAGGAGCAGATGTAGCCCTTTACTAGCTTCTCAAAGCACTTCATGGCTATGGAGGTGAGAGCTACAGGGCGGTAGTCGTTGAGGCAAGCAGGCTTGGATTTTTTGGGTACAGGGATAATAGTGGACTTCTTCAGGCAGGTGGGGATGACAGCCTGTTCTAAGGACAGGTTAAATATGTCAGTGAATACTGGGGCCAGTTGGTCGGCACAGACTTTTAGGACGCGGCCGGGGATGCCGTCCGGACCTGCTGCCTTCCTGATATTCACTTTTTTAAAGGTCCGCCTCACCTCATGCTCTGTTACCCTGAACACTGCGCCTCCATCAGCAGCCGACCCCCCCCCCCCCCCCCATTGCCGAGGCTTGTGAGCTGGTGTTGTTATTACCAGCATCAAACCTCGCATAGAAGGTATTGAGGTCGTTTGCTAAGGAGATGTCACTGTTCAGTTTGAGGGAGGCGCCTTTGTAGTCTGTCATCGTTTTGAGCCCCTGCCACATAGCTCTAGAGTCAGCTTGTTCAAACTGGAGTTCAATTTTATCCCTGTAGCGCCGTTTGGCCTCTGACACTGTCCTCCTTACGTTGTGTCGCGCCACCTTGTGGTCATTCATGTTGCCTGCCACTAGGCCGTCATTGTATGCTTTGGTGCGCTCTCTCAGAGCTTCACGGACGGATTTGTCTACCCAGGGTTTTTGATTTGGGTAAACTTTCATTTTGGTAGTGGGGATTGTTTCTTTCACCCTAGTACAGACATAGTCCAGCACTGTCTCCGTGTAGGCATTAATGTTATCTGTGTCGCGGAACACAATCCAGTCTGTGTGGTGAAACACTGACCGGATCGTCTCTTCTGACGTCAGATCCCATTTCTGCACCTCTCGCGAGACTACGGGAGTACTTTTAATTCTCTGTCTGTACTTTGGTGAAAGGAAAATGGATGCGTGATCTGACTTGCCAAAGCCACTATCAGAATGAGCCTTGTAGCCACCTTTAAATTGCGTGTAACAGTGATCTAGGATGTTACCACCTCTGGTGTTGCAAGTCACATGCTGATAGAAGTCGGGCAATACCTTTCTCAGATTGGCGCTATTGAAATCTCCCAGTACTAAAATGGCGGCGTTAACGTTAGCCACTTGTATTCTATTTACCTCGTCGTGTAGTCTGGAGAGCGCAACCTTGTTGCTGGCTTGCGGTGGAATATACACTCCGACCAGGACGATCGCCGTTAACTCCCTCGGGAGGAAGAAAGGACGACACTTGATGGTTATATATTCCAGTTCTGGGGAGCAGTGGTTGGATAATTCCTTCACGTTCGTTGGATCACTCCAATTTTTGTTAAACATGAAGGCAATACCTCCTCCACGTTGTTTACCGGACTCTGATGATGTCCGATCCTTTCTATGGATAAAGAAGTGATCCGCTGGTTGAATTGCGTGATCTGGAACCTCCGGTGTGAGCCATGTTTCGGTGAAGCAAAGGACATTGCAGTCCCTAACGTCTCTTTGATATTGAATCCTTGCTCGGATGTCATCCAGTTTATTGTCTATTGATTGTACATTGGCTAGCAATATACTGGGAAGTGGTGTACGGTGGCGTCTGGATCTCAGCCTGTTTCGGATCCCAGCCCTCTTTCCTCGTCGTCTTTTCCTGGGCTCTGGGAACAAAGGGTCTGGTCCTAATCTCCGGAGGATTTCTTCAGGCCATTGGTGTGGTTCGGAAAGCTGATCCAGCGAGTAATCCAGTTGGTAAGTTTCCCGTAATCCAATGTCTATGAGTGACTGACGGTCATATACATTAAATGCACCAACAGTTGGTACGCACAAAACTCTAAAAACTATAAATATTAACAAAAGTAAACACAGTCTCGACGGAGCGAACAGAGAGGCAGCCGGTCGGGGCGGCGCCATCATCACAACAGTCATATTCCAACTTAACTGAATGCACATGTGTGTGTGTGGACTACTGTACTATTACAGGTATTGAAATGAACAATGCAACTTCCTTATACAAAAGAAAATAAATTAAAAAATTATGAATAATTCAATATCGATACAGTATCGCCACGCAAAGTATCGCGATACTACTACGTATCGATTTCCCCCCCCCCACCCCTAGTAGTTACACATACACAGTCCTCATATCCCTCCTAGTTACACATACACACAGTCCTCATATCCCTCCTAGTTACACATACACACAGTCCTCATATCCCTCCTAGTTACACGTATACACACAGTCCTCATATCCCTCCTTACACATACACAGTCCTCATATCCCTCCTTACACACACACAGTCCTCATATCCCTCCTAGTTACCCATACAAGTAAAAATTACTGAATAAGTTTAAAGCATGTATTGCTTTTTGTATAAAGTTGATCAATTGCATGTATTTTAACATACTGCAAAACATCTCTTCAGTGTTTGTGAAGATTAACAAGTTGAAAATAAAATAGAACACTGATGTAATGATTGTTTTAGTTTTTACTGTTTATTACTTCTATATTTTTATTAGTGGTGGGACTCGATAATTTTTTTTCGAATTAATTCAAGACTTTATAGTTAATTCATCTAAATTAATCACATATCAATATTTGATGCGAAGAGCAACATTTTTCAATTCAAATTAATTTTGGTATACGAGTGAATCAATGAATATACATTATACATACGTTTAAGAAGCAAAATCCTGTATTAGCTACTACACAGACCAACAGATCAATGCATTTTTTAATAAAGTGCAGCAATTTTTGGAATAATATATATATATATAGCGCAAAGGACCTTTTGTAAACTCAAGCACTTTCGAGGTAAAAGTAAAACGCAGGGGAGCTCCAGTAGCTCACCGCATATCTCGGCGCTATTTCTGCGTCGGGGAAAACCGTGCTGCGTCACGGATCTGGTGGACTCCGAGTTCGATTCCCGGACCCGCCGTCAATTTGCCAGAATGTCTTCCCCTGCTCTACATCCCGTTTCATCCTGTATCTGTCGGTCATGCTTGACCAGAAAAGCGATAAACGCTAAAAAATAAAGTAAAAAAAAAAAGTTAAACGCAGTACTTCAAGTACATTCCAGAACAGTTTCTCAATTTCTCTTATTACATTTTTTTTATGAACAAACCAGACTAAGAAAAAAAGTAATTTGCGATTTATTATACTTTATACTTATAGCACATGCATGAGTCTGGTCTCCTTTGAAAGGTAACATTCTTACACAATAAAGAAAAATCATCATGCGATTAAATGCATACATTTTTTTTTACTTTTAATTCTTTCTGTAATTAATTAATTAAAATGAATGCGATAAAGTCCCAGCCCTAATTTGTATATGTTTATTCTTCTGATTACCAGTAACAGCTAATCAAAATATATAATTTACTACTTTTTACAATGGGAGATAATGAATATTTAGCAGAATTAAGTTCAAGTTATCATTGGTTCGGCCCTCCAACACAGTTCAGGTTTCTCATGTGGCCCCTTGTAATAATGTATTGCCCACCCCTGTAACTAGACCCAACCAGCCTACGTACACGACCTACATTTACATTTACATTTAGTCATTTAGCTGACGCTTTTATCCAAAGCGACTTACAAGTTCTGTACGACAAGCCATCAGGAAGGGCACAACTCTATCAGCTGAGCAACAATGTTCATCAAAGTGTTGAGTGCTACAGTGTAGGTTAGTTTATTAGGACAAGTGCATGACAGTACGGTTAGTTAGGGTTAGATTTTTTTTTTTAATTGTTTTTTTTTTTTTTTTTTTTTCAGATAATGGTTGAAGAAGTGCGTCTTTAGTCGACGGCGAAAGATTGGACGTGATTCGGCTGTCCTAACTGGGGTGGGTAGTTCATTCCACCATTGTGGGGCAAGGACTGAGAATAGGCGACTTCTCTTTGATGACCCTCCCGGAGCTTGGATAGGAGTAGGTCTGAGGCGGCCAGAAGATGCAGAGCGTAGGGGTCTTGAGGGTGTGTAGTTAGAGACCATTGACCGGAGGTAGGCGGGAGCGGTTCCCTTTGCCGCACGGTATGCTAGGTCGAGGGCCTTGAAGCGGATTCGTGCAGCAATGGGGAGCCAGTGCAGGTCCCTAAGAAGTGGGGTGACATGGGCCGACTTCGGTAGGTTTGAGATCAGGCGGGCTGCTGCGTTCTGAATGAGTTGAAGAGGCTTAGTGGCAGTGGCCGGGAGGCCAGCGAGCAGTGCATTGCAGTAGTCGAGGCGGGAGATGACTGTTGATTGGACGAGGAGTTGGGTGGCTTCTTTTGTCAGGAAGGGGCGTATCCTTCTGACGTTGCTCAGGAGGAATCGGCAGGTTCTGGTCGTCGCTGCGATGTGAGCAGAGAAGTTCAACTGGTCGTCGAGGACAACACCAAGGTTCTTGGCGGTCGGGGACGCAGTCACAGCTGCATTCTCAACTGTGATTGAAAGGTCGGTTAGGGGGGAGGATTTGGCCGGCAGGTGGAGCAATTCTGTTTTGCTTAGGTTCAGTTTGAGGTGGTTGGACGTCATCCAGGCTGAGATGTCGGACAGACAGGCCGAGATCCGCTCAGAGACGTGGATATCTGAGGGAGGGAAGGAGAGGAAGAGTTGAGTATCGTCGGCATAACAATGGTAGGAGAAGCCATGAGACGTGATAATGTTACCCAGTGATTTAGTGTAGAGGGAGAAGAGAAGGGGTCCTAAAACCGAGCCCTGGGGGACACCCGTCCGCAGGGGGCGGGTGGCCGACAGGGTCCCTCTCCATGACACTTGGTAGGAGCGGTCATTGAGGTATGATGACAGCCATGTCAGCGCAGAGCCAGCCACTCCCATTCCTGCGAGGGCCGCAAGGAGGATCTGGTGGTTGACTGTGTCGAAGGCTGCAGATAGATCTAGGAGAATCAGGACAGAGGAGAGGCCTTTCGCTTTTGCTAAGTGAAGTGCCTCTGTGACCGCAATGAGGGGTGTCTCTGTGGAGTGACCAGTCCTGAAGCCTGACTGATTAGGGTCTAGGAGGTCATTCTGTAAGAGATAAGCAGTAAGTTGGTTGGATACAGCACGTTCAAGTGTTTTAGAAAGGAAGGAGAGAAGAGAGACAGGACGGTAGTTGCCTATGACGGTAGGGTTCAGGGTTGGTTTTTTTATGAGCGGCGTGACTCTGGCTTGTTTTAGGGAGGTGGGGACCACCCCCGAGTTGAGTGAGGAGTTGATGGTTGCAGTTAGGAATGGGAGGATGTCTGGTGCTATGGTCTGGAGGAGTGGGGAGGGTAGCTGGTCCAGCTGGCAAGTAGTCGGACGGTTTGACGTTACCAGTGTCAGGGTCTCTGCTTCTGTAATGGGAGAGAAAGATGACAGAGTGAAGGATGAGGTTCTCGATTCAGCATTTGGAATGGGTGGGGGTTGGGAGAAGGAGCTGCGGATGTTCTCCACTTTTTCCTCAAAGAAGATCGCAAAGTCTTCGGCAGAGAAAGATGAGGGAGGGGGGGGTGGGGGGGGAGTGAGGAGGGAGGACATGGTAGCATGCAGTTTGCGTAGATTCTTGGCAGAGGCCTCGATCCTATGGTGGAAGAAAGAAGCTTTGGCATTAGTGATGGTTTTGGAGAATGTTAACAAGAGGTTGTGATATGTGTCGATGTCAGCAGTGAGGCGTGACTTTCTATACTTCCTTTCAGCTGCTCTCAGGACCTGTCTTTGTTCTCTCACTGGATCTGTCAGCCATGGACTGGGTGGGGAACGGCGGGCAGGTTTCTCAACGAGGGGACAGAGCTTGTTGAAGGAGGTTGCAAGGGCTGAAAGGAGGGTGGAGGTTGCCATCTCTGTGGAGAGAGCAGAGAAGGTGTCACTCAAAGGTAGAGCGGATAGTATGTCAGAGGAGAGGGTGGAGGGGGATAGGGAGGGTAGGTTGCGTCTGAGTGAGACTGTTTGAGTTGGGGTGAAGACCTTTCGGTTAAGCATGAGAGTTAGTGAGAAGGATATGAAGGAATGGTCAGATACATGTAGGGGAGTTACCGTGGTGTTAATGATGCTGGAGTTACCTACCAGACCCAACCAGCCTACGTACTAGTGTTGTCAAAAATATCGAAGTATCGATACATATCGATACTGAATATTTAAAACGGTTTCGATACTCATTTCCCGAAATACCGATACTTTCTGCAGTATCGATACCAGCTGGCTTGCTCCCGCAAGTTGTTGACAGACAGACACGCTGCTGTCCTCCTCCTCCTCCTCAGAGACCAACAGACACAAGCTGCTGCAGCCTCCTCCCCCTCACAGACGCGTCAGACCTGTCTTCAGTTTGTAAACAAAGCTATTAGCTAATGTTAGCTAGTCCGTTAGCTCCGTCCGTTAGCTCCGTTAGCTTATGCTAGCTAGCTGGCCACCTTTATAATTACTTCATGGAAACGGAGTAACGTTAGGTCGAGTTCATTCATACTACACTAGTACACGTATGAACTCGACATAACGTTACCCCGTTTCCAACGTTCGGTCGAGTTCATTCATACTACACTAGTACACGTATGAACTCGACATAACGTTACCACGTTTCCATGGTGTTTAATGAGCAGCAATCTTGTTGAAAATGTAACGTTAATAAATGCTCCGAAGATCTCTCTCTCTCTCTCTCCGTCATGAAAATGGTTGTAGTTGTTGTTTTAACGAAATAAAAAGCAGCAGCACTATTGCATAACTGAGTCATGTTTGCTATGTATTTATTTCTTTAGGAGAGTTTGTTTCAGTTTTAGCATGATGTTTTATAGATGGCTAGGTTAAACAGGTTTTTGTTTTTAAGAGGGGTTTGATTTAGATTAGATAATTTAGTTATTTTTAAATGTGTGATCTAAAGATAAACAAATGGTTTTAAAAGTGTTATATGTATCTTCTCTTATAGTACCAGAGAGAAGCTGAGGAGAATCGACCAGCAACCAAAGCTAAATTTGTTTAAAAAATAAAAATAAAAATATAATTATTATTATTATTATTATTATTTTTAATCGAAATGGTATCGAAATATCGATACTTTTCAAGGTATCGTATCGAAGTCGAAATTCCAGTATCGTGACAACACTACTACGTACACAACCTACTAGACCCAACCAGCCTACGTACATGACCTACTAGACCCAGGGCACTGACTACAAGAACCAGGGGCGTAACATCGCGCATGCAGCTGCCTGGCTGTGAAATGCTCCGCTCTGCTCCAGCTGCTGATGTTTCAACTGGTGATGTTTCAGCAGCTTTGGTTAGAAAGCCTTGGTCTCAGTGACTCCACTGTGTATCGACTATAGTATATAGTATACACTGGTGCACACACGCATACACACACACACACACATACACTATGACTCTGCGAGTCATATCCGCCCAGTCCGTGCTGTCTGCTGGCATTAAGCAGAGCAGGGCTACACAGCGGTGCGCCTATTTTGCGACCCGAAATAAGTCTGTGGTGGTTTTTTTTTCTCACAACGGGTCAAATGCATCTAACATGCTTTGCATCGTCACCATTCCTTTATGCCCACATCGCCCGAAATTAACGTTACGTTAGCGTAAGCTAACAAGCTAATCCTGATCAGAGGCAGAGCCATAGAGAACAGCAGAAAGTGTGGACTGGGGAAAGGGAAATGGGGGGGGGGGGGCACTCTCCCTTTCTCTGTGTGTGTGTGCGCGTTTGGAAAGACGATGAAGGCAGGAGTATATTATAGTAAACTGAGGATTACTGAGGATGGACAGATAATGTTGATATTCAAATATAAAAAAAATTATAATAATAATAATAAATGAATTCATGATCTAGCTGGTCGTCCGTACTAATACACATTGGCCGTATTAGGGGGTGGGAAACTGATGGGTGGGGATCGGGCGTTGTGGACAGCGACTCCTACAGGTCGGTTGGTACGCCTGCGCAGTAGAATCAGGAAGTGTCGGGGGCAGCGTGAGCCTCCCACGCGTTACTCCTCGCCACTGAGAGATCGAGCTGCGCAGGTGAAAAGATGCGACTGCTGTTACCTCAAGTACCGGAGGGGACTTGTGCTATGTATGACTTAGTCCACATTGCAGCCGGCTTGTGGGAGGCAAGAAACAGCGTCCGTGACAGGGGAGGGTTGAATTGGATGATACGAAATTGGGATGGGAGAAAAATATAGAAAATGGGAGAAAAAGTGGATAAAAACGTACAGCGAGTAGATCAAGCATCTGGGCAAGTATACATGCCCTGATGCCTCAGTGTATGGCAGTGTAAAAAGGTTGGTTGCCCTATAAATATAACATTATTATTAAATGGGTTACAATTACAAATATGTGGAAGTGGAACCATATGGAAGGAGTAAGCCTGCCGGTAAAAAGAAAACCCACCTCGCCTTTCTCAGACGAAAAAGAAAGTTTAGAGAGGAGTGGAAGTTTGAAGACAGACTAGACTACAATATGATGCAGGGGTGGTGAGTTGAAACAGTGTGTGTGTGTGTGTGTGTGTCCCGACCCCACTTCTATGTTTCAATATATTATTTGCATTTAAAACTATTAACGCTGACTCATTCCTTCAGTCCACTAAAAATTATGCTAATACTCCTTATGTTGTTTATGATATTAATTGAAAATAGCATATGAGAGTATTATATAGCAATAATAACACATGTCGATATACTAAAAAGCTATTTATAATTTTTGGCTGGTAAAAAATCTGCCTGGCTGGTAGTTTTTCAAATCTACCAGCCAAATGGCTGGTAAGTCAAAAAGTAAATTTTGTTCCCTGCGCACGCACACACACACACGCACACACAGCAGAACAGTGTTCACTTAATTGCTGATTGTGCACTATTCTTGCAACATCATGTCTCAGGTGTAAAGGCCACATGATGTGGTCCTTTATTGGCATGTACTTGCCTCAGCGTGTACTTGTCTCAGCAAGATAGACCTTCTGGTGAACAACTTCAGTTACTACAAACCTTGTGTGTTACAGCAAACATATGTCCAGATGTCCGAGTTAAACTATGCATCGTGGTGTTGTTGTGGATCAAACCCTGCCCTGATTCTCCCACCTCATCTAGTCTACAGCCCTGATTCTCTTACCTCATCTAGTCTACAGCCGTGATTCTCTTACCTCATCTAGTCTACAGCCGTGATTGTCTTAACTCATCTAGTCTACAGCCGTGATTCTCGAGATACCATCAGGGTCGGGTCACGCCTCTCACCCATCAGGGTCACTTCTCATTGGTTCCGGGGGCCCCAATCAGTCACATGGTCTACATCTCACTCACCGTGTGGTTGTGTGCGGGCCGCTTGGGGCCGGGATGAACAGGGCACACTGAGGAGCTGTGGTTGTCTCCAGGCTGGTGGGTGGTGTTGAGCATGTCCACCATGGCCACGCTGAGGTTGACCCGCAGGGCGTACACCACGAAGAAGGCGTAGCAGGAGAGAGCGGCCAGGCCGTAGCGCGCGGAGCCGCACACCGGGGCTGGGGGGCCGGGGAGAGACACACTTAGTTGCATGACCTCACCGTGACATCATCCATTGATGAGACTAATCTGCCCTGGGGAAAAGCTGCTGAGATGCCGCTATTCTTGTATGCAGACAGCATGTGATATTGTGATACACTGCTTTAGATGCCAAATGTTATTATTTTATTATTGTTATGCCTGCAGCATGTGATACACTGCTTTAGATGCTAATGTTATTATTGTATTATTGTTATGCCTGCAGCATGTGATACACTGCTTTAGATGCTAATGTTATTCTTTTATTATTGTTATGCCTGCAGCATGTGATACACTTAGTTTCACTGGTTTAGGTCTATTTCGAGTTCTAACTGAGATCATAGAGCTGGTCATTGTGTGAACAGGGGCCTAAAAAAACTGTGTTAACAGAATGGACTGTTGCACGTTAGAGGTTGTACTGGTCCAGTCACTCTAGTGTTTATGTAGTTAATTTCAGTTTTGTGTGTACATCCAATCTGCCTCAGGGGTGTGTGGCTTTCTTAAATACTATTTTGTGAATATAATACGGTCTATCTTTATATCATATTTGTATAAATAAAGATGTATATTTATTTTAATACAACTATATACTATGGGGCAGTCGTCTGGCAATCCGGAGGTTCCCGGTTCGGTTCCCGCTCCTCCCGGGTAGCCCCTGAGCAAGACACTTAACCCTTTGCTCCCGATGAGCAGGTTGGGACCTTGCATGGTTGCCTCCGCCGTCGGTGTGTGAGTGAATGGGTGAAATGTGAGTAACAAATTGTAAAGCACTTTGGATAAAAGCGCTATATAAAAAAGCAGCCATTTACCATTTATATGCCTGGCAAAAGGTCCAGTTTATATTATAACAAAGGGTTTCTTTCAAACAGCCAGTGGTACTTACCTAATTCAATGTGGATCACTGTAACAGCTGGTTAAGTGTCTCTACTCAAGATGATCTAAGCAGCAATAACTTTACTCTAACGAAGTTATTTCAACATGATTGCTGCAATTACATTACTGGCATGCAATCACAACTTGAGCTTTGGACAAACAATCCAAACTTGTGACCCAACTCAAGGTCTATAGAGAGCAGCAGAAGACCTTTTAACTGATGTTTAATACTGTTTAATACAACCATATGCCTTGGACTGAGGACCTGTTTATATTGTAACAGAAGAGTTCAAAAGTTAACAACTACCATTAAACAGTAACATAAGGGTTCAAGAGTTAACAACTACCATTAAACAGTAACAGAAGGGTTCAAAAGTTAACAACTACTGTACCAGTAAACAGGAACATAAGTGTTCAAGAGTTAATAACTACCAGTAAACAGTAACAGAAGGGTTCAAGAGTTAATAACTACCAGTAAACAGTAACAGAAGGGTTCAAGAGTTAATAACTACCAGTAAACAGTAACAGAAGGGTTCAAGAGTTAATAACTACCAGTAAACAGTAACAGAAGGGTTCAAGAGTTAATAACTAGTACCAGTAAACAGTAACAGAAGGGTTCAAGAGTTAATATCTACCAGTAAACAGTAACAGAAGGGTTCAAGAGTTAATAACTAGTACCAGTAAACAGTAACAGAAGGGTTCAAGAGTTAATAACTACCAGTAAACAGTAACAGGTTCAAGAGTTAATAACTACCAGTAAACAGTAACAGAAGGGTTCAAGAGTTAATAACTACCAGTAACAGAAGGGTTCTCCAAACAGCCTTTCTCTCAAACAGTGTTACTTACATATTTCACTGCCGATCAATTTCATAGCTGGTTGAGTGTCTGCAGCAGAACTTTACATTAACTTTGAGCTTTAAACTTGTGACCCAACTCAAGGTAGCGGACTAAAGGTAAGAAAGGTCACTTTAAATTATATTTATAGTAGGTTTGCTGATAACCGTCCTCATGTAGCCTCTGATCATCAGATAGCACTACAGCTGGCAAGACAGTATAGCCTGCTACCCGATGTGTGTAAACAAAGGTTGGTCCAATAAGGTAACGTTAACAAGGTGACGTGTAGCCCAACAGGTTATTATGTCAGTTCTGAGAGACCTAACAAGTTATTATGACAGTTCTGAGAGACTCAGCATGTTATTATGACAGTTCAGAGACACCCAACAGGTTATTATGACAGTTCAGAGAGACCCAACAGGTTATTATGACAGTTACTTATGAGAGACCCAACAGGTTATTATGACAGTTCAGAGAGACCCGACAGGTTGTTATGACAGTTCTGAAACACCTAACAGGTTATTATGACAGTTCTGAAACACCTAACAGGTTATTATGACAGTTCTGAGAGACCCAACAGGTTATTATGACAGTTCTGAGAGACCCAACAGTTATTATGACAGTTCAGAGAGACCCAACAGGTTATTATGACAGTTATGAGAGACCCAACAGGTTATTATGACAGTTCAGAGAGAGCCAACAGGTTATTATGACAGTTCAGAGAGACCCAACAGGTTATATAGGATTAATTTATAATTCTAGCAATAAAGCAAGCGGTGCCTTGACACTGATCTGCAACGACACGATCGGAAAAACACACAGATACAAGACATTGTTGCCGACAGCGGTGCAAGTTGACGTCAGCTAAAGTTAACACTAACACACCTTTTCCAACTGTGTCCTCCTCTGTCGCTGCGCGGAGCAGTGGTCGCTCCTGTTCTTCTCCATCGGTCTCATAATAAGGCTCCATAGCGGGTTCAGGAGTCAGGTGTTGATGTCTGGCGCATCGCAGCCGGTGGTTTTACTAACAAACAGCCACCTGCCAGTTGGCATAATAATAACAACCTACTGTACTCTCTGACTCTAATCAAATCATGTGACGAGACATCGGACCGGAAGTATCTGTGCAGTCAAAAGAGGCGGGGCGAAGAGAGAAGCTGCATCCCGCAAGTACCCGGATGCGTGTCCCTAACAGGGACGCAGACTATCTATATGCGCGAGACGGACATATTTGATGTTGATAGAAAAGCATCGAGAAGCAGCTTCATATTTAGTAAATAAAAACACTTGCTTGGTTGTTTTGTCATTATTTGTGCGCCTGCTGGTTATTCACAGGAATAAGGCGAGGCTTCCATCTAGTGGTAAAAGTACCAAAAAAAGTGGAACGCCATCTATTTTAAGAATGCACAGGTTCTTCCTGTGCCCCAGGTTCAGTCAGTATTTGTAAACACGCTCTCTCTCTTCTGAGCTAGACAACTAGGATGTAAAATTCGGGGCTGCTCCATAGACAATAAATGGGTCTTTTTTTTTGTCAGTTTTAATTCTGGCTCAGACTGTCTAGCAATGTTGGAATATGCCTATACACCTTATTTGTGTGTAAGAGCTTTTTTGAAAGCAAACTGAATGGCTTTTAAATTAATATTATTTAACCATTCTCCTTTATCCAAAGATGTGTTGAAGGCATGGTTGAGTTTCTACTAACAAAACAAACTGGTCAGATGGCATCCAATGTAATAAAAAAAGTCAACCAACGAACGCGATTCTTGTACCGGATCTCCGCTCTGGTAAACAAGAATACCCTGAAGACTCTAGCAGGAGCACTCATTCAAGGGTACTACGACTATGCTTGCACCTCATGGTACCAAAGCACCTCAAAGGCACTAAAAAACAAATTACAAACATCTCAAAACAAGCTAGTCAGACTACTACTTGACCTGACTCCTAGAACCCACCTCACCCCTGCCCACTTTGACAACCTAGGATGGCTTAGAGTAGACGACAGAGTACAGCAACTTGCAATGGGCCTGGTCTACAAGATACACTACGCGACCAAGGTACCCATGTACATGTCAAAATACTTCCCAAAGGTCAGTGAATACCACGATCACAACACCAGAGGGAGCTCCACAAATCATGTAAAACCCAGATTCGGATCAAACAAGGGACTAAACACGTTTCGCAATTATGCCACATCAATGTGGAACGCCCTGCCTAAAGCTGTAAAGGAATGTGAATCACTACCCACCTTCAAAAACACTCTCAAAAAACACCTACGTGAGACTGCAATTCGAAACTGGCCCCTACAAATGTCCTAACCTAGTTGTACAGTAAATGACCAAGTAAGGCTTTGTCAATATTCCAATGTACAGTGTAAAATGTGTGTGTGTCCCCTTCCCAACCCCCCCCCCCCCCCCCCCCACCTCCATTGTACAGCCCTCACCCAACCCACCCAACCCCACCCCACCCAACCAACCTCCTCCAATGTACAGTTTCTATGCCAAATGTATATACACTCCTTTTCTGGACACTTTTGTATCACAAACAGTACTGTATTTGCAAATCTGATATGTCATAAATGTATAGATGTAGCAGTACTGTCTATCTGTATGTCATGTAGGTCATATATGTTATGATGAATTGAAAATGGGGGACCCTGATGTAAACAAGTCGAAAGTCTTTCTCTGGTCTGCATCCCCTTAACAATTGTATGTATTGAGCTGTACTGTACTGTACCCATTCTGCAATCTGTTAATAAACTTTTCAATCAATCAATCAATCAATCAGACTACTGTTTGACCTTACTCCTAAAACCCACCTCACCCCTGCCCATTTTGACAACCTAGGATGGCTTAGACGACAGAGTACAGCAACTTACTACAGATACACTACACCACTAAGGTACCCAGTCAAAATACTTCCCAAAGGTCAGTGAATATACCACGACCACAACACTGTAATATTCATGCTTTGAATATATCATTTACTATAATATTCATGCTTTGAATATATCATTTACGACAGGCGCGCCAGGCGCACCTTCCTATTATGTATACCTGACAAGGGGTCCTGACAGTCAGTTGGCTGCCAGCCGTGGATGGAGTTACACTCATGCTTAACGAATACTTACCTTTGAATAAATATCTAAATGCAATCTCCTCGTCCTGAAGATTATTCTATATAAATCGAATACGACAAACACCAGAGGGAGTTCCACAAATCATGTTCAACCCAGATTCGGCACAATAATAATAATGCAGGACCTGTCGCAGAGGTCTTTAATTGGCATGCAATTATCCTCAATGTTAGCGGTTAGCACACACACACACCGGAACACACACTCATGCATTGTTTTTTGTAGGATTGCCGATGCGATAGGCCTACTCCTCTGCGCTTAACCCATCCCGTCGTCCTTCCCCCCCCTAAGGGCAGACGAGGGCTGTGGTGTGAGCCACGCCCGGGGACCATCCAAGTGCTCCTGCCTGTCTTTGTCACGGACGTGACAGCGTTAGTGATCTGTTGTTTTGCATGTTTTTCCATTCGGTTTCTCTTATCGGGGGGGGGGGGGGGGGGACACTTGCGAGCACGGGGAGAACATGCAAACTCCACACAGAAAGGCCCGGGAGATACACCACCTGGGTAACTGCCTGGCATCGCGGAAACCTGGTCCCCAAGCGGGAACCGAACCCTGGACCTTCTTGCTGTGAGGCAACAGTGTTAACACTTTGGTCGCCAGGCTTATATTCACAATAAACCATCCCACGCCAGCTCTATTTGTCTATGGAGAAGTTCCCCTTCTTTGCAGGGCTATAACTTTTTAAATTGTATTGCTAAATTGACATTACTATGGCCCATTCAACGTCAAGTATCTATTGTTCAGGGTGTAGCAACGTTATACTTTTTTATTCACATATTCATACTAAAATACGGTCTAAAGTATAAGTATGTTTTTATCGTTTTCTGCAGCTTTCTCCAGAGCGTGATTTATAGCCCTAAATGCATTATATTGATGATCAAATACAGTTTGATAGCAATCTGCGCAAGATAAAAAATTTCAAATGGACGTGCTTCTAGAAGTTACTACTTATCATCTGATGTTGACCGGATGGGGGGGGGGGGTCGTTTATAATTCCGTGGCCAATGTTAGATGATTCATCTAGTGTGGGTGATATGATCATTAGAGCAGTTTGTATCGAACACGTTAAAAAATAACGCTGAAACTTACCGTAGCTTCCTCGTAGCGTTGGGCGATGAGCGTGGAGCAGAAATATTCCTATTATGGGATGTAGAAATATGCGATCCATCTCCAGGTTGTATAATAGTATATACGTCCAAATCATGTTGTTTATCGAGTTATTGGTAACGGATTGCTATCCATTGTGTCTAGCTAGAGTCCTGGGACTATTAGCGAGTGATCGGACCGAATTGGAATGAGCACCAGCTTCCGTTTCCTGTTTCCGGTTTGGGCGATCCGCCGATCGGCCACCAGATGGCGCTCTTGAACCGTTGGAGAGTTGAGAGGGGATCAACAGTAGATCTCAAGTGTCCGGGGGAGAAATATGATTGCGATCACAGATTTTTGAAATATTGATATCAAAGACGTGGTACGGCGTCTTTGGCAGAATGAGCATGGCGGGGAATGACGTGGTAAGGCATTTTTGGCGACCATAGTGTTAACCACTACACCACCGTGCCGCACAAACAAGGCACTAAACACGTGTCGCAATTATGCCACATCAATGTGGAACGCCCTACCCACAGCCGTAAAATTCTTTTGAATCCCTACCCACCTTCAAAACCGCTCTCAAAGAGCACCTACGGGAGGCTGCAATTCTAAACTGGCCCCTGTAAATGTCCAAACCCCCCCTCCCACCCCCTCCTAATGTACAGTTTCCTCCGCCTCGTATGTATATATTTTCGGTTAGGATCTCTGTTTAACAGTACTGTATATTTGCATATCTTGTATGTCACAAATGTAACAGTACTGTATGTCACGTATGTCATAAATGTCATGATATGTATGTTGTGTATGTCATAAATGTCATTATGAATTGAAAATGGGGACCCTGATGTAAACAAGATGAAAGTCTTTCTCTGGTCTGCATCCCCTTAACAATTGTGTGTATTGAGCCGTACTGTATTGTACCCATTCTGCAATCTGTTAAATAAAGTTTTCAATCAATCAATCAGACTCAGATCGTAGGGAAGATCTCTGCCACTAGGGGGGGCCCTCTCATTAGGAGAGATATCACCTCCCGCCCCCACTAACGGGGGATTGATTGATTGATTGAACATTATTTTATTAACAGATTGCAGAATGGGTACAATACAGTACGGCTCAATACACACAATAGCTAAGGGGATGCAGACCAGAGAAAGACTTTAGTCTAGTTTACATCAGGGTCCCCCGTTTTCAATTCATCATAACATTTATGACATATGTAACGGGTGTAAAACTCACTCCCCAGAGGCATCCAAACTGAGCGCTTAGGAGGGAATTCCTTTCTTGGCGCAGCGGTTTGTGATGTCGCCCGCAGTGCGGACGCCTGGGGTTCGACTCCCACTCAAGGCATGGTCGAATTCGTGGCAGGGGCGAGTTGCCTCTGTTACACTGGTGCCGTAGACTCGGATGCCTTGGGTGGTGTGAGTTTAGGGGGGGTGAGTGTAACGGGTGTAAAACTCACTCCCCAGAGGCATCCAAACTGAGCGCTTAGGAGGGAATTCCTTTCTTGGCGCAGCGGTTTGTGATGTCGCCCGCAGTGCGGACGCCTGGGGTTCGACTCCCACTCAAGGCATGGTCGAATTCGTGGCAGGGGCGAGTTGCCTCTGTTACACATACACGACAGTACTGTTACATCCAGACATTTATGACATACAAGATATACAAATATACAGTACTGTTTATTTACAGAAAGAGTTGGGTGGGGGGGGATTTGGACATTTACCGGGGTCAGTTTCGAATTGCGGCCTTGCGGTGCTCTTTTAGACCGGTTTTGAAGGTGGGTAGGGATTCACATTATTTTTTTTATTTTTTTTTAAACTTTTTTTAAATTTTTTAGCGTTTATCGCTTTTCTGGTCAAGCATGACCGACAGATGCAGGGTGAAACGGGAGGGAGAACAGGGGAAGACATTCGGCAAATGACGGCGGGTCCGGGAATCGAACTCGGAGTCAACCAGATCCGTGACGCAGCACGGTATTCCCCGACGCTTTCGCGTCGAGGTACATGGTGAGCTACTGGAGCTCCCCGGGATTCACATTATTTTACGGCTGTGGGTAGGGCATTCCACATTGTTGTGACATATTTGCGAAACGTGTTTAGTCCCTTGTTGAGCCGAATCTGGGTTGAACATGATTTGTGGAACTCCCTCTGGTGTTGTGGTCGTTGTATTCACTGACCTTTGGGAAGTATTTCCACATGTACATGGGTACCTTAGTGGTGTAGTGTTGCTGTACTCTGTCATCTACTCTAAGCCATCCTAGGTTGTCAAAATGGGCAGGGGTAAGGTCAAGCAGTAGTCTGACTAGTTTGTTTTGTGATGTTTGTAATCTTGTTTTTAGTGCCTTTGAGGTGCTTTGGTACCATGAGGTGCAAGCATAGTCGTAGTACCCTTGAATGAGTGCTCCTGTTAGAGTCTTCAGGGTATTCTTGTTTACCAGGGAGGAGATCCGGTACAAGAATCTTGTTCGTTGGTTGACTTTTTTTATTACATTGGTTGCCATTTGTCACAGGAAAGATTTGCCTCTAGGATGGAACCTAGGTATGTACTTTCATCTTTCCTTGTGACAATATTGTCACCCACTGTAACAGAGAAGCCGTTGGCCTTCCTGAGTTTGTTATTTGATCCAAAGAGAATGGACTCTGTTTTACCCAGGTGTAATGATAGTTTGTTATCAGCGAGCCAGGTGCAGATTCTGCCGAGTTCAGAGCTGAGGTCTTTTTCAACCTGCAACTTGTCCCTGTCAGAGACCAACAGGGCTGAGTCGTCCGCGAACAGGAACAAGTTGCAGTCACAAGCTTTAGATAGATTTGGGGGGATAGATTTGGAACCCCCAAAAGCCTCGGAAGAAATTGTTTAAGACATTTTGCGGTTGCTGCTATTTACTGTTTGTATTTTGTGACATGGGGAGAACAGAAGAGCACTTTGAGGGGAAATATGATGCAAAGTACGGGTATCAAAATGGTGTTGTTGAATGTCAATGGAATGAACAATCCGGTTAAAAGGGTGAAGGTTTGGACGAAATTCAGGAAGGAGGAAATGCAGGTTATTTCTTTTTTTCTTTACAAGAAACTCACTTATCATCACAAGAACATGAAAAACTGAAAATATATGGATACGAAAATATGTTTTATAGTTTGTTTAAGCAGAATCATAGGAGGGGGGTGGCTAATTAGGAATGATGTGAAATTTGAGATAAACAAAGAAATAGATGATAAAGAGGGGGGGTATGTGGTTTTCAAGGGGAAAATGGAAGGGCAAATGGTCACGCTAATTAATGTAATGCACCACCGGAACAAGGGATCGGGATGACAGAGGAAGAATGGTACAATGTGCCATTGCCCTACCCAAAGCCATAAAAGAATGTGAATCCCTACCCTCCTTCAAAACTGCTCTCAAAGAGCACCTACGGGTGGCTGCAATTAGAAACTGGCCCCAGTAAATGTCCAAACCCGCCCCCCACCCCACCGAAGCCCCTCCAATGTACAGTTTCTTCCCGTTCTAATGTATTTCTTTTTTTTATGATCTCTTTATCTTAAACAGTACTGTATATTTGTATGTTTTGATGAATCAGTACTGTATATCTGTATGTCATGTATGTCATAAATGTCTTGATGAATTGAAAATGGGGGACCCTGATGTAAACAAGACGAAAGTATTTTTCTGGTATGCATCCTCTTAACAATTGTGTGTATTGAGCTGTACTGTACTGTACCCCTTCTGCAATCTGTTAATACAATTTTCAATCAATCAATCAATCAATCAATCAATCAATCAAATAACAACCGCTAACTTCACTGTTAGATGGCATGCTTTGTAGCAACCTATGTATAGATGTAGCTATTGTCTATTTCAGGGGTCAGCAACCTTTACTATCAAAAGAGCCACTTTCCCCCCCTCCCACAAAATAAAATGCTCAGGGAGCCGCACAACCTATTTACCCTTAAAATGAAGATAACACAGTGTATAACGTTTTATATATCCCCAAGCATACCCCACATTTAGCATAAAACGCCTGACAATTGCATACCCGAAGTAATTTGCGATTTATTATACTTTATACTTATAGCACACAGTTTGTTGCATTCATGGAATTATAAAGCAACAAAAGAAAAAATTTGACTTTTTATTGCTGTTTTTACCTGGCTGTGTAGACCTATTTTTAAATAAAACACAGAAGAGGAGACAAAACACTGGTGTCTGTAGACCGACTTTGAAATAAAACCCTGAACTATTCAGGTATATTTGAGTCCTTCCCTTATTTGTGGAACATTTATCAAATAAAAAGTAGTCCACTTTGAAAAAATACCTACTTTGAAATAAAACACAGAAAAGGAGAAAACACACTGACATCTGTAGACCTACTTTGAAATAAAACCCTGAACTATGCAGCTCTATTTGAGTCCTTCCCTTATTTGTGGAAAATCTATAAAATAAAAAGTAAATTCTTCATTGTTCGCAAATTTCGTACCACATAGGTAAGGTACAGGTAAGCCTGCATCGTTAGTCGTGAAAGCAAATTAATATGTCCACGCTGAATTAAACGCTCTATTTTCCTCAGACTTTCCTTTTTCTGGATTTATCCATGGTTAGCTTACTGGGGGGTCGGAAACTCAAGATTAGCCACTTGCAGACGGCAGGGAGAGGCGTACTGACGTGTGACGTACTGTATATTTTAGTTGATGAAATATTTTGGTTGATGAAATATTTTTTCATTTCAGTGTCACAGTATGACATCGATCTCCAAAATAAGAAGAAAAAAAAAGTGCAAAAAAAATAAATTAAAGTTATTGTTTTTTTTGGGCCAGGGAGCCGCAGCTGATTGGCTAAAGAGCCACATGCGGCTCCGGAGCCGCAGGTTGCCGACCCCTGGTCTATCTGTATGTCATAAATGTTATGATGCCTTGAAAATGGGGGACCCTGATGTAAACAAGACAAAAGTCTTTCTCTGGTCTGCATATCCTTACAAATTGTGTGTATTGAGCCGTACTGTATTGCTGCAGCCAGGCTACTCACAAGGTCAAAAAAATCATGCCACATCACTCCCATTCTGGTATCCCTGCACTGACTCCCGGTACACTATAGAATTCACTTCAAAGTCCTCACTTTCACTTTCAGAGCACTTCACGGTCAGGCCCCCATCTACATCACTGAACTCATCCATCCCTACACCAACACCCGCTCACTCAGATCTGCCGATCAGCACCTCCTGGTGGTCCCCAGGTCCAGGCTTAAAACAAGGGGTGATCGAGCCTTCCAGGTGACAGCACCAAGGCTCTGGAATGCTCTCCCCCTGGACCTGCGAATTGCCCCCTCTGAGAACTCTTTTAAAAAACAATTAAAAACGCATTTGTTCAGACAGGCTTTTGGTCATGCATAGGCACTTTTTTTCCTTGTCCTCACTGTTCTATAGTTTTTGTTTTAATTAGTGACTCATGATTTTATCCAAATTCTTTTATTCTACTTTTTCTATCTGGTTTCACTGTTTTTAACTGCTGTTTGTTGTTGTTGTCATTTATTTCTGTCAATCAATCAATCAAATAACAACCGGTAACTTCACTGTTAGATGGCATGCTTTGTAGCAACCTGCCTCTGCAAAAGGACACTGTCGCACAAAGCGATTTCACTGGATGTCCCGGACACAATGGAAGTATGGATATATTCGTAACGAATAATTAAAAAAAGATAGTTAACACTTTGGCTGCCATGGGTTAAATTCATTATCAACCGTAGGTTGCCGGCTCTATTTGTCTATAGAGAAAGTCCCCTTCTTTGCAGGGCTATAACTTTTTAAATTCTATTGCTACATTGCCATTATTAGGGCCCATTCAAAGTCCTATATGTATTGTTCATTGTGTAGCAACGTTAAACTTTTTCATTCACATATTCATAGTAAAGTATGGTCTAATGTATAAGTATGTTTTCATCTCTTTCTGCAGCTTTCTCCAGAACGTGATCTATAGCCCCAAATACATTATATTGATGATGCAATACAGTTTTATGGTGTAGCCGGTGTGATCTTGTCTGCGTTGTGTTTAGTCGATTCGACCCCTGTTAAGGGATCGCCCTGAGTGGGAGTTGAACCCCGGACGCCCGCGTCACGGGCGGCATCACAGACCACTAAGCAAGAAGTGAATTCACTTCTTGCTTCCGGGTCTGGATGCCTCTGGGGAGTGAGTTTACTTGCAGTACCGCTTACCATCCACAGCCACGTCACTACTTGTACCCGTGACTGTGGATATACTGCGGTACCTCCGTTACACTCACCCCCCTAAACTCACTCCACCCAGGGCATCCGGGTCACGGCACCACATGTAGCCGGTGTGATCTTGTCTGCGTTGTGTTTAGTCGATTCGACCCCTGTTAAGGGATCGCCCTGAGTGGGAGTTGAACCCCGGACGCCCGCGTCACGGGCGGCATCACAGACCACTAAGCAAGAAGTGAATTCACTTCTTGCTTCCGGGTCTGGATGCCTCTGGGGAGTGAGTTTACTTGCAGTACCGCTTACCATCCACAGCCACGTCACTACTTGTACCCGTGACTGTGGATATACTGCGGTACCTCCGTTACACTGGCAATCAGCGCGATATAAAAAATTCCAACTAGACGTACTTCTAGAAGTTACTACACGTCATCTGATGTTGACCGGATGGGCTAGGGGGCGTTTATAATTCCGTGGGCAGCGTTATACCAATCATCTAATGTGGGTCAAATGTTGATAATAGCAGTTAGTATCGAAGACGGTAACTTTACACGCTAAAACTCACCCCAGTCTCCGCGCGCCGTTGGGCGATCATCGTAGAGTAGACATTTTATCATTATGGGATGTAGATTTACCCGGTCCATCTCCAGCTTGTATAATGGTATATACGTCCAAATCATGTTGTTTATCGAGTTATTGGCAATCGATCGCTATGTAGTGTGTCGAGATCGAGTCCCGGGACCTATTAGCAAGTGCCCGGAAGTAATACGGCCGTCCAGCACAACCTCTACGGCACTTCCTGTTAAGCGATTGCGCCGATCGGCCACCAGATGGCGCTCCTGAACCGCCAGAGAGCTCAGTGGGTCCTCCTGGTGGATCTCAGGCCAGCGGAGGGGACATATGAATCCGATCCCAGATTTTTGAAATATTGATATTAAAGACGCTGTAAGGCGTCTTCGGCAACTTGAGCATGGCCGGGAATGACGTGTTTAGACGTTTCCCGGCACCCAAAGTGTTAACTGGAATATGTTAGTTGTTTACACAATGTTGGATTATGTAATTGGTTTTGTTAGATGGCATGCTTTGAAGCACCGCACCAGCTGCTTCTAGACACGGAGGCTTTTTTTTTTTTTTTGACCTACTTTTTCTGTGGATGGTTTTGTGAATAAATCTCCATTATGCTTCAATTACTGTGTGTTTATTGTATAGCAAAAAGGTTGGATGAAGTCGTGTGTTATAGAAATTAGATCACGCCTATGGGGGTCTAACGACCCTCGGCTGCGCCTCGGGCCTAACAACCACCCATAGGCGTGATCTAATTTCTATAACACACTCCGTCGCGTGATGTAATGCTTAAATCAATCATGTATGCAGGGTGCAACACTCAGCCACTGGTTCAAGGGTATGGAGGGAGTTTGGATGGACAAATATTATTAGGTACTTCATAATGCCAGAGATTAAGGGGAGATACGCACCAGAACAGAATGTATGCTGGAGGTTGTGCGGCCAGGTGGGGGCGGATCACACACACATATTTTGGAAGTGTCAAAAAATAAGGGAGTAATGGGAAGGAGTATGGGAATTATAAAAGGGGATATTGGGTTATGAAGTACCAAAGACGGGCTTGGTGCTATATCTGGGGAATCTGACACAGGAAAACATACAAAGTAAAGATACTACTGGTAGCCAATAAGAAAACAATAACAAGAGCATGGTACAAAGTGGATCCACCTACAAAAGAACAGTGGCTGGGTGTAGTGGAGGAAATATATGACATGGAAAGATTTACACACATATTAAGGGTGCAGGAGGAGAAATTTGGGTCAAAACGGGAGAAATGGGTTAAATATAAAAGAAAGGTGAACGACACTACAGATAAGGTGAACCCTGAAAAGTGTCTAGAAAATTACTTTCGTTCCCACGTCTGGGAACTACATTCTGAATGCATTTTTCCATAGACAATACCATCATGGACATTGGGTTAAAAGTTCTCTGCAAAATATCCTGCCGATTTTTGTCAGGGCCCATAAATATATATGTATGGAAATTACAAAGAAGACAAAATCTCTCTGACATTGACATTTACACATGTACCTAAACATCCGAGTCAAATATTGGTGCATTAGTAGTATACTTGAAATTTGTATCAAAAACGCTTTACCTTGTGATTCCCAACCTGCAATATTAAAGATGCTGGTACAATTTTCTAAAGATTGAGGTTGTACACATAAAACAGTTCAGTGGATAGTATAATGAGAAGAATAATAGACCCACACACTTTTGATCAAGATGGTTAATCAATCAAAACACTACACCATCCATTTTAAATAAATAATGTCACAAAATAGAATTCAGGTACACAAATACAAACAAATCACACTATACCTACTGTATAACCCTAATCCCCTCACCCTATACATCCCAACCCCAGTCCACACCCTCATCCACCACCCAACCCCTCATCCACCACAACACTTCCCAGGCAACACTGATGTTAATCATCCTCACCACTATCATCTGAGTCATCATCATGTAGCCCTATCCTCAGTTTCCTTAGAAACATTTGCACAGTTTTGGCATTGACATAGATCTGTACATAGCAGTTTTGCAGACACACGGGAACATCTTCCTGTCTCACATTTGCCTTGTTTGCAACCGCAGTGGACTGCCTGCAACACACTATCAGGGGCCGGATTTGTAGTCATACAGGTCACTGTTAACTCCCCATCCTCGACGTGCCACCCATTGCCAACGAGTGAAGGGGCACACATTACATCTTTCAATGAATGTCTCATTTTAGCTGCTTGGTAATTTGCCCTTTTGCAGTGTTGGTACAAGGCATCACTTGTCGGGGGCGCGTGAATACTTTCCCTAAGGTGGTTGTCGGTTTGCGCAATCTGATTGGCCACTGACGTTTCTGGTCATGTGACATGTGCGGCCAATCGTGTGACGGCAAGTTCTTTCGACGGTTAAGCTTAGGCACTCTTTCGAAGTTGGTTAAGGTTAGAGTTTGTCTTAGAGCATGGCGATAGAACACCAGCCCTGATTCCAAACTCTAACCTTAACCAACTTCGAAAGAGTCGCCTAAGCTTAACCAGTGATAAACTAGGCGTTAGGTAGTTTGCAGGCTGTTTGACCCGGAAATTGGCGCAGAACTTGCCGGCACACATGTCACATGACCAGAAACGTCAGTGGCGAATCAGATCGCGCAATCCGAACGCGGAAGGACAACCACCTTAGGGAAAGTATTCACGCGTCGGGCGCATAGAGTTCTGGCAAAACCGATGACACAGCGGCGTAACTCGCACGGGGGACTTCGGATTGTGTCCCCCGCATTTTTTCAGAATGCAGTTATGTCCCCCCCCTCCCGTCTGACTACCTGTCCTATTATTATGCAAAGAGGAGTAGATGGGGGTCGCATTTGCACGGGCCAAGTACCCACTCGCTAAAGTACTCGTCTTTGCATAATAATAGCTCGGGTCGTCCCCTCAGCCGATGTGTGTGTTAAAATACGTCATCACATACGGTATAAAGAGAGATAAGATAAGACATTCAGTCAGTGCGATGTCCGACTCCTACCTGCGTGATTGCAACAACGAGATGGCACCGTCGCCCAAGAGGAGAAAGCTACTTCTTCAAAGCAAACTAAGTTTTGCTACGCTGTCGCCCAGAGCTAAACCAGCAGCAGTGACGACACCACCACGAAACAGGAAAGCAAGTAACAGCATTTTAGCAGATTTTCTTTTTTTAATATAGGCCTAATGTATTTGTCCAGATTGACTATATAGCTATAGCTATTTGCCTGTTTGTTTCTCTTGAAAATAATCGTGGTTCATAAGTCCATGATTGATTGATTGATTGAAAAGTTTATTAACAGATTGCAGAATGGGTACAGTACAGTACAGCTCAATACATAAATTGTTAAGAGGATGCAGACCTGAGAAAGACTTTCGTCTTGTTTCCATCAGGGTCCCCCATTTTCAATTCATCATATGACACACACGACATACAGATAGACAGTACTGCTACATCTATACATTTATGACATACCAGATTTTCAAATACAGTACTGTTTGTGATACTAAAAAAATCCAGAAAAAGAGTGTATACATTTGACCTAGAAACTCTGCATTGGAGGAGGTTGGGTAGGTGTGGTGGGGCTGTACATTGGAGGTGGGGGGGGGGGGGGGGTTGGGTAGGATACAACCCCATTGTAATCATCCTGACTAATAATGATGAATTGAAAATAATAAATAAATAAAGTTAGTAAACCTATATGTGTTCTAATGGTTTCTCTCTTTTTGTGTTTGTTTATTCTGCAGGAGGATGCAAATACGCCTTCTGAAAGCACACAGACAGTGCCTGTAAACGTAGATGCACAGCAGCGTGCACTATCCCCACCACTGAATGACAGAAATTATGTAAGTAACAATAATGTCTTAACAAAATACATATTTGACTGTGTAGTGGATGGTTGGATAGGATGGAAGACACAGAGCTCCCTGCCCCCTCCCCTCAGGTTTGGTGTGTGAACGATGGTCTGATTACCGGTACTCAGGCCGAGCACTCACACCAAACCTGTGAATGTGATGGGTTGCATTCCATTCCCAATAGCCTGTTTACAGAGTCCATCAGCAAGACATAATCATTTGCAAACAAGATACAAACTCATTGCAATCATCCTGACTAATAATGATGAATTGAAAATGGGGGACCCTGATGTAAACCAGACTAAATTCTTTCTCTGGTCTGCATCCCCTTAACAATTGTGTGTATTGAGCTGTACTGTATTGTACCCATTCTGCAATCTGTTAAATAAAGTTTTCATTCATTCACAGATATTTGACAACACCGCAAAGCTGGTCACCTCACTAAACATCGATCCGATGGAAATGCCTCGTATCCGCAACCCTCCAAAACGTCTAACTGGTGACGCTGCAGCACATGTCCCAGCAACTTCTGTGGACTTCTTCAGAGGGGAGTTCTTCAAAATACTGGACACAGCAGATCTGCAATTCCGAGAGTGGTTTAATCAAAGAAGCTTTGAAGTGCTTCAGAAGTTGGAGGGTGTGCTTATTAGGGGAGACAGTGATGACATTGTGGACAAGTATCCAGAGATGAACAGGAGGATGCTGGATGTTCAGCTAGCCATGTTCAAAGCAACTAACACGTATGCATCAAGCACAGAAGCTTCAGACATCCTGAGAGGCATGTTGCCTGAAGTCAGAGGTCTTTTTGATCAGGTGGAGGTCCTTGTGAGGCTGTTGCTGGTTGTTCCCACATCCTCTGCTGAAGCTGAGAGGAGTTTCAGTGGACTCCGGAGGTTGAAGACCTGGCTTCGCAACTCCATGAAGCAGAAAAGGTTGAACAGTGTGGCAGTTTGTCATATACATCAAGAAAGAGTTGATGCCTTTGACATGAGAGAACTCTGTGAGGAATTCATCTCTGCCCATGATCGGAGACAACATGTCTTTGGAAGCATTGGATGAGTTTAAATGTGAAAATGTCAATTTAAATAATGGAGAAGTCACTTTAAAGGAATGAGGTATATAAAGTCACTTTAAGGAAAGAACAGATGTGGCTCTTGTATAATATAGTTTAGATACATTAAGTATAATAATGACAAAGTTAAAATTGTATAGTAGTCTACATAGAAACAGGTTTGTTATATAACTTATGTACCAGTGCATAAGAGTGATTTATGTTAATGTTTTGTACCTGTAATTAAATTTGATTAAAAGTGATTGGTGATAGATAAAGGTGATAGATACATTAAGAGCTAAAATTGTATATTGTATAGTAGTGTTTCTCAGGAACCTAGCATGTATTTTTTTTTTATCATGCATATCTTGTATTACTGTGTTCATAATTGCTAATTGAAGCACCATATAATAAATGTTCTTTCACCATAAACCTTTCAAATTTGTTTATTATTTGTCACAACAATACTTGTTTCTGTATGAGCTCAAAAAAAGTCAACCAACGAACTAGATTCTTGTACCGGATCTCCTCTCTGGTAAACAAGAATACCCTGAAGACTCTGGCAGGAGCACTCATTCAAGGGTACTATGACTATGCGTGCACCTCATGGTACCAAAGCACCTCAAAGGCGCTTAAAACGTTTATGTCACAAATGTATCAGTACTAAATACCTATATGTCCCTATGCCATAAATGTCATGTATGTTGTGTATGTCATAAATGTCTATATGAATTGAAAATGGGGGACCCTGATGGAAACAAGACAAACGTCTTTCTCAGGTCTGCATCCCCTTAACAATTGTATGTATTGAGCCGTACTGTATTGTACCCATTCTGCAATCTGTTAAATAAAGTTTTCATTCATTCATTCATTCACTCAGTGTGTCGTTTACATGGAGAAATGGCGCCACCGCTTGGGAAAATGCGGTATTGCACCCCTGGTATTTAAAAGAAAAAAAAACTCTAGTTAGACGGCCCCCCCCCCTAACCCCCCCCCCCCCCCCCATCGCCGTCACTCGCCACGCCCCCAAATCTGTCCCCCGCACACATTGAGAGAGTTCTAAGTTACGCCACTGCGATGACACCATGAAGAATGTTTTGTATCTTGCATCATTCACATTCTTAGCTGATGGCTAAGAACTCATCTCTAAACAATGTTTGTATGTCTCCGCAATGGTACGATTCTCGCCTGGCAAGTTAAGCCACCGGGCGACGCAGTTTCTATCTATCCCACCGTGTCTGTGTAAAATCTTGTACACTTTCTTTCTGAACGGACGTGAGATGCATTTAACATTGTTTAGAAACCTTTTTGCGAACTTTAGAAGGTTTCGTCCTCTTCTGTACTCGGTGATATGTACTCCGTGGATTCCAGGCTAGACTGTTTACACAAATTTGTTGTCGTCCGTAACCTGGCAACAAAGCGGCTGCTATTGGTCGAGCACAAGACACGTGACAGAACTCTCACCACGAGTGAGATGACCAAAGTATCTGTTCGCGAGGAAAGATCTAGTCCCAACTTTAAAAGTATAATTTTTTATACAAACCTTTTATTCCTAAATCTACACCAATAGATCTTTCACCCAGAGTGACAGATTCGTAGTTCGCCATGGTGGGAACGGGATGAAACAAAAACGGGGTTCACCTTATGACCTAAGACTGGAACCAGAACATGACGTCACATTTATAAATAAAAGAAAGCTCACATGTCACTGTATGGTTTTACTCTTGTCTTCTGTTTGTTTTTGTTACAGGCTTGTTTCGACGCAGGACGCGTGTTGCTTATTAACAGCGGAACAGTGCAAAAATGCTTCCGCTTTCGTCACCGCACGCCACTACGGTAATGCGCCTTTCTTTTCACCCCGCTTAGACAAATGCATAATGGCATTTCCGCGTACATTGCAACGAATCACTTGGAACCTCGGCTGTCTTTAACTATGAGTGAACACAACGCAACATTGTAACGTTAGCGAACCTCGGCTGTCTTTAACTATGAGTGAACACAACGCAACATTGTAACGTTAACGTGTACTTTACTATGGAATATAGTATATTATCGCGACGCGTCGTCAGACTAAACAGTGTTGTGAACACAACACATTGTAACGTTAACGTGTACTTCGCGACGCGTCGTCAGACTAAACAGTGTTGTGAACAACACATTGTAACGTTAACGTGTACTTTACTATGGAATATCAGAAGAAACTACTCAACCTCGGCTGTCTTTAACTATGAATGAACACAACACTCTAACTCACCATGTTTAGATAATAAAGTACTCAACCTCTACTTGTCTACTGTCTGACTGAACACAACACTCTAACTAACTTACCATGTTTAGATAATGAAGTACTCAACCTCTACTGTATTTAACTATGAGTGAACACAACACTCTAACTAACTTACCATCTTTAGATAATGAAGTACTCAACCTCTACTGTATTTAACTATGAGTGAACACAACACTCTTAACTTACCATCTTTAGATATTAAAGTACTCAACCTCTACAGTCTTTAACTATGAGTGAACACAACACTCTTAACTTACCATCTTTAGATATTAAAGTACTCAACCTCTACAGTCTTTAACTATGAGTGAACACAACACTCTAACTTACCATCTTTAGATAATAAAGTACTCAACCTCTACTGTATTTAACTATGAGTGAACACAACACTCTTAACTTACCATCTTTAGATATTAAAGTACTCAACCTCTACAGTCTTTCATGTTAGCTCAGTAGTGCTCAATCAATCAATCAATCAATCAATCATGTACCTCGGCGCGAGCACCTCACCTCGCGAGCACGCCGGTGCACGCACCTGGGCGAGCACGCCGGTGCACGCACCTGGGCGAAGGAAAAGGAAAGGCGCATTACCGTAGTGGCGTGCGGTGACGAATGCGGAAGCATTTTTGCACTGTTCCGCTGTTAATAAGCAACACGCGTACAGGACAAGCTCTGTGGGACTTTAACTCAATGTAACTTACAGAACAAGTGTTTTGTCATTTTTAATGGTGTTAACAATTTTTTTTTTAAACAGTAACACAGTTAGTTATGCCTGATAAAGCAGTGTTTATTGTTTGTTAACTTATTGGCTGCCATTAAACCAATGGAGTCCGTCACCTTGTTTGCAGGGCTATAACTATATTCTATATTATAGCTATGGATGCAATACTATGGCCCATTTGACATCGAGTATCTATCGTTCAATATGTGAAAAAGAAATCATTTTTCCATCCATACATTCCTGTTTTATACCATGGTGAATATAAGTATGGTTTTAGAACAGTCTAGGGTAATTCCTGGGAGGCTAGTAATAGCCCGCGACGTGTATTATACTAAATCCATTGGCATTTCATCCCTACACACGCTACAATAAAAAATTCAAATGCATAATGATCGGTATTATGTTCCATCATGAATGCATGAAAGGGGGGGTCGTTTCTGATTAATTGATTGTCAATAACGGCATTCGTTATTGTACAACAACATACGCTGATCAAGGCGATGGCTATGAAAACAAGGCACAATCAAGCTGAAATTGACGTTAAATTGCTCTTACCTGTGGCCGGTGAGATTCCAAAAAGAATATTCCAAATATTTGATTGCCATCTGGTAGATCGTATGTCCATTTGCCCCACGACATAACCCACCACAGCATAATGAATCGGGGGTCCCAAAAACGATTCAATGCGATCGGGTGAAGCCCTAGGTTCAGGTTAGTAGAAAAGAGCGCCCGGAGCGTTTAGCGTGTGGCACAGCCCAATACATAAGGTTTCAAATGGTGCTCGATACCGCCGCCTGGTAGGATGCAGCCGGTATTGCACTTTAGCAATGTCAGACTCAGCCCCATGACAACACCAGGCTCCCTGGATGGATAATGAATGGAAATATCGAATAAAAGAAATAACGAGCAAATAACGAGTATACTCGTTGTTGGCGTTCAACGATTGGCGACCAATAACGAGTTTAATTGGCAGTGAATGAGTTAATGTGTCACACACACACATGCACGTACACACCCACACACACACAACCAGAAGATGTAGAGCGGAGGGGTCTTGGGGTGTGTAGTTAGAGACCATTGGACGGAGGTAGGCAGGAGCCGTTTCCTTCGCCACTGGCTCCCCATCGCCGCACAAATCTGCTTCAAGGTCCTCAACCTGGCATATCCTGCGGTGATGGGGAGCCAGTGAAGCTCTCTAAGAAGTGGGGTGACATGGGCTGACTTTTGTAGGTTGGAGATCAGGACACAAACAATCAGTTACTTTTTTTTATATATATATATATATATATATATATATATATATATATATATATATATATATATATATATATATATATATATATATATATATATATATATATATATATATATATATATATATATATATATTGATCTTTTTCCCCCTCCTTTTTCCTCCGATTTTTCTCCCATCCCAATGTTAGTCGTTATGCCAATTCCCAATCCCCTTCCCGGTCGCGTGTACCTGTTCCGCAACAGTAAGTGACTTCCGGGGTAGGCCTGATTGGCCCCGACAGGCACGTGACGCGGCAAACTCAGGACGCGCAACGAGGCTGCTGAGAGCTGTCGCGCGGAAATAGGCTGTCTATTGCCATTCTCTAACACAAACTCTAACCTTAACCAGCTCCTTAACAGCGCCTAAACTTAACCGTTCTAACCTTAACCAACTCCGAAACAATGCCTAACCTTAACCTTAACCTTAACCATGCCTAACCTTAACCATAGAAAGAATATTGCCATTCTCTAAGACAAACTCTAACCTTAACCAGCTCCTTAACAGCGCCTAAACTTAACCGTTCTAACCTTAACCAACTCCGAAACAATGCCTAACCTTAACCTTAACCTTAACCATGCCTAACCTTAACCGGCGAAAGAATACACGTTAAAAAAAAAATCACGTTAAAAAAAAAAGTTTTGATGGGATTCGAACTCACCAACAACGGACCGCAGGACCGCTGCTCTGCCAGGTGAGCTATAGCGCCGAATGAGAGTCATGGCGTATTTGGACGGTTACGTAATTCCGTAAGCTCTGCCGCTCGGCTCCGCGGAGCGTGCCGCGCGGCAGAGAAAGTTGCGCGTCACGTGCCTGTCGGGGCCAATCAGGCCTACCCCGGAAGTCACTTACTGTTGCGGAACAGTTACACGCTTCCCGGTCGCTGCGCACTTACCCCCCACAGTCGGTCTGGGAGAGTGGAGGCTATCACGTGCTTCCTCCGACACACGTCTAGCCAATCAACCGCTTCTTTTCACCTGGCAGCGGGGGCTCTCACTGAGAGGGTGTAACGTGTGGAAGGATCACACTACCCCCCTTAGATCCTATCCGCGCTGAGCAGGCGCCCCGACCGAACTGTAGGAGTCGCTGTTTACAACGACCCGGACCCACCCCTCCAGCTTTCCCACCCTCTAATACTGCCAATTGTATTAGTGTGAACGGCCAGCCAAGCTGGTGACAACGCCGGGAGCTGGATTCGAACAGGCAAATCCAGCTTCTCCGGCGTTGGTGACGAACGCAATCTCCGCTACGCCACCTGACCGCCCACAATCAGTTACCTTTAATTAATCAATGATCTGTCCTTTTTGGAGTTAACATACACCTAATCTACTGCCCAGTGTGTAAAACTAATTATTTAGCATTGGCATGTATGGGGTGGCCAACTGGGTTAAGTACTCTATACAAACTGAATGTATGGGCACAATGCCACTAGGCTACAAAAAAATATTCCACTTTTACACACTTAACACAATTACACTGGTTAAGTATTTTATACATAAAACTAAATATATGGGTAAAAAGCCACTAGGCAACTGTCAAACAAATAATCCTTCCTGGACGCGTGTATCCTTTCCGCAACGGAATTCGGTTTCCGGGTTCCTCTGATTGGCCGCGACCCCCACGTGACCCGCCCCCCTATCCACCGCTCTGCCGCTGCCACGCGCGGCCAGACTCACTGGAGGAACCTCTTCTTCCTCTTTGAAATGACCGGCAGTATGGCGCATTACTGCCCTCCGCTGGACGTATTTCGAATTTGAGAAATAACTCATGTTAACTTTTCTAAAGCATTGATTGAAAACTTTATTGAGATTGCAGGATGGGTACAATACAGTATGGCTCAATACAAACAATTGTTAAGGGGAGGCAGACCAGAAAAATACTTTGGTCTTGTTTACATCAGGGTCCCCCATTTACATTTATATAGGACCCCACACTTAATGTATCACGTAATTTCAACATGGTTTGATTGATTGAAATGTTTATTAACAGATTGCAGAATGGGTTCAATACACACAACTGCTACGCGGATGCAGACCAGAGAAAGACATTTGTCTTGTCAGGGTCCCCCATTTTCAATTCATAATTACATTTATGACATACACAACATACAGATATATATCATGACATTTATGACATACACGACATACAGATAGACAGTACTGTTTAGGACTATCAAAATAAGCACACGTTGTTGAACTTGATAATTTAATTTAATTACAGCACTATGTTATCAATACACATTTATGAAACGAGGCATATTTAGCCAAAACATGTTGCCAGAACATTAAAAACCTACCCGCGACCCCACTTTGGGTCGCGACCCGTAGTTTGAGAGCCGCTGCTCTAGACTACCATGCACTAGTGGCGTCACCATCATCCCGATACCAGCATCAAGTATCACCATCCCGGTTCTAAAACGACACCACGGCAAAAACCTAAAACATCAGGAAGAGTTATGGAATAATAATATTACAACAGAACATGGAACGTTCTTTATACAATCATCTTTTATTATAAAAATATTTTGACATCGTTGAAACTTAAATAATCAAAATGAATACAATTATTCTGTTACAGCTGCTGAGCTATAGCTCATCTCCATGTTTTAATGATGTGTTATCTCTCCACCCCAAGCTATGTTAGTGCTTGTGTCAGCAGCACAGGAGATAAGATGATTTATAAAAAAATATATATATACGATATATATTATACATATGTAAATCAATATCTTGCTTTTGAATAGAAATAGGCTCAGGGATCAGGATGTGTAAAGCTAATTAGCCTAGTCCACGTCAAAGGGAGTAGCCTATAGCAAATGTACACAAACAACACACACACTGCTCCGGTGACGCGTCTACTCTGCTAACAGGGTTCAAGCACAAGGTCCTTGAAGAAGTGCTTAAAGTGCTTGATTCTTTAAAAAGGTTGAGGCCTAGAATTCCTCAATGCACTTCCGACGCCGACGTGCCACTTGAACTTGAAACAACAGGGACAACGATGGAAATAAGTCCTGGACTTTTCGTTCTGTCTCCCTGACGAGGCAAATACACATCTGTCAACGTTGTTATATGTTTTCTGTAAATAAATAAAAAGATTTAAAACCATCAGGGGGGGGGGCTCCCAGTCATCACCAACTGATCACTGAAGCGGTTCTGAAATTCTTGCACAACAGACTTCTAGGAGAATATAAAGTGCTGCTTATAAATGTAAATGGGGGACCCTGATGTAAACAAGACCAAAGTATTTTTCTGGTCTGCATCCCCTTAACAATTGTTTGTATTGAGCCGTACTGTATTGTACCCATCCTGCAATCTCAATAAAGTTTTCAATCAATGCTTTAGAAAAGTTAACATGAGTTATTTCTCGAAGATTCGAAATACGTCCAGCGGAGGGCAGTAATGCGCCATACTGCCGGTCATTTCAAAGAGGAAGAAGAGGTTCCTCCAGTGAGTCTGGCCGCGCGTGGCAGCGGCAGAGCGGTGGATAGGGGGGCGGGTCACGTGGGGGTCGCGGCCAATCAGAGGAACCCGGAAACCGAATTCCGTTGCGGAAAGGATACACGCTTCCTGGACGTCAAAAGGGTACGGCAGCTATCTTATCCAACGTTAGCTCTTCATGTATCATTGTAGCTAGATAAGATGGTTAGTTTTGTAGTTTTGCTTCTACTAATTAATCTTGCTAATATAATGTAAACAGGCTAAACTTGCTTGATATAGCTATGACAACTTGTTCCTGTTTGCGGACGACTCAGCCCTGCTGGTCTCTGACAAGAACAAGTTACAGGTTGAAAAAGCCCTCAGCTCGGAACTAGGCAAAATCTGCATATGGCTCGCCGACAACAAACTATCATTACACATGGGCAAAACAGAGTCCATTCTCTTCGGTTCAAATAACAAACTCAGCAAGACCGACGGCTTCTCGGTTACAGTGGGTGACAATATTATCACAAGGAAAGATGAAATTACCTACCTGGGTTCCATCCTAGAGGCTAATCTTTCCTGTGACAAAATGGCATCCAATGTAATAAAAAAAGTCAACCAACGAACGCGATTCTTGTACCGGATCTCCTCTCTGGTAAACAAGAATACCCTGAAGACTCTAGCAGGAGCACTCATTCAAGGGTACTACGACTATGCTTGCACCTCATGGTACCAAAGCACCTCAAAGGCACTAAAAAACAAATTACAAACATCTCAAAACAAGCTAGTCAGACTACTGCTTGACCTGACTCCTAGAACCCACCTCACCCCTGCCCACTTTGACAACCTAGGATGGCTTGACGACAGAGTACAGCAACTTGCAATGGGCCTGGTCTACAAGATACACTACGCGACCAAGGTACCCATGTACATGTCAAAATACTTCCCAAAGGTCAGTGAATACCACGATCACAACACCAGAGGGAGCTCCACAAATCATGTAAAACCCAGATTCGGCTCAAACAAGGGACTAAACACGTTTCGCAATTATGCCACATCAATGTGGAACGCCCTACCTAAAGCTGTAAAGGAATGTGAATCACTACCCACTTTCAAAAACACTCTCAAAAAACACCTACGTGAGACTGCAATTCGAAACTGGCCCCTACAAATGTCCTAACCTAGTTGTACAGTAAATGACCAAGTAAGGCTTTGTCAGTATTCCAATGTACAGTGTAAAATGTGTGTGTGTCCCCTACCCAACCCCCCCCCCCCCCCCCACCTCCAATGTACAGCCCTCACCCACCCACCCAACCCCACCCACCCAACCTCCTCCAATGTACAGTTTCTATGCCAAATGTATATACACTCTTTTTCTGGACACTTTTGTATCACAAACAGTACTGTATTTGCAAATCTGATGTCATAAATGTATAGATGTAGCAGTACTGTCTATCTGTATGTCATGTATGTCATATATGTTATGATGAATTGAAAATGGGGGACCCTGATGTAAACAAGACGAAAGTCTTTCTCTGGTCTGCATCCCCTTAACAATTGTATGTACTGAGCTGTACTGTACCCATTCTGCAATCTGTTAATAAACTTTTCAATCAATCACACTAGCTGGCTTCTCATGAATTTGCAAGTGTAACAGTGCTATCAAACTATAGTCACTATAGTGCTATCGAGCTATAGTAACTATAGTGCTATCGGAAGCATGTCTATGTTCCCCGGGTCCTATGTTCCCCGATTGATTGATTGAACATTTTAGACCATCAGCCCTGATTCCAAACTCTAACCTTAACCAACTTCGAAAGAGGGCCTAAGCTTAACCAGTTCGAAACAAAGCGGACATTAATAATTAATAAAATAATAAAGATTTATAAAAATTTCAATCAATTAATCAATCAATCAGGGAACATAGGACCCAGGGAACATAAGACCCGGGGAACATAGCGATGATCCCGTGCTATCGAGCTATAGTAACTAGTGCTATCGAGCTATAGTGACTATTGTGCTATCAAGCTATAGTCACTATAGTGCTATCGAGCTATAGTAACTATAGTGCTATCGAGCTATAGTCACTATAGTGCTATCGAGCTATAGTCACTATAGTGCTATCGAGCTATAGTCACTATAATGCTATCACGCTATAGTAACTATTGTGCTATCGAGCTATAGTAACTATAGTGCTATCGAGCTATAGTCACTATAGTGCTATCGAGCTATAGTCACTATAGTGCTATCACGCTATAGTAACTATAGTGCTATCGAGCTATAGTAACTATAGTGCTATCAAGCTATAGTCACTATAGTGCTATCGAGCTATAGTCACTATAGTGCTATCGAGCTATAGTAACTATAGTGCCATCAAGCTATAGTCACTATAGTGCTATCGAGCTATAGTTACTATAGTGCTATCGAGCTATAGTCACTATAGTGCTATCGAGCGATAATCACTATAGTGCCATCGAGCTATAATCACTATAGTGCTATCGAGCTATAGTCACTATAGTGCTATCGAGCTATAGTCACTATAGTGCTATCGAGCTATAGTCACTATAGTGCTATCGAGCTATAGTAACTATAGTGCTATCGAGCTACAGTATAGTGCTATCGAGCTCCTCCAAGAGGGAAGCGAGGAAACTGATTCACTGACAACTGGCCACCTGCAGCCTTGTTTTAACGAACCAGTCCTCTTGGCAGAACGTGCACGTAGAACCAGTCCTCTTGGCAGAACGTGCACGTAGAACCAGTCCTCTTGGCCTCTTGGCAGAATGTGCACGTAGAACCAGTCCTCTTAGCAGAACGTGCACGTAGAACCAGTCCTCTTGGCCTCTTGGCAGAACGTGCACGTAGAACCAGTCATCTTGGCATAACGTGCACGTAGAACCAGTCCTCTTGGCAGAACGTGCACGTAGAACCAGTCCTCTTGGCAGAACGTGCACATAGAACCAGTCCATAGAACATAGGACTGGCCACCTGCAGCCTTGTTTGAATGAACCAGTCCTCTTGGCAGAACGTGCACGTAGGCACAACGTGCACATAGGAAGAACGTGCACATAGGCAGAACGTGCACATAGGCAGAACGTGCACATAGGCAGAACGTGCACGTAGGACTCCAGCTATAGTCCAGGAAACCACAAACAAAACAGGCAGGTGTTATTCCTTGGCCAACATTTATTGAGTGCAAAGAATATTTGTAATATCATTCAATGATACATAGAAAAGAGAACATTTGAAATATTACACACATGAAAAAGCCATCTGTGAAAAATCCCTGCACAGACACATAAATATCACTTTGCACAATTAAAGTAGTTACTATAGGTTAACAATTACCTGGAAGAACAAGTCAATTCAAAACTCGGATAAAACCTATAGATATTAATGCAGCCCCAAAACACTCATATATATTTGTATCTAAACATATACCGGTAGGTTGATAGTATTTCAATTAATATGATGCTGAGTTGCCATCTAATAGCTCTTGGGTTTTCTTTCAGCCACTTATCTCTTGCATATCTTACTTTTCCATTAGCTATAGTCCGTCACTGTCAATCAATTCAGAAAATATAGAATTTCGTATCAAAACTGTGCTTTTCAACCATCTTTGTCTGGACTGACTGCACAGTAGGGCTGACCCCTATTAGTCGAATAGTCGACTAATCGATCGAAAGAAGCCGTAGTCGACTGCCAACATCTTAGTCGAATGCAAAAAAATATATAATAATATTATAGTATTTTCTTTTAAAATTTTATTTTTTTTATCATTCTTTCCAAAAGCAAAGAGGCCTAGGCGCGTGGCTAGCTAACGCTAATGGCACGCATACCAGAGGCTAACTGCCTAAGAAAACAGGCACAGAGGCACTGAAAGAGGATTTCACCCATCTAATGAACACACTAGACTAGACAAATATCAACATGTATCCATCAGTGGACCAATTGCATGCTTTTGCAGATGACAAGAAGCCTTCCGTCGACTCCTTCAGACATTAAGCACCCCCCACAGCCCAAATGGAATGATAAAAAAATGTATAAAAAAAATAAAATAAAGAATTTGCCTCATTTCTTTTTTCATAGTCGACTAATAGTCGACTATCGGCTAATTTTGGCGACTACAAATCGACTATACAAATCCTTAGTCGGGGACAGCCCTACTGCACAGCAATCCATATCAACGCAGACGCTCACAGCGTATCAACGCAGACGCTCACAACGTATCAACGCAGACGCTCACAACGTATCAACGCAGACGCTCACAGCGTATCAACGCTCACAGCTCGTAGCAGAACCACTCCAACTAAACATCTCTTTGTCCCTAACATCCTCACTTTCTCATCTGAATCCCTGCTCGTCCTCCGGTACAGAAACCTACCACCCCAAGAGCCAAACTGCATACAGTACATACACGAAGGGAGCACTGTGTGTGACCTCAGACCAGCTTTAAAGTTCACACACGTCCATTTCACCATTAATTCTGTCATATCAACAGGATAATATCTGGTAATATCTGTCAGTAGTACAGTAGTCACTCAGAGTATTTAATACGGCAGAGAGATTCTCAACTTATTTCACGTCAAGAACCCCCACATTTATACACATTAGGCTGCAGACCCCCATTCCATTAGATTTAGTCACAGGGACCCCCTATTTGAGAAGATATTTGTTGTCAGATATAACTTAGTCCAGAATGTCATAACTGCCTAAACTGTAGATAACACTAGAGAGAGTGAAACCTCTGTCCCGGGGACCACCTGGAACCCCCTGCAGGCCCTCTGGTACCGAGACCAATCGTTGAGAACCAATGTAATATGGCACCATATGGATTTTCTTTTCCTTCGTCACATAATATTATTATTCTTTTTTTTTTACAGTCGCATTGATCATAATGGGAAGTATCAAGTTATATCTAAGAGGGCTATACAGTATCACACTAATCATATCGCCTGGATAATCAGTCAAATAATAGATAATTATATCCTTGTTCAACACTGGCAGAAAAGCCTGTTTCTAAAATTAGACAACCAATAAAATACATGCTACAACATAACATTTCAAAAAATTTAAAAAGTACAAACGGCACATCACACAGTTTACCAGCAACTGCAACACGTAAATGATAGTTATTATGCCTCATCTGTGACTCTGATTAGTCTCGTATACGTCTCTTAAGATCTAAATTCCCTCTATGAACCCTACAGGAAGTGAAGGCGGCCGCAGGAAGAAGACCAGCGTGAAGACAGGGTTCAAACGTCCGACCTGTCCACTATAATGACTCTACGACGGCTGCTACAAGCTCTGTGGCCACTCAACATTGTGGTGTAAGGCTTTTAAGATCCATCCGCTGGCAGTCCTGCTCTCGTTCCGTCTCCCAAAGTGTTTACAATAATAGTAAAAATGGAACAGGAAAAGAAGGAGACATCCACTTCCTGCCGAGGGGGACGTCGGGGGAGATGGAAGAATGGAAGAAAGAGGAAGTAGGGCTACAGCTCAGCTCAGCGTCAGAGCCAGTCTCCATCCAGTACAGTCCAGTATGGTCAGTACGGTCCAGTACAGTCCAGTACGGTCCAGTACAGTCAGTGCAGTCCAGTACAGTCCAGTAAAGTCCAGTACGGTCCAGTACGGTCCAGTATGGTCCAGTATGGTCAGTACGTTCCAGTATGGTCAGTACGGTCCAGTACGGTCAGTACAGTCCAGTAAAGTCCAGTACAGTCCAGTTAAGTCTAGGAGTTAAGTCTGGAACCCAAGTTCCAGCCTAGGAGACTGTATATATTGAAGAAAAGACCACGTCCTAAACTCCCAGTTCTCCAGCCCAGAGTCAGACAGATATGGAGCTGCTGCTGAGCTGGCTGGGCGGGAGGCTGAGACTCAGACTGGGACTGAGGCCCAGGTTGAGGTTGGTCTTGGGGAGTGAGGGAGCCGGGTGGTCGTTGAGGTTGGCCTGGGGCTCAGAGGTCACGGCGAGGTCGTTGAGGTTGGCCTGGGGCTCAGAGGTCACGGCGAGGTCGTTGAGGTTGACCGTGGAGCCGTTCAGGTTGGCCACGCGGCGGTACACGAAGTGGAAGGGCGTGGCCTGCGGGCGGCTGTGAAGCTCCGCCTTGATCTTCTGAGGGTGGGTGTCCAGGGCCAGCTGCTGCTTGCTGCCCTCCGTCAGCAGGAAGAGGGCGTAGTTCTCCGGGTCGGACACTTTGAACTTCAGGGCGCACAGCCGGGACACTTCCTCCGTGGTGGCGTACGGGCTCACCTGCAGGGTCTTGGCAGTGCAGCCGCTGTCCAGCTCCTGCAGCGCCACCCGCAGGTAGTTCTGAGGAATTTACATAAAGATTAGATTTAGATTAGATTAAAATGTATTGTTTGTCATCATACAGCACAAGTACAGTACAACGAAAAAGAAGTTTGGCATCCAACCAGAGTGCAAATGTAGCAGTAAAGTGCAACAGATGTGTGTGTGTGTTTACCTGGAAGTCGTCCACGGAAGGTGCAGATCTCTGGGTGGTGCGTCTGCGATGCCACTGGTGCAGAGTGTTCCGGGTCTCACCGCTCAGCACCCGGGCGGCCTGCTCCTCCTGGAAGTTCCTGATCAGAGACATGGCTCCATACGCACTGGTCAGGTAGTAGCCACCTGGGGAGGGTATCACTTTATTATACACCACATACTGTTGGGTAGTAGCCACCTGGGGAGGGTATCACTTTATTATACACCACATACTGTCGGGTAGTAGCCACCTGGGGGAGGGTATCACTTTATTATACACCACATACTGTTGGGTAGTAGCCACCTGGGGGAGGGTATCACTTTATTATACACCACATACTGTCGGGTAGTAGCCACCTGGGGGAGGGTATCACTTTATTATACACCACATACTGTCGGGTAGTAGCCACCTGGGGAGGGTATCACTTTATTATACACCACATACTGTCGGGTAGTAGCCACCTGGGGGAGGGTATCACTTTATTATACACCACATACTGTCGGGTAGTAGCCACCTGGGGGAGGGTATCACTTTATTATACACCACACATACTGTTGGGTAGTAGCCACCTGGGGGAGGGTATCACTTTATTATACACCACATACTGTCAGGTAGTAGCCACCTGGGGGAGGGTATCACTTTATTATACACCACATACTGTCAGGTAGTAGCCACCTGGGGAGGGTATCACTTTATTATACACCACATACTGTCGGGTAGTAGCCACCTGGGGGAGGGTATCACTTTATTATACACCACATACTAGAATAACAATAATAATGATAATAATGATACATCAGACTTATATAGCGCTTTTCTTGGTACACAAAGAAGAAGGTGGGGGCTGTCCCTGACTAAGGATTTGGATAGTCGACTATGATTGGCCAAAATGTGCCATTAGTCGACTATTGGTCGACAAAAAAAAAAAAAAAAAAAAAAAAAAGTACAATATATATTATATTTTTTTGGGCTGTGGGGGTGCTTAATAATAATAATAATGGATTAAATTTGTACCGCGCTCTCCATTCGTGAGAATCTCAGAGTGCTACAGGAGATATAGACAAATGTTAAATGAATAAAACAATTTAAAATGAATAAAAACAATTAAAAAGACTAACAACCAGTGAAATGGAAGAACCTAAGAGTAAAATAAAATAAAAATAATAGTAAAATGAATAGAAGTAAAAATAAAAGTAAAAGAAAATTCAGGCAAAAGCCTTGTTAAAAATAAATGTTTTTAGGCCCCTTTTAAAAACCTCAACGGATTGTGGTGCTCTCAGGTGGATGGGGAGAGCATTCCAAAGTCTGGGTGCGGCAGAGCAGAAGGCGCGATCGCCCATGGAGTGCAGCTTAGTCCTGGGGGCTTTGAGGAGGTAGGCTGTGCCGGAGCGGAGGGAACGTGAGGAGGACTGGGGGGTGAGGAGTTCCTTGAGATAGGCAGGGGCACCACCGTTTAACCGTTTCCCGGCCAACCACGGATAAATCCGTGTTTCGAATCCAACGGTTGAGGACCAACCACGGACATGTCCGTGGCAAGGTTGTTTTGGCTTTTATTCCATTGTAATAACTTACTCTATGTCACCGAGCAGCACTGCAGAAGTACCCTACTCTTTGAATTCGAAAAAGTGCATTACCGGCCAGATCCTCTTAGGGGCGCTATCTCGATAATGCAGTGTTCCCTGTGGCAGAAGTTGTCTTGTTTTTTCTGGACCTCCAATGTAGTTTTCTGCTAACCTGAAGCGATGCCTATAGCCTGTAGCTTGGAATACGTTTTGGGACACGGATTTCAGTGTGCAGTAAAGGAATATATCATCAGCCAATGGACATATCGATCTACCAGATGGCGATCGATAACTGGGAAATCCTTTGGGGAATCCAACCGGCCCACGGTAAGATCTTTTTCACGTAAATTACATGCTGATCAGACCTTGTTATGATAGCCCTCCACCCGATCAGCGTATGTGGCTACTGAGGCTAACGCGGTTATTGGTAATCAATAATCAGAAACGACGTCCCCCGCCCCTCCCCCCTTTCATGCATTCATGGTGGACAATCATACCGATCATATGCAGTTTGAGTTTTAACTGTAGCTTCTGTATATCCGAAATGCCATTGGATTTAACGTTAGTAGCTTAGCGGCCTGTATCTCACCTTCCAGGAAATATCCCAGCCGAAATCCCTTATAACGCTTATATTCAAGATCCTATAAAATGAGAACGTATTGATGAAAAAAAAAATTCTTTAAGCCATTTTGAAGGGATGGTTTATGGTCTCAATTGACAATGAGAATGGACAGATAGCAATACTATAAAGTATAGATTTAGCTCTACAAACAGCCCCACGGACTATGCAAGTCTGTTTAGAAATGCTGGCCGTCTAGAGTGATTTTAGACGGATCCAAATGGCCATGAATATGTTAACACTTTCAGTGCCGGCCATTAACATGGTAAACATGGTTAAATGCCACCACCCACTTCAATGTTAGCGAATGTGAACGCATAATCTCTGTCTTAAATTATGTGTCTAATCTGCCTGTCGCTTATCAATGACTTGTTTGCAGTCAACATTGTCGAAACGGATTGTTTTTTTTTAATCGGTTCATTTCCGTTTTATAGCATTTTGAAAAGCCCTCGTTTTCAAGGAAAATATATAGATTCCGTGATAAAAAGGCATTTACTGGAATATTCTGGAATACACAAACACGTTGTAATTTTTCTGCCTATTTATGAATCGTTTTCAAATAAACGCTAGATTATCGATAGTATATGTGTACTTATGCATGCTATAGAGGCGGGCTGAAAAATCTATTCTCTCATTTCCACATCAGCGATCACAGCCACACACACACACACGCATAGGGCAAACGCTTATATATAGGTGAAAATAGCTCTGATTATCCTAAGACTGGTAAAATAAATTCCTTACCTGAGATCAGATGTTATCCAAAAAAATTATTCCAATTCCTGATCGCCATTCCAAATATCGATCACGCTTATTGATTACAGTGTTGGGTACTGTAAATACATAATCCACGCGTTTTCCGGCCCGGCGAGCACAATGGATTCTTCAGTTGAGGAAACTGGCCACCCCCCCTTCGTCAGTGTAAAGTAATGGGGTGCAGTTACACAGGGAGAGACGATAGGGGGCGGTATCTTCCCAATTGAACTCAGAGAGACTCTGCAGCACTAACCCGAGGCTCGATTGATGAAATATGAATTCAAATCGACAATAATTTTTTTTTTACAAACAAACGCTATATAGCGTCGGGGGCACTCAAAGGTCGGCATGAACTAACGACAAAACGCGTCCGTGGCATTAATGTGTTAATGTCTGAAGGAGTCGACTGAAGGCTTCTTGTCCTCTGCAAAAGCATGCAATTGGTCCACTGATGGATACATCTTGATATTAGGACTAATCGGTCGAAAGGAGCCGTAGTCGACTGCCAACCTCTTAGTCGAATAAAAAATACATTTAGTCTAGTCTAGTGTGTTCAGATGGGTGAAATCCTCTTTCAGTGCCTCTATGCCTGTTTTCGTAGGCAGTTAGCCTCTGGTATGCGTGCCATTAGCGTTAGAGGCCTCTTTTCTTTTGGAAAGAATGCAATTTTTTTAAATTTAAAATGTGTTATTATTATTTTTTTTATTCGACTAAGAGGTTGGCAGTCGACTACGGCTCCTTTCGACCGATTAGTCGACTAATCGACTAATAGGGGTCAGCCCTATAAGTAAAAACAACACAAAGGGAGAACATTTCTGAATGTTGACAGTCTGTGAGGAGGTGGTTCTGAATGTTGACAGTCTGTGTTCTGTTCTGAATGTTGACAGGCTGTGTTCTGAGGTTGTTCTGAATGTTGACAGTCTGTGTTCTGTTCTGAATGTTGACAGTCTGTATTCTGAGGTTGTTCTGAATGTTGACAGTCTGTGAGGAGGTGGTTCTGAATGTTGACAGTCTGTGAGGAGGTGGTTCTGAATGTTGACAGTCTGTGAGGAGGTGGTTCTGAATATTGACAGTCTGTGAGGAGGTGGTTCTGAATGTTGACAGTCTGTGAGGAGGTGGTTCTGAATGTTGACAGTCTGTGAGGAGGTGGTTCTGAATATTGACAGTCTGTGAGGAGGTGGTTCTGAATGTTGACAGTCTGTGAGGAGGTGGTTCTGAATGTTGACAGTCTGTGTTCTGAGGCTGTTCTGAATGTTGACAGTCTGTGTTCTGAGGCTGAGCTGAATGTTGACAGTCTGTGTTCTGAGGCTGAGCTGAATGTTGACAGTCTGTGTTCTGAGGCTGAGCTGAATGTTGACAGTCTGTGTTCTGAGGCTGAGCTGAATGTTGACAGTCTGTGTTCTGAGGCTGAGCTGAATGTTGACAGTCTGTGTTCTGAGGCTGAGCTGAATGTTGACAGTCTGGGCCATTGTACGAGGATTGGAAGTGCATTCCACAGAGAGGGGGCAGTGACAGAGACACTATAGACACACAGGGATTTAATCTGGTGCAAATGTCACAATACAAAAATAAGTAGGTGTTTGGAGCCACATACTGTATCTTATGTAGAAACAAGACAACTGATTTAAGAGAAGCTGCAAACACTTATTTCTGTGAGTGCACATAGACAAGAGTGCCGCCGTCCGACTGACTACAGAGTGCCGCCGTCCGACTGACTACAGAGTGCCGCAGTCCGACTGACTACAGAGTGCCGCCGTCCGACTGACTACAGAGTGCCGCCGTCCGACTGACTACAGAGTGCCGTGGTCCGACTGACTACAGAGTGCCGCCGTCCGACTGACTACAGAGTGCCGCCGTCCGACTGACTACAGAGTGCCGCCGTCCGACTGACTACAGAGTGCCGCCGTCCGACTGACTACAGAGTGCCGCCGTCCGACTGACTACAGAGTGCCGCCGTCCGACTGACTACAGAGTGCCGCCGTCCGACTGACTACAGAGTGCCGCCGTCCGACTGACTACAGAGTGCCGTGGTCCGACTGACTACAGAGTGCCGCGGTCCGACTGACTACAGAGTGCCTTGGTCCGACTGACTACAGAGTGCCGCGGTCCGACTGACTACAGAGTGCCGCGGTCCGACTGACTACAGAGTGCCGCGGTCCGACTGACTACAGAGTGCCGCGGTCCGACTGACTACAGAGTGCCGTGGTCCGACTGACTACAGAGTGCCGTGGTCCGACTGACTACAGAGTGCCGTGGTCCGACTGACTACAGAGTGCCATGGTCCGACTGACTACAAGCGTGCCATGGTCCGACTGACTACAGAGTGCCGTGGTCCGACTGACTACAGAGTGCCGTGGTCCGACTGACTACAAGAGTGCCGTGGTCCGACTGACTACAAGCGTGCCATGGTCCGACTGACTACAGAGTGCCGTGGTCCGACTGACTACAGAGTGCCGTGGTCCGACTGACTACAAGCGTGCCATGGTCCGACTGACTACAAGAGTGCTGCGGTCCGACTGACTACAGAGTGCTGCGGTCCGACTGACTACAAGAGTGCTGCGGTCCGACTGACTACAAGTGAGTTGTTGTTCTCTGGAGGATCTCAACTCAACTCAAAGTTGATTTATAAAGCACATTGAAAACAACCGCAGTTGACCAAAGTGCTGTACGGGTCAATAGAAGGCAAACACAGGCAACAAAAACATACCATGGTATGCAGCACAATACAACAATATAGACAATACAAGAAGTACAGTACAGAGATACATGTTAAAACATACCATGGTATACAGCACAATACTACAACATACAACAATATAAGAAGTACAGTACAGAGATACATGTTAAAACATACCATGGTATACAGCACAATACAACAACATACAACAATACAAGAAGTACAGTAGAGAGACGCATGTTAAAATCGGGTGCTCAGCTCAACTGGAGTAGAAAGCCAGGGAGAAGAAGTGGGTCCTCAGAGAAGACTTAGGTCGCTTTCACATATAGTTTTGGTGGACTCGTGCGGTTCTGGTGGTGAAGTTGCAACATTGTTGCATTCATCATTTGGTTCGCCTGCGTTCACATAGCAATCTGTCAGGCGCACCAAACTATCTGAACAATGTCACGCGGTCGAAAAGGGCGCTCGTCTATTGGACAGTGGAAATGTGTGTGTGGCTGCGAGCCCTTGTGTGCGCGTGCGCGCGTGTGTGTGTCTGTGTGTGGACTGCGAGCCCTGGCTCCAGATCAGCGGAGGCGAGTTGTTCTATTGAAGCCGATTACCACCATCCTCTCGCTAAACAACTTGTACACCACGTTGTTATATATATATAATAATAACAATATAATAAGCCGCGTTTTTTCTTCCTTCTTCCCAAGATGCACAGTTAGATATATAGATATATAGATAGAGAGATAGATGCAGTGTGCTTGTTTTGCATTGAATGCTGCGAGCAGTGGTAATAATTAGCACTTCCTATATTTGGTTCGTGTTTGGTTCGATGAAGCGAACCGAGACCTACGTTTTCAGGCGGACCAGAGTTCGCCTGCTTGGTCCGCGGACCGAGTTCGACGCGCATTCACACAAACCCGAAAAACCGGACTATCGAATTCTGGTCCGATAATCCGGACCAAACAGCCCCTGTGTGAAAGCGACCTTAAAAACATCTCTAGGGTCTGAGCAGATCTAATGTGCAGGGCAGGCTATTTCAGAGCCTAGGGGCAGCCACTCCAAAGGCTTGGTCACCTCCTGGAAAGTGCAGGAGTTCAGACAGATGCTGAGGCCCATGTATAGCTATTGTATTGGGTTGTGGTGCAGCTATTAAGCTGCCATTCTTGTATGAAAGGTGATATACAAATAAAGTTTATTATTATTATTATTATTATTATTATTATTATTATTATTATTATTATTATTATTATTATTATTATTATTATTATTATTATTATTATTATTATTATTATTATTATTATTATTATTATTATTATATCATTAGATAGATTAGAAACATTGCTACAGTACTGAGGGGTGTGGACTCCAAGGCTTCTCTTGGTCTCAAAACAGTATAGAAATTCTTTTGTAAAAAATGTTAGATTGTAATATGATGTTATTATGTATATGTATTATAATGATTGTGGTACCTTCTCCGCGCAGCAGCTAAGTAAAGTGTATTATAATGATTGTGGTACCTTCACCGTGCAGCAGCGAGGGGTCCAGCAGCTCCATCATGTACAGGATCTCGTTGTCCAGCTGGGGCAGGTCGCACTGGGCCAGCACGTAGGTCAGCATGGGCAGGAAGTCATCGGCACCGTACAGGCGGCCTGCGGGAGAGACACGTGTCAGGTGTCAGTATCATTACACTGCAGATGGTGAGGTCACCACTAGAGTCAGGGTGTCACTACACTGCAGGTGGTGAGGTCACCACTAGAGTCAGGGTGTCACTACACTGTGTGTGTACCTGAGTTGTCCTCCATGATGGTGTATATGAGCTTGCAGACTCGCAGAAGCATGGTGACCTTCTTCTCGGGGGAGTAAAGGCGACACATGGTGAGGAACTTGTGTTTGATCTTCTCCACTGCCACAGGGTCTGGGGGCAGTGTGTCGGCCACGCCCATCTCCTGGGGCTGCTTGGACTTGGCCAATGAGAGGTTCTCCTTTAGCTCCTGCCACGCCCCGCTGCGCACCTGGAACTCCTGCAGGGCGGCGCTCACCACAGCCTTCAGGGGCTTCAGGACACACTTGTGCATTGCCTTCTCCAGGACCTGGTCTGGGGAGACAGAGGAGCGCTTTAAAACATGGCCTTCTCCAGGAACTGGTCTGGGGAGACAGAGGAGCGCTTTAAAACATGGCCTTCTCCAAGACTGGTCTGGGGAGACAGAGGAGCGCTTTAAAACATGGCCTTCTCCAGGACCTGGGCCCTCATTTATCAATGGTGCGTACGCACATATATCTACGCACAGCTCAGACCGTGCGTACCTGGCGCCCAGTGGTAGAATATGAAGACTGCACACGGAAATAAGCTTTTGTGCATTAGTTTCATTGGCGTGTTCGGTATGACCCGTAATTCATTATAGTTCAATAGCGACATTAGTGTAATTATTGTCAAACCCTATAAATAGCATTTGGAATAGGTCTTTCCAAATGAATGCATCTTATTTATTTATCGTTGCATTTGGCTGATAAGTCATTGCCGGTGGCCGGGGGGAACGCATTAAATTGTAATGTTATTATTGGGGTATCTGTAATTAAAATATCACTTAAATATCAATTCATTAAATAAAACTGATACTTTTTGCAAGGGTTTACTGACTGTCATACAAATAATCAACCATCTACATACTGTAACTTTTCAGTGCACGTTTTTATTTACATTGTGACAACACAGTCTATTTGTACGCTCCCGCACAGACGTGATGGAATTCAAGTTCGAGTTTTTATTGATCACATACGCAGGCTACACATGGCGTAGTCTACATGGCAGTGAGATTCATTGTTCTTGTATGCTCTCGTATTATTGTTATAGTATAGGCTATTGTCAAGAAAGGAAGTACATTATTTTCAATTGTGGCTTTAATTCGTAGCCGAGAAGCAGTTTCCTAGCAGCTTCTAATCCCGATCCGTCTCAGCCACATGCATAACTGTCTGAGACCGGCTATGGAAACAAATCATAGACTACTGTAAATAAAATAACATAACATTATAAAGGATATAGGCTATAGCAGGGGTTCCCAACCTTTCTTCCCCAGAGCCCCACGATTCCTTGGAGACATAGGAATATGATATGATATAGGTATACTGGTCCGTCAGCGAGGAGATAGCCCACAGCGGATAGCCATTTGAGAATAGGCTATTATTATGGCCAAATGAGGGCCTATAGCCTATACATATTATTTAATGTTTTCATAAGCGTAAAGATACAAGGACAACAGTTAGATTAACGATCGATCAAGTTAGTTTACTGTATGCAGGCTTCGCAAGGCTCTGTGTCTGTGCCATAATGTCTGTTGCATAATGTAGGCTATGCTATTATATATAATTTATATAGGCTACCTAATACCGACATCAAAATAGATTGTATGGCTCTTGTAACTGAGGGGTACAATTCCCTGACTGTATTGATAAGTATGGTATCATTAAACCACTACCGTCTTATGCACTTTAATTACTGGCCATACAGTACATGATATATATAATGATGAACACTTCCCACAATGAAATCGGTTCCACACAAAGTTGTAATTAAGTATTTATTGCAGCAAAAGGTACATAATATACTTCTCTATTTCACTTTGAATGCGCTTATAAGGCAAAGGAATGTGCGTAGGCAAATCAATAACGAATGTCCATTCTCTGGTTACGCAGGAGGTAATTATACAACCTGAATCTTAGGGAATTATATCTATGGTACACTAGTAATATAGCGGGAGATACTGGAAGGGTCCCCCCGGTTGTAAGCCAGTAAGGGTAGAGGATCTGTCGGTAATAGAGTCTGGGTCAACGATGATAAGGAGACTCCGAGTACGGGAGACGGTGCAATAAGATCTTGATCCACAGACGAATACAGCTGTTCTCCGTAGCCTGTAGCTCCACAGGGAAGAAAGCTAGCCTGCCTCAGGCTTCTGAGGGGCAGACTCGACGTGGCTCCTCACAGGGTAAATCCCACACACTTGTGGGCGTCGGCGATTCTCCGCTCCATTAATCACAGGACCAAAAGCAAATATAATCCAGCCGTAAAGGGCTATGCAGTCGTCGGGTAGATAATCCAGTGTACATGTCCACACGGTCCTCGTCTAGGGCTCCTCGGGTGAAAGCGCCATGAAAGCAGCCCAGCCTGGATAAGCACTCTAGCTGATACGAGGAAAACGTTGGTGATGCTGGTCACTGTAGAACTTTAGCCGCACGATACACTATACACAATTAGACTATTACTGACTTAATAGAATATGTCGCACTCGACGGTATAGCGCCAAACTCTGACACTTCAGTTATTAATTCGCACGCGGTCTCAATGCTCTATTTGGGGCCAAACAGGCCATACTTCACCGCACGTAGTATCGTGGGTGAGGCTTCAACTTATTGGGTAACATACTTCTGTATTCACCTGCGCCGTATTTATACGCTTAGATGAATAAACTAGTACCAGCTTTATTCCTGTCTCATATCCTTGCGCAATACCATTCATGTCCAGGCATGTCCCCGGCGGTGACTTTGAACCTGACTTTGGAGGCATGGCCTTGGCGCCTGTGGACCGCTGTCCAATAGGAGAATGAAATATTATGGTCTGTACTAGGCTAAAGGGATATTCCGTGTATAAGTACAAGGAATATACAAGGGATATCAAACGATATACAAATATTATGCAATATATATCAATCAATAAATATATATATTCGGTTTAATCTGATCCTTTGTAACAGCTCTACAAATCATATTATACCAGGTAGCCAATCGAACTTTAAAAGAACGAAACGAAAAAAGGCATTCATATTCCAGCATTGTTATTAAGACACCAACGCCAAACAGGTTAACGGTCTTTATTAGTATTTTGCGCTGCCCCGGCAGCAATGGTCTTTAGGGAGTCCACCGTTTACAAGTCCGTCGCGTATTTCTCCCGTAACACGCGTTGTGTCTTCTTGGTTCGACAGTGCGTTAAAGTGGAAATGAAGCAGTGAGCATAAATACATATTCATAGCATCACATTAGTATTTAGATAAGCCACAGAAGAAGTCACGTTATAAAAATAAGCAGTTTCTAAGAAAAAACGATTTGTTGTGTACATTTCTGAAGCATTTAGCATTATGGGCGCGGCCATTTTGTTGCTGACGTCATACCGTGGCTTGGGTGTATACACTCTGGTTAGCTGCCTATATTGAATGGGTCGGTCAGCAAATAAAATGTTGCCTACAAAACAACGGGACCGCGGTGGTTCTGTTTGTATTGCTCCTGGCTGTTCAAACTAATTTTACCATGTGAGAGAGAGGAAAGTTGGTTAATTTCCACAAACTACCAGTGAAAAAAACAGTGTTGTTGACATGTTGGCTCGGGCTGCCTGCACCCAGACGGCGCGACCAGCCTGTTGGACAGGGAAGGAGGATCTGCAGCGAACACTTCATTGCCTCGGATTATGTTGTTGGGGTGGGAGGTTTGTCCAGAAGACCACTAATCAGCTGAAGCCCGATGCGGTTCCCTCTGTCTTTGACAGACAGACGCAGGCAGTTCAGCGTCGGGATCATTTAGCCTGCTGGCTACCTAGCTCCACTTCAACCAGCGTTGGGAGCTCCAACGTTAGCTTGCCGATGCTACCAGCACATCGACAAGCTAGCGTTGGGAGCTCCAACGTTAGCTTGCCGATGCTACCAGCACATCGACAAGCTGCTGGAGCCAGCTAACGTTAGCTTGCTGATGCTACCAGCACATCGACAAGCTGCTGGAGCTCCCAACGCTGGTTGAAGTGGAGCTAGGTAGCCAGCAGGCTAAATGCTCCCGACGACATCGACAAGCTGCTGGAGCCAGCTAACGTTAGCTTGACTGGTTGCTGGCTAACTAACGTGGCTACTCGTCCCGGGAGATAACGGCGCTGCCTGGCTGGTTGTTGGCTAACTAACGTGGCTACTCGTCCCGGGAGATAACGGCGCTGCCTGGCTGGTTGCTGGCTAACTAACGCTAACCAGCCAGGCAGCGCCGTTATCTCCCGGGATGAGTAGCCACGTTGTCGTCGGGGAGCATTTAGCCTGCTGGCTACCTAGCTCCACTTCAACCAGCATCGGGAGATCCAGCAGCTTGTCGATGTGCTAATAGCCTCAGCAACCTAACGTTAGCTGGCTCCAGCAGATCGACAAGCTGCTGGAGCCAGCTACCGTTAGCTGCTGGCTACCTAGCTCCACTTCAACCAGCATCGGGAGCTCCAGCAGCTTGTCGATGTGCTAATAGCCTCAGCAAGCTAACGTTAGCTGGCTCCAGCAGCTTGTCGATCTGCTGGAGCCAGCTAACGTTAGGTTGCTGAGGCTATTAGCACATCGACAAGCTGCTGGAGCTCCCGATGCTGGTTGAAGTGGAGCTAGGTAGCCAGCAGGCTAAATGCTCCGCGACGCTGAACTGCCTGCGCCGGTCTGTCTGTCGAAGACCGAGGGAACCGCGTCCGGCTTCAGCTGATTAGTGGTCTTCTGGACAAACATCCCACCCCAACAACATAATCCGAGGCAATGAAGTGTTCGCTGCAGATCCTCCTTCCCTGTCCAACAGGCTGGTCGCGCCGTCTGGGTGCAGGCAGCCCGAGCCAACATGTCAACAACACTGTTTTTTTCACTGGTAGTTTGTGGAAATTAACCAACTTTCCTCTCTCTCACATGGTAAAATTAGTTTGAACAGCCAGGAGCAATACAAACAGAACCACCGCGGTCCCGTTGTTTTGTAGGCAACATTTTATTTGCTGACCGACCCATTCAATATAGGCAGCTAACCAGAGTGTATACACCCAAGCCACGGTATGACGTCAGCCATGACGTCAGCAACAAAATGGCGGCGCCCATGTTGAAAACAGGGATATTATATTATATTTTTCAGACAAATAAGATGGATTTCACATTTGATTATAGAACCCTGTCTTACACAAGGTACACAACAAACAAACTAGGATCACATTGCTCACTGCTTCATCTCCACTTTAAATTAGTTGGTTTTAGACCTCCGTGAACAATCTCGCTCGTGAAGTTTCTCAGAGTTCGCTCGGCTTAGTCCATTTTTCCACATTTCATGGGGGTGTTTCATTACCATATATGGATAATCATGCACGAGCATAGACGGTAAGAACAAATGGTATTTATCAACACGGAGTGTGCGTACGACCTGCGTACGCACGGTCGATAAATCCCGATTTTTCTGTGCGTAGAGACATTCTAAATTCCGTGCTTAGGAACAAAAATAGAACACTTTCTACGCATTATTGATAAATGAGGGCTCTGGTCTGGGGAGACAAAGGAGCATCCGCCAATCGTTTTGTAGTGAACACCAGCAGGCTATTTTGAGTCAAATTTCAAAAAGCTAAATGGATATAGTCCATATCCGGACTGCCCCTGGGCATAACACCGGATCACAACCTATTGTTGAGATGTTGCTTCATCTTGGCAAACAAGGGCTTGCTCTACGAGGGCATGATGAGTCAGAGTTAATCAAATTGTCTAAACTTTTTAGCAGAAGATATCATTGATGCCTACGATGTCAAGACGAAACGTCGCATATTGCAGCATTACGGTAAGACAATGGTTAATCCTATTGGATGCTTTAATTTGAACACTTAATTTGCACTATATATTATATGAGTGGGGCTCGCTGTTGTAGCCTAGTGGGTGTGTGTATTGTATGAATTCAGAATCATGTACAGCACTGTTTGCAGGTGCGCACAAGCAAAAAAGGAAAACATTTATAAAATGCTAGGGAGATTGACAGACAGTTGTAGTCTTGGAAATTGTCACCCCCCCCCACCAAATAAATGTGTCAAATTATGCTAAATAACTCATTCTTACGCCATTGTGTGAAAAAAATGCCGAATGTTCGGCTCACCCACCGCCTATGCCCTATCTGCTTCCATTCATTTGTGCTATGCTAGGCTAGCTTGCAACCGGATGAAGTTAAAATATCAACAGGACTCGTCCAGCCAGACAAGCATCCTCTCTGACAGAAGACAGAAGACAACAGGAGGTCTATAATAACCCACTTCTTATCACTTCTTACACTGCAGGTACGATGACCTACTTTGTGAAGCTCAACTTAAGAATGGCTGGCTGGCATCTCCAGCATCGTGACACAGAGCTCTTACCAGCTCGTCTGACTAATATAAACCATGATATCATAATACAGACAGGATGGATGTAGGGAGAGAGGCCAAAACCACACATCTGCTGAATAAGGGCCATGGTGCATGTGTGTGTGTGTGTGTGTGTGTGTGTGTGTGTTGCTGACTGTGCTCCAGAATGGGGCTAAGTCAGCAGCTTCTTGGCTGAGCGGGTCTGCAGACACACAGGACACTTCCCCCAGTCGTTCCCTCAGTCGTTCCCTCAGTCGTTCACCCGCTCTCTTCAGCGTCACTACAACTCTGTTAAAACCAAACTACTTCCTTATAGACGGTATCAACTTGAGAACATAAACATACAGTGTTGTGTTAATCTCAATAATCGACAGGAAATAAACATGGGTGGGGGGGAAACCCCCATAGATAACCAGTCTTCACTTCCTCATTCCACAGTCCATGACCAGATCGACCTGGATGAAAAAGACGGTGTCTGGAAATATTATATATAAAAAAAAAGAAAAACGAACTAACTTACTGTCATGCACTTGTAATATACTAACCTACATTGTAGCACTCAGCACGTTGATGAACATTGTTACTCAGCTGATAGAGTTGTACCCTTCCTGCTGACTTGTCATACAAAACTTCAGCTAAATGGACAAATGTAATGTAAATGTAGATGGGTTTCCAGTAAGATGCAAGGATATAGTTGAACAGGCACTCACTGACAGGATTGAGAGAACAGGGATTTTTTTTTTTTTTTTATTATCTTTTTCCCCCTCCTCTTTTTCCGATTTTTCTCCCATCGTTAGTCGTTATGCCAATTCCCAACTCCCTTCCTGGTTGTTGCGCACCCCCCCCTACTGTTGGTCCGAGAGGCCGGAGACTATCACATGCTATCCTCCGACACATGCGCAGCCAGCCGGCAGCCAGCCTGGCAGCTCAGATTCTCACTGGGAGAGTGTAACGTGTGGAAGGTCACACTACCTCCCTCCAGATCCTTCCTTCGCTGAGCAGGCGCCCCGACCGAACTGTAGTATTTTTTCTGTTTACAACGCCCAGGACCCACCCATCAGCTTTCCCACCCTCTAATACTGCCAATTGTATTAGTACGGACGACCAGCCAAACTGAAAACAATGTGGAGAGCTGGATTCGAACACGCGAACCCAGCGTCTCCAGCATTGGTGGTGAGTGCCTTGCCCACTGCACCACCTAGCCGCCCTGAGAGAACAGGGAGTTGACATATCAATGCTGACATGATTGAGAGAACAAGGAGTTGACATATCAATGCTGACAGGATTGAGAGAACAAGGAGTTGACATATCCATGCTGACAGGCTTGAGAGAACAGGGAGTTGACATCCATGCTGACAGGCCAACGCACACTAGCATGACTTAGCGTTACTCCGAATAGCTCCAGGGTTGAAACGAGGGCGACGCAGACGTCATTATGTCCTGCTCTGCAGCGATGCAGATAGATGTTGCAGAACAGGGCCTGATGAACGACACTTCTCTATGCGTCACCTCTTCTTTCTCACTTTTATTTATAGCCCCAAACCTCTAAGTTACTCCAGATCTTCCTACAGACCACTCTATTCCTCCATATATAACCAGCTTCCCTGCAGTTCTGCTCAAGTCATTAAAACCCTAGAATGCAGCCCCAACATTCCACAACCCCCGAACGTTGCAAATGCAGGCTTTTTAATTAAGGATGTAACAAAATACGTATGTGAAAATATTTACGCTCAATGCAGTGTATTGATATTCAAAACCTTATCGATTCTCCTCTGTCTCTGTCTCCCAGGCGTCTGAGTTTAATCAGTGGGATGGTATGGAAACTGGTATTAAAGAAAAGCTCAAATCTAATTGAACAGTGACCTCAAAATCAAAATTTGTATTGGATCAGAACATGTGTGTATCGCTACACCCCTCTTTGTAATGGGGTAAAGAGTCCAAGTGCAGCACGCACGCGCACACACACACACACACACACACACACACACACACACACACACACACACACACACACACACACACACACACACACACACACACACACACACACACACACACACACACACACACACACACACACACACACACACACACACACACACACACACACACACACACACACACACACACACACACACACACACACACACACACACACACACACACACAGTATGGAGGACGCCAGCAGAATGTGTTTAACGAACGCGGCACAGAGGAATGTCACAAAGTGGAGCCATGGAGACACCCTGTCTCTGAGCTGCTGTGTCTCTGAGCTGCTGTGTCTCTGAGCTGCTGTGTTTATTTGTTTATTTAGACTATCCGAGTCTATCTGCTGTGTCTCAGTCTATCTGCTGTGTCTCTGAGTCTATCTGTTGTGTCTCTCAGTCTATCTGCTGTGTGTCTCAGTCTATCTGCTGTGTCTCTCAGTCTATCTGCTGTGTCTCTGAGTCTATCTGCTGTGTCTCTCAGTCTATCTGCTGTGTCTCTGAGTCTATCTGCTGTGTCTCAGTCTATCTGCTGTGTCTCTGAGTCTATCTGCTGTGTCTCAGTCTATCTGCTGTGTCTCTCAGTCTATCTGCTGTGTCTCAGTCTATCTGCTGTGTCTCTGAGTCTATCTGCTGTGTCTCTGAGTCCATCTGTTGTGTCTCTCAGTCTATCTGCTGTGTCTCTGAGTCTATCTGTTGTGTCTCTCAGTCTATCTGCTGTGTCTCTGAGTCTATCTGCTCTGTCTCTCAGTCTATCTGCTGTGTCTCTGAGTCTATCTGCTGTGTCTCTGAGTCTATCTGCTGTGTCTCTCAGTCTATCTGCTGTGTCTCTCAGTCTATCTGCTGTGTCTCTCAGTCTATCTGCTGTGTCTCTGAGTCTATCTGCTGTGTCTCTGAGTCTATCTGCTGTGTATCTGAGTCTATCTGCTGTCTCTGAGTCTATCTGATGTGTGTCTGAGTCTATTTGCTGTGTCTCTGAGTCTATCTGCTGTGTCTCTGAGTCTATTTGCTGTGTCTCTGAGTCTATCTGCTGTGTCTCTGAGTCTATCTGCTGTGTCTCTCAGTCTATCTGCTGTGTCTCTCAGTCTATCTGCTGTGTCTCTCAGTCTATCTGCTGTGTCTCTGAGCTGCTGGACTGATAGCAGGAGAGGAAATACTAAATGGAATTACTAAGCATATCTCTGTACCCAAGTACTGTGTGTGTGTGTGTGTGTGTGTGTGTGTGTGTGTGTGTGTGTGTGTATGTATGTGTGTAGAAACATTGTGGAAGATGTGAGGGAAGCACAGAGGAGCCAGTCCACTCAAGTAGGACGTTATCAGCCAAGGACACACACACACACACACACACACACACGCCTTAGCGCCTCATATAAACATCCCCTCCAACAAAACATCCTCTTAGTCTCTTGTCCTCGATCACAACATCCTCCATGGAGAGAGAGAGCTCCACACGGAGCCCAGGCTGCATCTGAATCACCTTTATGACACAGAACTCCTTACATATCAACACAACAAACCAACAAAGTCATACGACCATTAGTAGGAGTTCCGTTAGCCAAGGACAGCATGGAATGAGGTGATAGTAAACAGAGCTTCACAACTTCCTGTTGACCCACATGGAATGAGGTTCTCTCAGAAGAGAGAGAGAACGAGAAACAGAGAAAGAAAGAGAGAAAGAGAGATGCGAAGGAGCTTGTCTCAAAGCCCGTCGCTGTGACTGGGGAGTGGGAGTGAAAGCGAGAGATGAACAGAGAGAAAGAGAGAAAGAGGTGATGGTATAGAGCCATTTGGCAGCAGCCACTGAAATGCCTCTGGGCAGACAGTCCATCGAGCTGCATTGAAAACAGAGAGACTCAGCCACAGCAATAACACATTGGGCAACAATTCCAAGAGCCGACAGAAGTGTGGAAAACTACAGAGATCCTCCAGTAACTACAGAGATCCTCCAGTAACTACAGAGATCCTCCAGTAACTACAGAGATCCCTCCAGTAACTACAGAGATCCTCCAGTAACTACAGAGATCCTCCAGTAACTACAGAGATCCCTCCAGTAACTAAAGAGATCCCTCCAGTAACTACAGAGATCCTCCAGTAACTACAGAGATCCTCCAGTAACTACAGTAACTACAGAGATCCTCCAGTAACTACAGAGATCATCCAGTAACTACAGAGATCCCTCCAGTAACTACAGAGATCCCTCCAGTAACTACAGAGATCCTCCAGTAACTACAGAGATCCTCCAGTACAGAGATCCCTCCAGTAACTACAGAGATCCTCCAGTAACACGACCAGAACATCAAGTAGGGGCCGGGATGCCTTCGCTTCGGTCACTTGATCAAATAAAAATAAATCGAATGTTTCCAAACAAACATTTGATTCATGGTTCAGCCCTGTGTGTGTCTCTGTACTGAGCTGTCCCTCCAGCCCTGTGTGTGTCTCTGTACTGAGCTGTCCCTCCAGCCCTGTGTGTGTCTCTGTACTGAGCTGTCCCTCCAGCCCTGTGTGTGTCTCTGTACTGAGCTGTCCCTCCAGCCCTGTGTGTGTCTCTGTACTGAGCTGTCCCTCCAGCCCTATGTGTGTCTCTGTACTGAGCTGTCCCTCCAGCCCTGTGTGTGTCTCTGTACTGAGCTGTCCCTCCAGCCCTGTGTGTGTCTCTGTACTGAGCTGTCCCTCCAGCCCTGTGTGTGTCTCTGTACTGAGCTGTCCCTCCAGCGTTTTCCTTAATGCCAAGCATGCAGTGCAAAAATGCTTCCGCATTCGTCACCGCACGCCAGTGCGGTAAAGCGCCCTTCTTTTCAGACAAATGCTACCGTGCGTGCACCGGCGGCGGCGTGCTCGCTCAGGTGCGTGCGTGCGCCGGCGTGCTCGCGCGAGGTGCCCGCGCATGCGCATGAGATCCCGCCTTGGTTCGACACGAGCGGAGCTCAATATATATAAGTCACCGCCCCTTATTCAGTATCTAGCAATAGCTCAATTGGCAAGGCCACATGGCTGTGGATCCTATGGCTCGTTTGCTGGCGAGTTCGAATCCCATCGAAAATATTTTTTAACGTGATTTTTTTTTAACGTGTATTCTTTCGCCGGTTAAGGTTAGGCATGGTTAAGGTTAAGGTTAGGCATTGTTTCGGAGTTGGTTAAGGTTAGAACGGTTAAGTTTAGGCGCTGTTAAGGAGCTGGTTAAGGTTAGAGTTTGTCAAAGAGAATGGCAATATAATTTCTATGGTTAAGGTTAGGCATGGTTAAGGTTAAGGTTAAGGTTAGGCATTGTTTCGGAGTTGGTTAAGGTTAGAACGGTTAAGTTTAGGCGTTGTTAAGGAGCTGGTTAAGGTTAGAGTTTGTCAAAGAGAATGGCAATAGACTATTTCCGCGCGACCTGGGCGCTGGGCGGCGGAAAATGAAAGGCGCATTACTGCACGCCACTACGGTAAATTTTTGCACTGCTTGCTTGGCATAAAGCTACACGCGTCCCTCCAGCCCTGTGTGTGTCTCTGTACTGAGCTGTCCCTCCAGCCCTGTGTGTGTCTCTGTACTGAGCTGTCCCTCCAGCCCTGTGTGTGTCTCTGTACTGAGCTGTCCCTCCAGCAGGCCCCGTTTTTGTCTCTGTACTGTACTGTATGTCTTTCTGATCTCACTGTCTTGGAAATATAGAAGGAAAGGCCAACAAAACACGGAGCAGAAAGAGGAAATATAGAAGGAAAGGCCAACAAAACACAGAGCAGAAAGAGGAAATATAGAAGGAAAGGCCAATAAAACACAGAGCAGAAAGAGGACATGGTTCTGCAAACTGCAGCACAAAAGACAAGTGTTGTTAAGTGAGAATGTTGTAATTAATGTTGCAACATTAAGGCTTTGATCCCAGGAGGCTGACTGGCTTGTCTGGTTTTGCTACCAACTCACCTGCACTGTGTTGTGTACACAAGCTGGTACTGAACAGTACACACCCATGCACGCACGCACACGTACACACACACACACACACACACACGTACACACACACACACGTACGTACACACATTAAGTTAATTATATTGTTTTCACTGCCTATTTTTACTTTTCTACTGTACTATAATTCTTATTGCCTGTATTTCATGTCTTTTACTATTACCCTGCCCACACCTGTACCTCCCCTCCCCCAGCTATGATGCCTGAATTTCCCCAAGGGGATAAATAAAGGAATATCTTATCTTATCTTCCACACACACACACTCACCCCTCGCTCTACTCACCAATCTGGTCCTCTGGGATGAGGCTCTCGATGGGCGGCTCCAGCTCGGAGCTCTGTCTCAGGTAGCTCTTCATCTGCGTCAGGAACTGGCGCAGGGTCTGCAGCAGCTCCAGGCCCGAGGCGTGTCCCTGCCAGGCCTGCACGCCGCCCCCCTCGCCCAGGTAGCTCAGGTAGTCCTGCACCAGGCAGCCGAAGTAGGAGCCCTTGTTCCTGGACAGCTCCAGCACGCGGCGCACCGCCCTCTTCTCCGGCGTCAGCAGCGAGTGGAACACGCCGCTCATCTTCAGCAGGTGGCCTCTCAGCGCCCGCTGGAGGAGCAGGGCGCCGGCGCTGGCACGCCGCTTGGTGCCGTGGCCCGGAGGGACCATGGTGAGGTCCTGGTCCTGGTCCTGGTCACTCTCCAGGCCCACACCGTAGTCTGGCTCCTCTTCCTCGTCCTCGTCATCGTCCTCGTCCTCCATGCTGCTGTAGGGCTGCTGGGATGGGGGGAGGGAGAGGGGGGTGGCGGTGGGGGGGCTGGGGTCGTGGAGCACAGGGAGGAAGAAGGCGGAGGACTGGGAGAAATCCAGGGAGAGGGGGGCGGCGGTGGGGGGGCTGGGGTCGTGGAGCGCAGGGAGGAAGAAGGCGGAGGACTGGGAGAAATCCAGGGAGTCCGAGGAGTCGGTGGACAGGCTCATGTCGCTCAGCCGTTGGCCTCTGACACACTCTTCGCCCCTCTCTCCTCCTCTTCCTCCTCTCACCTCCTGCCTCTGGCACACGGAGGTCAGCAGGGAGGGGTCCCGGGGGCTGTCGGAGTCCTCCGGGTCAGCGACGGTGTTCTGCCGGGACAGTCTGGCTTTGCTGAGGGCCTTCTCGATGGTCTGGTCCTCCAGCGCCAGGTGGCACTGGGCGTCGTCCGACGGTGGTGGTTTGGGCCTCCGTGGCGAATAGGAGAGGGAGGAGAGGGGGCGGGGGAGTGAGGGCCGGGGGATGCAGATCGGCGAGCTGATGCTGAGCCTCTTGGGGGGGGAGGAGGAGGAGGAGCTGAGGCTCAGGGAGGAGCCCAGGCGGGAGAGTAGGCTGCCGCACTTCTCCCTCTCTCCCGCCTTCTCCCTCTCCTCCCCCTTGTCCTTGGGCAGGATGATCCAGGATATCATCTCAGGCATGCTGCGCTGGCGGCGGGGAGGGGCCGGGCGCCGTGGAGTGAGGCGGGGGGGCGGCGGGCGGGGGGGAGGTGACCGTGACAAACTTTGAGTGTGACTCAGGTTCTCCTGTGACTCGGGTTCTCCTGTGAGAGTGTTGTCCTGTGGCTCTGTGCCGTCTCCCAGGTTCTGGGTGTTGTCTCCCAGGTTCTGGGTGTTGTCTCCCAGGTTCTGAGTGTTGTCTCCCAGGTTCTGGGTGTTGTCTCCCAGGTTCTGGGTGTTGTCTCCCAGGTTCTGGGTGTTGTCTCCCAGGTTCTGAGTGTTGTCTCCCAGGTTCTGAGTGTTGTCTCCCAGGTTCTGGGTGTCCTCCTGTGGCTCTGTGCCACCTCCCAGGTTCTGAAGGGAGGCAGTAGAACTGACATTCAGAACTGAAGACGTGTCTCCACTTTGACCCGAACTCGCACCATCAGCACAGGCACTGTTTGTTTCTGGATTGTTGTTGTTGTTGCTGTCGCTAATAGGTTGATCCTGCGGGGGGTCGGGGGGGGGCTCTCGATGGTGCACCTTGATGAAGAGGGGGTTGATGAAGCAGAGGGCTCCGTTGGACTGGCAGCACTCCAGCTCGGACGGGGTGCGTGTCTGGAGCCTGGGGTGACCCGAGGCCGTTTCCGTGGAGATGAGTCTCTGGGCACGGAGCGGCAGTCTGGAGGCAGCTGGGGTCTCTGATGACCAGGACACAGAACTCTTACTCCTGCAGCGGCTCAGCTCAGAGTCCCAGAAACCTACGGAGAGAGAGAGAGAGAGAGAGAGACTCATACTACAATACAACCACAGACTCATACATTTCCTCACAAACAACAATGCCCTGAGCAAATCAGATTGGCTTCCTACCAAATCACCATACAAACAGAACACATTCTCACCCTCAGCACCCTAATCAACAACCAAATAAATAAAAAACAATAGCAAATTATACTCCTGTTTCGCTGACTTCCAAAAAGCATTCAACTCAATTTGGCACGAGGGTCTGCTGTACAAGCTATTAGAAAGTGGCATTGGAGGGAAAACCTACGACCTCATGAAGTCAATGTACACCAACCCAAGGCGCTGTGAGGATTGAGTACAGGAAAAACACAGACTTCTTTCCTCAAAGCCGTGGGGTTAGACAGGGGTGCAGTTTGAGTCCAACCCTCTTCAAAATATGTGTTTGTTTGTTTATTTACACATATAAAAACAATTACATATATACAGTAATACAATACAAAGGGATGTGTAGGAGAATTGCCTAAAAACCCTCTAGGGGCTTGCATAACCAGGGAGCAAAATTACACTGATATTATATCAAGATAAAATATACACCCCCCCCTCCCCAAACAAACACACAAGGAACATTCATTCGCAATACACACAAGCAGGTCTACATATAGACACTGAAGCAGGCACCCATGCCATACAATTTCAGGGTATAGAGAAAACAACTAATGACAGGAAGAATATATAATAAAACGAAAATACAATAACAAAATACAGCACCAAAACAAGCCATCAGACCACAGTTTGTAAAGGGAGCCCATATGGGAAATATTGGTGATCTAGGAGATGAGATTTTGTGGTGGCAAAGAGTTCCACAACTTTGACCCTCGGTAGAGTAAACAAAACTGAGATTGGGAAGTGCGGGAAAGGGGTGGTCTAAGCAAACAAGAACTACATGTGGGGTAATTATGAATTTGGTGATTGTGGGCAAACATGTCATGAAAAAAAAGTCATATGCCTACTGTTTGCAGATGATGTGGTGATGCTGTCTCCAACAAAGAAGGGCTACAGCAGCACCTTGATCTTCTGCACAAATTATCCCAGACATGGGCACTGACAGTAAATCTAACCAAAACTAAAGTTATGATATTCCAAAAAAGACCCAGCTTACAACAACACAAACACAAATTCCTCCTAGACACAATTGCCCTAGAACACACAAAAAACTACACCTATCTCGGCCTAAACATCAGTGCTACAAGGAACTTACACCAAGCTGTGAACGACCTGAGAGACAAAGCAAGATTTATTTTTATGCTATCAAAAGGAACATCAAGCTAGACATTCCAATTCAAATCTGGCTCAAAATATTAGACTCCATCATAGAACCCATTTCCCTGTATGGTTGCGAGGTCTGGGGCCCACTTGCAAACCAAGATTTCACAACTTTTTGCAAATCCATTCTCTGCACACAATGGAAAACACCAAATAATGCATGCAGAGCAGAACTAGGAAGATACCCACTAATTATCAAAATCCAAAAAAGAGCATTTCAATTCTATAATCACCTAAAAGAAAGTGACCCAGACACACTCCATAACAAAGCCTTCACCTACAGAGAGACCCTTGAGAGATGCCCGCTCAGCCAGGTGGTCCTGGGACTCTGCTCACAAACACAAGCAGAGCCACCAGACTGAAACCACACTGGACTAAAGCAAATAATAAGAAAACAAAAAGAAAACTATCTGACACATTGGAAAGAATCAACCCAAAACCAGATCCAAAACTAAGAAGATCCTTGACTAGGTACAGACTCCGCGAGCACAGCCTAGCCGTCGAAAAAGGCCAAGAGAAGACACATACTGTGCACCCACTGTACACAAGAAGAGGTGGAAACTGAGCTGCACTTCTTAACAACCTTCCCACTATACCAAGACATCAGAGACATATACTTCCCACAAATTGCAAACACCCAAAGAGACTTTGAAAACATGGAAAATAACTCAAAACTCGGTCGCTAAAGTTATGAATAACAACAACAAAACAGAAGAGAAAATCGAGAGTTGGGTTGGAGGAGAGGAGAGAGAGAGACAGAGAGAAAGGAGATAGAGAGAGAGAATAGATAGAGGAGAGAGCGGAGAGTGAGGGAGAGTGAGAGAGAGAGAGAGAGAGAGAGAGAGAGAGAGAGAGAGAGAGAGAGAGAGAGAGATGGGAGAGAGGAGAGAGGGGAGAGAAAGAGAGGAGAGGGGAGAGAAAGAGGTGAGAGAGAAGAGATAGAGGAGAGAGAGGATAGGGGCGAGAGAGAGAGAAGCGAGAGAGAGAGAGAGAGAGGGAGAGAAACAGAGCGATACTCTTTAACTCATTCAGCGCTAGGGGCACTCTGTTCAATGGGGAGAAAGCCAAACTTGCGAGTGCTTAAAATATATGAAATATTATAGCTATGGATCTAATAACACCGTCGATTGTCAGCGAGTTGCTTCTGGTCAACATGCAAAAAACAGATTGTTTTTTCATCCGTACATTTCCGTTTTATACCGTTTTGAATATGAGTATAGTTTGGGTGATTCTTAGTAATCCCAGGAAAAGACGCGAAAATAGCCCTTTAGTGAAATCCAGTTATCAAGTTGTAATTTTTCACTTGATTATCGAATCTTCCTGAAATCAATGCTAATTTATCGTTATTATCCTTCCTCATGTAAGCATGAAATGGGGCTTGTAGCGGGGCGCTGCGCTAATCCAATTCCTGATCGCTATTCGAAATATTGATCGTGTTTATTGATCGAACGTTATATGTCCAAAAGGCATAATCCACGCTGCTCCGAGTCTCCCCAAACTCTGTGTTATAACGTTAGTCATGCCGGAGTAGGAATACCCCGCCCGAACTTGTTAGATCAGTGCACAGCCCAAGGGGGAGGGATTTCAATTATGTGCAATACCGGCTAGAAGGCGTAGGCGGCGGTATTTGCCCTTTGCGAGCTCAGACCCATTCCCAATGATAACATCAGGCTGGATGGATGAAAAATGAATGGATATAGCTAATAAAAGAAATAACGATTAAAACCCGAGATTTCTCAACGCATGGCGAGTTAACCCAACTTTTTCCGTGATTGGCACTGAATGAGTTAATAACATCGTTTTTTCCAATATTCAACAATCAAATAATTGAACAAATGTGACCCATACTAGTCTTCTAGCAGGGTCCAATAATAATAATGTCAGGGACGACATGATCTCACACTACAATCTGTCTAGTCTAGAGCAACAATAAATAAATATTCTAACAATAACCCATATTTAACTCATTCACTGCCAACAACGATTAAACTCGTTATTGGCCGCCAATCGTTGAACGCCAACAATAAGTATACTCGTTATTTGCTTGTTATTTATTTTATTTGATATTTCCAGTCATTATCCATCCAGGGAGCCTGGTGTTATCATGGGGCTGAGTCTGAGATCGCTAAAGTGCAATACCAGCCGCATCCTACCAGGCGGCGGTATCGAGCACCATTTAAAACCTTGTGTATTGGGCTGTGCCACACACTAAACGCTTTTCTACTAACCTGAACCTAGGGCTTCACCCGATTGCATTGAATCGTTTTCGGGACCACCGATTCATTATGCTGTGGTGGGCTATGTTGTGGGCCAAATGGACATACGATCTACCAGATGGCAATCAAATAATTGGAATATTCTTTTTGGAATCCCACCGGCCACAGGTAAGAGCAATTTAACGTCAATTTCAGCTTGATTGTGCCTTGTTTTCATAGCCATCGCCCTGATCAGCGTATGTTGTTGTAATAACGAATGCCGTTATTGACAATCAATTAATCAGAAATGCCCCCCCCCCCCCCCCCCTTTCATGCATTCATAATGGAACATAATACCAATCATATGCATTTGATTTTTTAATTGTAGCATGTGTAGGGACGAAATGCCAATGGATTTAGTATAATACACGTCGCTGGCTATTACTAGCCTCCCAGGAATTACCCTAGACTGTTCTAAAACCATAGTTATATTCACCACGGTATAAAACAGGAATGTATGGATGGAAAAATTATTTCTTTTTCACATATTGAACGATAGATACTCAATGTCAAATGGGCCATAGTATTGCATCCATAGCTATAATATAGAATATAGTTATAGCCCTGCAAACAAGGTGACAGACTCCATTGGTTTAATGCGTGGCAGTGCATAGCCATATCACGGAAACAGCGTGGCAGCCAATGAGTTAACAGGTCATCACAGAGGAAAAAAACAAAACTAAAATAAAAACAAGTTGAGATATTAAAATGGTTGCATTACTACAATGATAATAAAAAAAAACAGACATTTACCAACATAACGATATGGAGAGATACATTGACTCAATGGAAAAGTATCTAAATCATTCCTGCAAAACTGGGTCACTGGAAAGCGGAGCAAAAATCTCTAAACGCACCGCTGTGCCAAACCCACCGCTGGTGACTGCAGCAGGAAAGCCAGGCGCAGCTTCCATGGGCATTTGTTTACACAAGACAACTGCAAGAGTAGACAAAGGCACTATAGACACCAACGACTGTACTACTGCACCAGACCCACAGCCGTACCAGACAGAGCAAAGCTAGACGAGGACGAATGTGTCCCAAAGAGAACAATACCAGGGATACTGGTGCCAGACACGGTGAAACTACTCCACAACGAGAGAAAAGAGGAGCGAGTACTTACTCTAATCCCACCGTCCAGTAGTGTAGAGCTCTGATACCAGACAAACCTCACTGATTTACTCTAATCCCACCGTCCAGTAGTGTAGAGCTGAGGCTGACTTCAGTAACGTGCTGCAGCTGGTGCTGTGAGGCGGAGCAAAGCAAACTCTGAGCTGAAACTTTACTGGTGTCTCACTCACGTGTTATGACTCACTCTAATGATGTGTGAGTGGGTGGAGTGTCAACACGCCTCTCTCTCTCTCTCTCTCTCTCTCTCTCTCCCTCTCCCTCTCTCTCCCTCTCTCTCTCCCTCTCCCCTTCTCCTTCTCCTCCTCCTCCAACCCAACTCTCGATTTTCTCTTCTGTTTTGTTGTTATTCATAACTTTAGCGACCATCTTCTCCTTTTTCTGAGTCAGCTACTGTGTCAACAACATCCCCCTGCTGTCCTCAATACCCCTACGCTCTGCATCTTCTGGCCGCCATCTGAAAACATCACAGTCAGGACAGACAGCTGAAACCACCACAGTCAGGACAGACAGCTGAAACCATCACAGTCAGGACAGACAGCTGAAACCACCACAGTCAGGACAGACAGCTGAAACCATCACAGTCAGGACAGACAGCTGAAACCATCACAGTCAGGACAGACAGCTGAAACCATCACAGTCAGGACAGACAGCTGAAACCATCACAGTCAGGACAGACAGCTGAAACCATCACAGTCAGGACAGACAGCTGAAACCATCACAGCCAGGACAGCTGAAACCATCACAGTCAGGACAGACAGCTGAAACCATCAGTCAGGACAGACAGCTGAAAGCCTGAAACCATCAGTCAGGACAGCTGAAACCATCACAGCCAGGACAGCTGAAACCATCACAGTCAGGACAGCTGAAACCATCACAGTCAGGACAGACAGCTGAAACCATCACAGTCAGGACAGACAGCTGAAACCATCACAGTCAGTCACAGTCAGGACAGCTGAAACCATCACAGTCAGGACAGCTGAAACCATCACAGTCAGGACATCTGAAACCATCACAGTCAGGACAGACAGCTGAAACCATCACAGTCAGTCACAGTCAGGACAGCTTAAACCATCACAGTCAGGACAGCTGAAACCATCACAGTCAGGACAGCTGAAACCATCACAGTCAGGACAACTGAAACCATCAGTCAGGACAGACAGCTGAAACCATCAGTCAGGACAGACAGTTGAAACCATCAGTCAGAACAGACAGTTGAAACCATCACAGTCAGGACAGACAGCTGAAACCACCACAGTCAGGACAGACAGCTGAAACCATCACAGTCAGGACAGCTGAAACCATCAGTCAGGACAGCTGAAACCATCACAGTCAGGACAGCTGAAACCATCACAGTCAGGACATCTGAAACCATCACAGTCAGGACAGCTGAAACCATCACAGTCAGGACATCTGAAACCATCACAGTCAGGACAGCTGAAACCATCACAGTCAGGACAGCTGAAACCATCACAGTCAGGACAGCTGAAACCATAACAGTCAGGACAGCTGAAACCATCCCAGTCAGGACAGCTGAAACCATCACAGTCAGGACAGCTGAAACAATCCCAGTCAGGACAGCTGAAACCATGCCAGTCAGGACAGCTGAAACAATCCCAGTCAGGACAGCTGAAACCATCACAGTCAGGACAGCTGAAACCCACCCAATTTTCCATTGTTGACTAAAAAACACACCTCTTCAAACAATATCTGAAATACAGAATTATAATAATTAACCTTCTTACTGTCTTTTTACTATTATGTACCTTATTACTATTATACTATACTTATACCTATCATGCTAATATGTCTATAGTATGCACTCAGAGTGTAACACTAGAGTTTGATTCTATTTGACGAACAACGCCAAGTCATCAGGTGTGATGGGTCTTTGGGAAAATGGTAAATGGTGCATAGACATGTTCGCTGTATCCGTCAGACTCTGTGTGCGCGTGCGTCACAGGGCCAGAAAGGAACGTAATCCTGGTCAGAACAACGGGGCAGACTACAATATATTTGTTAGCCATGCTATCTAAACAATCAATCCATGTCAAAGCTAGATATGTAAAAGGTAACATCCAGCCATTTTTGTTTGAAACAACTTTTAGTCAGGGGAGTGCCATGGTTTCTCCATAGCGCCCTGTTGTACTTTTAGCGCAGGTAGTGGGCAACTTAGTCACGTGACTCAGTTGGTATTGCTGATTGGCTCGAACACGGTATGTTTATAGACAGCGAATATGTCTATTTATATAGCAGGTTTTATCCAAAGCGTTTTACAATTTGTTCCTCACATTTGACCCATTCACTCACACATTCACAGCGGAGGTAACCATGCAAGGTGCCAACCTGCTCATTGGGAGCAGTTAGGGCTTAAGTGTCTTGCTCAAGGACATTTCAACACGCTGCCCAGGAGGAGTGGGAATTGAACGGGGAACCTCCGGATTAGACGACAGCTCTACCTCCCGAGCCACTGTCGCAAGACAATTGGAACAAGACGGGATCCCAGGCACTCAGAAAAAACATTACATGAAGTTAAAAATATACCCAAGAACACACACACGTACACACCTTTGACAGAAACCCGTCTAGGATTAAAATGTTGCGTCATTCAGACATGCTCAGGTAGCTACAGAGAAGGGTGTGGGTTCAACTGGAATGCCCCACTCTGATGCTGCTGCGGCTGATCTAACAACTCTGGAAATCTGTGGTGAGTTGAGGGCCATGTGTAGAAACTTTGAAAGATAAGATACCTGAACTGATGCCACACACACACACACGCGCACACACACACACACACACACACACACACACACACACACACACACACACACACACACACACACACACACACACACACACACACACACACACACACACACACACACACACACACACACACACACACACACACACACACACACACACACACACACACACACACACACACACACACACACACACACACTTCAATTTCCTGGACTTTCCTTGAGAAACATCAGGTACAGGACATGTGCTTCCGTCTCTGTCATTTTTCAAATCCCTGTGAGGCTCTCCACAGTGAACAATACATACATACTGTACATGTCTGAACCAAACAGAATGATGAAACAGCTCTTCAGCTACATTTCCTCACCAATATTTACACTTCGTTTTAAAATGGAATGTTTAAACTGGAAAAGGCTGAGCCTCTAAAAAAATTTTCAATGATAATAGAATTGTATACGTCCTATATTTACACATCCTGAAATAATGTTAACCCACAGTCCTGTGCTGCATCATCATCGCATGCCAGTAACGTTACCCAAACAGAACTCCACTAACCCTCGACATTATTGACTGAAGTATGAATTCATACAGTGGTATTCTACTGCATCTCTGCATGGCCTTCTCAGCTGACAAGATTAAACACCAGCTTCCTGTCATCAAACATGCAAGTTTGTAATTAGAGAACAAATAGAGTCTAAATGAGGAGACTCATCCAGCATGTACAGTAGTCAGTGGTGATGAACGCATTATTGATTAGCTCTCTCTGAACTAACCAGCTCTCTGAACTAACCAGCACTCTGAACTAACCAGCTCTCTGAACTAACCAGCTCTCTGAACTAACCAGCACTCTGAACTAACCAGCACTCTGAACTAACCAGCACTCTGAACTAACCAGCACTCTGAACTAACCAGCACTCTGAACTAACCAGCACTCTGAACTAACGAGCACTCTGAACTAACCAGCACTCTGAACTAACCAGCACTCTGAACTAACCAGCTCTCTGAACTAACCAGCACTCTGAACTAACCAGCACTCTGAACTAACCAGCACTCTGAACTAACCAGCTCTCTGAACTAACCAGCACTCTGAATAGCCCCTTACGTGACTGCGGTGTGCAAGCCTGGGGCTCTAGTGACCGCAGTCACTCTCAGCTGTGCCGCGACCAGGCTAAAAAGAAAGTACCAAGCGGTGATCGGGGGCTGGGTCAAAAATATATCAGATATGAATTTCAAAGATACCCAGCGTACAATATGGGTTTAGCACAGCTTTTGGCACCACCAGACCAGCTGCCAAATGAAACGGCTCAAGTTCAAGTTTTGTTTTATTTGTCACATAAGGTACATTACAGTGAAATGCTTGGTTCTGTATGAGCCTCCTGAGACTGTGCTTCATACAGTAGAAAGTTTAAAGAATAAAGACCAAATACTATACAAAATATAGAGAAATAAAGTACAAAATGCAACTAAATGCAAAAATGAGGTAGAGATGTACTGCAAATCCTTTAGTAATAAATATATAATATTTATTATTATTATTATTATTATTATTATTATTATTATTATTATTATTATTATTATTATTATTATTATTATTATTATTATTATTATTTTATATGGTGTAGTGTTAAAGTGAATGTTAAAGGTGAGTGTTTGTTTAAAGTGAGTGTAGAAGGGATGGGCATGGGTGTTGCATAAAGTCATTGAGCATCCTGATGGCCTGGGGATAGAAGCTCCTTTGAAGCACCTGTGTATGTGTCTACTGGTATATGCATTGTTGTTGTTGTCTTTGTGCTGTCAATCAATCAACCAGCTTGCTGACCATTCTTTCAGGGCACACCGAAAACAATCGTGGGCCTTCTGACGACTTCACCTGTTACAGAAGGTCTGCTGTCTTGATCAGGAATACGTCAGGTGTCTGACAGTGTTATTACCATGTCAGAGTCCTTTTGATCTCTCCCAGGTAAACTCAGTGACGCAGACAGCACACCCTGCATGTTGTCCACATGTACGTCAGGGGCCTCTTCAGACCCTGCAGTGACGCTCGTCCACAACCACACAACACCCAGCATTGTCTCTGAGCCGACCAATGGCCTTGTCACCTTCCACACAGGCACAGGAAGCAGGCCTTGTTGTATGTGTGCGTGAGTGATGAGTGAGTGAGCAAGGGAGTGAGTGTGTGTGTGAGAGAGAGAGAGAGAGAGAGAGAGAGAGAGAGAGAGAGAGAGAGAGAGAGAGAGAGAGAGAGAGAGAGAGAGAGAGCGATGCATGTGTGGATGAGCTGAAAGGAAGGAAGGCCTATTGAAGTGACTTCCAGATAGAGGGACATTGACACAGTGAGCGAAGCCATAGTACACAGTTGAGTCACAGCTTTAAGATCCCAGTAAAGCCTGGTTGGGGGGGAGGGGTTCTGATCTCTCCTGAATCCATGCCCAGCCGAGCAGCAGTGATGTGGGCCTGGGAGAAGCTTTGTCCCTTGGAGTGAATCATGGAAGCCGTGGCATGCCAGCTATTCTTTCTAGGGGGGGGGGGGGGGGGGGGAGTGTGAAGAGAGGAAATCAGGTTTCCTAAAGAAGATGTTTTCTGAAGGAGATGTTTCCTGAAGAAAATGTTTCCCGAAGAAGATGTTTTCTGAAGATGTTTCCTAAAGAAGATGTTTTCTGAAGGAGATGTTTCCCGAAGATGTTTTCTGAAGATGTTTCCTAAAGAAGATGTTTTATGAAGGAGATGTTTTCTGAGGGAGATGTTTCCTGAAGAAGATGTTTTCTGAAGGAGATGTTTTCTGAAGGAGATGTTTTCTGAAGGAGATGTTTTTCTGAAGAAGATGTTTCCTAAAGAAGATGTTTTCTGAAGAAGTTTCCTAACGAAGATGTTTTCTGAAGTAGATGTTTCCTGAAGATGTTTCCTAAAGAAGATGTTTTCTGAAGGAGATGTTTTCTGAAGAAGATGTTTTCTGAAGGAGATGTTTCCCGAAGAAGATGTTTTCTGAAGGAGATGTTTTCTGAAGATGTTTTCTGAAGATGTTTCCTAAAGAAGATGTTTTCTGAAGATGTTTTCTGAAGATGTTTCCTAAAGAGGATGTTTTCTGAAGGAGATGTTTCCCGAAGAAGATGTTTTCTGAAGGAGATGTTTCCTGAAGAAGATGTTTCCTGAAGATGTTTCCTGAAGATGTTTCCTAAAGATGTTTCCTAAAGAAGATGTTTTCTGAAGAAGTTTCCTAAAGAAGATGTTTTCTGAAGTAGATGTTTCCTGAAGATGTTTCCTAAAGAAGATGTTTTCTGAAGGAGATGTTTTCTGAAGATGTTTCCTAAAGAAGATGTTTTCTGAAGGAGATGTTTCCTGAAGATGTTTTCTGAAGATGTTTCCTAAAGAAGATGTTTTATGAAGGAGATGTTTTCTGAGGGAGATGTTTCCTGAAGAAGATGTTTCCTAAAGAAGATGTTTTCTGAAGATGTTTTCTGAAGATGTTTCCTAAAGAAGATGTTTCCTGAAGATGTTTTCTGAAGGAGATGTTTTTCTGAAGAAGATGTTTCCTAAAGAAGATGTTTTCTGAAGAAGTTTCCTAAAGAAGACGTTTTCTGAAGTAGATGTTTCCTGAAGATGTTTCCTAAAGAAGATGTTTTCTGAAGGAGATGTTTTCTGAAGATGTTTTCTGAAGGAGATGTTTCCCGAAGAAGATGTTTTCTGAAGGAGATGTTTTCTGAAGATGTTTTCTGAAGATGTTTCCTAAAGAAGATGTTTTCTGAAGGAGATGTTTTCTGAAGATGTTTTCTGAAGATGTTTCCTAAAGAAGATGTTTTCTGAAGGAGATGTTTCCCGAAGAAGATGTTTTCTGAAGGAGATGTTTCTTGAAGAAGATGTTTCCTGAAGATGTTTCCTAAAGATGTTTTCTGAAGGAGATGTTTTCTGAAGGAGATGTTTTTCTGAAGATGTTTCCTAAAGATGTTTTCTGAAGAAGTTTCCTAAAGAAGATGTTTTCTGAAGTAGATGTTTCCTGAAGATGTTTCCTAAAGAAGATGTTTTCTGAAGGAGATGTTTTCTGAAGAAGATGTTTTCTGAAGGATATGTTTCCCGAAGAAGATGTTTTCTGAAGGAGATGTTTTCTGAAGATGTTTTCTGAAGATGTTTCCTAAAGAAGATGTTTTCTGAAGGAGATGTTTTCTGAAGATGTTTTCTGAAGATGTTTCCTAAAGATGTTTTCTGAAGGAGATGTTTCCCGAAGAAGATGTTTTCTGAAGGAGATGTTTCCTGAAGAAGATGTTTCCTGAAGATGTTTCCTAAAGAAGATGTTTTCTGAAGAAGATGTTTCCTAAAGAAGATGTTTTCTGAAGATGTTTTCTGAAGATGCTTCCTAAAGAAGATGTTTTCTGAAGGAGATGTTTTCTGAAGGAGATGTTTTCTGAAGGAGATGCTTTCTGAAGGAGATGTTTTTCTGAAGATGTTTCCTAAAGAAGATGTTTTCTGAAGAAGTTTCCTAAAGAAGATGTTTTCTGAAGATGTTTCCTGAAGGAGATGTTTCCTGAAGAAGATATTTTCTGAAGATGTTTTCTGAAGGAGATGTTTTCTGAAGGAGATGTTTTTCTGAAGATGTTTCCTAAAGATGTTTTCTGAAGAAGTTTCCTAAAGAAGATGTTTTCTGAAGTAGATGTTTCCTGAAGATGTTTCCTAAAGAAAATGTTTTCTGAAGGAGATGTTTCCTGAAGATGTTTTCTGAAGGAGACATTTTCTGAAGGAGATGTTTCCTGAAGATGTTTTCTAACGAAGATGTTTTCTGAAGAAGATGTTTTCTGAAGGAGACATTTTCTGAAGGAGATGTTTCCTGAAGAAGATGTTTTCTAAAGAAGATGTTTTCTAAAGAAGATGTTTTCTGAAGAAGATGTTTCCTGAGGGGCAGCTTGCAGCTTGTGGTGCAACACTGACACCACGTTGCTGCTCATTTCTTGGCCTCTAAACGGGTGTCCCCCAGGGCTCGGTTTTAGGACCCCTTCTCTTCTCCCTCTACACTAAATCACTGGGTAACATTATCACGTCTCATGGCTTCTCCTACCACTGTTATGCCGACGATACTCAACTCTTCCTCTCCTTCCCTCCCTCAGATATCCACGTCTCTGAGCGGATCTCGGCCTGTCTGTCCGACATCTCCGCCTGGATGACGACCAACCACCTCAAACTGAACCTAAGCAAAACAGAATTGCTCCACCTGCCGGCCAAATCCTCCCCCCTGACCGACCTTTCCATCACAGTCGAGAATGCAGCTGTGACCGCGTCCCCGACCGCCAAGAACCTTGGTGTTGTCCTCGACGACCAGTTGAACTTCTCTGCTCACATCGCAGCGACAACCAGAACCTGCCGATTCCTCCTGAGCAACGTCAGAAGGATACGCCCCTTCCTGACAAAAGAAGCCACCCAACTCCTCGTCCAATCAACAGTCATCTCCCGCCTCGACTACTGCAACGCACTGCTCGCTGGCCTCCCGGCCACTGCCACTAAGCCTCTTCAACTCATTCAGAACGCAGCGGCCCGCCTGATCTCAAACCTACCGAAGTCGGCCCATGTCACCCCACTTCTTAGGGACCTGCACTGGCTCCCCATTGCTGCACGAATCCGCTTCAAGGCCCTTGACCTAGCATACCGTGCGGCAAAGGGAACTGCTCCCGCCTACCTCCGGTCAATGGTCTCTAACTACACACCCTCAAGACCCCTACGCTCTGCATCTTCTGGCCGCCTCAGACCTACTCCTATCCAAGCTCCGGGAGGGTCATCAAAGAGAAGTCGCCTATTCTCAGTCCTTGCCCCACAATGGTGGAATGAACTACCCACCCCAGTTAGGACAGCCGAAACACGTCCAATCTTTCGCCGTCGACTAAAGACTCACTTCTTCAACCATTATCTGAATTAAAAAAAAAAAAAAATCTAACCCTAACTAACCATACTGTCATGCACTTGTCCTAATAAACTAACCTACACTGTAGCACTCAACACTTTGATGAACATTGTTACTCAGCTGATAGAGTTGTGCTCTTCCTGATGGCTTGTCGTACAGAACTTGTAAGTCGCTTTGGATAAAAGCGTCAGCTAAATGACTAAATGTAAATGTAAATGTAAATGTAAATATTTCCCTGAAAAGGGATTCTCCACTGAAAGAGAATCTGATCGTATTATTTAGTATTTAATGTGTCTCAGGATTAACTGGTCTTTAAGGCCTTGGTTAAGATATCTGTTACATATAAATACTTCCTGGGAACTATTGAGACTCAATCTATCCATAGTCCATCCACAGAAGTGCAATGATTTTTATTAAAATGAGAGAAACCTACCTGCTCCAAACATAGCGACCTCCTCAAGATCTGAGAGAAACCTACCTGCTCCAAACTTAGCAACCTCCTGAAGATCTGCTGCTGTCTTGGCTGATGAGATGATGAGAGGAAGCTTCAGAATGAACGGCAACACATCTCTGGAGAGAGATAGAGAGGGAGAGAGAGATAGAGAGAGGGAGAGAGATAGAGAGAGGGAGAGAGTAGGAAAGGGAGAGAGAGAGGGATAGAGATAGGGAGAGAGGGAGAGAAGAGAGTGATAGAGAGAGGGAGAGAGATAGAGAGAGGGAGAGAGAGAGAGAGAGAGGGAGAGAGTGATAGAGAGAGGGAGAGAGATAGAGAGATGGAGAGTGATAGAGGGAGAGAGATAGAGGGAGAGAGATAGAGGGAGAAAGGGGTTGGAGTGTGAAAAAGAGACACCAGCAAAGGAAAAGGGAGTGAGTGAGAGGGAGGGACTGAAAGTCTATTCGTAGGACTGTGTGAGTCACTATATTGGAGCAGAGTTTGGTGAAGGGCGTGTGGAGTTGGCAGAGTGTGGGCAGCATAATAGTAATGATAATAGTAATGTGCCGGCATGCATGCGCGTGACTCACCTGCTGATGCAGCAGAAAGCCACTAGGCGGAACAGGTCTGCGAAGCTCAGGCCTGAACCCTCCAGAGAGAACGCTGGGAGAAGAGAGAACAACAACATGACTTACCTCCATTCTATCATTTTCTCTCATCCCCCAATTTAGTCGTTATGCCAATTCCCTTCCTGGTCGTTGCGCGCATTGCTGTCGGTCTGGCTAGGGTGTAGACTACCACATGCTGCCCTACTGTCTGTCTGGGGAGGGTGTAGACTACCACATGCTGCCCTACTGTTAGGGTGTAGACAACCACATGCTGCCCTGTCGGTCTGGGGATGGTGTAGACTACCACATGCTGCCCTACTGTCGGTCTGGCGAGGGTGTAGACTACCACATGCTACCCTACTGTCAGTCTGGGGAGGGTGTAGACTACCACATGCTGCCCTACTGTCAGTCTGGGGATGGTGTAGACTACCACATGCTGCCCTACTGTCAGTCTGGGGAGGGTGTAGACTACCACATGCTGCCCTACTGTCGGTCTGGGGATGGTGTAGACTACCACATGCTGCCCTACTGTCGGTCTGGGGAGGGTGTAGACTACCACATGCTGCCCTACTGTCGGTCTGGGGATGGTGTAGACTAGTGGTCTGCAAGGGCCTTGAAATAAAGCCCGAGCCCTGCCCGAGCCCGTGAACTTCAGGCCCTGCCCGAAAATAAGCCTGACTGTAAATAATATTTTAAGCCCTAGCCCGCGTGAAAACCAGAAAAAAATTATTATTATTATTATTATTAAAATATAATTTTTTTTGTATTTGTTTTAAATATTCGAAACACGGTTTTATATGAACGTAATAAATAAACAAAACTAAGAAGCATTTACATAGCCTGTTTCGCAATGCCGTCTCTCCCAGTGCTCGCTTATATAGACTGACTCACACATCAGCCTCGTAAAACGTATTGAAAGCTATAGAATCTTCTTTGACACACACACACACACACACACACGACACACAATAGCCTACTCAGTCAAACAAACAAACAGAAAACAGAAATCAGATTTCGAGCAGAGCAACGTAATGAAAATCACAACAAAACAGGTAGCGAGTCGCGACCCAGCAAATAGTAAACATCACTCACCACGTCAGCAACGCGTTGAACACCGCTAACAAAACCGGCTACATACATCCCAAGAACAAATTAAAACGTTCGCCAACTGGCTATATTCCAACACAACCAATCGAGTTGAACTTGTCCCCTGAGTTCTCCCTGCGCGCTGCAGTAATTACATCCAAATGTTTCTCTGGCGCAAAAGAGAAAGCGAATCTTAAAACGAAGGTTATCCTATAACCCTAGTTATATGAAGAAAAAAAACGCAATAAAAAAAATAAAAAAAATTAAAAACGGCGGTGCCCGGGCCCGGCCGAGCCCGAATTATTCATTAAAAAAAAAGCCCTACCCAGCCCGAACCCGCCGGGCCGGGCCCCGTCGGGCCTGGGCAAGGTTGCAGTGCACTAGTGTAGACTACCACATGCTGCCCTACTGTCAGTCTGGGGAGGGTGTAGACTACCACATGCTGCCCTACTGTCGGTCTGGGGAGGGTGTAGACTATCGCATGCCTCCTCCGATAGATGTGGAGTCGCCAGTCGCTTCTTTCCACCCGACAGCGAGGAGTTTCACTGGGAGAACGTAACGCGTGCAGAGGTTCACACTATTTCCCCCAGATCCCCTCCCTGCTGAACAGGCCAGTAGGAGTCACTGTTTGACCAGAACCCCACCGGCTTCCCACCCCTGAACACAGACAATAAGTGCTTGTAGGGACGACTGAAACAAGCTGGAAGTACCGCTGACCGCTGGATTCGATCCCAGAATCTCTGCGGTGGTAGGAGAGTGCTTAGACCTCCAGCCGCCCCGTGACTTACATTATCATCTGAGTTAATATTACTGACTGAGTTAAAGAGGACACAGCAGAGATACACTAAAGTGTGGACGCACATTCAAAACAACAAATGCACCTTCAGGCAGAGGCTGTATTCACTAGAGAAGCTGAGCTTCACCCAAAATGTTTCTCTTTCTCAGAAGGATGTCTCTCCATTCAGATAGTTCCAAATGAAACTGTCATTCTGGAAAGATATGTTGCTGTTGACCTTTTCTAATGTAAATCTTTTGGCAGACATCTCTATGGCTGAAAACTCCAGACCTGGACAGCAGCAGTACCTGGAAGCAGGGGGGAGCCCCTGGAGAAGAAGAAACACAGGCATTTTGTTTTTGTATTTTGGGTGATATTCTGCTTCAAGAATCTTCTACCTCTGCATTCCTGGGTGAACTTCCCCTTTAAGAGGGACAATTTGTGATTTATTTGACCCTATTCTCATATGGTTCCCAAAGAGTTTGGACTTTGTAGGTAAATATGCCTTTCAGAATCTTCTTAGATCACAAGTCAAAATACAGGTCTGTCTTCCAACCGGTGTTTAAAAAAAACTCAGCTGTGTTAAAAGCAGCTTTTACAGCCTCAGGATCACATAAACATCTTTAATCCAATAAATCACAGACGTAAAGAAACCAGAGTTATAAACAAGGCTTTTTATTTCCAGCACGAACAAGCAGACCAACTCAAACAAACGGTGCAGAGGGACATAATCGCTTCCTCGTTTTTTTTTAATCTACTTTTTCTCCTAATTTTTCTGTGCTTTTTCTCCCATCCCAATTTTACCTCTCGTGCCAATTCTCCCTCCCCTGTCCTGATCGTTGCTCGCATGTGCCCCTCACTGGCCGGTCATAGGGAGGATAGAAGCCCATCGCATGTCCCCTCCGATACATGTGGAGGCAGCCAGTCACATCTTTTCACCTGCCAGCGCGGACTCTCATTGGCGAGGAGTAACGTGTAGGAGGCTCACACTGCCCCCGCCATTTTCCTGTCTCTGCTGTGCAGGCGCCCTGACCGACCTGTAGGAGTCGCTGTTTACAACGACCAGACTACCACCCATCGACTCTCCTCCCGCTGACTCTGCCAATTGAGTCAGTATGACGGCCGGCCCAAGCCGGGGGCAACGCTGACAGCCGTATTCGATACCGGTGTCTCTTGCGTTGGTGACGAGCGCAATGTCCGCTGCGCCACCCAGCCGCCTACGTAATCGCTTTCTCATGTTGACTCAAAACTATTCTGTTGTGGTTTTGCAAAAGAGGGCTTTTTCTAGGAATCTTGAGTGTTGTGCTCACGCAGAGAAATATCTCTCAGAGTAAGAGAGACCACACATCTGGTCCAGAGCGGCACCACTAAGAGGGACCATCCACACATCTGGTCTCTCTGAGCTGCACCACTAAGAGGGACCATACACACATCTGAGATAGAGAGATAGAGAGAGAGAGAGGGGAGAGAGAGAGAGAGAGAGAGAGAGAGAGAGCGAGAGGGGGGGAGAGAGATAGAGAGAGAGGGGAGAGAGAGCAAGAGGGGGGGAGAGAGAGAGAGGGGGGGGAAAGAGAGAGAGAGAGAGCGAGAGAGAGAGAGAGAGAGAGGGGGGGAAAGAAAGAGATAGAGAGGGGGAGAGAGAGAGCGAGAGTGTGTGTGTGTGTGTGAGAGAGAGATACAGAGAGGGGGAACATTTACATATGAATCGAGAAAGAGAGGAAAAGAGAGGGAAAGTGAATTTACATCTGAATCGAGAGGATGGCAATGAAAAAAGAGGGGTTTAAATGGAGAGAGAGAGAGAGCGCGCGAGAGAGAGCACAAGAAGAATACGTGTTTACATTTTGGAGGGGAAGTGAGGAAAGTGGGTTAAATCCAACCTATGGTCTGGCTGGCGGCAGGCCAGCAAGTTGAGAGCCGTCTCCAGCTCAATCCAGTCTGAGCTCCATTACTTGGGCTTGTTGTTTGTTAGTGTGAGTGGAGCAGAGCGTGTGTCACATCATAGACATAGGCTAGATGACTCACCCGCGCTGCTGGCCAATGGAGACCGACGTTGCCACATGGCGGCCATCTTGCCACAGGCAGCACGCCCACTCACAACATGAATGTCTATGGTGCATGTACTATTGAAATAACCATAGCTTGCAAAATGTTCAACCAATTTTCAAACGGTTTGGTTTGTTATAAACGTCAGAGATGTAGTTATCATACTGCATACTTATAATGGACTTTCATATGAAAATAATTTCAACATGTCCGAGCATCCTGAATCATAGCCACGTTAATAACGTTTGTAATAAACCAAACCGTTTGTAAATCCGTCAAGATTTCAGTGAGTTAAGAGTATTTTTGTTTGTGCAGATCACAGCTACCATAGAACGTACTTGAATAGTTGACTGTGACAAGATGGCCGCCAGTGAACTACGCTGGAAACTCCGCCTCGCACCATCTAGTTATATATATCTACTGTATGTGTCAGATCATCTGGGCAACATGCGAGTCCTGGATTTCCTCAAGTGCTACATTCAGTGTAGTGACAGACCGGTTAGCGTGTATCGCTTCCGCAAAGGATTTCGGTTTCCGGGTTCCTCTGATTGGCCGCGACCCCCACGTGACCCGCCCCCCTATCCACCGCTCTGCCGCTGCCACGTGCGGCAGAGCGAGCGGCCGCGGACTCGCTCGCTTCCTCAATTTATACGCATGGAAGTATTGACTGAATGAATGAATGAATGAATGAATGAAAACTTTATTTAACAGATTGCAGAATGGGTACAATACAGTACGGCTCAATACACACAATTGTTAAGGGGATGCAGACCTGAGAAAGACGTTTGTCTTGTTTACATCAGGGTCCCCCATTTTCAATTCATATAGAACGACTACGCCGTAACAAATCATTAAAAAAATATACCGTTAACTGGAATATGTTGTGCCTTTACACATATGTTGAATTATGTAATTGGTTTGTCATGACAAACAAATAAAAAAAATCACGATTTACCCGCTGGCTACAAAACACAACACTCAGTGACTGCATGTAGTCAGAGCCAGAGCTCAGCGATGCCGCTCGCGGTGTCCGCTGGAGCAAGCCAGAGACAGCCGGCGATATTTTATTTGTTTGTCATGACAAACCAATTACATAATCCAACATATGTGTAAAGGCACAACATATTCCAGTTAACGGTATATTTTTTTAATGATTTGTTACGGCGTAGTCGTTCTATATGAATTGAAAATGGGGGACCCTGATGTAAACAAGACAAACATCTTTCTCAGGTCTGCATCCCCTTAACAATTGTGTGTATTGAGCCGTACTGTACCCATTCTGCAATCTGTTAAATAAAGTTTTCATTCATTCATTCATTCAGTCAATACTTCCATGCGTATAAATTGAGGAAGCGAGCGAGTCCGCGGCCGCTCGCTCTGCCGCGCGCGGCAGCGGCAGAGCGGTGGATAGGGGGGCGGGTCACGTGGGGGTCGCGGCCAATCAGAGGACCCGAAAACCGAATTCCGTTGCGGAAGCGATACACGCGACCGGTTAATCTGCAGATATCTGACACATTGAAAATAATTGGCATGGGCCGATAACCGCACCCTCGTGGCAGAGTAACAAAACTTCTTGTGTCAAACCTGCATGTGAATTGGAACTTTTCGATTAGTTTGTATTTGTTTGATACATTTGTTGATTTTTTATATTTTTATATATATAATTTTTTTTTAATCTACTTTTTCTCCTCCTTTTTCTGTGATTTTTCTCCCCATCCCAATTTACCTCTCGTGCCAATTCTCCCTCCCCTGTCCTGATCGTTGCTCGCATATGCCCCCCACTGGCCGGTTGTAGGGAGGATAGAAGCCTTGCATCACATGTCCCCTCCGATACATGTGGAGGCAGCCTGTCACATATTTTCACCTGCCAGCGCGGACTCTCATTTTGGCGAGGTGTAACGTGTAGGAGGCTCACACTGCCCCCGCCATTTTCCTGACTTTGCTGTGCAGGCGCCCCAACCGACCTGTAGGAGTCGCTGTTCACAACGACTAGACTACCACCCTTCGACTTCCCACCCGCTAACTCTGCCAATTGAGTTAGTGCGACGGCCGGCCCAAGCCGGAGGCAACGCAGACAGCCGGATTCGAACCCGGTGTCTCTTGCGTTTGTGACGAGCGCAATGTCCGCTGCGCCACCCAGCCGCCCTTATATATATCTTCTTTTATAATTCTATTTTCATTTTCAACCAGCATGGATACAGGATATGGTCAGTATCAAACAGATACTGCAATTTTTTTTTTTTATTATGCACCTTTCTAAAAGCTCTGGACATAATGTAGATTATTCTACATAACATTTTATCTATAGCTAAGAATGAATATAGTTCAGATCAACTAAAGAAATAAGATTTTTTTTGTCCTATTTGGTAATTATTATAATTATCATTATGTTAACATTATGACTCACATCACACCCGTCCTAACTTCTTTGGTGTGAATTGAACCTGTGCCCTCAACGCCGCGACTATTATGTGACGCACTGCAGGAGTCTCCCTCTGCAGAGGTGTCACTCCAGTTGTGTTGCTAGGGAACAGCTTGGACCCAACTTTGATATTGATATTAGCAAACGCTGCAGCAGGAAGTAAATATGGGTCCATTTCGAATGTTTATGGGTACATCTCTATACCCACTACCAGTCTCGGTTTCTCTTCTCCATTATGGCAGCTTCTTCTTATTTCATAACTTAGAACAATAGTACTATAATTACATTAGATTCCAATGTATTGTCATAGTACAGTACAATGAAAATAAGTTGGCATCTAACCAGAGTGCAAAATGGTAAATTATAACTTTTATTATCCAAAGCGCTTTACAATGTTGTTCCTCAAATTTTTACCCATTCACTCACACATTCACGACGGAGGTGACTATGCAAGGTGCTCACCGGGAGCAGCTATGGGTTAAGACTTTGTCAAGACTTTTGGTTTATTTAATGTAAGGATCAGATCCATGTAAAGGGGTCTAAATAATTTAACAGGTGTTTGTGCTTGTGAGCATGCGCAGTTGGCGCAGCCGCCTTTTAAATGGTGGCTGATGTCATTCTCACTATAGCTCTGACAGAATCATATCGCCCGTTGGTGAGTGGACTTGATTAATTGATTGAAACTTTATTAACATGGCTATGTCACATATAAACACAATGTAATGTCTTACGTTGGCTGCTGGCTGCCAATGCAGCCTGCGGATAACATTTGCATGTGCACTGTGTTGGGGAATGGTGGCTAAATTAATGAATGTTGTGCCTGAATGTTTGCCGCTAGCTTGTGGCTAGGCTAGCGTACTTTGCCAATGGTGCACGCTGAGCTAGTGCCTCTGTCTGTGGCTTTGCCGGTTTGTCACGTGAGATTCATGTGGCGGAACTTTGGTGTGTGTGCTCCGATTGAATGAGAACCAAAATATGTCTCGTCCCGTTGCATGGGTTTGCGTCGTGTTTGAGACGACGCGGTTCGAATGGCTTGTGTGAGATGCGGAGGAGGAAGTAAACATTGCCAGGCATTCTGGTAAATGTAGTCATTGTAGTTCTCCCTCTTTCGCCCACTGTTAAAGGGGACATGACATGCAGGTTTGATTAGTATATATGAAATGTATAGTGTATGTATATTCAATAGTAGTATTGATAGTATATTAATATTAGTGCTGTCAGGTGATTACAAACATTTATCTAATTAATTACAGGATTTGTAATTAATTAATCAAATTAATCGCATTTTAATCGCATAACCATTTTATGCCTGATATTCTATATTGTATAATCATATTTCAAATTGCATGTGTCCGGATGGCAGAATTCAGTACTACAAAACCTTCTGTTTAATCATCTTCCATTTATTAATTTGCTTAGATTTTTCAGGTCTGGTCAATTTTAGCATGGTGTTATTCACAGTCAAAGATAACAAATGTTTTATTGATATTCTCATTTGGTTCATTACAATTTACTCAAGCCTAGTAACAGACACAATATTTCTGACACTGGGAATACATTCCCTGAGATCCATAGATGTCCCTAGAATCAGATACCAAGAATATGCAAATAGACCATATTAAAAAAAGTCTGTAAATGTGTATTCTACGTTCTTATGGAATGAATGATTAAAAAAAATTATATAAAAAAAAAAAAGATTAAATAAATTTTGAGTTCATTTTCATAACGCGATAATTAGCTGTGTAATTAATTAATCTAATTAACGCGATAAACTGACAGCCCTAATATATATATGTTGTTCTAAATAAATAATAATAACTTTATTTGTATAGCACCTTTCATACAGGGGATTGCAGTTCAAAGTGCTTTGGATGTCTCGGGGTCGGCCAAGATTGCAGTGACTGCTCTACATGCACCACCGAGGCCATGGCTCAGCTCCTTACCGTCTTCTGTCCGTGGTCTGTCAACATGGTTTGTGGTCTGCCAACGTGGTTTCATTGCTGGGCTATTCTATTCACATAATATGCTTACTTCTACGGCTGAAACGATTAGTCAGCATAATCGATGACGTCGATCATAATAAATAATTTTTGCGTCGATGTGTCCAAAATTTCTTTTTTCTTTTTTGCACTACCTATCTTTGTGAAAGTGGCTTCAGCTATAGACAAAGCAGAGGAACAGATTGGACATTGAGCATGACCTCAGTTGCTTTGTCTACCATCACCCCAGACTTTGAGACTCTTGTCAGGAGCAAACAACATCCCCAGTTATCCCATTAGTTCCCTGGGATGTTAATCTAAGAAGTCTGCTAAGAAGGATATATTATTTATTATTATTATTATTATTATTATTATTATTATTATTATTATTATTATTATTATTATTATTATTATTATTATTATTATTATTATTATTATTATTATTATTATTATTATTTTATTTCATTGTGTTTTTAGCCCTAGTTGCACTTTTGTTGCAACCCCAGTTATCCCATTAGTTCCCCCAAACTTACTGTCGGTCTGTTATGTTAAGCTAAGAAGTCTGCTAAGAGCCCGGAAAAGGAGCCGCGCCCACAGGAAGCAGAGATGGAGGGTGTGACAGAAATAATCGTTAGATTAGTCGACTAATCGAAAAAATTATCAACAGATTAGTCGACTACATTTACATTTACATTTACATTTAGTCATTTAGCTGACGCTTTTATCCAAAGCGACTTACAAGTTCTGTACGACAAGCCATCAGGAAGGGCACAACTCTATCAGCTGAGCAACAATGTTCATCAAAGTGTTGAGTGCTACAGTGTAGGTTAGTTTATTAGGACAAGTGCATGACAGTACGGTTAGTTAGGGTTAGATTTTTTTTTTTTTTTTTTTTTTTTTAATTCAGATAATGGTTGAAGAAGTGCGTCTTTAGTCGACGGCGAAAGATTGGACGTGATTCGGCTGTCCTAACTGGGGTGGGTAGTTCATTCCACCATTGTGGGGCAAGGACTGAGAATAGGCGACTTCTCTTTGATGACCCTCCCGGAGCTTGGATAGGAGTAGGTCTGAGGCGGCCAGAAGATGCAGAGCGTAGGGGTCTTGAGGGTGTGTAGTTAGAGACCATTGACCGGAGGTAGGCGGGAGCGGTTCCCTTTGCCGCACGGTATGCTAGGTCGAGGGCCTTGAAGCGGATTCGTGCAGCAATGGGGAGCCAGTGCAGGTCCCTAAGAAGTGGGGTGACATGGGCCGACTTCGGTAGGTTTGAGATCTACCAAAATAATCGTTAGTTGCAGCCCTACTTACTTCATATATCTATTCTATTCACATATGCTTACCACTTGTATCTATTGCTATGTCCGCCCACTACAATCATGCGAGCTGTCTAACGCCTGTCCCGTCTCCCTGTGAGTTGCTGTCCCAGAGTGTTGACCGGAGTGTCGGACGTCCTGTGATGAAGACCGGGAGGATGCGACCCTCTCTGCATGCCCTCCTGTCTCCCTGTCTCCGGCGGTCTCGTAGTGGTGACCGGAGTGCTGGACGTCCCGCGATGATGTCGGGGAGGTTGCGACGCTCTCTGCGCCGCCACTCATCTCCCTGTCTCCGGCTGTCTCAGAGCAATGACCGGAGTGTTGAACGTCCCGTGATTAAGACGGGGAGGACGCGACCCTCTTTGCGCCGCCTCTGTGCCTCAAATAGAATCGCCGCCTCTGTGCCTCAAATAGAATCGCTATCAGCTCTATCTTTAATCTTTCAAAATGTTCAGTTGCTATCGCTATCAGCTCTATCTTAAATTTTTCAAAATGTTCAGTTGCTATTGCATGCACTCATCTGTGTTTCACTACACACATGAGTGCATGCTTACCAACTGTCAGTCTGCAACACTACTATCACCGACATCTAAGAAGGGAGATCCCCCCTTGAATGGCCCTTCTAAGGTTTCTCTCCTCCACACTGCCTGTGGTGCATTTTCCCCTATTGTTAGGTTTTAGTGAGTTTTTCCTTACCTTCGCGTGGGGTATGTCTGGGAGTGTTTGCATTCATTCATTTATTTGCATTTATTTAAAATGTCTTGGACCTTAAGGTGTTCTTGTTTTGTTCTTGACTTATTGTTATGTTGCTTCTTGACTTGTTTAAAGAAGACGTGTCCGGCCCATGGGGACATTAACGTGTGTTGTCGGGCCTTAAAAAATTAATTTGATTTGATTTGATTTACATCAGTAAGATGTAAATAATAATAAAGTAATAATAATACATTATTTATTTATTAAATATTAAGTTTGGATTTTTTTTTACAACTGAAATTATATTTTTAGAGACTAAAGTACAGAAAAAAGGTACCATTGGGTACCGTACCGGTATCGATTCACAGGTACCGGTACCGTATCAGTCTATATGTGAACGGTACCAATCCCTACAAAGAACAGACATAGGTACAATGTGGAAATCATCTTAACACTTTGATTGCCAGGCAGCAGGGGGCACTGTTCAGTGCCATCGTTCTATTCAATGGAAAGAATGGCATATTGGCAGTGCTAAAAACTATATTTTATATTATAGCTATGGATCTAACAACGCCGTCGATTGTCAGTGGGTTTCTTCCGGTCAACGTGCAAAAAACAGATAATTTTTTCATCTATACATTTCCGTTTTATACCGTGGTGAATACGAGTATAGTGGTAGAGTGTTCCTCTGTAATTCCAGGGAACTCCGTCAAAACAGCCCTTTAGTCAAATCCACTTATCACGTTGCCATTTTCCGCCTGATTATCTAATCATCCTGAAATCAACGCTAGATTTAAAAAAAAAACTTTGGCCATTCCGCTGGCTCTTTTTTGCGTTTATCGCATTTTCTCTGGTCAAGAATGACCGACAGAAACAGGTTTGAATGGGTAAAGATGGGGGGAAGACACTCTGAGAAAGATACGGCTGCAGTCCGGGAATCGAACTCGCTAACCCCAGATCCGTGACGAGCACGGTTGTCCCCGGCGCCGAAATAGCGCTCGAGGTACGCGGTGAGCTACTGGAGCTCCCCTGAAATCAACGCTAGATTATTGGTATTATGTCTCCTCGTGCACGCATGAAATGGGGCTTGGAGCGGGCGCCCCCCCCCCCGCCACCAACGGTAAACAAGCACACACACAGTCCACACAGACAGCTTCGATCATGGGAGAAAAAAATATCAGATCAACGCAAGATTGGATATAGTGTCCTTACCTTGTCTCTGATGTAATGCAAAAAAAATTATCTGATCGCCATTCCAAGTACTGGTCGCGGTACTCCGTCCCACGTTATCCGGCATTGCATATGAAGGAGGCAAGGGGGCAGGCTAGTTGATGCATCGTTGTAAGCGCTTGTCTTGCCGGAGAATTTTCGCCCCGCCCGCACGGCTCAGCCCAGAAAACAAACTACATTGTTACAAATGGAGTGCAATAGCGGCCGCGAGGCGTTAGGCGGCGGTATTTGCCGTCTGCGATCCCAGACACACTCAGAACAGCCTGCACAGGCTGCCCTGATGAATTATGAATGGCAATAGCGAATAAAAGGAAAACCGAAACAGAAACGTAGATCTACGTTTCTCCGGCACTCAAGCGCTGGGCCACAGAAACGTAGATCTCCGTTTTCGGCAACCAAAGGGTTTTAATAACTAAATAATTTGCATTGCATGAATACAATTTATATACTGTAGCTCCCCGAGAAGAAATACGATATGCTATACTGCAACATTTTTCCTAGAAATATAGCGACTGCTGATGTTCTTAACACTTTGAGTGCCAACGACGAGATTTCTCGTTAATTCATGCCAACCATTCAGTGGCAACGAGACGAGAGATCTCCACCAAGTCCTGCCCCCGCTGAGCAAGCACCGAGACCTGACCTGTAGGCGTTGCTGTCCACAACGCCAGATTCCCACCCACCAGCTTCCCACCCCCTAATACTGCCAATTGTATTAGTATGAATGACCAGCCAAGATGGTAGCAACGCCGAGAGCTGGGCTCGAACCCAGCATCTCCTGCGTTGGTGACGAGCGGAGAGATCTCGTTTTTGATAGTTTTTTATTTTTATTAGAGATTTCCATTCATATTGCATCAATCTAGCCTCACGTTACCACTGGGACTCTGTCTGAGTTCCATTGGAAAAATACCGCCCCCTATCGTCTGTCCGGATGGTACTGCACCCCTTTCGATTGGATTGAATGAAAAGCATGGAGAAAAAATATATCCTGCTTCCACATTTTACTTGTCATTGCCGAGCCGCAGAACAGCGGAGAATGTGTGTTTACAGTACCCAGCGTTGGATCAATAAACACGATCGATATTTGGAATGGCGATCAGGAATTGGAATAATCTTTTTGGAGAACATCTGATCTGAGGTAATGAATCTATTTGACCAGTCTTGGGATAATCAGAGCTTTTTTCACATATATATCAACGTGGGCCCTATGTGTGTGTGTGTGTGTGTGTGTGTGCGTGTGTGTGTGTGTGTGCTGATCAGGAAATGGATAATCGATTTTTCAGCCGCTTCTATAGCGTGCATAAGTACACATATACTATCGATAATCTAGCATTTATTTGAAAACGATTCATAAATAGGCCGAAAAATTACAACGTTTTGTGTATTCCAGTATATTCCCGTAAAGGGCGATTATCACAGAATCTTCTGAAATTTTCTGGAACTTTCATAAAACAAGCGTTTTTCAAAATGGTATAAAACGGAAATGAACCGATTAAAAAACAAACCGTTTCGACAATGTTGACTGCAAACAAGTCATTGATAAGCGACGGCCATATTATACACATAGCCATAATTTAAGATATAGTTTATGCGTTCGCAAATATGAGAGCTCTATCATTGAAGTGGGTGGTGGCACGCAACGGGGTTCCGAGGCACCGGACCCGTGGCACAGAAAGTGTTAATAGTTAAGGGACGTTTGTTCCAGTTCAAAGCTCCACTGTACACACACACACACACACACACACACACACACACACACACACACACACACACACACACACACACACACACACACACACACACACACACACACACACACACACACACACACACACACACACACACACACACACACACACACACACACACACACACACACACACACACACACACACACACACACACACACAGGTTGAAACAGGCTAATTCACACGTCAGGATTAATTTCTCATGCAAGACTGAGTCACGCAAAACAACAACGTCTCAGCCGTTTTTCAACAGAACAAAACACTTTCAGCAAACAGTTTAATCTGATTTGGAGAAACTCCCCCATCAAGCTGCGATCCATACTATACGTATTAGCCTGGTCACAGCGCTAGCCTTCAGTTGTAACGTGTTACACTTATCAAGTCAATTCTGTCTCACGCATCAAGTCTTTCTCAGTACGCTGACTCCTGTAGTTCCTCTCATTCCATCAACACACGGTGATGGAGAGCTGCATCACTGCTTCCATTTCAGAGAACAGCCTCCCCATCCAGCTGAGGGCACCACAGAGCCTGGCCTCTTTTAAAGCCTGAAAACCTATCTATTCCAAAAGGCCTTTGATTACTAGCTTTTTATTTTATGCTGTCGTCTTTAATTTTCTGTTTATACTATGTTTTTAACTTCGTTCTATTTAAAAAGAAAATGTATTCTGTATTTTATTCTATTATTATTAATAAGTATTTAATTTTTTTAACTGTTTTAACCCTGTAGCACTTTGGGATCCTAGTGAACGAAAAGTGCAATACAAATTAAATGAAATAAAATAATAATAAATAATATATGCTTCTTAGCAGATTTCTTAGCTTAACATAACATACCTACGTTTGGGGGGACTAATGTGATAACTGGGGGTGCAACAAAAGTGCAACTAGGGCTAAAAACCCAATGAAATATAATTCTAATAATAATAAATAATATATGCTTCTTAGCAGACTTCTTAGCTTAACATCCCAGGGAACTAATGGGATAACTGGGGATGTTGTTTGCTCCTGACAAGAGTCTCAAAGTCTGGGGTGATGGTAGACAAAGCAACTCTTAGGTCGTGCTAAATGTCCAATCTGTTCCTCTGCTTTGTCTTCAGCTGGACCAGAGCTGAGAAGCCACTTTCACAAAGATAGGTAGTTGTTACAAAGGGTCAGATTAAACCGAATATATATATTTATTGCTTGAGATCCCTTGTATAATATTTGTATATCGTTTGATATCCCTTGTATATTATTTGTATATATACACGGAATATCCCTTTACCTGGGTACAAACCAGAGTAATAATCGCTCTCCTATTGGACAGCGACCCCTAGGCGCCAACGGCCAAGCCCCCAACGGCAAGTTCAAAGGCAACTCCGGGCATGTCTCAACATGTCCAGAGTCTGCGCAGTAATACGAGACATAACTGAGGTTGGCACTAGATAATTCACCTTACGTATAAATACGGCGCAGGTGGAAACAGCAGCAATTTCGTTCATTACTAGTAAAGCCTTCACCACGAGACAACGTGCAGTGAAGTGAGCAACTTTGCCTCTAAATAGAGCCTTGAGAACCGCGTGCGAATAGATTGCTAAAGTGTCAGAGTTTAACGCAGTAACGTTGAGTTCGACTTATTCTAATGTGAAGTAATAGTCTATCATTTATAGTGTATCGTGCGGCTACAGTTCTTCAGTGACCAGCATTACCACCGGTTCGTCGTGTATATAGCTAGTGCACTTATCCAGGCTGGGCGGCCTAAACTCGTGCCCCCACCCGAGGAGTCCTAGACGAGAACCGTTGGATATGTACACCGGAGAACCTACACCGGCGACTGCAGAACCATTTCTGGTTGGATTATATTGCTTTGGGACCGTGACTGCTGGAGCAGAGAACCGTCGACCCCACTGTCGTTTGGGATCTACCCCCCGTGAGGATCATCACTCGAGCCCGCCTCTAGGAAGAGGCTGGCTAGCTGTCTTCCATGCTGTCGAGCATACTGGATTATAGCTGTTGCTTTGTCTACTGATCAAGGGAGTACATGCACTGGCTCCTGTATCTGGAACCTCGTTATTCCTCGTTGACCCAGACTTTGTACCCGAACATTCCTCTACCCCGGCCGGCCTTACACCCGGAGGGAACCCCCCAGTGTCTCCAGCTGGTACTAGTGTGCCCTATGTAATTGCTATACCACAGGTGGCGTCAGTTTAGACCCATCCTAGTATTCATACTATTCTCATTGACTTACGCTCTTGACTTACTTTACGTGTGTTCTTCGCCATACAAGCGCGAGCATAATTCTCAATCTGTAACCTAACGTTGCTTAATAATAATAAATACCCTCTAAATAGTACTTTATGTGTCAATGCCGTATTCTTGTGTGGGTGTTCACCATATATATTCATGTACTGTATGGCCAGTAATTAAAGTACATAACTAGTAGTGGTTTAATATATCATACTCTTTAATACAGTCAGGGAATTGTACCCCTCAGTTACAGTAGTGCTGAATGGTAGGAGGATTTTGATTGCATGAGTGGCAAGGGATGGATACTCAGTCATCGCATTACTGCACCAGAACTGGGGGAGGCTTACCTCAGTAAAACAAATTATTTTCTTTCACTTTTCTTTTCTCACACACATCCGCGACCCACTCAAAATGGCACGCGACCCACTTTTGGGTCGAGACCCACCAGTTGAGAAACACTGGTCTAGATAGCACTGATGATATGTAATCAGAATATGGGTTACTAAGCACATTCTAGAACTAGAATATCAGTATCTGGCCAATGCCAAGAAACACGTGCAACAGGCCAGAAGGCAAAGGAACATGACTTGATTTGATGCATTTCTGACAAATCTATTATAGCTCAATAATTTGTTCATTCAATTACTGTTCATTAAAAGTAATGGATCAGATACTCTGATACTCTGTAATGGTATACTCAAAGCCCAGGTATCAGTATCGGTACATCCCTAGTAGGAATATGGTATTATCGCTACGTAAACATTGAGAAAGTCCTGCCCAGTGCCCTACAGGTAACCACCTCCATTGACAGGAGAGGAATGTGTTGAGCTAAGCTCCGGGAAAGTCCCTGTTCTGCCGGGAATAGAATAGAGGACTAGATGACTAGACCCTACACCAGTGGGCAAAGCCTAACCCATCTGGGTAACGTCAGCTACTGTATAGACACCTACTGTAGCTAAGGGGCTACACGACCCTGACTGTATTTAAAGGATAGGTTCGATAACTACTAAATATTAATTAGCCAGATATTAAATGTACACAAAATGGCGGACACTCTATTAACTGCGAGGGGACAGTGATACAAAGTTGAATAATCACTTTAATGTTAAAGTCAAACATACATATTATATATCACAGATCTCCTGTTACTAATATAACGTCAATGCAACAATGTCCGAGGTAAGTATAGTTCCTAAACTACTGGTACTAGACCGTTGGAGCTCTGAATGGAAGGAGACGGAGTGAACAGCACGGGGGGAGCAAGATGGCGGATGGAGACGATATTCTCTGGAGTTCCTACTCCAGAGAGCTGCAGACCAACGTGGGATAATCCTGTCGTCGCTGGATAGGGGGTCTCGTACGGACCTGGTTCCTGTATTCCAATAATGACTAACTATGTAATAGTTAGTTGAATCCAGAACGCCGCTGGGTTCAGCCCGCAGTCTCTCAACGTTCCTTTCTTATTTGCCCGTCTGCAAATCTATAGAGATTATTATTTACTTCACTTCGCTCAAACCAAGTCACTCTGCTCTTCCAATGGTGGCTCGACAATATTGTTGTTGTATCTAACTATAGTGCTGTGACAAACTGTCAAAAAGGGCTTTAGTTTTTGAGATACCCGTACCGGAGGTAGAACAAAACACAACCATGTTTTTCCTCATCTCTAAGGTCTCCCATATATGAAATGGATTCTTGTATAAAAATATTTTACTGCAAAACTTGTTAAATTGATAGATATTGTTATACACTCCCAAAGGAAAAAATAACCAAAATATAGCCTGGCCGTATGGGAGTTGAGACATATAAACTCATGTAGATTAATAATACAAGCTCCAAGAGCTTTCAAATTTGACATGCTAGCAGTCAGACAGTTGCTTAACATAATAGAAAAACCTGGATGTGAATATCTTTATGCATGTAGGAAATATATACCTATGTACACATACTTAAAATAAGCGGAAATGTAAAAAATTTATATCTATGCAGAATGTTCTCATTTACTTTGTAGTAGCTCTGCCATGGATTGTCATAGAAACACATATGAGGGCTTTTTCGGAAAGGTGTGGTTGTGCTGAATCCAGCAATACCACATGTGTAAATATAGCATGCATGGTCAGGGAGTTACATCAGTAAATGTATGAGGTGTCCTAAATGAAAGAAAATTAAACATTGACATAATGAAGTCTTCAGTCCAAAGCCCATTATCAGTGGTGAGAAGCATGTTGACAAATTCATTGTTACTGCAAAGTAAAGTCACTTGAGGTAATGTTCTGGTCTATAATGTTAATATATTTATGATACATTTAATAAATTATACATTTCATATGATACATTTTATGATACTTCATTATGGAAACAAAGATCCAATTGAATCAAGTTGAAATTGAAATAGAACACCTTTATTTCAATCTACTTCTGAGCCCCCTGCTGTATTCACTGTACACACATGACTGTGTGGCCAGGTTCAGCTCTAACTCCATAGTGAAGTTTGCGGACGACACGGTGGTGGTGGGGCAGATCTCTAACAATGACGAGAAGGCCTATCGGGAGGAGGTTGATGAACCGGCACGCTGGTGCCGAGATAACAGCCTACTCCTGAACATTGGTAAAACCAAAGAGCTGATCGTGGATTTTAGGAGAATACAGCAGGTGACACACACATCACTGCGGATAAATGGGGCTATTGTGGACAGGGTGAGCAGTTTCAAGTACCTGGGAGTCCACATCACAGAGGACCTGACATGGTCAACACACATAGATTCTGTGGTGAAAAAGGCGAAACAGTGCCTCTATCACCTGAGACAGTTAAGGAAGTTCAGAGTATCGGTAGATACTCCACTCCTTCTATTCCGGGGCTGTAGAGAGCATTCTGACTGGAAACATCATTGCCTGGTTTGGAAACAGCACGGCACAGTACAGGAAGGCCCTCCTGAGAGTGATGCACTCAGCAGAGCGTACTACGGGTATTGCACTACCACCCCTGCAGGACTTATATAACAGGAGGTACAAATCCCGAGCCTGCAGAATAATGAAAGACCCCAACCACCCCAACAACAGCCTGTTCAAGCTGCTGCGGTCAGGCAAGTGCCTACGTACACACGCTATGAGCACAGAGAGACTCCGGCTCAGCTTCTTCCCCCAGGCCATCAGAACACTGAACTCTCCACTCACAAGTACACATGAGCACACACACACACACACACATGAGCACACACACACATGAGCACGCGCGCACACACACACACACACACACACACACACACACACACACACACACACACACACACACACACACACACACACACACACACACACACACACACACACACACACACACACACACACACACACACACACACACACACACACACACACACACACACACACACACACACACACACACACACACACACACACACACACACACACACACACACACACACACACACAAAAGGAAAGAACAGATGTGGTTCTTGTATAGTTTAGATATAGTAAGTAATACATAATGACAGAGTTAAAATTGTATATTGTATAATAGTGTACATAGGAACCAGTGCCTTCTCAGGAATTTTTTATCATGCACATCTTATGCCTTACCTGTTTTTTTTCTGTCTATTTTATTATTGTATTATTGCACAATCGATGTGGGCATGACCACCCACATGTCACTGTATGCCCTGGTATGTATGTGACAAATGCAACATTCTTGATTCTAGCAACACATCACCGTCACTCATCCACATTATCATCAGTGACTAAATGGATCATATTTGGGCAGTCAGGGAAAGAGCAAGAGCAAAACTCAGTGCAAGTCAAGCCCACTGAAAGACATTGGCATTTGCTGACATCATTGCAGTTTCCATCTTTACAGTACAGGTGGGTGATGTCTCAAACTTACTTAGGTGCCGGTGCTTTCTGGAACATCACAGGTTCAATGGTCCCATCTTCTCTGAGCCTCCACCCTCTACCAACTGGGTTCCAGAGAAGAGGCTTGGCCAGATGGCTGTGACGCCACACTGCTGTTTGGTACAAGGCTCTCAACACATGTTGCTGGAAGGTATCTTCTGTTGGGGGTAGATTTACAGCTGATGAATCTGTGGTAGATGCTAGTGTGTACCTCAGCTCATCCAGGTTGGTGCAAGGAGGTCCATTCTCCATTTTCTTTTGGCCATACAGGAGGAGGGCATACTGTGTTCTCTGAAGAGATTCTCTGTGGCCCTGTATTGGTTATGTAGGGTATTTCCTGTAGTTAGGAACACTAGATTGTCCTGTGATCATATGTGTTGGTCTGCTGGTTTGGATGGTGCCTCTTCTTTGTCTTTCAAGGTCTTTGATTGAGTGTTGATGGTCATATCTGTCAAACACTGCTTGACAGATCTTTATAGTGACCAGGAGGAGGCTGACACAAGATTGGTGTTACATGCAATACACCTTGCACAGTCACATTCTCGTCTCATTGTCAAATGTGATGATACAGATGTACTGGTTTTGCTTGTGTACTATTCAAGCAAAGGGATGTTTGGATCCTCAACAGTGTTCATGCACTCTGGACATGGCACAAAGGAAAGTTCCATCGATCAGAAGCTTGGAGTAGCACTTTGTGAGTGTTTACCTGCATGCCACGCCCTCACAGGTTGCATTACCACAAGCAGCTTGTACAGAATTGGGAAGACAACTGCATTCACAAGACTGAAGACCCATCTGAGTGAGTTAAAAGAAATGGCCAACTTTAGACTGTCTGAAAGCCTAGAGGAGGCTTTTCCTGTGGCAAGAAAGTATGCCCTCCTCCTGTATGGCCAAAAGAAAATGGAGAATGGACCTCCTTGCACCAACCTGGATGAGCTGAGGTACACTAGCATCTACCACAGATTCATCAGCTGTAAATCTACCCCCAACAGAAGATGCCTTACAGCAACATGTGTTGAGAGCCTTGTACCAAACAGCAGTGTGGCGTCACAGCCATCTGGCCAAGCCTCTTCTCTGGAACCCAGTTGGTAGAGGGTGGAGGCTCAGAGAAGATGGGACAATTGAACATGTGATGTTCCAGAAAGCACCAGCACCTAAGTAAGTTTGAGACATCACCCACATGTACTGTAAAGATGGAAGCTGCAATGATGCCAGCAAATGCCAATGTCTTTCAGTGGGCTTGACTTGCACTGAGTTTTACTCTTGCTCTTTCCCTGACTGCCCAAATATGATACATTTTGTCACTGATGATAATGTGCATGAGTGACAGTGATGTGTTGCTAGAATCAAGAATCAAGAGGTTTATTTGTCACATACATACCAGGGCATACAGTGACATGCGGGTGGTCATGCCTGCATCGATTGTGCAATAATACAATAATAAAATAGACATAGAAAAAAAAACGGGTAAGACATAAGATGTGCATGATAAAAATAGACATGTCAAGACAACCTGAGAAGGCACTGGTTCCTATGTACACTATTATACAATATACAATTTTAACTCCGTCGTTATGGTTTACTTACTATATCTAAACTATACTATACAAGAACCACATCTGTTCTTTCCTTAAAGTGACTTTTATATTCTTCATTCCTTTAAAGTTACTTTTCCATTTAGTTTAAAGTGATTGTATAAAGTGGTTGCAGCGTGTGTGTGTGTGTGTGTGTGTGTGTGTGTGTGTACTTGTGAGTGGAGAGTTCAGTGTTCAGATGGCCTGGGGGAAGAAGCTGAGCCGGAGTCTCTCTATGCTCGTAGCGTGTGTACATAGGCGCTCGCCTGACCGCAGCAGCTTGAACAGGCTGTTGTTGGGGTGGTTGGGGTCTAATTATTCTGCAGGCTCTGGATTTGCACCTGAACTTCCTTAACTGTCTCAGGTGATAGAGGCGCTGTTTCGCCTTTTTCACCACAGAATCTATGTGTGTTGACCATGTCAGGTCCTCTGTGATGTGGACTCTCAGGTACTTGAAACTGCTCACCCTGTCCACGATAGCCCCATTTATCCGCAGTGGCGTGTGTCACCTGCTGTATTCTCCTAAAATCCAAGATCAGCTCCTTGGTTTTACCAATGTTCAGGAGTAGGCTGTTATCCCCGCACCAGCGTGCCGGTTCATCAACCTACTCCCGATAGGCCTTCTCGTCATTATTAGAGATCAGCCCCACCACCACCGTGTCGTCCGCAAACTTCACTATGGAGTTGGAGCTGAACCTGGCCACACAGTCATGTGTGTACAGTGAATACAGCAGGGGGCTCAGAACGCAGTAGATTGAAATAAAGGTGTTCTATTTCTATTTCAACCTGATTCAATTGGATCTTTGTTTCCATATAAACAGTGACATCTCCTTAGCAAATGATCTCAATTCCTTCTATGCGAGGTTTGAGGCTGTGAATAACAACACCAGCCTACAAACCACGGCAATGGGGGGGGGGGGGGGTCTGCTGATGGAGACTCAGTGTTCAGGGTAACAGAGCATGAGGTGAGACGGATCTTTAAAAAAGTGAATATCAGGAAGGCAGCAGGACCGGACGGCATCCCCGGCCGCGTCCTAAAAGTCTGTGCCGACCAACTGGCCCCGGTATTCACTGACATCTTCAACCTGTCCTTGGAACAGGCTGTCATCCCCACCTGTCTGAAGAAGTCCACCATCATCCCTGTACCCAAAAAATCTACGCCCGCTTGCCTCAACGACTACCGCCCTGTAGCCCTCACCTCCATAGCCATGAAGTGCTTTGAGAAGCTAATGAAGGGCTACATCTGTTCCTCCCTCCCCATCAACCTGGACCCTCTGCAATTTGCATATCGCCCCAACAGGTCCACGGAGGACGCCATAGCCCATGTGCTGCACACAGCAGCATCACACCTGGACAAGAGGCAGGGGAACTATGTGAGAATGCTGTTCATCGACTACAGCTCAGCATTCAATACCATAGTCCCCTCCAAACTCATAGCCAAGCTCAGGGACCTGGGCTTGAACTATGACCTCTGCCAGTGGGTCTTGGACTTCCTGACGGGCAGACCCCAGGTGGTAAGAGCCGGCAACTGCACCTCCTCATCCATCACGCTCAACATAGGGGCCCCCCAGGGCTGTGTTCTGAGCCCCCTCCTCTACTCCCTGTACACACATGACTGCGTAGCACAGCGGAACAACAACACCATCATCAAATTTGCTGATGACACAGTAGTGGTGGGCCTGATCTCTGCCAACGACGAAAGGGCCTACCTGGAAGAGGTAGAGAACCTGTCACAGTGGTGTCAGGAGAACTGCCTCTCCCTGAACGTCAGCAAAACAAAAGAGATGATTGTGGACTTCAGGAGGTCGGGGGTCAAGGACTACAGCCCCCTCAGCATCGACGGGGCACCGGTTGAGAGAGTGAACAGTTTCAAGTACCTCGGAGCCCACATATCCGAGGACTTGACATGGACCACACACATCGACACTTTGACAGTGTTGTGAAGAAGGCACGACAACGCCTCTACTTCCTCAGGCGCCTAAGGAAGTTCCAAGTCAGTCAGAAGATCCTTAGGAACTTCTACTCATGTACAATAGAGAGCATCCTGACCGGCAACATCACCTCCTGGTTTGGGAATAGCACTGCACAAGACCGTAGCAGACTACAAAGAGTGACACGTTCAGCCGAACGCACAATTGGAGGGGGGCTTCCCACCCTCCAGAACATTTACAACAAGCGGTGCAAGGGGAAGGCTAAGAGAATTATTAAGGACTCGAGCCACCCGAACAACTGCCTCTTTGAACTGCTGCGGTCAGGCAAGCGATACCGGAGTCTTAAGGCGAGCACAGAAAGACTCAGAAGAAGCTTCTATCCCCAGGCCATCAGGCTGCTAAACGAACAATAAACACTATGCAACAACCATCAAATGCACACAGCACACACTCACTCAAACAAACAACACACTGCAGCACCCACTCTCCACACTTTAGATCACACAAACACACTTTATATTTATTGATAAAGGATTTGCACTACAACTCGTACACCTACTGTGAATTGTACCTAAATTGCACCTCGTCCCATTTCTGCCTTGCACTATATAGTATTGTATATTAGTACACTGCACAGTATTGTATATTGTATGGTAACTCAGTTTTTTTTTTACGTCTATTCTGCATCGAACATTGTACATATGTCTAAACTGAACACTGTGACCTAATTTTTTTACTTCTAATTTTACTATGTTATTTTATTTCATACTTATCTTGTCTTGCACAGAAGCACAAGAAGCATTTTGTATAAAAGTATTCTGTACTTCTGTATGACAACTATTAAAGAAACTTGAAACTTGAAAACATAATGAAGTATCATAAAATGTATCATATGAAATGTATAATTTATTAAATGTATCATAAATATATTAATATTATAGACCAGAACATTATCTCAAGTGACTTTACTTTGCAGTAACATTGAATTTGTCAACATGCTTCTCCCCACTGATTATGGGCTTTGGACTGAAGACTTCATTATGTCAATGTTTAATTTTCTTTCATTTAGGACACCTCATACTTTTACTGATGTAACTCCCTGACCATGCATGCTATATTTACACATGTGGTATTGCTGGATTCAGCACAACCACACCTTTCCGAAAAAGCCCTCATATGTGTTTCTATGACAATCCATGGCAGAGCCACTACAAAGTAAATGAGAACATTCTGCATAGATATAAATTTTTTACATTTCCGCTTATTTTAAGTATGTGTACATAGGTATATATTTCCTACATGCATAAAGATATTCACATCCAGGTTGTTCTATTATGTTAAGCAACTGTCTGACTGCTAGCATGTCAAGTTTGAAAGCTCTTGGAGCTTGTATTATTAATCTACATAAGTTTATATGTCTCAACTCCCATACGGCCAGGCTATATTTTGGTTATTTTTTCCTTTGTGGGTGTATAACAATATCTATCAATTTAACAAGTTTTGCAGTAAAATATTTTTATACAAGAATCCATTTCATATATGGGAGACCTTAGAGATGAGGAAAAACAATGTTGTGTTTTGTTCTACCTCCAGTAGGGGTATCTCAACATTTTGGGGGCATTGTCACTAGGCTACTAGCCGACCAGCTCTCTATCAAGATACGTTGTGGTCTGTTTTCTGCTGCGCCAGAACGTTTGCTCTCGCACACTATGCCCGGGCATGTCCTAAAACCCTGCGCATGCGCTCACGCTGTCTATAGGTTAGGGTGACCAAACGTCCTCTTTTGCCCGGACATGTCCTCTTTTCACGCCCTGTCCGGGGCGTCCGGGGGGGGGTTTATTAATTCATCGGGGTTTATTAATTCATCGAAATGTCCGGGGTTTTTCAGTTTCAGTTTCAGTTTCACGGCCCTTTGCGAGCATCTGAAGGCTCGGGGCTGCATTTTCCGCCGAACATATAAATTACCAAATTAAAGCGCTATTCGTTGCCGTTCGAATGCTATCTGGATCGCCAAAATCCGCGCCTCGGTTCTCGAGTTACATGCCGATATGTCAGGCATGCAACTTTTTACATGGCATTATCCAACCGGACTCCCGGAGAAGCATGCAGCTGCAGAGCCGCAGAGCCAGCGGCGCTCTCTGGGCCGCGCGCTGACGGCCTCGCTGTGAGGCAATAGTATCCAGCTGCAGGACGAGAGCACCAACACTCTCAGGACCGCAACACTTTAAGGACCCACACTTTAAGGACCCTCGCTTCCATTGGCTGATTTGGGTCACATTGACCGTCCCACCCAATGGCTGAATTGGAGTATTGCACTGCGGGATTGATTGATTGATTGATTGATTGATTGAAAACTTTATTAACAGATTGCAGAATGGGTACAGTACAGCTCAATACACACAATTGTTAAGGGGATGCAGACCAGAGAAAGACCTCAAAGCAGTACTGTTACATTTGTGACATACAGTAAATATATACAAGGGGGAGGGAACTGTACATTTATGATGAATTGAAAATGGGGGACCCTGATGTAAACAAGACTTGCGCGATTTTGCGCGCCGCGTGGGAGCAAATTCGAGACACATATTCGGTTGTCCCACGGTCTCCTCTATGGCCATGAATATTTTCACGCGGATCGGAATCACGGCGTGCCCGTGGCACACTTTACTGTTTCGGCGAGTTTATTCCACGCTATGTCCTCTTTTTTGGAAATCAAAATATGGTCACCCTACTATAGGTGCATGCGCGCGCGCCTACGGCGTTAAGAATGGAACATATGCAAAGAGGCGAATGATAAATACTGTTAGGTAAATAGACGACGTGAAAATATATATCTTATATACATAAACAATATATAAGGTATACAAATAATAAACGTGGACTTTATGTGTTAATCTGGACCTTCAGAACACCTACTATCAACCTTTGTTATAGGACTATATTTCCAAGGAAACTATAAAAGAAGGAAGCTCTACTATGCTCTGCTTGGTGCCAGTTCTATTGAAGACTGTATTCAAATAAAATGTAACACTCTGAAAAAGACAGTAAGACGGCATTTCCCCAGAATGTCGGCATGTTCCTTTAAAACAGTTACACACGGTGTTCACGGTTTTAAACCGTCCATAGGTTAACACATTCGGGGTCATTCGATTTCCCCATCTACCTACAGTATAGCATGGCCAGGTTTTCATTACATAGTTTCACTGTGCGTCACGTTGTTTGTAGAGCTAAATCTATATTTTATATTATAGCTATGGATCACAATACCATGGTCATTTGACAGTAACTATCTTCCGTTCAAGATGCAAAAAAAAATTATTCTGAATAGGGATGTCCTGATCCGATCACATGATCGCCGCCGATCACGTGATTTTCAGAGGATCGGGATCGGGATTTCTTTTAAATAAAAATCGGCAGTAAAAAAATATATATATATTTTTCTTTTATTCAACAAACATGACCATGTTCACGTCTTAAACTCATACTGAGGCCTTGGTTTTTTTATTTAAATAAAAAAAAATTCCCTCCTTTTTTCCGATTTTTCTCCCATCCCACTGTTAGTCGTCATTCCAATTCCCAACCCCCTTCCTGGTTGTTGCGCACCCCCCCCTACTGTTGGTCCGGGAGGCCGGAGACTGTCACATGCTTTCCTCCGACACATGTGCAGCCAGCCGGCAGCCAGCCTGGCAGCTCAGATTCTCACCGGGAGAGTGTAACGTGTGGAAGGTCACACTACCTTTCTCCAGATCCTACCCTCGCTGTGCAAGCTCCCCGACCGAACTGTAGGGGTCGCTGTCCACAACGCCCAGGACCCACCCACGGCTTCCCTCCCCCTAACTCAGCCAAACGAGTTAGTATAGCGATCAGCCCAAGCCAAGGCAATGCTGACTCTCCGGGAGTCGAGACCGCAGCCTCTTGCATTGGTGACGAGCACAATCTCTGCTACGCCACCTGACCGCCCTAGTTTTGGTTTTAAATTACATATCATCATTTATTTATTGTCACACAGAGCAGAAGAATTTGCCAAAACAAATGCATTTCCTTTGATTTACACCGTCGCACGACAGTGACGTGGGCCGAAAATAGGAGACCTCACAACGCGTTGCTCCCAAAACACCGGCAGGTCCACCTGATAACTTGTAACACCTGAGCAGCTAGACAAAATGTCAGAAGTTTGGAAGCATTTAAAAATTGAAACCGAAGCCAGTCCAATACGCACACGTTCCACGTGCGTTCAACGTTATACCGGACGCGCGCCGCCAAAGGACGGACGTTTCCATATGGAACGCATAGAGAAGTGCCCGCGTGGGATATCGATTCAACGTCAAGGTGGGACCGAGACGGAGGCATAATCATCAGGAGGACGCAGTCAACTCAAGGAAAGTGCAAACGCTAATGTTGACTGTTTTTCTGAGTGGAATCGCCGTATTCTACTAGTGCTAGGATTGCTAGTGGGAGCTAACTGGCTAAGTGGCTCTGCTAGCCATCATCATCATCATCATCATCATTTTATTTATCCGTACATGGAATCACCACAGTCCAACAGTACATATTCACATAATTCACAAAAAATACCATGGCCGAAAGGAACAGGAAGAAGAAAAAATCTTATATATACCTGCCCCTACACACGTACAACACACCGATAGACATATTGTGTAAAACCAAACAGAATATACCCATTTTGCAAAAAATAAATAAAAATTGAACATCAACACAACCAAATTAAATCAACATAAATAAACCCATTTTGTCTATCTATCAGTCAAACTACATATTTAGGTTAATTCATTTACACACACACACCCCCACACACACACACTTATATAATGTATTATACTTCTATATACTATCTAATTTCTATTTTATTATAATATAACTAAATCATACTATTTATTCTACACCATATTGGTACAGTATTATACAATATTTTAATATATTATTATTCTATGTTACGCTGCTATATACTATATTACTATACTCATACTGGCCTACACTACAACTCTATGCTATACGTCCTGACACGCTAAACTGCAATATTATACTAAACTGTGCTATACTGTCTATGTATCTTTTCTTTGCACAACCTTTTGAAGTGAAATATATTATTGGAACTCTTTTCATCGTTCTGCAAAGAGTTCCATAGTTTGATACCTATAACTGAGGTGCACCTTTGTTTTAAGGTTGTTCGTGCAAATTGGTGTTTAAAATTTAATTTCCTTCTGCTGTCATCTGGACAGGGAACGAACAACCTCTGTATATTTGCTGGTAATACTCTGCATTTTGCTCTAAACAAAACTAATAAAGTCTGTATTTCTGCTAACTCTTTAAGTTTCAATAGTCTGGATTTAATAAATAATTCGTTGGTATGTTCTCTTGAATCTACATTGTGAACTATTCTTACTGCTCTCTTCTGTAATATAAATAATGGCTTTATGTTGCTTTCATACGTGTTACCCCACACTTCCACACAGTAACTCAAATATGGTAGGATGAGTGAACAATATAATATTCGCATAGAATTATAATCAAGCACATTCTTTGCCTTGTTCAAAACAAAAACACTCTTGGCTACCTTATTTTTTATGTACATTATATGTGGCTTCCATGTCAATTTCTCATCCAACATAACACCCAAAAATTTTAACTCGGATACTCTTTCAATATTAACTCCGTCAATACATAATGCCACATTGTCCTTCTTTCGATTAGTAAATATCATAAATTTCGTTTTTTCCAAATTTAGGGATAGCTTATTGTTATCAAACCATATCTTAAGTTTACACATTTCATTTACAATATCATCTGCTAATTTTTTAAGGTATTTTCCTGAACTGAAGAAATTTGTATCGTCAGCAAATAAAACAAATTTCAATATGTTTGACACTTCGCATATATCATTAATATATAAAATAAAAAGTTTGGGCCCCAGGACCGAACCTTGAGGGACACCACATTCAATATTCATACATTCAGATGTGTAACCAGAGAGTTGTACATATTGTTGTCTATTTTCAAGATAGCTACTTAACCAGTTCATCGCCACCCCTCTCACACCGTATGTTTGTAATTTAGAAATTAAAATGTGATGATCTATCGTATCAAATGCTTTTTTTAAGTCAATAAACACCCCTATTGTGTAATTCCTCTCATCTACTGCTGTGGTTATTTCTTCATATATATTCATTAAGGCTAAGGCTGTTGATCGATTTGCCCTGAATCCATACTGACTCTCACTCAGCAGGTTATTCTTTTCAATAAAACTATCTAATTTATGAGCAAACACTTTTTCAAGAATCTTGGAAAATTGTGAAAGCAAAGACACTGGTCTGTAGTTGGTAAAGCTGTGTTTGTCCCCAGATTTAAATAGAGGAATAACCTTTGCTATTTTCATTCTGTCTGGAAAGGTGCCTGTTTGAAAGGAAAGATTAAAAATATGACACAGGGGGTTAATTATACAATCAATGGTCTTCTTCACAATTATCATGTCAATTCCATCACTGTCAGTTGATGTCTTATTTTTTGAATTTAATGCTATTTCTATAATTTGTCTTTCACTCACATGTCCTAGAAACATAGACTGCAACACTTTACTTTCCCCTGTCCAGTCTTTATTTGCTTTCCCTTCATTATGACTTTGGATATTCTTAGCAAGGTTTGGGCCTACATTTACAAAAAATGAATTAAATTCATTTACCACTTCATTCACGTTTTTAATAACCGTATTGTTGTCATTAATGAAGTAATTGGGTAAATCTGCAGATACAGCTTTGCTTCCAATGACATTTCGTAAAATCTTCCAAGTTTCTTTGATATTATTTATATTTTCCTTTAAGACATTATTATAGTGTTCTTTCTTTGCATTTCTAATTATAGTAGTTAATTTATTTTTGTAAGCTTTATATTGATTTTCAGCCTTTTTTGTTCTTAATTTGATAAAATCTCTATAGAGTTTGTTTTTCTTTTTACTTGCATTTTGTAAGCCCTTTGTCATCCAGGGTTTTATTTTATAATTACATTTTTGCTTCCGTACTACCATTGGACAGTGTTCTTCATACAGCGACAAGTAAATGTCCAAAAATGCCTCATATGCAGCATTTACTTCTTCCACATAAACCCCTTTCCACTCATTAACCAGATCATTCCTGAACTTGGCTATTGTGTCATCAGTTCTTACCCTTGTGTATCTAAGGGAGTTTTCTTCCTTCTTTGTCTTAATTTGACAGTCATATATTACAAATATAGGTAAGTGGTCACTAATATCATTTATCACAAGTCCGCTTTTAATATTGTTCTCCAAAGTGTTTATAAAAATATTGTCAATTAATGTAGCACAAGTTGAGGTTACTCTACTGGGTTTTGTGATCAGTGGGTAGAACCCTCTGCCATATAGAGTATCCACAAAATCTGACGTGCAGTGATTAGATTGCTTTAAGAGATCAATGTTAAAGTCTCCACAAATCAGACATGTTTTGCTCTCATTTAACCCATTCAATAACTCTTCCAAACTGTCTTTAAATGATTCTATGCTTGACCCTGGTGTTCTGTATACACAAGTAACAACAATATTCTTCACCTTATCCATTTCAATTTCCACAGTTATACCTTCCATTAAGTCATCGATTACTATACTTTGCACTTGTTTACATTTCAAGTCACTGTCCACATACAGGGCCACGCCCCCTCCCCTTTTGTTGTTTCTATCCAGGTGATACAGCTCATAACCCTCCAAGTGAAAATCAGCACAATTCTCCTGCTTTAACCACGTTTCAGATAATGCTATAACTGAAAATCTATTATTAAATGTTTTTAAGTATTCATTAATCTTGGTGAAATTCGCATAAAGGCTTCTACAATTTAGGTGTATCAACGAAAACCTATTTTCTGGTTTAACAATGTCATTAAGCTGTTCATCTGTATAATATTTACAGGTATTATTAATTGCATTAAACACATGAGTCTCAGGATCAACATCATATTCAAAATCATATATTTCTTCCGTATCCGACATTGTGGTTTTTTTTCCGACAGAAAAAAACTCAGTCAATAAGGTAAACAGCATGAATGAAATCCAAGTCATCGGTCCCAAAAAAATATATTTAGGCATTGTCACTTGTATTGCTCCAGATCATTCAGATTTCGTACCGCAACCACCCTGGCCTGCTCTGGTGGTCCGTTTAACTTTATAAATACTTTTCCATTTCTTGACCAGGTTGCTTGGATCTTGTTTTGCTTTCTGAGGGCACGGCGTTTCGTCCCTGGACACGCTATTATTTTCAAAAGGGGTCATTTCTGATTAATAGATTGCCAATAACGGCATTCGTTATTACCACAACACACGCCAATCAGGGGGATGGGTGTGAAAACATGCACGATCAAGCTGAAATTGACGTCAGATTGTCCTTACCTGTGGTCGGTGGTATTCCAAAAATAATATTCCAATTATTTGATCGCCATCTGGTCCATCCTATGCCCATCTGGTCCACGACATAACCCACCACAACATATGGATCGGGGGTCCCGAAAACTATTCAATGCGATCGAGTGAAGCCCTAGGTTTCCCATTACTAGAAAAGTCCGTCCAGAGACCATTGAGTGTAGCACTTGGTCTGGAACAAGGTTTACTGCACTCTCGATACTGCCTACTAGCAGGATCTGGCCGGTACTGCACCTTCGGAGTCTCAGTATGCATGGATTAAAGTAAAAAAAATTCTCCTGACTGAACTTTTTTTCTGGCCAAGTCATATTCTTATTTTAACCTCCACTGTATTTTTTTTTTTAAATAGCGTTAGTGTTTTAAGGGAGCCTACTTGTAGAGCCTACTGTCCTGACTGTGACTATAGACCCTACTGTTGTGGTTGTTGTGCCAGGCAGGGAGGCTGTGTGCTGGAGAGCGTGAATGCAAGTCTTGTGGCTAGCTTCTGATTGATGGCGAGCTAGCACCCTTTTCCCATTACTTTGAACTAGGGGTGGACGGTATAAACGGTATACGGGCTCTACGGTATGGATTTTGACTATACCGTGTAACCGGTAGAGCAGCTCTAAAATAGCAATGACGTCATGTAACCACAGCGCAACTATTTCACTCGCATTTGCCCCTAAAAATAGATAGAATTAGTCATAGATAATAGATATGTGCAAACTGGAAAAAGTTATTTAGGAGGCTTCGTGCAGTGGGCGTGTCAACACGCAATTGTCATTTCATAATAAACACATATCACGCGGCGCACAGCAAGTTTCAATTTCAGTTCCTGGCATTTTTAACCAGTGGAGAAAGGTAAGAGATTTCCCTATCGTTTTTCTTATATGAATTATTCTACGTTAATAAAACATACCTGGTGATCAACTACAGTTTGCTGTAAACATTATGATATGTGTCGTGTTATGATAACGACGGCTGCAGCGGGAGGACGGCTGCAGCAGTGGATTTGCGAATAGCATGCAGCTGCAGAGCCGCAGAGCCAGGGGCTCTTTCAGGTCCGGTCACAGGCCCGCTCAACAGCGCCCCCCACCCAACGGCTGAATTGCCAATGGCTGAATTGGATTATTGCACAGTGCAATACTCCAATTCAGCCATTGGCAATTCAGCCGTTGGGTGGGGGGGCGCTGTTGAGCGGGCCTGTGACCGGACCTGAAAGCGCCCCTACTCTGCGTCTCTGCAGCTGCATATGCTTCTAGCAAAATCCAGCATCCAGCCCCGCTGTTGGCAATGGGAGCAGCACGGCGTCTCGACTCGGGACTTATTTTATTTGGAATATAATGTCTGTATACGCAAAAGTAGCCTAGTTTTAAGTTAAAATATTATAAATCTACATGCCTTGAGGATGTCATTCTTTATATAGCCTGCCTATCAGGCAAAAAAAATTATTCTAACGGAAACACTGATACCGTGATATATACCGTTACCGTCTATGCTTCAAATTATACCGTGATATAAATTTTAGACCATACCGTCCACCCCTACTTTGAACCATGAACTCAACGGCTTGTTATCATACAAACAAGGGACTAAACACGTTTGGCAATTATGCCACAACAACAATGGACAGTCTCCTGACCACCATTTGTATATATTTTTTACCACCCACCCCCTCCTAATGTACAGTCTCCTCCTCATCATATGTATATACTTACTGTTAGGATCTCTGGGTAAGAGTACTGTATATTTGCATATCGTATATGTGACAAATGTAACAGTACTATATACCTCTAAGTCATGTATGTCCCTATGTCATAAATGTCATGATGTCATGTATGTTGTGTATGTCATAAATGTCACTATGAATTGAAAATGGGGGACCCTGATGATGTAAACAAGACAAACGCCTTTCTCTGGTCTGCATCCCCTTAACAATTGTGTGTATTGCTACTGGATTTACCAGATCCAGAGTGAATGAATGAAAACTTTATTTAATACACAAGACCCTCTTCTTGGGACCAAGTAAGGTTTCGTCGATAATCCAATGTACAGTTACAACCCCCCCCCATCCCACCCACCCAACCACCTCCAATGTACAGTCCCCCCCACCCCACCTACCCAACCTCCTCCAATGTACAGTTTCTTCGTCAAATGTATACTCTCTTTTTTAGACTATGTTTGTATCACAAACAATACTGTATTTGTAAATCTGGTATGTCATAAATGTATAGATGTAGCAGTATTGTCTATCTGTATGTCATGTGTGTCATATATGTTATGATGAATTGAAAATGGGGGACCCTGATGTAAACAAGACGAAAGTCTTTCTCTGGTCTGCATCCCCTTAACAATTGTGTGTATTGAGCTGTACTGTATTGTACCCATTCTGCAATCTGTTAATAACAATCAATCAATATTTAACAGATTGCAGAATGGGTACAATACAGTACAGCTCAATACACACAATTCAAATCAAATCAAATCAAATTTATTTATAAGGCCCAACAACACACGTTAATGTCCCCATGGGCCGTACAGGTCTTCTTTAAACAAGTCAAGAAGAAAACATAACAATAAGTCAAGAACAGAACAAAGACACCATAAGGTCCAACAAATTTAAAATAAATGCAAATAAATGAAAGAATTCAAGCACTCCCAGACATACCCCACGCGAAGGTAAGGAAAAACTCACTAAAACCTAACAATAGGTAAAAATGCTCCACAGGCAGTGTGGAGGAGAGAAACCTTAGAAGGGCCATTCAAGGGGGGATCTCCCTTCTTAGATGTCGGTGATAGTAGTGTTGCAGACGGACAGTTGGTAAGCATGCACTCAAGTGAGTAGTGAAACACAGATGACACAATTGTTAAGGGGATGCAGACCAGAGAAAGACGTTCGTCTTGTTTACATCAGGGTCCCCCATTTTCAATTCATAGTGACATACATGACATACATGACATACTACAGGTATATAGTAATGTTACATTTGTGACATATACGATATGCAAATATACAGTACTGTTACCCAGAGATCCTAACAGAGATTATACATATGATGGGGAGGAGACTGTACATTAGGAGGGGGTACTGTGAAGTAACACGACAATGACAAATGTGTTGTTTCTGTTTTTCTTGCGGCACACGGAACAAGTTAACAACTCACCACTACAGACAGCCCCCAGTAGCCTAGGCCCGGGTTTCCGTTAGAAAAAAATTTGTGCCGTTTTGTGGCATTAACGTTACCTAGATTTATCAACATTCATATGTACATTTATCATACACGGAAAGCGAGCGCCGCAAGCACACACATGCACACGCAACAACAACAACACACTGGTTGTCGCGTAAATAACGTTCTGATTAACACTATGGTCGCCAAAAACGCCGTAGCACGTCTTTCCCCGCCATGCTCATTCTGCCAAAGACGCCGTACCACGTCTTTGATATCAATATTTCAAAAATCTGTGATCGAAATCATATTTCTCCCCCGGAGACTTGAGATCTACTGTTGATCCCCTCTCAACTCTCCAACGGTTCAAGAGCGCCATCTGGTGGCCGATCGGCGGATCGCCTAGAGCAGAAACAGGAAATGGAAGCTGGTGCTCATTCCAATTCGGTCCGATCACTCGGTAATAGTCCCAGGACTCGAGCTAGACACAACGGATAGCAATCCATTACCAATAACTCGATAAACAACATGATTTGGACGTATATACTATTATAAAACCTGGAAATGGATCGCATATTTCTACATCCCATAATAGGAATATTTCTGTTCCACGCTCATCGCCCAACGCTATGAGGAAGCTACGGTAAGATTCAGCGTTATTTTTTAACGTGTTCGATACTAACTGCTCTAATGATCATATCACCCACACTAGATGAATCATCTAACGTTGGCCACGGAATTATAAACGACCCCCCCCCCCATCCGGTCAACATCAGATGATCAGTAGTAACTTCTAGAAGCACGTCCATTTGAAATTTTTTATCTCGCGCAGATTCCTATCAAACTGTATTTGATCATCAATATAATGCATTTGGGGCTATAAATCACGTTCTGGAGAAAGCTGCAGAAAACGATATAAAAACATACTTATACTTTAGACCGTATTTTAGTATGAATATGTGAATGAAAAAGTATAACGTTGCTACACCCTGAACAATAGATACTTGACGTTGAATGGGCCATAGTAATGTCAATTTAGCAATACAATTAAAAAATGTATAGCCCTGCAAAGAAGGTAAACATCCCCATAGACAAATAGAGCTGGCGGAGGATGGTATATTAAGAATATAAGCCTGGCGACCAAAGTGTTAACAAAAGGCATTCGTTTTGTGGCATTCACGTTACCTAGATTTATCAATAGCAATAGTAATATATATGTTTCTTTAGACTAGAATAAGTCAAATGAACTTACCGTCTCTGAAAGGTTGCCGCATGTCAGTGTTGTCGAGTCAAGTTTACTCCGTCTCGAGTAGAGCTAGATAGCAATGGCCGACTTTCAGAAACTGAAAAAGCAAATAGTCGCTTCCCATTGGTGCTGAGCACAGCGGAGGCGGGTGAAAGCGCTGTAAACTCAGAACAATCTCGCCTTCTGGTTGGTTGCATTTGCATGAGAATTTGTCGATTGCTCGCAAATGACTGCTTGGCGCGGGCGCGGTAGGAAAAAAAATTCCCTTTATGATATTTGACGCCTCTGATTGGCTCAGGTTAAAATCCGTCACGACTCCGAATCAAATGACGGAATCTCCAAATCAAATGGACGGATATCCGTCTCAAGACGGAACGCTTTAATGCCTGCTCAGTATGCCTTTTAACGGCAACATACAGGTCCCTGACATTGAATAGGATATTAAAATAGAAAAAAAGGGAAAACGATAGGCCGTTAACCATTGGCGCCCAATAACGTATATATACGTAAATGGCCCCGAAAGTGTTAAAAGAGTATGGTTCCTCAGGGTGTGTTGGAAGTTGAACATGGGTAATGCAGAAGTGGCATCGAGCCATTTAGGAATAAAGACTTTAACAAGTACTTACTGTACTGACTCTCCTTGACAGGGAAGTCTTTGATGGTCATCTCAGAGTCTTTGTCCATGCGGAGAGAGATGACCTTCCTCTGCAAGCAGCTTGACCTCCGCACCAGGAACGTCTGGGGCCACAATAGAATAGAATAGAAATACTTTATTCATCCCGAGGGAAATTTGGCACTACAATACTGTTATGTATATACATTCTAAATAATATAAAATACAGTAAAAATATACAGAAATATACAATAGTGTACAGTAGTAGTGTAAAATTGTACAATGTCGGTTTTAAAAGTAACGGTAAAAGTCCAGGAAGATAGTACTGTCACCCTGTGCTCAGGGATGCAGTGAGGCACAGTGATGCATTATAAAGTCTGATGGCTGTCGGAATGAAAGACTTCCTGTGCCGTTCAGTGCTACATCTTGGGAGCCTTAGTCTAGCACTGAACGTGCTCCTCCTGTCAGCCAAGTCTGTGTATAGTGGGTGGGGGAAAGGGGAAAGAACCCAGTCAGGAACCTGCTGAACGAGTGAGTCTCTAGTCCCCATTCATGATTCTGAGGCTGTCTTTGTGTGCGGAGCGGTTGTAAGGTTTGCATTGTCTATTATTATTGTGTTGTTGTAGCATGAATGGGAGCTTTGTAGTACAATGTTCTTTTGAAAAATGTTAACAGGGTGAGATAATATAACGGTCTATTAATAGATGATAGGAAAGTCTATTGTTTGATGATATGGAGGTCTATTATTAGATTATAGGAAAGTATATTATTATATTATAGAAAGTCTATTATTATATTATAGAAAAGTCTACTATTATATGATTTAGATTGATTAGATGTGCCACTCTCTATCACCAATTGAACCCTTGTACTGAAGAACCATATAATGAGTCCATTTAGGATTTTTTGGGATTTGCAGTTGTGAAGTTAATCCAAATCACTTGGAGTGTGATATGCCTAGCTTAGCACAAATGAATGGAAGCGGATACGGACCACTAGCCTAGCTTAAAACTCCGGAAGAGGTGTTTTTGGCCAACAGCTAAGCTAGCTGGTCCATTAAAGGTCCCGTTCTGTGGATTTGTCACTGGGAAAAGATGAAAGTCAAGATAGACCGCGCTCTCAATATTTGACACTGGGTGCTGCAATCCCGAAGATTTAAGTAGAAGAAAGCAGGAAGCCGGACCAGCACTCTCAGGTTCAATAAGTTTTAATCACAGCCGAATACAAACATGTTTCGGAACAGGTGTTCCTTCGTCAGTGTTAATGGCTAGCCATTAAAGGAAAACTCCAACATTTTGGGAAATTAGCTTATTTAACATCTTCCCTGGAGTTAGACAAGAAGATACATACCCTTTTTATCTCTGTGCGTGCATTTAGCTTAGGGAACGTCGCTCCGTTAGCGTAGCTTAATCACTGGAAGTGGGGGAGGGTTAGAGCCTGACGTTCCCTACAGTCACGAAATACACTCCAAATACAACTCCAAAACGTTCCTGTAAACATGTTGTGACCTGTGTATTTACCACGTGGAGAAATAAAAAATAATTGAATTGGACAATTACGTTTTCTAAGCAGATATACTCTGAATTTTTTTTTGCCGAACGACTCCTCTCTGAGCGCAGTCAGTGATTTCTACGTGAAGCCCTGTTTGCTTACATTCGCATTCATTCAAAGGATCCGAACCGATTGAAGTTTATGGATACCATGACTTAAAATCCTCTTACCTTGACGATTAAAAGCCTCCCCAATTTAGAAAACAGTAATCCAATGGCTGGTATTGATATACTACTAACTACTGCATGCTAACGGAGCTAACCGGAGCTAACACTAAAGCTAATATAATGACTTCCTTTCTGGGGGGTTTCAAAATAAAAGAGCGACGTCTATAGCAGCGGAATACGTTTATTTTGTACATTATCTAACGTTAACACGAACCTAAACTAACTTTAGGTAACCCCCGCTGATGAAAATGAAAGTCATACCGTCATATACCGTATACTGGGGTATTAGGTAATCAAGGTATGACGGTATGAAAAAAAATATACCGCCCAAGCCTAATTGATTCTCTGTATCCTTTTGGCCACCAGGGTTGTTATCTGAGAAAACATATTCAGATTAACACATCCAGCGCCGGAAACGGCTTACGACGTGTTTCAAGTTCATGCTAATTCTGCCATTCCACGGCGTACGACGTTATTGAGATCATATTTCATTTTTTCGCCATGTTATTCATAATTTCCTCACGGAGCCTGGTCTGATGCAGTGGGAGCTTGCACAACTCTGCAACGCTTCAATACTGCCGCCTGGTGGATGATCGGCGAGTTACCAAACCGGAAATGGACGAGTCGATCTCGGTGCGTCTGGGAAATGCGTCCGGCACTCACATAGTGTCGCGGGACTCAAGACACACACAGTGTATATGGATCGCTGCCATAACTCAATAATCAACATGATTTGGGCTGTTATTATTATTATACAAACCAGAGATGGATCGACTCGATCGCCGTCAAATAAGTGGGATCTTTTTGCTCCAGTCTCATCTGCCAACGGTAAGAGGACGCTGACGTCAGTTTCAAGGCGATTGTACATTTCTTTGTTTACAAACCAACTGATCAATAAATCAACCCATACTACATAAAGCATTTACTGACGATCACGGACTTATAAACGACCCCCCCCCCCGTTCATCCGCGCATGATGAGTCATAACGTTTAGGATCGTATTCAGTTGGATTTTTTAAACTGCGATCGATAATCTATATTATGCGTTTAGGCCTATAACTAGCGTTCTATGAATTACTGCAGAAAACGATAAAAACATATTTATATTCTAGACGGTATTTCCGTATGAATGAAAAAGTATAACGTTCCCACATCCTGAACGATAGATAATCGATGTTGAATGGGCCATAGTAATGTCAATTTAGCAATACAATTTAAAAAGTTATAGCCCTGCAAAGTCTCCATAGACTTAGAGTGGTATAAGATGCTCAAATTGCGTGGCAGGGAATGTGTTAAACAAGCCATTCAGAACTGATGTCAGTTCTGATGTCATATTTGTAAACAACCATTCTTCTTTAACTCTTTCAGGGCCAACAGCGCCCTCTGCTGATGCCCTTCTGGGCCAACGCTGTACACAATGGCGGAAAGGACTTATTTGCGAGTGCATAAAACATAGAAAATATAATACCAATAGATCTAAATAACATGTGTGGTCGTCAATGAGTTGCTTCCAGTCAACATGCACGAAACGGATAATTTTTTCATACATTTCCATTTTATACCGTGATGAATATCAATATATTTCTAGAGCGTTCTGTCTCATCTCAATAAACGCCAGCAATCATCATCATTAGGTGGCTTCTTCGTTCCGAAGGTTGCCTATCACTCTCCAACCCATTCTGTCCCCACTTCTTCTCTCCAACTCCGTGACTCCGCCTCTCACTCCAGCAAAGCAAGCTTAAATGTATTTCCTTAGAAATCGTGCCGCTTGCTTTATGAATGGTTTTCAAATAAACGCTAGATTATCGATATTATATGTGTACTTATGCACAAAGAACAGCGGGGTCTGAAAAATCGGTTCTCCGTGTACACACACATCATCGCCATTCCAAATATTGATCGCGTTTATTGATCCAACGTTATATCCAAAAACACATAGATCCACGCTGCTCCGAGTGTGATTTTTTTGCTGCACTGTCCCACTCAATCCAATCATGTGCAATACCATCCGGGAGACAATAGGGGGCGGTATTTGCCCTTTGCGAGCTCAGACCCAGTCCCAATGATATCGTCAGGCTGGATGGATGAAAAATGAATGGATATCGCTAATAAAAGAAATATGGATTAAAACCCGGATTTTCTCTGGTTTGGCGCCCAAAGCATGGCGAGTTAACACGGACTATCTCGGGTTTGGCCTCGAGTGAGTTAACACAGCATTTGCATGACTGTAACCAGTCAGGAACACTTCCTACTGAGCTACTACCATATTGTCTTTATACCTGTATCACTGTACTAGGGCTGACCTTCGAATTTTTTTTGGCATTCAAAGCTTCGGGGGCCGAGATTCGATTTTAATTCGAAGCTTCAAGATTAAAAAAATTAAAATATTTTTTTTTATTAAATTATAATTTTTTTAATTTTATGTTGTGGGACTTGTACAGCACTTTGTTCAACTTTGTCAGTGCTGTAAAGTTGAAACCTTTTTAAATCTTAGACAAACTAAACACTGCTTTCATGAAATATTGTAAGCAGTCATTTGAGGCTTTATAAAAGCAGCACAATGAACACAAATCTGTCAGTGCCGAGTCCGACCTCATCTTAAATAACAAACAGCATTGCTTGTTGTAGTTAACATGAGAGGCAGAGTTGATTTTGCAAATAAAATTTTTTATTTTTTTTATTAATACATTCGAATTTTATTTTCCCATTCGAATCCCATGCCCATCGAACGAAGCTTCGAAGTATGTAAGACAGCCCTACACTGTACATAATAATACTATAACACTGTACAACCAATACATCTGATTAGCACTATTACTCAGTAGTACTGTTTATATATTTAACCCATTCAGTGCCAACCACGAGTATAGTCAGGTTAACTCGCCATCGCTTGAGTGCCAATCACAAGTATAGTCGGGTTTTAATCGTTATTTCTTTTATTAGCGATATCCATTCATTTTTCATCCATCCAGCTTGATGTTATCATTGGGAATGGGTCTGAGCTCGCAAAGGGCAAATACCGCCGCCTATCGTCTCCCTGATGGTGTTGCACATCATTGGATTGGCTGGGACTGTGCATCAAAAAAAATAAATCCGGTCCAGGTTTTACTTCTCGGGCCTACAGCTGGATACTATTGCATTGCCTGGGGGACTATAACTTTGGATCAATGGACGCGATCGATATTTGGAATGGCGATCAGGAATTGGATTAATCTTTTTGCATGATATCAGATGTGAGGTAAGGCCTTTATGTTACGAATCTTGGGGTAATCAGATGTTCCTTTCTCCGCCATCGGAGCATGTGTGTGTGTGTGTGTGTGTGTGTGAGGTTCGCGCCAATCAAAGTACGGAGAAGCGATTTTTCAGACCCCGCTTCTCTTCGTGCATGAGGACACATATACTATCGATAATCTAGCCTTTATTTGAAAACGATTCATAAATCAGTCGAAAAATTGTTTTGTGTATTCCACTAAAGGGCGATTATCGTGTCTTTCTCTGGAATTACTAGAAATCTCCAAAACTATACTCGTATTCAAAACGGTATAAAACGGAAATGTACCGATGAAAAAACAATCTGTTTCGTACATGTTGACTGCAAGCAAGTCATTGATAAGCGACGGGTGTATTAGACCCATAGCCATAATTTAAGATATAATTTAAGCGTTCGCAAATATCCCCGTCCTCCCATTGATTAAAGCGGTGGCAATCTAGACCTAGTTTCCCGGAAGGGGCGTGGCACTCAATGTGTTAATATCCAGTTTATCAACAATAATAATAATAATAATAATAATAATAATAATAATAATAATAATAATAATAATAATAATAATAATAATAATAATAATAATAAATTTTATTTGGAGGCGCCTTTCAAAACACCCAAGGTCACCTTACAGGGCATAACAGTACATTGTATATTGCTATTGCACTTTACTGTTACATTAGCACTCTGGTTCAATGCTAAACTTATTTTTGTTGTACTTGTTTTGTTGTACTGTACTTGTGCTGTATAATGACAATACATTTGAATCTAGCAGTCTGGTAATTTGATTTGATTACATTTTATTAGGGATCCCCATTAGCTGGTGCGATAGCAACCAGCTAGTCTTCCTGGGGTCCACACACAAAAAAACATACAAAAACAATCACTATTGCAAAAAAAATTATTAAAAGTCAGTACACACAATGCATAATGAACCTACTGTAACAATTAAGATAGCTAAAATTACATTAGTGTAAAACAAAAACAAAAAATTACTTTACAGTGTTAAAAACAATTTAAAAACTATTTAAGATTATTTAAAAAAGTGAATCTACTGTAAATGCAGCAGAGGTTCCGAGGCAGGCCATTCCAAAGAGTTAATGCTCTAAAAATAAAAGATCTCCCCAAAGCGCTGGTTCTAGGACCTGGCAATTCAAACTGCCCACTACTGGAACCTCTAGTCTAATGCTCGTGCACAATATTACTAAAAACAATCTGATTATGTATAAAAACAGGAGTTTCCGGAGGTTCCCGGTTCGATTCCCACTCCTCCCGGGCAGAGTGTCGAAGTGTCCTTGAGCAAGACACTTAACCCCTAACTGCTCCCGATGAGCAGGTTGCCACCTTGCATGCCCGCCTCCACCATGGGTGTGTGAATGTGTGAGTGAACGGGTAAAATATGAGGAACAAATTGTAAAGCGCTTAGGATTAGGGATGCACCGATCCGACTTTTTCAGTCCCGATACCAATACCTGGGTTTGGGTATCGGCCAATACCGATACCGATCCGATACCCATTGTCAATTTTTTTTATCCAAAAAAATAAAAAATATTTATCCATGTTTAAAAAAAAAAATTATATTAACACTATGGTCGCCGATGACGTGTTTAGACGTCATTCCTAGCCATGCTCATTCTGCCGAAGACGCCGTAACTCGTCTTTGATATCAATATTTCAAAAATCTGTGATCGAAATCATATTTCCCCTCCGGAGCCCTGAGATACACTGCAAAGCTCCACTCAACTCTCTAGCGGTTCAAATCGGAACATCGATCGGTGCAAATAACTCGAAAAAACAACATGATTTGGACGTATATACTATTATACAACCTGGAAATGGATCGGGCATTTCTCCATCCCATAATAGAAAAAATTCTGTTCCACGCTCATCTGCCAGCGGCGCGAGGAAGCCACGGTGAGTTGCAGCGTTATATTCTATTGTGTTCCATATAAACTGCTATGATGACCATATGACCCACACTGGATGAATCATCTAACGCTGCCCACGGAATTATAAACGCCCCCTCGCCCATCCGGTCATCATACTGCGGCATGGTCATGTTGGACCTACAAAAGGCCTTCGACACTGTCAATCACACCATTCTGATTGACAAGCTAAAAGCAATTGGTTTTGATAGTCTATCAGTGAGCTGGATGCAATCCTACCTGGAGGGGAGAGAGCAGATGGTGGAGGTAAACGGTACCCTATCCCCCCCCCCTCACAGTAAGCTGTGGTGTTCCACAAGGAAGCATACTAGGTCCGCTACTGTTCCTAATTTATGCAAATGACATGTCGTCAGCTTGTGACTGCAACTTGTTCCTGTTTGCGGACGACTCAGCCCTGCTGGTCTCTGACAAGAACAAGTTACAGGTTGAAAAAACCCTCAGCTCAGAACTAGGCAAAATCTGCATATGGCTCGCTGATAACAAACTATCATTACACATGGGCAAAACAGAGTCCATTCTCTTCGGTTCAAATAACAAACTCAGCAAGACCGACGGCTTCTCAGTTACAGTGGGTGACAATATTGTCACAAGGAAAGAAGATATTACCTACCTGGGTTCCATCCTAGAGGCAAATCTTTCCTGTGACAAAATGGCATCCAATGTAATAAAAAAAAGTCAACCAACAAACTCGATTCTTGTACCGGATCTCCTCACTGGTAAACAAGAATACCCTGAAGACTCTAGCAGGAGCACTCATTCAAGGGTACTACGACTATGCTTGCACCTCATGGTACCAAAGCACCTCAAAGGCGCTAAAAACAAAATTACAAACATCTCAAAACAAACTGGTCAGACTACTGCTTGACCTTACTCCTAGAACCCACCTCACCCCTGCCCAGTTTGACAACCTAGGATGGCTTAGAGTAGACGACAGAGTACAGCAACTTGCAATGGGCCTGGTCTACAAGATACACTACACGACCAAGGTACCCATGTACATGTCAAAATACTTCCCAAAGGTCAGTGAATACCACGATCACAACACCAGAGGGAGCTCCACAAATCATGTTAAACCCAGATTCGGCTCAAACAAGCGACTAAACACGTTTCGCAATTATGCCACATCAATGTGGAACGCCCTACCTAAAGCTGTAAAGGAATGTGAATCACTACCCACTTTCAAAAACACTCTCAAAAAACACCTAAGGGAGACTGCAACTCGAAACTGGCCCCTGTAAATGTCCGAACACAACCCCCTCCAATGTACAGTAAATTACCAAGTATGGTCTTGTCAATAATCCAATGTACAGTTTTGTTTGTACAGTTGTACAGTGTCCCCCACCCACCCCTCCTACCCTCCCCCCCCCCCCCCCCCCCCCACCCACCCAACCACCTCCAATGTACAGTCCCCCCCCACCCCCACCTACCCAATCCAATGTAGTTTCTACGTCAAATGTATATACTTTTTTTTTTTCTGGACTCTTTTTGTATCACAAACAGTACTGTAATTGCAAATCTGGTATGTCATAAATGTATAGATGTAGCAGTACTGTCTATCTGTATGTCATGTATGTCATATATGTTACGATGAATTGAAAATGGGGGACCCTGATGTAAACAAGACGAAAGTCTTTCTCTGGTCTGCATCCCCTTAACAATTGTATGTATTGAGCTGTACTGTACTGTACCCATTCTGCAATCTGTTAATAAAGTTTTCAATCAATCAATCAATCAATCAATCAGATGATACGTAGTAACTTCTAGAAGTACATCCAGTTGAAATTTTTTATCTCGCACAGATTCCTACCAAACTGTATTTGATCATCAATATAATGCATTTAGGGCTATAAATCACGTTCTGAAGAAAGCTGCAGAAAACGATAAAAACATACTTATACTTTAGACCATATTTTAGTATGAATATGTGAATGAAAAAGTATATCGTTGCTACACCCTGAACAATACATATAGGACATTGAATGGGCCATAATAATGGCAATTTAGCAATATAATTTAAAAAGTTATAGCCCTGCAAAGAAGGGGAACTTCTCCATAGACAAATAGAGCTGGCTAGGGATGGTAAATTATGAATTTGAACCATGGCGATCAAAGTGTTAAAATATATTTCGTTTTTAAGAATTGTAAAGGATCACAAGTGTGTTTTTGATTTGTTGTAAACAAAGACAGAAAATAAACTTCATTCATTCAATTAATAAACTGTATGCCTCACTGTCACTGTGTGGAAGAGACTGGGATCATTATTTTGTGCAAGGCAACATCAGACTCGACTTAAAACATTACTTTCCTAACTTAGTGAAACTAAATGTAACAAATTAACACATAGATATAAATGTACTGAATGGTTATTTCTTATTTAAAAAAAAATATATATATATATATATATCAGATATTATTATAATTTTTTTACCGATACCCGATCCAGCTATTTTACTGATATCGGCGGCCGATACCGATACCAATATCGGATCGGTGCATCCCTACTTAGGATAAAGGCTGTTATATAAATGCACCATTTACCATTTTACCATGTACCTAATCTACTGACAGTTAATTTACTTTTGAATATGAGACGGCTATTCAGGGCAGGGAATAATGTATTTGTGATTTTGGGACGACTGACCTCGAGTCAGCTTCGTCACAGAGGATCAGATTAGCTCTCCTGGCTCTGTGAATAAGAGCCCTGTTATCGGCTGGAGGTGCTGAATTTCCCTCGGGATCAATAAAATACTTGTAGACTGTCTGCAGGTCTCTCACCCCGGCAGGTCTGCTGTGCAGGATGCGCGTCGCGTCCTGGTGACTCAGACTCAGCTGGAGCCACACGGCATGCGTCTGAACCAGCCGGTCCAGGATACTCATCCGGCGGCGCAGGGAGTCGTAGCCTGAATCCCTTGCTCTGGCAAGCCCCACCCCCATGCCGCCACAGGGCGGGGCCTGCATGAAGAGACCGCCCACTTCCCCACTCAGCCTAAGAGAGAGAGACACAGAGACAGAAAGAGAAAGATATATTATATTATAAGGAAACAGATGAATGTATAATGCCATCCTCACTACCTTGCATATGTGTTCAGACAAGCACAGATACACATAAAGATAAGATATTCCTTTATTGATCCCCTTGGGGAAATTCAGGCATCGTAGCAGCATGGAGGGGGGGGGGGGTACAGGTATGGGCAGGGTAAACAATATAATTAACTCTGAATATACGCATATGAGCAAGTAGGCAATGTGATCAAAGGTGCAGATGAGGGTCTGTATGCCCTATCAGTTATATTACACATTACAATAAATATGGTTACAATAAATAAACACTATAATCTAAAATAAATAATATACAGATGTAGTCCATAGGACGGTCAGTGAACCATATTTCCCCCGAAAGACTGGTGCATGCCTGAGGATTGCTATAATAACATTGATTCTACAGACATCCTCGGAATTAAATAATTATAATTGTTCTATTCATGCGAATATTTGAAGCATATTTTAGTTCGGTAAATAACCTCTTAAGCAGTCATTGCTTTTTTAATGCACACTCATTTGTCTGTTACTCAATAGGCAGTGTTCTGAAATAACTTCATTCATCAGTAGTGCCGAATTTCTCAGTTCTCCGCTTGATATAATTCATCAAAATGTCCAATCTAACGCATTTATTTTGCTCATAATAGCCTGCTGCTGAATAACAGTACATGGACAAACAATTATGTTCCATGATTTTATTAAAACTCATAATAACACCAACCATATAAATGGTTATCAAGCTGAAAGCCCCTCTAGTACGCAGCACGAAGCAGATCGAGTCAGTTTTCTCACATTGTATATTACAATAAAGCAGGTTGAACAGCCGCTCGCTGTCCGCGCTGGTGCATGGGGCAGATAGGTATCTGCGTGCCATCTGTGCGAGTACAGGGAAACGGATGTGATTATTGCTCCAATATTCAAGTGCACTCTCATTTTTGGGAATGGAGACCTCTGCAAGATACCCTTTCAGTTGCTGCGATGCGCTTGATCTTGGCCTTTCTGGTCCATTCTCCTCCAAAATCTCATTGAACATGTCGTGCAGAGTGGCCCTTTTCTGCTGTGGGTTACCTATGCGCTAACCCATAGCTGACCCATCTCCAGTTGTGCATGTATTATGTCTCGTACATGTTGTTTTGCATCCCCATCATCACATCACTGATCACATGCTGAATGAGGCATTCCCTGATCACATGCTGAATGAGGCGTTCCCTGATCACATGCTGAATGAGGTGTTCCCTGATCACATGCTGATTGAGGTGTTCCCTGATCACATGCTGAATGAGGCGTTCCCTGATCACATGCTGAATGAGGCGTTCCTTGATCACGCTGATCACTGATTTAAAGAGGTCCTTTACGTATGATCGCACGTGAGGATCACAATTTGACAAATTTGTTGATTAAATAAACTAATTAACACTATGATCGCCGGGGACGAGTTAAGACGTCATTCCTAGCCATGCTCATTCTGCCGAAGACGCCGTAACTCGTCTTTGATGTCAATATTTCAAAAATCTGTCATCGAAATCATATTTCCTTTCCGGAGCCCTGAGATGTACTGGTGAGCTCCACTCAACTGTCTAACGGTTCGAGAGCGCCATCTGGTGGCCGATCGGCAGATCGGCCAAGAGGGAGGGGCACGCCAAACAGGAAGTGCTCATCCATATGTGCTCCGGAGACTCGCGATCGGTAGCCGGACTCCATCTCAACACACTGGATGATCAATCGCTCGCCCTAACTCAATAAACAACGTTATTTGGACGTATATAGTATTATACAACCTGGAAATGGTTCATCAGGATCACCATCCCATAATCGAAAACAGTCTACTCCACGCTGATCGTCCAACGGCGCGAGGAACATACGGTAAGATTCAGCGTTATTTTCTAACGTATTCCATATAAACTGCTATGATGAACATATGACCCACTCTGGATGAATCATCCAACGCTGCCCACGGAATTATAAACGATCCCCCGCCCATCCGGTCATCATCAGGTAGATCATTCTAGAAGTACGTCCAGTTGAAATTTTTCATCTCGCACAGATTCCTACCAAACTGTATTTGATCATCAATATAATGCATTTAGGGCTATAAATCACGTTCTGAAGAAAGCTGCAGAAAACGATAAAAACATACTTATACTTAGTTTAGACCATATTTTAGTATGAATATGTGAATGAAAAAGTTTAACGTTGCTACACCCTGAACAATACATATAGGACATTGAATGGGCCATAATAATGGCAATGTAGCAATATAATTTAAAAAGTTATAGCCCTGCAAAGAAGGGGAACTTCTCCATAGACAAATAGAGCTGGCGAGGGATGGTAAATTATGAATTTAACCCATGGCGATTAAAGTGTTAATTAGTAGACAAAGTCCATAATAAGGACTTTGTCTACTAATCAATTTGTTTATTTAATCGACACATTTGTCAAATTGTGAAGTCCTATAAGTGGAGTAAGAATGTGTTCAGTGGAGGACAGCCCTGTTCAGTGGAGGACAGCCCTGTTCAGTGGAGGACACAGTGGAGGACAGCCCTGTTCAGTGGGGGACAGCCCTGTTCAGTGGGGGACAGCCCTGTTCAATGGAGGACAGCCCTGTTCAGTGGGGGACAGCCCTGTTCAGTGGGGGACAGCCCTGTTCAGTGGGGGACAGCCCTGTTCAATAGAGGACAGCCCTGTTCAGTGGAGGACACAGTGGGGGACAGCCCTGTTCAGTGGAGGACACAGTGGGGGACAGTCCTGTTCAGTGGAGGACAGCCCTGTTCAATGGAGGACACAGTGGGGGACAGCCCTGTTCAGTGGAGGACACAGTGGGGGACAGCCCTGTTCAGTGGAGGACAGCCCTGTTCAGTGGAGGACACAGTGGGGGACACAGTGGGGGACAGCCCTGTTCAGTGGAGGACAGCCCTGTTCAGTGGAGGACAGCCCTGTTCAGTGGAGGACACAGTGGGGGACAGCCCTGTTCAGTGGAGGACAGCCCTGTTCAATGGAGGACAGCCCTGTTCAATGGAGGACAGCCCTGTTCAGTGGGGGACAGCCCTGTTCAGTGGGGGACAGCCCTGTTCAGTGGGGGACAGCCCTGTTCAGTGGAGGACAGCCCTGTTCAGTGGAGGACAGCCCTGTTCAGTGGAGGACAGCCCTGTTCAGTGGGGGACAGCCCTGTTCAGTGGAGGACAGCCCTGTTCAGTGGGGGACAGCCCTGTTCAGTGGGGGACAGCCCTGTTCAGTGGGGGACAGCCCTGTTCAGTGGAGGACAGCCCTGTTCAGTGGGGGACAGCCCTGTTCAACCTTGACGTGTCATCGTCTCACACATAACATGTTCTCCGACAATTCCAGTAACTAGAAGCCGCAGGTCCAGGGACATTCCAGAACACTTCCTGCACAGATAAACATGCCTGGTTCTGATAGCCACACGCCATCTTGTCACTCTGTGTCAGCAGGAACCGGCGTCAACATGACACCTCATACATAAACGACTTGACAAGAGCACACCCTGTTGTTGGAGATGAGGAACTGTATTTCATTAAATGCAACTCACCGTCTTGTTTGTAATTGATGTGGACAGACAGACACAGACACTTACTCTAACCTCACACCTCGCCACATGCCCTTACCTTAAAGCTTCACTGGCTAGTTTTGAGAAGAAAAAAACAACAACTATAACTAGGTATAAATGCTTGAATATTGTTTATAATCTCGACACAAATCCCCCAAATATCACACTTTGAAAGTGAACCAACATTGCTTCTTTGTATGGTGAATGTGGTGGGAGGGGAGGAGCACCACAGCCAATCAGATAATTTGTATGGTAAAAGTGGTGGGCAGGGAGGAGCACCACAGCCAATCAGATCATTTCTAGTTTCAAACAGTGCTCCAGGGATCCAGATTTTCTCAGTTGTATGTATTTAATACTAAAGATAAATCATACTTTGTCTTAACTTTTCCCCCAAAACGAACTGGTTCAGGTTTAACTTTAACCCCAATTCTAACCTCGACCTTAACTTAACCCTAAACACATGTATCTACCTATCCTTGACTTGTGGACACACACACACCCCCCCCACTCTCACTCACCCACACACACACACACCCACACCCACACACACACACACACTCACCCCTGCAGGGCGTCTTCCGTCTCTGGGTCCTTCACTGCGGGCTCAGCCTTCTGCACCATCTCCTTCTTCAGCGTCCCAATCTCCCAGGCGAACGAGTCGATCAGCTGAACAGACAAGACAGAAGCAGTCGGTCAGCTCAACACGACAGAGACAACAGACAGAAGCAGTCGATCAGCTCAACACGACAGAGAGACAACAGACAGAAGCAGTCGATCAGCTCAACACGACAACAGACAGAAGCAGTCGATCAGCTCAACACGACAGAGACAACAGACAGAAGCAGTCGATCAGCTCAACACGACAGAGACAACAGACAGAAGCAGTCGATCAGCTCAACACGACAGAGAGACAACAGACAGAAGCAGTCGATCAGCTCAACACGACAGAGACAACAGACAGAAGCAGTCAATCAGCTCAACACGACAGAGAGACAACAGACAGAAGCAGCCGATCAGCTCTGTTCACGAAACTAAACATTCTGACTGTGTCTGAGGTTAATTCTTTACAGATATGTATATTTGTGTACAAATGCATTTATGATCACAATCTACCAAATGGTTTTAATAGTTTTTTTTCTTTTAATTCAGATGTTCATTCATATGTTACACGTCAGTCCAGGGACCTGCATATACCTTACTGTGGTACTTCACTTAGGCAGTTCTCAGTGAGGTATAGAGGGTCCAATCTTTGGAATGCAGCTGATCCTATGCTGAGGAAATCTCCATCTCTGCTTATTCTTAAAGCAAACTACAAATAAATGCTCATATCCAAAAGTAGTAGATAGATAAATAGGTCATACATGTAGGTATGATTTTGGTTTGGTTGGTGGGTAGGTTTGTAGGCAGGTGGGTGGGTTGTTATATATTATTATGTATACAGTATATGCATGTATGTACTGTGTGTATGTATGTTTGTATTAACATGTATCTTTTTAATGTATTCTGGTATTTTATAATATGTATATTTTTTGTATTTTTGTATGTTTGATTTTATAAAACAGGGGAAGTTCTCGATAAGCCTCTAGGCTTCTAACTTCTCCTTCACAATGGTTATAACGTATTATGTATTGTTTTTACTTTTGTTTAACTGTGTTAATAAATAAATACAAATAAATACAAAAATACAAGCAGTCGATCAGCTCAACGCGACACAGAGAGACAACAGACAGAAGCAGTTGATCAGCTCAACACGACACAGAGACAACAGACAGAAGCAGTCGATCAGCTCAACACGACACAGAGACAACAGACAGAAGCAGTCGATCAGCTCAACACGACACAGAGACAACAGACAGAAGCAGTCGATCAGCTCAACACGACACGCTTCTCTGTTTTCTTTGTGTCATGTGTGTGTGTGCGTGCATTTGTGTGTGAGTGTGTGTGTGAAAGAGAGTGTGTGAGAGTGAGTGTGTGTGTGTGTGTGTGAGAATGTGTGTGTGTGTGTGGGAAAGGACTCCTCCTCCTCTACAGCTTCATTGGCCACAAGGAGAAACAAAAGGACAAAGAGCTGTTTGTAGACAAAACAGACGCATCCTTCTCCACGGAATCATGTTTTCACAGACAATTAATACCATGTTGCAACACAGGCTTGTGTCTATGTGTGTATATATACCTAACAATGATGAACTGGACGTTTCGTGCAATGGGATCAATAGAATAGAATAGAATAGAAATACTTTATTCATCCCGAGGGAAATTTGGCACTACAAATCGCTCACAGTAAACATTTAGGTAGACAAAACAAAAGTCACAAATAAGAATAAAAATAAGCCTAAGAATAAAATACGGTCCGGGATATACATTTCCTATGTAAAGTGTAAAATTGTACTATGTCGGTTTAAAAGTAAAAGTAAAAGTCCAGGAAGATAGTACTGTCACCCTGTGCTCAGTGATGCATTATAAAGTCTGATGGCTGTCGGAATGGAAGGATCACACTACTCCCCTTAAATCCTATCCGCGCTGAGCAGGCGCCCCGACCGAACTGTAGGAGTCGCTGTTTACAACGACCCGGACCCACCCCGCCAGCTTTCCCACCCTCTAATACAGCCAATTGTATTAGTGTGAACGGCCAGCCAAGCTGGTGACAACGCCGGAGCTGTGAGCTGGATTTGAACAGGCGAATCCAGCGTCTCCGGTGTTGGTGACGAACGCAATCTCCGCTACGCCACCTGACCGCCCCTGGACACGTCTTCTTTAAACAAGTCAAGAAGAAACATCACAATAAATCAAGAACACCACAAAAACACCATGAAATTCTAAATAAAATGTAAAATAAATAAATGAATACAACACTCCCAGACATACCCCATGCAAAGGTAAGGAAAAACTCACTAAAAACCTAGAAATAGGAAAAAAGCACCACAGGCAATGTGAAGGGGAGAAACCTTAGAAGGGCCCTTTCCTTCTTCTATTACTTACCTTCACCGACTCAGCACATGACATGTTTGCCCACAATCACCAAATTCATAATTACCCCAAACGTAGTTCCTGTTTGCTTAGACCACCCCTTTCCCGCACTTCCCAATCTCAGTTTTGTTTACTCTACCAAGGGTCAAAGTTGTGGAACTCTTTGCCTCCACATATTTTGGAATTTTCTTTTCTGAAGTTCAAAAGAGCACTGAAATATCATCTCCTAGATCACCAATATTTGGGCTTCCTTTACAAACTGTGGTCTGATGGCTTGTTGTATTTTGTTATTGTATTTTCGTTTTATTATATATTTTTCTTCCTGTCATTAGTTATTTTCTCTATACCAGAAATCATATGGCATGGGTGCCTGCTTCGCCGCTTCGGTGTCTATGTAGACCTGCTTGTGTGTGTTTGTATAATATAATATAAGTGTAATTTTGCTTCCTGGTGAATGCCACATGCAAGCCCTAGAGGGTTTTTAGGCAAGTCTCCTACACATCCCTTGTGGATTATATTGTATTATATATGTAATTGTTTTTATATGTGTAAATAAACAAACAAACAAACAAACATGGATTCATCGGAGATTAACTGCGTTTCCTGCCTTCCAACCAACCCACACAGAAAGGAACCGCAGACCATGGTGCGCTCACAGCAGGGCCACCCTGGTGCGCTCACAGCAGGGCCACCCTGGTGCGCTCACAGCAGCTCCACCCTGGTGCACTCACAGCAGCTCCACCCTGGTGCACTCACAGAACAGGAAGATGAGGACAAACGTCCGAGAGACTCTGTCCCAAGTAGAACACTGGCACACGGGTATAAAGGACAATAAACGTTATTAACTAATGTTTGACTCTGTCAATAATATGACTTGTCTGTAATACAGTGTATTGTCCTACAGCGTTGTATCTGGACATGCTCTGCGTTTCTCAGTAGAATCTCAGCACCACTGGCGTCAGTAGTTTCCTTTCCCGACATGGAAGTGAGTAGGTTGGTTTTTGCAACGTGGATGTTGGGCAACGTCGTTGGAATCAGATGCTTTTGAAAAAGAGGAAGAGTCGTTTACATGCAAATTCTAATATGTTCACTTTATGAAACACAGCGAAGGTTTTCCACACAACGAGGGCGGTTAATGTGATTAAACATATCAGGCCATCGGCCAAGACTGTAGGTTATACGTCCTGCATGGCCTACTTCCCCCTTCCAGATTCAGAGTTTTATTTGCCACATGGAAGCAATACAAATCATACAGTTTTCATACAAAATAATAAATACAGTTCTACGATGGTTGGTTATGTGCACCACCAAATTGTTTTGTAAGTATTACTTAAAAAATCACAAATTATACATGCTCTAGTAGTGTATATTTGTTTTACTGTTCCGTCTACGAGGATGTAAGGGATGTAACTTTTTAGTAACATGTCCTCCATTTATGAATATGAAAAACTTGAGTTGTGCTTCAATAGAAAGAAGGTGAATACTTTAATGTAATGTAATAACAGAACACTGCAACAGTATTTTTGGTGTCTCATAAACCCACGAGGGTTGGGCACTTTGTGTGCATGACACGAAAATAAAACAATCAATCATATACCTAGTGGCCCTTCTCAGGCTTGAGGCATTGAGGCCTTGAGGCAGCACAGTTTCAATTCTTTAGGATTCTTGTCACACAAGGCTATTCAGTTCCAACTTGGCTTACAAATTAGACAGAAGGGTAATGCTTAATAAAAGTTGTGAAAAAAACGTTGAGGAGAGAAAACACATGGAATAACTGACGACCAGACCAACAAAACGCTGCTGCTGTTGTAAACATTCCAGCTATATAAGAGCTTTCTGTTTTTAGGTTAACTTAACACTTAACAGATTTTTACAAGGAATCTGGTTGATTCCAGTGGCCAGGACCGGCTAGCCTGCCACTGACATGGACCAGGACCGGCTAGACTGCCACTGACATGGACCAGGACCGGCTAGCATGCCACTGATATGGACCAGGACCGGCTAGACCGGCACTGACATCCACTGGCATGTATGCTGCCACAGTATGATTCAGTACCCAGTTCCATAACGTCAGTCAATAAAAGTACTTTACAAGCAGCAGCATCCGGTGGTGGTCAGTGTTCTGCTGTGCTTGGAGTCGGGTCAAACAGGGTCCAATAAACACTAAGAAAGAGGTGGAAAACTACACTTCTCTCTCCACCTCCCAGACACAACTCCAAAATTCACATTGTGCTGTTCCAATTATCTTGGAAAGTTAAGGGGCACTTTGCTTTTTGCACCTAATCGCACACACATCCAAACACGCTAAACAGATTTGCACACATTCATTTAGTTTAACAGTTATTGAGAGTAAATTAGTTTGAATATGGCCACCACCAGTGATGTCATCAGGGACATTGGTTGTTAATTACAGCCCCATGAAAGGATGTAGATGAAAGAATAGTAATAATTCATTATTTAAAAAAATGTCATCTAATAATTAACAAATTATTACTATTTTTACTATTTACTATTTCTATTTCATGGAGCTGTAATTAACACAACACAAGGATTCAATGTTGCCGGTGAATTCACTGGTGGACGTATTCAAACTCATTTACTCTCAATAACTAAATGAATGTGTGCAAAACTGTTTGGAGTTTTTGAATGTGTGTGATTATGTGCAAAAATAGTAAAGTGCCCTTTTTAAGTCAATCTATAGACAACTGTCTCCCTAACACTACACATTTATGATGTCATCAAGTGACACTTTCTGGAGTTGTTCTGTCGACAATGAATCATTGCCTGAAATTGCAAACTCATAGAATCTTTGTTTGAACTTACATCCAAAAGAGTTCTATTTATATGTAGGTCTTACAACTCAGAATCAGACACTGTACCCATATCCCGGGAAAATCACTATGGCTACTGTCAGAATGTCCTCGGAGTTGTCGTCATCATCCTCCTCCTCCTCATGACTAGAGTCAGCTTAAGGAGAGATATGTAATATAATAATAATATAATAATAATGCAGGACCTCTTTAGGGGGTCTTTATTCGGCATGCAACAAACTGGACATGCAATTGGAGCGGCACACACCGGGATACACACACACACACATGCATCGTCTTTTTCTCAGTCGCCGATGCGATTGAGTCTCTGCACTTGACCCATCCCGTCGTCCTTCCCCCCATGAGCAGCCGGGAGCAGATAGGGCGTCAATGTGAGCCGCGCCCCGAGGACCAATCCAAGTGCTCCTGCCCGTCTTCGTTGTTAGCGTTAGCGATCTGTTGTTGTGCATGTTTTTCCATTGGGTTTATCTTATCGGGGGGGAAACCCTTGCGAGCACAGGGAGAACATGCAAACTCCACACAGAAAGGCCTGGGAGATACCCCACCTGGGTACCTGGCATCATGGAAACCTGGTCCCCAAGCGGGAATCGAACCCTGGACCTTCTTGCTGTGAGGCGACAGTGTTAACCACTACACCACCGTGCCGCCCAAATAGAAATAACATATACTGTACGTGAATTACATTGTAGGGTGGATTTTCCCTTTAACTCTTTAATTGCCAGACCCGAGATATCTCGGGTTTTGGTCGTTTATTCTTTTATTCAATCTTTTTATTCATTATTCATCCAGGGACATCGGTGTTACCATAGGAAATTAGTCTGAGATCGCCAAAGTGCAATACCGGCCGCATCCTGCTAGACGGCAGTATCGAGCACCCTTTGTAACCTTATATCTTACCCTGTGTTACGTTCAAATCCCTCCGGGCACAGTTTTCTGGGTCAGGCGAGTCGAGCGGTTCGCCCGATCGCATTGAAGCGCGTCAAATGCCCCGGATGCATGTGTTGTGGTGGGTTATGTCGTGGATCAGATGGACATCAGATGGACCAGATGGCGATCAAACCATTGGAATATTCTTTTTGGAATACCCCCGATCAGAGGTAAGGACTATCTGACGTCAATTCCAGCTTGATCGTGCAATGTTTTCATACCGATCCTGCTGATCAGCATTTTTAGTGTTCAATACGAATGCCGTTACTGGCAATCAAAGCATCAGAAACGACCCCCCCCCTTTCATGCATTCATGGTGAAACATAATACCTATTATATACATTTGATTTGGAAATAGTAGCGTGTCTAGGCAAGAAACGCCAATGCTTATAGTAGAATTCACGTTGCGCCCTATAACTCGCTTACCCAGGAATTATCCCGGATCCAGGGCTGTACGTTAACTTTTTTTGCACATAGCACTGGTGCTACAGAGGTTGATAGTTTTGTAGCACAGGCCAAAATCTTGTAGCACAAGTATAAAACGTGTTATATTTGTAACAGTCACAAATGTGCCTATTGTATTTGTGTTATTTAGTTACAGTGCCATGTTTGGCTGTCATTTTCATGCTGACAAGTTGACGTCACACAGCCAGACACGTTACGTGTAAGGAATTATGGGATTTGGTGTTGGGTGTATGGACTCTACTAGGGGTGGGAATCACCAGTTTCATCACGATACGATATCGATTCTTTGGACAACGATACGATATTTGCAGATATCTGCCACGATACGATACAATGCAGGTGCCTGCAATCGATATGAGATGATATCATAAGCCCATTTAACACAATCAGTAACATTTAGATCAACTCAAAAAAGGTAACGAAAATATAATTTGAAAAAAAAAATTGAGCTCTTCCAGACATTTAAATTAAAAACGATTTATTGTTTTTAATACAAATAGACCTCCTGTTCACTATAAAGTGCCACGTTTTGATATATTGAGCTTTAAACTTTAAGTAAAAGAAATTTGGAACACGCAACCTAAAACCCCTTCCTCTCCCAAACCGTTCCTACAATTGTTTTATGTTGCATGATGATCATGATTCCATTTATTATGTATTGTATTTTTTATGTTTAAATATCAACATTATCTGTCCACCCTCAGTACATTTACTATCAATATAATATACTCGTCTGACTTCATCTGATCTTTTCAAACGCGCACACACACAGAAGGGAAAATGCCCACCCCCCCCTCCTTCCCAGTCCCCTCTGCTGTCTCTCACTATCGCTCTGAACAGGGTTTGTTGTTAGCTTATGCTAACGTAACGTTAATTTCGGACTTTAACACGACGTGGTCATAAAGGAATGGCGAGGATTGCAAAGCATGTTATATGCATTTGACCTGTTGCGGAATAAAACAGCAGGGATTTGTTTTGGGTCACGAAAACACTATCCTTGCTCTGTTTCAATGTCCGCGTTCCAGACGCTACTGCTGCTACTGAGACGCTACTGCTGTGTGCTGTAGAGCGGATATGAGTCACGACACACATGATTTTCAAAATAAGAGTATCGAAACTAACTGAGCGTTGCTAGCTGCCGGAGCCATAGATATTATAGCTGGAGCTGCGCTTGGGCAGAAATGAGACCCGTGACAGGATTTTCAAAATAAGAGTATCTATATGAACCGAATGCCTATCGCACCAGTGCTACTGAAGTAAATCCATTCATCGCACAGACGGATGTTGCTGTAGCACGTGCGATATATATCTCGCACTGTACAGCCCTGCCGGATCACTCTGAAATTATACTTATATTCACCACGGGATAACGCGTGAACATATGCATGAACAAATTATCTCTTTTTTGCATCTTGGACGGAAGAAAGTCACTGTCAAATGACCATAGTATTGTCCCCATAGCTATAATATAGAATATAGATATAGCTCTCCAAACATAGTGACGCACAGTAAAAATATGTAATGGAAACCTGGCACGTTAGCTACAAGGCCAAGACTAATAGCTGGCACTGAATGAGTTAAGCACACGTGTGTGTGTGTGTGTGTGTGTGTGTGTGTGTGTGTGTGTGTGTGTGTGTGTGTGTGTGTGTGTGTGTGTGTGTGTGTGGGTGTGTGCGTGCGTGCGTGCGTGTGCACGTGTGGAGCTGAGAATATTCTATCTTCTTGGCTTTTATTGACGTTGGCATATGCCGTCTTTTATCTCTCCCAGAGAGCAGAGAGGAAGGTTGTGAGTTATGGTGCAGCTGATAAGCAACAGGTTGCCAGGTCTGCCCGGACAGATTCCTGGAAGCATCCCAGACCCACTGACCCCTCTCTACACTCTCTCTCGCCCCCCCCCTCTCCCCCCTCTTTTCCTACCTTATCATCTCTCGCTCAGATCAGGGAGGAAGGAGACAGGTGAAGGAGAGATAGAGCGAGAGAGGAAAGAGGTGCGTGACCCGAGGACTGATAACTCGGTGGTTCGAGAGCTCTCTCTCTCTCTCTCGAGGTCATTTACAAGGATTTTAGGGCAGCAGCTCTAGTGGAATTCCTTAAAGTCCTGGACAACTGATCTTCAATAGAAATATCAAAGAAGTGATCAGGAAAGTTCATTATAGTATACTGGCCTATATACTGAACGTCACTAAGGTAAGCATGAGGTCATTCTGTTTGGTCCTAACCTGATGGGTTTCCTACCTACACCCTCCCTAGACCGACAGAGAGTAGTCTACACCCTCCCCAGACCAACAGAGAGTAGTATACACCCTCCCCAAACCAACAGAGTAGTCTACACCCTCCCCAGACCAACAGAGAGTAGTATACACCCTCCCCAGACCGACAGAGTAGTCTACACCCTCCCCAGACCAACGGAAAGTAGTCTACACCCTCCCCAGACCAACGGAAAGTAGTCTACACCCTCCCCAGACCGACAGAGAGTAGTCTACACCCTCCCCAGACCGACAGAGAGTAGTCTACACCCTCCCCAGACCAACAGAGTAGTATACACCCTCCCCAGACCAACAGAGTAGTATACACCCTCCCCAGACCAACAGAGTAGTATACACCCTCCCCAGACCAACAGAGTAGTCTACACCCTCCCCAGACCAACAGAGTAGTATACATCCTCCCCAGACCAACAGAGTAGTATACACCCTCCCCAGACCGACAGAGTAGTCTACACCCTCCCCAGACCAACGGAAAGTAGTCTACACCCTCCCCAGACCAACAGAGTAGTCTACACCCTCCCCAGACCAACGGAAAGTGGTCTACACCCTCCAGAGACCAACAGAGAGTAGTCTACACCCTCGTCAGACCAACAGAGAGTAGTCTACACCCTCCAGACCAACAGAGAGTAGTCTACACCCTCCAGACCAACAGAGAGTAGTCTACACCCACAGACCAACAGAGAGTAGTCTACACCCTCCAGACCAACACAGACCAACAGAGAGTAGTCTACACCCTCCCCAGACCAACAGAGTAGTCTACACCCTCCAGACCAACAGAGAGTAGTCTACACCCTCCAGACCAACAGAGAGTAGTCTACACCCTCCAGACCAACAGAGAGTAGTCTACACCCTCAGACCAACAGAGAGTAGTCTACATCCCCCAGACCAACAGAGAGTAGTCTACACCCTGAGACCAACAGAGAGTAGTCTACATCCCCCAGACCAACAGAGAGTAGTCTACACCCTCAGACCAACAGAGAGTAGTCTACACCCTCCTCAGACCAACAGAGAGTAGTCTACACCCTCCAGACCAACAGAGAGTAGTCTACACCCTCCAGACCAACAGAGAGTAGTCTACACCCTCCAGACCAATAGAGAGTAGTCTACACCCTCCAGACCAACAGAGAGTAGTCTACACCCTCCAGACCAACAGAGAGTAGTCTACACCCTCCAGACCAATAGAGAGTAGTCTACACCCTCCAGACCAACAGAGAGTAGTCTACACCCTCCAGACCAATAGAGTAGTCTACACCCTCCAGACCAACAGAGTAGTCTACACCCTCCAGACCAACAGAAAGTAGTCTACACCCTCCAGACCAACAGAGAGTAGTCTACACCCTCCAGACCAACAGAGAGTAGTCTACACCCTCCAGACCAACAGAGAGTAGTCTACACCCTCCAGACCAACAGAGAGTAGTCTACACCATCCAGACCAATAGAGAGTAGTCTACACCCTCCAGACCAACAGAGAGTAGTCTACACCCTCCAGACCAATAGAGAGTAGTCTACACCACAAAATAAAGTAGTGGTCTGTGATAGGGGTGTAACGGTACACAGAAGCCACGGTTGGGTATGTACCTCGGTATTGGGGTCACGGTTCGGTACGAGTTCGGTACAACAGAAAAAAAATATTTATAATAATAATTTTATTTTATTTTTATTTTCTATTTATATATTATATTTATGATAATTATTATAATTATTATTATTAAATAGAATAATTTTCTATAGGCTTGCCGTGGTAGTCAGTGATACTGGTGTCATTCTGTGTTCAGGCATCCACATGCCTACTGCCCCTTTAACAACTTATCCTTGTGAAGTTTCAGTTTCACTTCTAGAGAGAATTTAACTTCACGACGAGACTGAATACTAGTAGAGAACAGATGACATGTTACAACAATGGCAGAGGATTATTTGGATTTAATCACAGTAGCAGTTCAACTGGAGAGGAGCTCAGATGATCTGTCCGGAAAAGTGTGTATTTTTTTTTATTTGATTGTGCCTGTGAGTCCGGTGGGGGAGAATGTTGATGTGTTTGTTGGCATGTGTGTGTGTGTCGGTGTGTGTCTTTCCATTGGTTTCATTTGGTTAACATTATTGGGGCGAACAAGAAAACTGTAAAATTGTAATGCCCCTGCAGCTGTTCCAATGTAAATGTGCCTTTCTCCGTGCACTTTCGCCCGCTCTGAAGTCGGACTCGGTGTGCCCGGCCACGCGTGCTGGACCTCGCGAGTGCCTGCATGTGCGACTGGTGTGTTTGCGCTGTGAGGCGTATTCTTCATATGGCTGCACGTACCGCACCGTGACGGCTGTACTGTAAATTCGCGGGACGAATACACGTACCATTACACCCCTAGTCTGTGATGATGACATAATGAGGAGGTGTGACTTTGGCATCGGACATGTGGCACGTTTACTGCAGGTCTGCAATTAGAACGGCCCAGAGATAGCAGGCGATTACACACACATTACCAACCATAACAATGGCTTGGCTGGAGACGACGTGTCTTTGAACTCTCCCTGAGGCCTTCAGCTAAAGACCTGGGCCCTCATTTATCAATTTTTCTTAGAAAGTATTCTATTTTCATACGTAAGCACAGAATTTAGAATGTGTGCACGCACAAAAAAAACGGGATTTATCAACCGTGCGTACACAGGTCCTACGCTCCTCCGTGTTGATAAATACCTCTTTGTTCTACCGTCAATGCTCGTGCATGACTATCCATATTATGGTCATGAAAGTGATGAAACACCCCCCATGGGATGTGAAATAATGGACTGACCCGAGCGGAACTCTGAGAAACTTCACGGGAGATTGTTCACTGAGGCGCTGCTGAACCAAGAAGACACAACGCGTGTTATGGGATAAATAAAAGGCTGACTTGTAAACGGTGATGTCAGATATCAACGGCTCCCTAAGACCATTGCTGCAATTCTGCCTGGACAGCTCAAAATACTAATAAAGACCGTTCGTTGACCACTGTTTGGCGTTGGTGGTTTGATTGATTGATTGAAAAGTTTATGAACAGATTGCAGAATGGGTACAGTAGCCTACAGTACAGCTCAATACAATTATTAAGGGGATGCAGACCAGAGAAGGACTTTCGTCTTGTTTACATCAGGGTCCCCCATTTTCAATTCATCATGTGTGTCATTATAACCGTGCTGTAATATGAATGCCTTTATTAGTTGTGTTCGATTGGCTATAATATGATTTTTAGAGGCATCTATTTTGAATGAATGAAAACTTTATTTAACAGATTGCAGAATGGGTACAATACAGTACGGCTCAATACACACAATTGTTAAGGGGATGCAGACCAGAGAAAGACGTTTGTCTTGTTTACATCAGGGTCCCCCCCTGTGAAAATAGATGCCTCTAAAAATCATATACTATTAGGTAGCCTATATGAATTACATATAATAGCAGCCATAGCCTACATTATGCAACAGTAACTTGCGCATACCAGTGTATGCGACGGACCAGTGTATACCTTATATCATATCATATTCATATAATAGTTTACTCTGAGTCTATCAGCATACCAGCATGTAATACGTTCTGAGTGTGTATCTACCTCAACTCCTTATTAAATTTGCGCATAGATTGCAGAAATACGGGAACGTTTTGATTTATATTAAAAGGCTTTGACATTGTAAAACTAAATATGTGGAATTCTGTAAGCATATATCACCCACACGATCCCACAGAGCATGTATGCTTTTCATTCATTTAAGACACATTATAGCAAGGGTTTTGTAATACACATACACCCTGGTCTCATTGCAATGCGTTTTTTATTCTTTCTTATACAGTAGGAAGGGGAAGAACACTATATCGTGGGTGTTCATATGACTTGTATTCTGCTTACAGCTTCGAAATTCCACTTGTTTCGTTTAACGTAAAGCCTTTTAAATATAATCAAAACATTCCTGTGTTTCTGCGGTCTGTGCGCAAAATAATAACAAGTTGAGTTACGCGGAGCGCAGTCAGTACACCCCGTATATTCCGATAACGCTATATAAACCATGCTGCATTCATTCGGAGATAAAGACCTATTATTCCAAATGCTATTTATAGGGTTTTGATTTTGACCATAATTACACTACTGTTGCTATTTTACAATGAACTATAATGAATTACGGTTCATACAGAACATGCCGGTGTTGAAACTAATGCACAGAAGCTTATTTCCTTGTTGTAATAATATATTCTACCAACGGGCGCCAGGTATGCATGGTCCGACCTGTGCTTAAATATACGCACAAAGTCAAGCACAAGTTCAAATTGATAAATCCCACACTTTGCTTAGAAATGATCGTACGCACGGGTTACGCACATATCTGTGCATACGCCACGTTGATAAATGAGGGCCCTGGAGTCTGCAGCACTGGCAGTGGCAGGAAAGCCTGGTGAGGTAGAACATGAGGAATGTTCTCTACCTCAGATTTCAATATTTAATCATGGCTAGGGAGCAACCCAAGTCAATTAGCTTTGGGTGGACCAAGTCTCGTGAATAAATATCAGTGTTAAGTAATATAAGAGAGAGTAATAGTACATACTAAACAGGGAACAAACTTAACTTTTTGACTTACCAGCCATTTGGCTGGTAGATTTTTAAAAGTACCAGCCGGGCAGATTTTTTACCAGCCAAAAATTATAAATAGCTTTTTAGTATATCGCCATGTGTTATTATTACATATAATACTCTCATATGCTATTTTCAATTAATATCATAAACAACATAAGGAATATTAGCATAATTTTGAGTGGACTGAAGGAATGAGTCAGCGTTAATAGTTTTAAATGCAAATAATTGATTGAAACATAGAAGTGGGGTCGACTCGGGACACACACACACACACTGTGTTTCAACTCACCACCCCCGCATCATATTGTAGTCTGTCTTCAAACTTCCACTCCTCTCGAAACTTTTTTATATTTGAATATCAACATTATCTGTCCATCCTCAGTAATCCTCAGTTTACTATAATATACTCCTGTCCTGAGTCCTGACTAGTGACTCCATCGTCTTTCAAACGCACGCACACACACACAGGGAAGGGGAGAGTGCCCCCCCCCCCCCCCCCCCCATTTCCCTTTCCTCAGTGCTGTTCACTATGGCTCTGCCTCGTCTGATCATCAGGATTAGCTTGTTAGCTTACGTTAATGTTGTAGTGATTACGTTAATTTCGGGCAATGTGGGCATAAAGGAATGGCGACGGTGCAAAGCATGTAGCTGCATTGGACTCGTGAGAAGAAAAAAACATCACAGACTGCTGTGTTAACGCTGCTGTGTTTAACACTGCTGCTCTGTTTTCAAGAAACAACACGGAGTGGGCGGATATCATATGACTTGCGGAGTTGCTAAGGGTTTTTCAAAATAAGAGTATCATATGAACCTGAACGTTGCTAGCTGCCGGAGCCCAGATATTATGACTGGAGCTGCGCTTGGGGCGGCAATGAGACCCGCACAGGATTTTCAAAATAAGAGTATCGATATGAACTACACGCCAGCTGGCGGGCAGAGCTATTATTTTTAGTCGCCAGACGGTAAATCTACACGCATTTGGCGAATGGCGTGTAGTTATTTTGTTCCCTGATACTAAATTACCGAAACTAAATGATCTCATCTTATGTGATACAAATTGTACTATTTAGAGTTGACTGTGAGAATTTTGGACCCACGTTGGATGTCATGTCTTACAGCCTGAAAGCAACTCCCCAGATCTTCCTCAAACATGAGAAAGGAACATCAACTTGACCGTAACAGCAACAAGGGAATATGAATGACTTTTATAATTATCTATTTTTACCTAGCACACTCTCAGGAGCAAAACAGAAAGAAGCATTTCATACAAAAGTATCCTGTATTTCTGTATGACAACTAATAAAGAAACTTGAAACTTGAATATGCACACACAGACAGAAACCAAAAAGAAAAAACCACAGGGCACACTGTGATCCAGACGGAAAGTCCTCACCTTACATTTTTTACTGCTACGGACAAATGTTTTGAATAACAAAACAATATACATTATTTATAATGAAAGACCAACACGAAAACTGCTTCGGCAACTCTAGTTAAACCTCAAGTCTCAGAGAAAATCCAATCTAACGTTTGGCTGCATTTTTAACACCAGGTACTAGGTGTCACAAACTGCCTTTTTTAAACAAAGGATTTTACTATTTAGAGATACTATAACTGTTAGCTGTTACAGTAAATATGTTCTTAAACATTCAATATGAAAAAAATTAAAAACATTTCATGTATGTTCTTGCGATCTGACTTCCAGACATGAGTCTCTTACCGCTGGGCCCGGTCACATATATATTTATATCTGTGTTGCACGGTGTAGCGATACTATAAAGGTATCTCAATACCCTGCCATTAAAAAGAGCCATATTTCCTATGAGTTGAGTGGATGTGCGACAGCGGAGCAGTGTGTGTAGCTCTGCCTCCTCTACAGACAGAGTGGAGCAGTGTGTGTAGCTCTACCTCCTCTCTTCTACAGACAGAGTGGAGCAGTGTGTGTAGCTCTACCTCCTCTCCCTACAGACAGAGTAGAGCAGTGTGTGTAGCTCTACCTCCTCTACAGACAGAGTGGAGCAGTGTGTGTAGCTCTACCTCCTCTACAGACAGAGTGGAGCAGTGTGTGTAGCTCTACCTCCTCTCCTCTACAGACAGAGTGGAGCAGTGTGTGTAGCTCTGCCTTCTCTCCTCTACAGACAGAGTGGAGCAGTGTGTGTAGCTCTACCTCCTCTACAGACAGAGTGGAGCAGTGTGTGTAGCTCTACCTCCTCTCTCTACAGACAGAGTGGAGCAGTGTGTGTAGCTCTACCTCCTCTCTCTACAGACAGAGTGGAGCAGTGTGTGTAGCTCTACCTCCTCTCCCTACAGACAGAGTGGAGCAGTGTGTGTAGCTCTACCTCCTCTCCCTACAGACAGAGTGGAGCAGTGTGTGTAGCTCTGCCTTCTCTCCTCTACAGACAGAGTGGAGCAGTGTGTGTAGCTCTACCTCCTCTACAGACAGAGTGGAGCAGTGTGTGTAGCTCTACCTCCTCTCCTCTACAGACCGAGTGGAGCAGTGTGTGTAGCTCTACCTCCTCTACAGACAGAGTGGAGCAGTGTGTGTGGCTCTACCTCCTCTACAGACAGAGTGGAGCAGTGTGTGTAGCTCTGCCTCCTCTCCTCTACAGACAGAGTGGAGCAGTGTGTGTAGCTCTACCTCCTCTACAGACAGAGTGGAGCAGTGTGTGTAGCTCTACCTCCTCTACAGACAGAGTGGAGCAGTGTGTGTGTAGCTCTGCCTCCTCTCCTCTACAGACAGAGTGGAGCAGTGTGTGTAGCTCTGCCTCCTCTCCTCTACAGACAGAGTGGAGCAGTGTGAGTGTGTGTAGCTCTACCTCCTCTACAGACAGAGTGGAGCAGTGTGTGTAGCTCTGCCTCCTCTCCTCTACAGACAGAGTGGAGCAGTGTGAGTGTGTGTAGCTCTACCTCCTCTACAGACAGAGTAGAGCAGTGTGTGTAGCTCTACCTCCTCTACAGACAGAGTAGAGCAGTGTGTGTAGCTCTACCTCCTCTACAGACAGAGTGGAGCAGTGTGTGTAGCTCTACCTCCTCTCTCTACAGACAGAGTGGAGCAGTGTGTGTAGCTCTACCTCCTCTACAGACAGAGTAGAGCAGTGTGTGTAGCTCTACCTCCTCTCTCTACAGACAGAGTGGAGCAGTGTGTGTAGCTCTACCTCCTCTCTCTACAGACAGAGTGGAGCAGTGTGTGTAGCTCTACCTCCTCTCTCTACAGACAGAGTGGAGCAGTGTGTGTAGCTCTACCTCCTCTCTCTACAGACAGAGTGGAGCAGTGTGTGTAGCTCTACCTCCTCTCCTCTACAGACAGAGTGGAGCAGTGTGTGTAGCTCTACCTCCTCTACAGACAGAGTAGAGCAGTGTGTGTAGCTCTACCTCCTCTACAGACAGAGTGGAGCAGTGTGTGTAGCTCTACCTCCTCTACAGACAGAGTAGAGCAGTGTGTGTAGCTCTACCTCCTCTACAGACAGAGTGGAGCAGTGTGTGTAGCTCTACCTCCTCTCCCTACAGACAGAGTAGAGCAGTGTGTGTAGCTCTACCTCCTCTACAGACAGAGTGGAGCAGTGTGTGTAGCTCTACCTCCTCTACAGACAGAGTGGAGCAGTGTGTGTAGCTCTACCTCCTCTACTCTACAGACAGAGTGGATTTCAGCTCTGAGGGCTAATAATACCATACTGTCACATACTGTAAAGACACAGGGCTTTTAGGACTAGGAGGTATTCAGTACCAAATTAAAGATTTGACTGGTTTTCGTGATGATTATAACAGGATAAGTATTCAGGCAAAGTGGTGTTTAGTCTTTTATACCGAAGGTGTCGGGACAGACACATTTCACAGTTTGATAGCTCAGGCCTGTCATGCGAGGAGAGAGACCAGGTGAGTTTAGGCTTCGAGGCCACATTCTTTTAGAGATAAGAGATTCACGTGAGATCCACCGGTGCCACATTTCCGTAATGCACAAAAATATATATATATATATAATTCGTTTGCGTTTTTTTTTGCAATGTCAACTTTTACTTTACCCCAAATGAAACCTATGAAGTGTGCCGCACGTTCGCGTCAACGTTCACACAGACAATACACGCTTACCTAGGATTTTACAGCGGCCTGAATGGGGGAGGGGCGAGGCCGATCATACAGGTAATGAGACGGGTAGATAACAAATTACAGAAAGGCAGTGGTAGATCGCTTATTACAGTTCAGTTGTTTTTTTGCTCCTGAAGCAGACAGACAGAGAAAGAACCAGGCCTCCTCTCTCTGTCCCTCTCCTCGCTCTCTCTTCTCTCTCTATATATCTCTCTGTCCCTCTTCTCTCTCTGTCCCTCTTCTCTCTCTGTCCCTCTTCTCTCTCTCTGTCCCTCTTCTCTCTCTCTGTCCCTCTTCTCTCTCTCTGTCCCTCTTCTCTCTCTCTGTCCCTCTTCTCTCTCTCTGTCCCTCTTCTCTCTCTGTCCCTCTTCTCTCTCTCTGTCCCTCTTCTCTCTCTGTCCCACGAGGAGAGGGCGAGCTAGGAAGGAGATAGGCTGCACAACCACCAAGCAAATAGCGAGAGAGATAGAGTGGAGCCTTATTAATTTAGTTTCCTCTCTTAAACCTTTTAGACTTTCAATTCGTTTTGCATTCTGTGTGAGACCTTGGTTTATGTAAATAAACTAACCTTTTTGATATGAATGGATGACTCAATGTACATTTGTTCCAAATGCACCCGGGAGAAGAGATAGGTGTTTTAGCCGGTAAGCCGCGGGAGGACAGAATTACACCGAACGATTGAAAACAAACAAACCATCCCATCACGGATCCATGCAAAGGTATGGATTTTTACAGTTACCGTCCTCCACGATATATAGATATTGTAATACAAAATGTATACTTACTATATATTTTTAAGTTGATGAAAAGAAATGTGTTCCTTACAGCAGTATAATTTTTAATGAGATGCACCATGACAATTTTATTACAAGATAAAAAACGTGTCATATCACATTGTCATTTGTACTGGTAAATGGTAAATGGTAAATAGTGCATTTATATAGCAGCTTTTATCCAAAGCGCTTTACAATTTGTTCCTCACATTTTTACCCATTCACTCACACCGACGGCGGAGGCGACAGGTGCCAACCTGCTCATCGGGAGCAATTAGGGGTTAAGTGTCTTGCTCAAGGACACAGTTCGACACGCTGACCAGGAGGAGCGGGAATCGAACTGGGAACCTCCGGATTACCAGATGACTGCTCTACCTCCTGAGCCACTGTCACCCCAACTGTACTGAAGAATGAAATACCACCACATACCGCTATACCATTAAAATTTTAAAATAAAGATTTTTACCATAAGAATATTTTGTCCATAGTGGTCTGAACAGCTGATACACACCTTGAAGAAGCTCCCTTTCCTCTCCCTCTGGCAGCGTGCAGAGAGGGTTCTGCTGGACATGATGTCCGTTTGTCCTGTTGCGCTGTTTCTTTCTGTCTGTGTGCTGGAGGCTCCTGTTGAGGAGGAGAGAAGAAAATATAATAGCTAGGCTCACAGGTGTATGTTGAATATTGAAATTCTTTATTGGGAAAATCACTTGAGATACAGTATCTCGTTTTCGAGAGGGTCCCACAGGTGTGACTGTGTTAAACATGGGAAATGCTAAATAATCATGATTATTTTGGTCAATATTGAGATCACGATTATTTAACACGATTATTGACTCATCTACTATCTTCCATAGTAGATGAGTCAATAATCGTGTTAAATAATCGAGATATAATGTTTCAAAGGGTGCTCGATACTGCCACCTGGGTGGATGCGGCCGGTATTGCACTTTGGCATTCTCAGGATGATTCCCCATGTTAACCCAGATGTCCGTGTGCCTGTAATGAATGGAAATATCGAATAAAAGAAATAACGATGAAAACCCGACTATACTCTGGTCTGGCGCTGAACGGTTGGCGAGTTAACCCGACTATCATCGGGTCCGGCGCTAATTGAGTTAAGAGGTTAAAACGTTTTTCAGTCCAAGCCGCTGGCTGATTTCTGGATATCAATAGAGGGGGAATACGCACAGCTATCCGCCATTTGGATCTACCTACCTATGCGAAAAAACATTCTCTGCACTGACTTATATAAAAATATAAGTACAGATCACGTCTGAATGTGGAGTAGGGCTTGTGCGATATGGCCAAAAATGATATCACAATATCGATATCATATCACTCTATATCTATAATTATCGATATTGTTATCGATATTGTTATAACTAAGTATTAAAACAAAAGGTTTTTTTGTTTTTTTAAAGATTAATTTTTTGGCGTTTTATCACTTTATTTCTACTGGGCAGTCCAGTAGGGAGAGACAGAGGAGGAACGGGAGACAGAATGGGGCAGAGTGGGGGGAAGACATTCGGCAAATAACGACGGGTTCGGGAGTCGAACCCGGGTCGGCCGTGTCGCGGCTGAGCGCGCTATGTGGTTCGCCACTGGGGCACCCCCTTTATTTATTTTTTTAACAACAGATGTATGTTTTTTTTGCAGCAATTCTTTGTCGTTGCCGCCATCTTTAGTGTTACAGCCCCTCACACTCCAGTTCTCAGGCTGCAGCTGGTGTGAAAGCGAAAGTAAACAGGCTTCTCTGCTGGCTGTGGCTCCAGGGGAGTTGAATAGTTCTGGCTCTGCTAGTTTCTTTTCTATCTTTTGGTGCTTTTTTGGTGGACCGTGACTCCAGGGCTGTACACTGCAACGAGATGATCGCAAATTGCCCCTTAATTTGGCCGTTGCGAGTGGAAAATAATATTTGGGAGCAACGTTGCGAGTAGTGATTTCAACCCTTCATTCGCATTTCACTCCTAAATTAATCCATACAAATTGGATAATTAAAAAAAAAAACATTAGCCTACAACCAAGGCTGTACAGTGCGACACAATGTCGTGGTGCTATGAAAGAATCTGTCGGCAATTAATGAACTTACTGCGATCGCCGATAGCCTGAGTGAAAAAAAAGATTTGCGTGGAGTGAATCTGGGTCACGCTATATACTTGGTACTTGTAGTCTATCGTGCGATTAAAGACCATGTCCCTGTCTGCGTAGAGTCTATACATCCAACTAGAGCTGCCGCGATTACCGCATTACCGCGGTATCGCTGTTACATCACGGCCACCGCAGAGTAGGCTGAATACCGCATCACAGCTGTTTTTTATAATAATGAATAACCCTCCTCTCGTTGGGCTTGCGGCTCTGCAGATATACCCTACTCTTCTATCGAGGTTCCAAGCGACCCTATTGGGTACCAGAAAAGTCACGTGAAACATTGCAGACCACTGATTGGTCAGAAGAGAGACGCGTCACACGTTGGGAGCGTCCTGCAGTTTTTTACATCCTGAATGTCAGCCATTGATCAGAGCTCATCACAATACGGCTAATAACGTTAGCTTTAGCTCCCCGCCGGAGTGGACTACCATCGCTCCTCAGGAGTACTAAACGAGACATAATGATTTTACTGTCTGCAACGAATGTTATAATAAAAGCCCTTCGTTCTATACACTTGTCTGATTGAAAACTTTATTAACAGACCGCAGAATGGGACAACTCAGCACGCTCTGAGCAAAGAAAGGAACTGAGATGGTCCGGTAAATACGCTGATGTTATTGAACGTATAACTATATAATGGTAATGCCACAAAACGAATGCCTTTATTATAAAGTAGTAACTTTATAGTAATAATAATAAGAAAGGGTCGGGGGGGGTAATCACCCCTGCCCGCGACACCGAGTGAACGGCGCACGACCAGAGGGGAAACTTCGAATCCGTGTTTCACTTTCAATAACTAATGCGTGCTTGCCGAATCCCAAACAATATTCATGCTGCAAAGTCATCCTCTAAAGATCGACATTTAGACTAGAGGCAGGCTATATGCTATAAAAAGTAGACTACTACTAAAAAAAAAAATGCATTCAAACTTTTTTTTTTTTTTTTTTTTTTTGTGCGTGCGGTAATAACCGCGGCGGTAGGAAATATTTTGCAAATCCGTGCGGTAAGGAAAACATCAATACCGCGGCAGCTCTACATCCAACACCAAATCCCATAATTCCTAGTGAAACGAAACTGAATGTGGCCTCTTCCTTTCAATAATAATATGGGCTATTGCATCACCAAAGAAGCACTTCCTTTCAATACATTTAAGACGCAAATCTTGCTCTGCAAGAACAACGGAGTGGATATCAGTCCATCTTATGACAACCACGTCCGATGTGGAGAGATGATAAGATGATGATGATTGACGTGATGATGTGATGATTGATTGACGGGGACACGGACACTTCTAACGTTCAGGTTCAGCCATGCATTAGGTGAGTAGTAGCCCACCATTAGGACGTGAAATACTGTACTTAAATTTCCCTCCGGGGATCAATAAAGTATCAACCTATCTATCTATCTAATAATGAGATAATATGCAAATAAGATAATACTAATAATTGTCACGGTTCCCCGTATATGAAATGAAAGTGGCTTGCAACTTTACTGCTGGTAAAATCACTGTTTATTTCTCGTTTTGCATAGTATTACATTCCACTTCTATAAACAATCAAAGTCCTACTGTAAGAGCCTCATACGGGTCAATTAAACCTTTTTGATTAGTCTTTCCTTCGAGCTAAGTTGGACTGAACATTTCACTGTCAAAAGCGCAAATGTAAATAAGGTTGCGTCGCAACACGGTTTTCAAAATAAAGGTCACATATACAAATACCTCTCAATTCTTATAAAAAAAAGTACCGGATATACATTAATTGGCATAGATCTCTATAAACGGCCCAACACATTGATCACTTTAGGCACACACTGAAACCAGTAACATCACAAATATGAAGCAGGTAATTACCCATAAAAATAATAAAACTTTCATGGGGTTATTTACAATAATAATAATTCATTTGATTTCTAAAGCACTTTTCATTGTGAAACAAAGGTATCTTGTCCTCCTGATTAATGCAATGGTGTGTGTGTTGTGGTGATCTCATTCAAGGAGCACTACACAAGCGCGCGCACACACACACACACACAGTTTGTTGTTTTTGTTCCATTAGTGATTTACACACTTTCTCAGTTGGTTCATTATAAAAGATACAAACCTGAAAACAAACGCACTTAAATGTTAAATAAAAGGACCACAGTAATGAGGCAGGAACAACATATTTTTTTAATAATGGTAAAATTTGCCCCTAAAAAATATTCTTTGCCCCTAAATTTCTCATTTAGGGGCAAGTGTGCCCCTAGTGAAAAAGCTTAGCATACAGCCCTGGACTCGCGACTGGAGACTAGCTCTGCTAGCACACATAGCCTACTGTGTACAGACGATTTCAAACTGTATTTTAAATTAGAAAGCAAACTAAATAAATGGACAAGAGAAAAATAAATCTCAATTTGGTCAGTATTGTCATTTGGACAAGCAAAGCCATTACTTTAAGTTGCAGGCAAGAAAGACAAGTCTGTCCACTGTCTCTGGTTTTAAAACTGCCATGTTGCAGGTCACACAAAAAAATTTATATAATAATAATAATAAAAAAAAAAAAAAGTTTATTGATATATTTTTTATTATCAATCGACATCGATTATTAAAATATATCACGATAATTATCGTTACCGTTTTATCGCCCATCCCTACTGTGGAGGATGATCTCCGAGTCGCTGTCTCCAAAATTAAACCCAGGGTAGGAGGGGTGGGTGGGTGGGGGACACTGTACAACTGTACAAGCAAAACTGTACATTGGAATATTGACAAAACCATACTTGGTAATTTACTGTACCGTGGAGGGGGTTGTGTTAGGACATTTACAGGGGCCAGTTTCGAATTGCAGTCTCCCGTAGGTGTTCTACTCCTGTGTATTCATTATGGTTGTTTGATTATTGTGTTATTTTGTGTAGTTATTGTGCGTATTAAAAGCCTCCAATGCTTATTAGTGCCTGTGCGTGTGAATGTTTGCATGTTTCAACCACCTCCTATAATAGTGGGGGTCGCGGCTCTCTGACACCGTTTTTTCGGGGGTCGCGGCCTGAGAACCATATATTTATATAGTGCATGATACCTAAGCACATACAGTACATAATTATGTCCTCATAAGTATCTATTAATTCGTATCAATTAGATACTCTTTGGGCTTGTTTTTATCTACTTATTCTGAAAGAGTTGAAATAATAACTTTCGCTAGCAAGATCTCATTCGATAATTCATTTCATTAAGCCTACTGCCAGCAGGCACATTTAAAAAATATAATCTGATTGATTGGGGTAATGAGGCACTTCAAATTAGCCTATACATATGGATTTAACTTGTCAGCGATATTTTCCCGATAGAAAATCATGGTTTCGGTGATCGACGCCTCCCCCTTTTGAACTAAGATGGGCACGCGCAATTATCCTGATTACTGAAGTCTGGTTCGAATTAACGAGATTGTTTGAGCGTGAATCAACCTTTGAGAAACCAAGATAGCCTGACATCAATCATCGGGTTAATTTAAGCTGGCTAAAAGGACATTTGATCGGCTTAGTTGAACCAGGTACGAGGAACAGGGCCCAGGGCTTTACATTTCCGGCAACAAGCTGGCAGGCTCTCCAGGCTCGCCTCAGCCTGGTCCCGCCCCTTGCAACTCTCTTCCTCCAACAACACAATGACCTTATCTCTGATGTCTGAACAAAGAGAGAAAGAGATACGCATAATTGACAACACACACACACACACACACACACACACACACACACACACACACACACACACACACACACACACACACACACACACACACACACACACACACACACACACACACACACACACACACACACACACACACACACACACACACACACACACACACACACACACACACACACACACACACACACACACACACACACACACACACACAATTCTTTGCCCCAGATGTTGCTGTCGTGTCAAACCAACCTTGGTTGATATGAGCCAGCTGTGTTGTTGATTTGAAATGACTAGCGTGTCCAGGGACGAAACGGCAATGGTTTAAGTAGAATTCACGTTGCGCCCTATAGCCAGCCTCCCAGGAATTAGCCTGGATCATTACGAAATTATACTCATATTCACCACGGAATAACGCGTGAACGTATTCATGAAAACATTTATTCTTTTTTGCAAACGGAAGATAGTTATTGTCAAGTGACCATGGTATTGTATCCATAGCTATAATATAAAATATAGATTTAGCTCTACAAACAACGTGAAAAACCTGGCCGTGCTATAGCTAGATGGAGAAATTGAATGGCCCCGAATGGGTTAACCTCAAGATTAAAAATTTAAATATTTGGAACTCCCCCTCTCCCCCCCTCGCTTGTAAATAGTTTTTAAAAAGGCAGCAGAAGACAGAAACACTTTTATTAAGGGGGCATTTTCCGTCAGTTTAATTGTTGTATATTATACTTGTATCGTCATTGTTTGTGTAATTGTTCTCAGCTGTTTTGGGAGGCGGCCATGGACCCGGGGAGGGAGGTGAGGACTCAGTCCAGCGGCATCTGGACAGAAGACAGATGTTTTATGTCGTTCTTTTGGAGCAGCGTGTATCAAAGATGCTGTATAAATAAAGTATGTTGTTGTTGTTATTATTTACATCATTATGCATGTCTATGTCTGACGGCTACTGTTAGTGGGTCATGTCTGGAGAAACAGAACCATCATCCCTGCTGATGCTTTTCAACACATTCTGTCTCTCACTCACACACACACACACACACACACACACACACACACACACACACACACACACATACACACACACCTCATCTATATGGACTCTCCAGCTGTGCATTAGAAGTAAAAGAAAAAATGGATTTGATTTCCATGTGCAGAGAGAGAGAGAGAGAGAACAGATAGAAAGAGGGACAGAGACAAAGAGTGTGAGCAAGAGAGAGATGGGGAGACAGACAGGGAAGGCACAGATAGAAAGAGAGACAGAGACAAGACAGAGAGAGAGGAGGGAGAGATACAGAGAGAGAGGAGGGGCAGAGAGAGAGGAGAGACAGATACAGAGAGAGAGGAGGGGCAGAGAGAGAGGAGAGGGGCAGAGAGAGAGGAGGGGCAGATACAGAGAGAGAGGAGGGGCAGAGAGAGAGAGGAGGGACAGATACAGAGAGAGAGGAGGGGCAGAGAGAGAGGAGAGGGGCAGAGAGAGAGAGAGAGGAGGGGCAGAGAGAGAGGAGGGACAGATACAGAGAGAGGATAGGGGCAGAGAGAGAGGAGAGGGGCAGAGAGAGAGGAGGAGCAGATACAGAGAGAGAGGAGGGGCAGATACAGAGAGAGGAGAGGGGCAAAGAGAGATGAGGGACAGATACAGAGAGAGGAGAGGGGCAGAGAGAGAGGAGAGGGGCAGAGAGAGAGAGGAGGGGCAGATACAGAGAGAGGAGGGACAGATACAGAGAGAGGAGGGGCAGATACAGAGATAGGAGGGGCAGATACAGAGAGAGGAGAGGAGGGACAGATACAGAGAGAGGAGGGGCAGATACAGAGAGAGGAGAGGAGGGGCAGAGAGAGAGGAGAACTAATATTCTCGTTATGGGCATTCAACCCGCGGGGGGTAAACCCGAGAAAACTCTGGTTGGGCATCCAAAGTGTTAAGAAGTGTAGCTCGGTTTCCACCTCTTCTTGTGTGCAGTGGGTGCATAGTCTGTCTTCTCTTGGGAGCCTTTCTCGATGGCTAGGCTGTGCTCGCTGAGTCTGTACCTAGTCAAGGATCTTCTTAGTTTTGGATCAGTCACAGTGCTCAGGTATTCTGCCACTGTGTACTCTCTGTTTAGGGCCAAATAGCATTTCAATTTGCTCTGGTTTTGGGTTGATTCTTTCCAATGTGTCAGATAGTTTTCTTTTTGTTTTCTTATCATTTGGTTTAGTCCAGTGTGGTTTCTGTCTGGTGGCTCTGCTTGTGTTTGTGAGCAGAGTCCCAGGACCACCTGGCTGAGCGGGCATCTCTCAAGGGTCTCTCTGTAGGTGAAGGCTTTGGTATGGAGTGTGTCTGGGTCACTTTCTTTTAGGTGATTATAGAATTTAAATGCTCTTTTTTGGATTTTGATAATTAGTGGGTATCTTCCTAGTTCTGCTCTGCATGAAAATAGTATCTGCCCCTCCTCTCCCTCTGTATCTGCCCCTCCTCTCTGCACTCCGTCTGTCTCTCTACAGGTCCGTTAACACTTTGAGTGCCAACGACGAGATTTCTCGTTAGTTCATGCCAACCGTTCAGTGCCAACGACGAGAGATCTAGTTTTTTTAATTATTTATTAGCGATTTCCATTCATATTTCATCAATCTAGCCTCACGTTACCACTGGAACCTCTCTCTGAGCTCCATTGGGAAAATACCGCCCCCGATCGTCTCTCCCTATGGTACTGCACCCCGTTGGATTGGATTGAATGAAACGCATGGACCATCAGAACAGCGTGGAATCGGTGTTTCGACCACCCAGCATTGGATCAATAAATCGATATTTGGAATGGCGATCAGGAATTGGAATAATCTTTTTGGAGAACATCTGATCTGAGGTAAGGAATCTATTTGACCAGTCTTGGGATAATCAGAGCTTTTTTCAGAGAGATATCAACGTGGGCCCTATGTGTGTGTGTGTGTGCGTGTGTGCGTGTGTGTGTGTGTGCTGATTAGTGTTGTCACGATACTGGAATTTCGATACGATACCTTGAAAAGTATCGATACTTCGATACCATTTCGATACCAAAAAAATATATATATATAATAATATTTTTTTTCTTCTTTTTTTTAACAAATTTTGCTTTTGTTGCTGGTTGATTCTCCTCAGCTTCTCTCTGGTACTATACGAGAAGATAAATACACTTTTAAAACCCTTTGTTTATCTTTAGATCAGAGAGAGAGAGAGAGAGAGAGAGAGAGAGAGAGAGAGAGAGAGAGAGAGAGAGAGAGAGAGAGAGAGAGAGAGAGAGAGAGAGAGAGAGAAAGAGAGAGTGGCTGCTGGAGATTTGAAGTCTACTGAGCGCACCTTTCTAGTTATGACCCGAAAACAAGGGTACTTGAGAGAGAGAGAGAGAGAGAGAGAGAGAGAGAGAGGGAGAGGGAGATTTCTCCGGAGCTATGCTCGGAGCATTTATTAACGTTACATTTTCAACAACATTGCTGCTAATTGGACACTTCATGGAGGCGGGGTAACGTTGTGTCGAGTTCATGCGTGTACTAGTGTAGGATGGGCTCCGCTCGACCTAACGTTGGAAACGGGGTAGTTGTGTCGAGTTCATGCGTGTACTGGTGTAGTGTGGGTGGGCTCGGCTTGACGTTACTCCGTTTCCATGAAGTAATAGGTGGCTAGCTAGCTAGCATAAGCTAATGGAGGAACGACAGCTAACGTTAGCTAATAATAGCTTTGTTTACTAACTGAAGCCTGTCCCGGCTGTGAGGGGGAGGAGGCTGCAGCAGCCTGTGTCTGTTACCGGTCTCTGAGGAGGAGGAGGAGGAGGAGGAGGAGGAGGAGGAGGAGGAGGAGGAGGAGGAGGAGGAGGCGGCGGAAGGGCAAGCGTGCTCTGGCAGCGCGTCTGTCCGTCAACAACTTGCGGGAGCAAGCCAGCTGGTATCGGTATTGCAGAAAGTATCGATACTTCGGGAAATGAGTATTGAAACCATTTTAAATATTCAGTATCGATATTTCGATATTTTTGACAACACTAGTGCTGATCAGGAAATGGATAATCGATTTTTCAGCCCGCTTCTATAGCGTGCATAAGTACACATATACTATCGATAATCTAGCGTTTATTTGAAAACGATTCATAAATAGGACAAAAAATTACAAAGTTTTTTGTGTATTCCAGTGTATTCCACTAAAGGGCGATTATCACAGAATCTTTATATTTTCCTGAAACTTTCCAAAAACGAGTTTTTCAAAATGGTATAAAACGGAAATGAACCGATTAAAAAACAATCCGTTTCGACAATGTTGACTGCAAACAAGTCATTGATAAGCGACGGCCATATTATACACATAGCCATAATTTAATATATCGTTTATGCGTTCGCAAATATGAGAGCTCTATCATTGAAGTGGGCGTTGGCACGCAACAGGGTTCCGGGGCACCGCATGGCTGGCACTAAAAGTGTTAAGGGGTGTGAAACAGTTCTCTGTCTGTCCCCATCATGTCAAAACAAAACAGAGGGGGGGGGGCTTGAGGGTTGTTTTGGTTGGAGACAGAGACAGAGACAGAGACAGAGACAGAGAGAGAGAGAGAGAGAGAGAGAGAGAGAGAGGAGAGAGAGAGAGAGATACTTCTTTCCTCAACGCCGTGGGGTTAGACAGGGGTGCACTGCAGTTTGAGTCCAGCCCTCTTCAACATATACAAATGATCTGGCAAAAACATTGGAACAAACTGCAGCACCTGGCATCCCCCTAGCAAACACAGAAGTAAAATGCCTACTGTTTGCAGATGACCTGGTGCTGCTGTCCCCAACAAAAGGGCTACAGCAGCACCTTGATCTTCTCCCAGACATGGGCACTGACAGTAAAGTAAACCTAAACAAACCTAAAATTATGATATTCCAAAAAAGGCCCAGCCTACAACAACAAAAACACAAATTCCTCCTAGACACAATTTCCCTAGAACACACAAAAAAACTACACCTATCTCGGCCTAAACATCAGTGCTACAGGGAACTTCAACCAAGCTGTAAACGACCTGAGAGACAAAGAAAGAAGGGCTTTTTATGCCATAAAAAGGAACATCAAGTTAGACATTCCAATCAAAATCTGGCTCTAAATATTAGACTCTAGACTTTAGAATATTAGACCCTATATGGTTGCGAAGTCTGTGGCCCACTTGCAAACCAAGACTTCACCAAATGGGACAAACACTCAATTGAGACTCTGCATGCAGAATTTTGCTAATCCATTCTCCGCACCCAACGGAAAACACCAAATAATGCATGCAGAGCAGAACTAGGAAGATACCCACTAATCATAAAAATTCAAAAAAGAACATTTAAATTCCACAATCACCTAAAAGAAAGTGACCAAGACACACTCCACAACAAAGCCCTCACCTACAGAGAGACCCTTGAGAGATGCCCACTCAGCCAGATGGTTCTGGGACTCTGCTCACAAACACAAGCAGAGCCACCAGACAGAAACCACACTGGACTAAATCAAATTATAAGAAAACAAAAAGAAAACTATCTGACACATTGGAAAGAATCAACCCAAAACCAGAGCAAATTGAAATGCTATTTGGCCCTAAACAAAGAGTACACAGTGGCAGAATACCTGAGCACTGTGACTGACCCAAAACTAAGAAGATCCTTGACTAGGTACAGACTCAGCGAACACAGCCTATCCATCGAGAAAGGCCGCCATAGGCAGACCTGGCTCCCAAGAGAAGACAGACTATGCACCGAGTCACCGACTGCACACAAGAAGAGGTGGAAACCGAGCTACACTTCTTAACACTTTGGTCGCCAAAAACGCCTTACCACGTCATTCCCCGCCATGCTCATTCTACCAAAGACGCCGTACCACGTCTTTGAGATCAATATTTCAAAAATCTGTGATCGCAATCATATTTCTCCCCCGGAGACTTGAGATCTACTGTTGATCCCCTCTCAACTCTCCAACGGTTCAAGAGCGCCATCTGGTGGCCGATCGGCGGATCGCTCAAACCGGAAACCGGAAACGGAAGCTGGTGCTCATTCCAATTCGGTCCGATCACTCGCTAATAGTCTCGGGACTCGAGCTAGACACAATGGATAGCAATCCGTTACCAATAACTCGATAAACAACATGATTTGGACGTATATACTATTATACAACCTGGAGATGGATCGCATATTTCAACATCCCATAATAGGAATGTTTCTGCTCCACGCTCATCGCCCAACGCTACGAGGAAGCTACGGTTAGTTTCAGCGTTATTTTTTAACGTGTTCGATACAAACTGCTCTAATGATCATATCACCCACACTAGATGAATCATCTAACGTTGGCCACGGAATTATAAACGACCCCCCCCCCCCATCCGGTCAACATCAGATGATAAGTAGTAACTTCTAGAAGCACGTCCATTTGAAATTTTTTATCTCACACAGATCGCTATCAAACTGTATTTGATCATCAATATAATGCATTTAGGGCTATAAATCACGTTCTGGAGAATGCTGCAGAAAACGATAAAAACATACTTATACTTTAGACCGTATTTTAGTATGAATATGTGAATGAAAAAGTATAACGTTGCTACACCCTGAACAATAGATACTTGACGTTGAATGGGCCATAGTAATGTCAATTTAGCAATACAATTTAAAAAGTTATAGCCCTGCAAAGAAGGGGAACTTCTCCATAGACAAATAGAGCTGGCGTGGGATGGTTTATTATGAATATAAGCCTGGCGACCAAAGTGTTAACAACCTGCCATTATACCAAGACATCAGAGACATACTTCCCACAAATTGCAAACACCCAAAGAGACTTTGAAAACATGGACAATAACTCAAAACTCCCATACCTACTGGGAGAAATACAAGAATGTGCAAACACAGCAGCAAGATTTGTGAGCTGCTGTGACAAGAAAAGGACATCCAACGGAATACAACCACCATAAAGACTGTACAAGAAAATTGAGATAGGAGGGGCAGAGAGAGAGAGGAGGGGCAGATACAGAGAGAGAGAGAGAGAGAGAGAGAGAGAGAGAGAGAGAGAGGAGGGGCAGACACGGAGAGAGAGAGGGGAGGGGAAGATACAGAGAGAGAGAGGCGGGGCAGATACAGAGAGAGAGAGAGAGAGAGAGAGAGAGAGAGTTTAGTTGCGTGTGTGTGTGTGTGTGTGTGTGTGCAGGCTAGAGTCTAAGCTGGGTAAACAGGAAGCCCCCTGTGGTCGACTGTCCAGGCCAAATAAACAGTGTTATGCCAATGTCCTGGTGGTCAACATTAAACCCGCACTGCATATTTCACTTTACGATGAGCTACAAAACAAGAGCAGCGATGAAGTAAGAAAGAAATCACATTCGGTTTTGGGGGTGAGTGATTCAAGAAGTAGGGAAGAAAATAGAAAAGAATGGTTCTCACTGAAAATGTGGTGGTTCTCCCTTTTCATAATGTTACAATCATACTCATACTTCACACACACAAATGCACGCACACAGGGCACGAAATTAACTTTTTGACTCACCGGCCAGTGGCGGGTAGATGGGAAGAATCTACCCGCCAAGCATATTTCTTACCTGCCAAATTTTTTTTGATTAACACTTTGGTTGCCTTGGGTTAAATTCATGATATACCATAGGTTGCCGGCTCTATTTGTCTATGGAGAAGTACCCCTTCTTTGCATGGCTATAACTTTTTAAATTCTATTGCTACATTGCCATTATTAGGGCCCATTCAAAGTCCTATATGTATTGTTCATTGTGTAGCAACGTTAAACTTTTTCATTCACATATTCATAGTAAAGTATGGTCTAATGTATAAGTATGTTTTCATCTCTTTCTGCAGCTTTCTCCAGAACGTGATCTATAGCCCCAAATGCATTATATTGATGATGCAATACAGTTTTATGGCAATCAGCGCGATATAAAAAATTCCAACTAGACGTACTTCTAGAAGTTACTACACGTCATCTGATGTTGACCGGATGGGCTAGGGGGCGTTTATAATTCCGTGGGCAGCGTTATACCAATCATCTAATGTGGGTCAAATGTTGATAATAGCAGTTAGTATCGAAGACGGTAACGTTACACGCTAAAACTCACCCCAGTCTCCGCGCGCCGTTGGGCGATCATCGTAGAGTAGAAATCGTATCATTATGGGATGTAGATTTACCCGGTCCATCTCCAGCTTGTATAATGGTATAATAGTGTCTGTGGGCAGTCGCCCGACATTAATAAACAACAGTCTGTTATAATCACATTTTTATGAGCTAACGAATTCCGTTATATTGGACATTTGTATTAATTATATCAAGCGAAGAACTGAGAAATTTGGCAGAGAGAGACGGCAACATTATCGTGGGTTTGCATGACGACTCTCTCTCTCTCCACCTCCCAATGACTTATTTGCGAGAGTATGTCGATGCAGAGCAGCAGATTCAGCTGTTATTGGCTCTTTTCTGGGGACTGCACAGCAGCGCCCCCCACCCAACATTGAATTGAAAATGGCTGAATTGGAGTACTGCTGGAGTACTGCATTGTGCTGCTGCTGCTCCGGCTCTGCAGCTTCACAAAAGTTCGCACACCCAGCACTAAGCTCTCGCTGACAACGTTGTTGTCATTATTAGAAGCAACGATGAAACAAATGTAATGATTGTTTCGTTCATCGCATAGGCTATTTAATTTTAGCCTATTTTAATACAATTCAAATAATCAAATTGTGCTTAGACTCAGGGAATTATTTTCACCGGACATTAAGACCGGAGAGATTAAATATGTCGGACTTCAACAGATTTTGCCGGTCAAATACCGGTAATTACCGGCTAACGGAAACGCTGGTATACGGTGGACGTTGTTGCAATGTATTGGGGCGGAACAGAGTATTTTATGGTCATATTTAGTACATTGTCATGGAATACACCGCTCGGAAACGAGGCTGGCTAGGCTAATTAGCTTGCACGGCGCTATTTTACAGTTTACCTGCCGAGTTGGTGTGTGTTTTGAATTCTGAGGGTAACTGTTATAGTAGTGTGGGGTATACGGTGGACGTCGTTGCAATGTATTGGGGCGGAACAGAGTACGACATCAACTCGACTCTCGAGACATTCGCAGCAGCAAAACAAGTCTATTAATAGCCCGTCCATCGGCGCCGGGCATAATAAGTTAATTAAACTTGACAGACATTATATCGATGATAATTATCGATATCGAGTTATATGAAAATAATAGGGATGTCCGATATTATCGGCCGACCGATATTATCGGCCGATATCGGCAGTAAAATGTGATATCGGAAAATATTGGTATCGGTAAAAAAAAAAAAAAAACAATAACAATATATATATATATTAGAGCTGGGCCGTTAACGGCGTTAACGTGCTGCGTTAACGCTATACTAGTATCGCGCGATAATATAATTAACGCATTAATCTAAAAAAAATAAAAATAAAACTTTTTTTTTTTTTACATTTTTTTTTACCTTTATTTACCCAGGGTAGGTTCGCTGAGCACAGATGCTCTTTTTCAGGAACGCCCTGCTTCACATTCACACAGTTCCATTCACACCTGGGAGCTGCCCAGTACAACCACAGTTGACACCATTGGCCACTGAGCAACTCCACTGGAGCAGTTGATTCAAGCCATGTCACATAGTTCAAGTTTGAAATGATTCTTTCTGTTTTGCTCCTGAGAGTGCTAGATACTGTACTGTACTTGTAATATTATTTATTTGTGTTAACTTCTGAATAAAACAACTTATTAAACACAAGTACATCTTATTGAACATTATTTTATTACATTACATTACCAATTATCATAGCAAAACAGCTTTTTCAAACAGTCTGTAATGCATTTTGGAAACGGGAGATGGGCTCATGGTGTAATGGGCCACCTGGCCTGAGAAACATAAGGAGGAAAGAAAAAGTAAGGACTTACTTCTGGTCATTATTTGGGTAGAACACACATATTTTGAATGCCTTCGGCAGGTTTTTTTTTTTTTTTTTAGCCATTTTAATCTAGATTAATCTAGATTAAATCCAGGATTGCAGATAGATTAATCTAGATTAAAAAAAATTATATATGCCCACCTCATATATATATATATATTTTTTTTAACATTTATTTAACCTTTATTTACCCAGGCAAGCAAGTAAGAACCAATTCTTATTTTATTTATTGTCAAAAGTATGCATGTTGGTTTAATTCAACAACAAGAGATATGTAATGTTAATTTTAACTTTTTTAATTATCATATTTTGCACAGATAATGCTTATATTTAGAAAGCCTTTTGAATGCATCCAGTGAAATTATTAGTTACCTGAAATTATTCCGTTTTTTGGGGGAAAACCCTGCATATATCGGTATCGGTTGATATTGGTATCGGTATCGGAAATTAAGAGTTGGACAATATCGGAATCGGTAAAAAAGCTAATATCGAGCATCCCTAGAAAATAATTTTTATAATTTTATCGCGATAACGTTTTTGGCCATATCGCCCAGCCCTAGTTCAGTGTCATACTGGAATATACTGGAATACACTGGAATGACATAACTCTTGGATAGGAAGAATAATCTGGAACATAACATCAGTTTATACAAGTCAAGATCGGTGGCTAACTTTCTAGAATACACTGTACTCCTACAATGAAGGCCTGTGAACAATAACATTCGGTATGTATATGCACATGAACCAGATATGGAAGTTCAATAAACCCTCATAACGGTTTAATGCCCACACTTGTCGGGGGACGAACTGCATACAAGGATTTAAAAACCTCATTTTCATCTAAAGGTATAAGCTTGACAAAGTTATTTTAATATTTTAAGCAATTGCTCCATTACTTTAGGGATTTACATAAATTAGTTCTAAAAATCTTTTTTTTAGGTTCCAACATATACGTGTTAGCAGGGTTAGAAATTAACATTTTTTTTCAAGGGCTTTTTTTGCCCCCCTTAATTGATTTTCGGGGGCTTTTTTTTGTATTTCGGGGGCACTGAATTTTTATGATAAACGGTAGGGGTGGGACGGTTCACAAAATGGTTTGGTTTGGTTCGTATCACGATTTTGGGGTCACGGTTTTCAGTTCGATATATGTTAATTTTTATAAAAAAAAATTTAACACTCAAATCTAAACATGCTTCTCATTTATTAAAAATAAAATAAAAAGGTTTACAGTGTTTACAGCCTTAAATAATGTTTGGCACACAAAGACCGAACTGACTGAAAAATATAGGCTACATTTGTCAAAGTATTAACTTAGTGCAAACAAACAATATGCTCAGCCAGCACTAGACTTTCCTTTCTTTAATATAAACACACAAAAACAATGTCAACCATGTTTAAATTCACTGATTGTCAGTTCTTAATGGAAAGATTCGTTTTCTGCTTGAAATTATTATGTTTCCGTCTACATTTATTTAGACTAACATTATTTAAATATTGAGTGCAACTGTGGTGGATTACGTAATTCGGTGAGTTGGAACTATCTATGGGTTGGCGCCGGGTCCCCACGGACATTTTAGCGTCACGGACCACCAGACGTTCATAACATCAACATGCAGTGGAAAAGCGGCAATAGTCCCGGTTGGAGTTAGTAAAACACAGTTGTATGTTAGCCTTCTTGGATGTTGAATAAACGCCTATCATTGTCTTTAAACACCCCGCCTCTCATTTCCTCCTCTGCTACAGTAGCTAGTAGCTACGGTGACATTTCATTGACTACAGTATTAGCTTGCGGGCTGCGTCGGGCTACCATAGTTAAAACGTGCGTTGTGTTTACAAACTCCTAACGCTATGGCAAGATGTGTGTAGGCCTATGTAATGTTAATGGCTATGTTTTTAAAGTCGTAATGAAGATTGATTTATATTGTGCGTGCCATTTTTACACAAACTGACTAGCACCTGGCAGCTGGCTGCTGCTGCCTGCAGCCAGTGCAGAACACCGGCTCCGCCAAATGAATTTTTTTTTATTTGCGCGTCATCTGAACCGTACTCCCACAGACGCTCCATTACCGGATAAATATATATAATTAGTAAACTGTCGGGGGCATTAAGTGCCCCCCTTAACTGATTTTCGAGGGCATTTCGTCCATTTTCAAGGGCATTATGCCCCAAGCCCCCGTTAATTTCGAACCCTGCGTGTTAGTAGAAGGTTCAAATAAATATGCCAATTGAGGTATATTTTTCATATTTCATTCTATTTTTATTACATTAAAGGGAAGGCGCTAGACCACGAGTGACATTCTATTAAATTAGAATGAAAGTTTTACATCCTATGGCAATTAGCATAGGAAAGTTAAGGTTAAAAGGCTCACTTTGGGCAAACCGGTGGTGTAAGGGAGGGAGTTATACGCGAAGGTTGTGTCTAAGGAACACAGCCCTGTACGACTCTCTGAGGGAGGGGGATTTAGGGGTTTATTTGTATATATGTATGTTTTTAAGCTCGGCTCTCAACGGGACCTCAATAGTTGGATGTATATCCATTGTGAATCCGCACTCCAGAAGCATTACCAACAATTACACAACAACATGTATAGATTATGGCTAGTTTGAATATAATGATCTGGAATACTGGGGGAATAAATAATCAACATAAACGCAAAAGCGTTCTCACACTGATGAAAAACAAACATGTTGACATGGCTCTTCTAAGTGAAACGCACATTTTAGTGGAAGACAAAGCTACGTTAGCGGACAACATATATCATAACATTAGTCACTCTTCCTTTGGAACGAGATCCCGTGGAGTTGCTATAGTCGTGAAACGGAAGTTGAATATTGAATTGAAGGAAGTATGGTCTGATACAGATGGTTGGATAACCATAGCTAAAATTGTATACAGGAATAGGAAAATAGCGTTGGTAGCGGTATATGCCCCATATTTGTACGAAGCTAACTTCTACACTACACTTACCAGAACAATGTTAAACCTTCCTGAATACTCATTTATAATTGGCGCAGACTTTAATGCCATTTGGGATCCTGGGATGGATAAATCTTATCCCACCTTTTCCAACGACCAGACAAATTCATCTAATGCATTAAAGGATTGGTCTAAGAATACAGGTGTAAATGATCTATGGTGATCACTCAACCCTACGACCCGAAAGTACTCTTGTAGATCTGCAAGACATAACACACTTTCCAGAATAGATTATGTTTTTGCATCCCCGAGACTATTTGATAACTATGACGTGGAAATGGTACCCAATGCACTATCAGATCACTGTTATTTACTCCTAAAAGGATCATTTGGTATACTGTCATCCCGAGCCCCAAGATGGCGATTTAACTCGATATTGCTGAAAAACAAGGAATTCATTACACAATTCAAAGAAGCTCTTTCTGTATTCCTACTGGAGAATGCGAAATCGGTACAGGACCCCAGAATATTATGGATGTCGGTAAAGGGATTGATCAAGGATTTTACCGGGTACTTTTCCTCCAAAATACGCAAGAATCGTTGCTCAAAACTGGCAGAGCTGGAAATGCTTTACTCTACGTTATTTTCCTCTTTACAATACAACTACTCGGTTCGACTGGAAACTCAAATTAATGTGTTAAAAAGAGAGATTAATGCCATTTATAAACAACAACAAAAGTTCAAATACGTAGCACAAGACAACATTACTTTCATGGTTCTAAACCAAGTCACCTACTATCTATGCAGTTAAGAGTCAACGCAAAATTTGCAGATATAACTACCATTAAGGCACAGCAAGGACTTGTTACAGACCCTAAAAAAATCAACGAGACATTCAAAGAGTTCTACTCCAACTTGTATAAATCAGAAACGGCCTTCGATCAAAACAAAATGGACACATATCTTAATCAAATTAACCTTCCTAAACTATCAGAGGATGACGCTAAACAGTTAGAAACACCCATCACACTAGATGAACTTAGGGAGGCCATATCTGAAATGCAAAGTGGTAGGGCTCCTGGAAGAGACGGTATCCAACCAGAAATGTACCTCTCATGTTGGGATGTAATTGGACACCTATTACTTAATATGATTTTATATTCAATCAAGGAGGGGAACTTCCATAAGAACGACAATATTGCACTCATAACAGTCCTCCTTAAAAAAGACAAAGACCCCACCGATTGCGGTAGTTACAGACCCTTAAGCCTCCTCGGAACCGATATCAAGCTGTACTCCAAGGTATTAGCCATCAGACTTCAAAAGCATATGACGTCTTTAGTTCATCCTGATCAGACTGGCTTCATAAGAGGCCGCTTGATCACGGATAATATAAGACGGTTACTACATGTGCTAGATGCCAGCAAGGATGACACCACACCTAAGGCAATGCTGTCCCTGGATGCAATGAAAGCCTTTGATAGGTTGGAATGGTCTTATCTATGGGCAGTATTAGAAAGGATGGGGTTAGGAAAAGGATTCATTGATATGATTAAAGTATTATACAAAGACCCATCGGCCATGATTACAACAGGCATAATCACCTCCGAAATCTTTCCGGCATCACACTGTTCTAGACAGGGTTGCCCTCTTAGCCCCGGACTATTCGCTTTATCATTAGAGCCTTTAGCACAATATATAAGACAATCCCAATCCATAGAACCAATCGCAATCAAGGGCACACAACATCAAATTAGTTTATATGCGGACGACGTAATACTGTTCATGCAAAACCCTAACACCTCAATGCCTCATCTTCTCAAGTTGATTGATGACTTTGGCAATCTATCGGGATTTAGGATAAATTGGCCAAAGTCGGCTTTCCTTCCACTTAATGCCCCTGCAAAAATATACTCCTCCCAGAAGAAATACCAATGGTTAAACACTTCAGATGTTTAGGAGTTGAAGTATTCCCTACTATAAGCCAAACGGTGAAGTACAATTACATAAAAATCCAAGATAAGATCAAATACGACTTTGACAGGTGGTCCAAACTTAAAAACTCAGTACAGGCATGGGTAGGGGTGGACGGTATGGTCTAAAATTTATATCACGGTATAATTTGAAGCATAGACGGTAACGGTATATATCACGGTATCAGTGTTTCTGTTAGAATAATTTTTTTTGCCCGATAGGCAGGCTATATAAAGAATGACATCCTCAAGGCATGTAGATTTATAATATTTTAACTTAAAACTAGGCTACTTTTGCGTATAAAGTCATTATATTCCATATAAAATAAGTCCCGAGTCGAGACTCCTGCTCCCATTGCAAACAGCGGGGCTGGATTTTGCTAGAAGCATATGTAGCTGCAGAGCCGCAGAGCCAGGGGCTCTTTCAGGTCATTCATTTCAGCCATTGGCAATTCAGCCGTTGGGTGGGGGGGGGGGCGCTGTTTGACGGGCCTGTGACCAGACCTGAAAGAGCCACTGGCTCTGCGGCTGTGTAGCTGCATGCTATTCGCAAATCCACTGCTGCACGCCGTCCTCCCGGCTCCCGCTGCTGCCGTCGTTATCATAACACTACACACATATCGTAATGTTTACAGCAAACTGTAGTTGATCACCAGGTATGTTTTATTAACGTAGAATAATTCATATAAGAAAAACGATAGGGAAATATCTTACCTTTCTCCACTGGTTAAAAATGCCAGGAACTGAAATTGAAACTTGCTGTGCGCCGCGGTGATATGTGTTTATTATGAAATGACAATTGCGTGTTGACACGCCCACTGCGCGAAGCCTCCTAAATAACTTTTTCCAGTTTGCACATATCTATTATCTATCACTAATTCTATCTATTTTTAGGGGCAAATGCGATTGAAATAGTCGCGCTGTGGTTACATGACGTCATTGCTATTTTAGAGCTGCTCTACCGGTTAAACGGTATAGTCAAAATCCATACCGTAGAGCAAATTAATACCGTTTATACCGTATACCGTTTATACCGTCCACCCCTAGGAATGGGTATCAATAGTTAAGATGGATGTCCTACCTAGAATCAACTTCATTAGCTCAATGCTACCGTTACCCCCTCCAGATGGTTACTGGAAAAAATTACACTCTACCGCATACAAATTTATTTGGAATAACAAACCTCCACGTATAAAAAGATCCACCGCACAGAGAAACAAAGCCGACGGAGGTATGGCATTTCCAGATTTTTACCACTATTTTAAGGCGTACACTTTAAGACCACTGACAACCTGGTTTGATTCCCAAGCATCTGTATCCTGGAGAAACTTAGAAGTAAATATAGTAGCACCACATAGTATACACCAAATTATCAATTAAGCAATGCGAATTGAAATTTGGCCCCATAATTACTCATGCGATCCGGATATGGCGTGAAACACAAAAAAAATATTTTAACCTACATAAATGGCATAGTCATACTCCCCTATTCAATAACAATGCACTCCCGATTGGAAAACGACCTATAAGATACCCTAAATGGGAAAAGCAGGGCATACACACATTAGGAGATGTTTTCAACAAACAGGGTTTTTGTAGATATAAAGACATACATAAAAAATGTAATCTCACCAGTTCCACACATTATTTTTACGCACAGTTATTGGTATGTTTGAAGGATCATGGAGTCCCATTAAGGATACCAATTGAACACCACAGATATCACAAATTCTTCTATGAAAGAGAGACATCGAGAGGTTTTGTATCAGATTTTTATCATCAATTATGGAATCCTCCCCCTAGACTCAGTCTGGAGGAGGGATATACCAGACCTGGAAATAAATTTGGATTGGCAAGAAGTCTGGGCAAACGTTCGAATTGCGTCACATAACCCGGACCATCAACAAATTAATCTTAACTATATTCATAGAACATACCTGACTCTTATAAGATTGAACAGAATGGGACTTAAACCAGACTCCAGATGCTCCTTATGTACAAATGGGGATGAGGGTACATTTATGCACATGTACTGGGATTGCCCACCAGTTAAGATATTCTGGAAAGAAGTATCCCAGCAATTATCAAAATTCTTAATTCTGAATATACCTGTACACCCCTCTGTATTGCTGTTGAATGATGTTTTTGAGTTTGCAGTCCCTATACAGCTAAAGAGATTCGTTTTATCTGGTATCACAGCGGCTAAAAAGCTGATAGCATCACGATGGTTTCAACCGGAAAAAATTTGTCTGAAGGTTTGGGTTCTTACATATCTCGATGTGATTTATCTAGAAATATCCACAGCAAGAATTTTAGGTGTGAGTGAAACCAAAATTGCAATGTGGTTAGAAGTGGTGGAGAGAATAAAAGCTAGCATATGAATTGTAGTGCCTGGTTAGGAGCGAATGATAATGGTTGGATTATCCAAGTGGGGGTCCGGGGGGGGGGAGCGAGCGAGAGCATATGTATGTAGGGTATTAGATAGCAAGTATTAGGTGTATATCTTGTATACTACATTTATTCAAATGGTGATTTCATTGGATGTGTACTGTTAATTAATGCTTGTATATCTAATTTTATGTTATGTTAAAAAAATTAAATAAAAATAAAACACAAAAAAAAGTCCGCCCGGACCTATATCATCGACCACAGCCAAAGACTCAACGTTTCAAAGGATGTGCAATACCGGCCGCATACCACCAGGTGGCGGCATTAGACTTTTGCGATCTCAGACTCATTCCCTATGATAACAGCAGGCTCCCTGGATGGAATAGGGTATTAAAATCGTGATTGGCACTCAACGGTCGGGCGTCAGAAACGTGTAAATCAGTGAATGGCACTGGAAGTGTTAAAAGACTCATAATCTGTATTCCAGTAACAGACCATGACCCTTATTATGTCTGGGAAGATCAGTATTAATCTAACACAACAGAAATGCTTTCATAGTGCCTGCCAGTAAACCCCATCCACCACTCTCCGCAGTGAGTTAGTGTGAGGGCTCTCTCTCTCTCATTAAGATGTTAGATCCTAATATGAAAAACTATGTGATTTAATGTTCTATGCCTTTCCTTGACTTTGTCCGTTTTGCTGCTGTGAAGCACTTTGAGCTGCAATTCTGGTATGAAAGGTGCTATACAAATAAAGTTTATTATTATTATCTTGGCATGTTGTCATAACAGCTTGTATCTGTTGGTGTTTTTGTTCACACCCATAGTCCCACTTTAGTGCACAAAAACACTCTACATGACCACTACCTGGATCCACAGAGCAATCTGTACACCCTGCCTTACGTGGCAACACGTAAAGCGAAGGGTAATAATAATAATAATAATAATAATAATAATAATAATAATAATAAAAATCACATAGTTCTTCACAGTAGGATCTAACATCGCAATAGGCCTCCTTGTTTACAGTTTGACCACATTTGAAAATAGACAGTAATAAAAGAGAAAAATAGAATAGACAGAGTAAAATAGTGCAATAGTGTATTTGTATTTTTGTATTTATTGGTTTAAAATACAGAGAGTGCATATTAAGGAACATTTGACTGTAAATATGCCAGTTTAGCCAAGTTGGCTAATTTTCAACTGTAGTCTCTGGGGCAGGTGACATGAGCACAACAATAATTAAAACATAGTACAATAATTAAAACACAGTAGGAATCAATATAGGTTACAATACACTAAAATACATACAAATAAATACATTAAAATACAACCCCTCAGTTAAAAAACATAGTACAATAATTAAAACACAGTAGGAATCAGTATAGGTTACAATACACTAAAATACATACATTAAAATACAACCCCTCAGTTAAAATGGTCGCACACTTGACCATCTCTCAACCATGATTTTAAGTTAGTTTTAAATGAGATGTTGGGAGACAGCTGGGCTGGAGTGGTTACCCGACTCCTCCACTCCCCATGGAACAAACCCACATCTGCCTTCACTACAACAAAACCAGTACTAACAATGGCCTCCTTTAAGTGTGCACTAAGTGTAATGTAAGCTAGACTAACCTACATGATATAGACTACACACTAAAAGAGAAGAGATTATGGATGAATATTGTAACAATGCAGTGTTGTGTAATGTGTTGCAGGGCTGTACACTGCGATGATATCGTCGCGAATTGCCCCTTTAATTGGCTGTTGCGATTGGTAAATATTATCTGGGGGCGGGCTTGCGAGTAGTGCTTTCAAGCCTTGCATTCGCATTTCACTCCTAAATTATCCAAGGCGTGTGATGACGCCACTCACGCGAACTGAGCAGTGAGCACTCAGCAGGTATGATCAGCGGGAACAATCGACTGAGCACTCACTCTGATAGACTGGCTGACTGTCTGATTTAGCTATGAAGAAAAGTAAAGTTAGTATTGCTTCATATTTTCGACGCGTTCGACCTCCTATAGTGAGCCGAACTGAACTGAACTCAGACACACGGAGAGAGCTGCTGCGTCTGCTGCTCCTCCTCCCTCCCGCACCCGTGGCTGTTGTAAACACTAGTCTCTAGTGGGACACTGGGACCTCGGTGAGCCTGCCAGCCGGCTAGCTACTGATAGCTATCAACAAATGCTCCAGTAAGTCTAGTAGTGCATGATAGCTCGCGTTAGCTTACTGTTCAAAACGAAACGTCCCATTAAACTAAATAGTTCAGATAGCTCCTGATATCAATGTCTTATAACACTGAGTCGATGCGTATTCGAGCTGAGGGCACGCTGAATATAGTCAATAGGGTCCAGCTGCAGCGCCGGAGAATCCTGGCCGTAGCTGGAGGCTACAGTATAGGGTCCAGCTGCAGCTCCGGGGAATCCTGGCCGTAGCTGGAGGCTACTCGAGTACACACAGACAGTGGAGCTGGTTGCATATAGCGAGCATTTAGACTTGTTGCGTGGTGGCGATGTCTCGCAGTCTCGCAGATAATACAACTACAAGTATGATTATATAATATATATATTTTATTAAAAAAAAATTATATAAAATATTTTTTTTTCTTTTAATCAAAAACAACCGATATAAATAATGGTAAAATTGTTATTTAAAAATTTGACCCTAAAAAATAAGTGTGCCCCTAGTGAAAAAGCTTAGCGTACAGCCCTGTGTTGTAATGACACCTGAACACTGAGGTCTGACCCTAGAAGAGAGGGTCTGCAGCTGCACACTGAGGTCTGACCCTAGAAGAGAGGGTCTGCAGCTGCACCATGATGTGCTGACTGACAACCTTTATACTGATCTAATTTGGGCCCAAATATAAGATAAGATATTCCTTTATTGATCCCCTTGGGGAAATTCATGCATCATAGCAGCATGGGGAGGGGGGCGTACAGGTATGGGCATGGTAATAGTAGAAATACATAAATACAGGCAATAAAATTATAGTACAGTAGAAAGTAAAAATAGACAGTGTAGACGATATAATTAACTCTGAATGCATCTGAGCAAGTAGGCAGTGTAATCAAGATGCAGATGAGGGTCTGTATCAGTTATATTATAATTACAATAAATATGGTCATGTGCTCAGCATCACAAACACCTGCATTTCCACTAAAACCTTGATAACCAGTGTGTGTGTGTGTGTGTGTGTGCGTGCGTGTATGTGTGTGTGATTTCCTATGCTCTGCGGTGAAACTGGGGGATAGAGGTGGCCTTTTTGGTTCCTCCGCTGCAAAGGTTTGAATGTCTATGTTTAGCTGAAAGTGTGTCAAGAACATTCCTGTTCAGACACCTGGGTGTATCTTCACACACACACACACACACACACACACACACACACACACACACACACACACACACACACACACACACACACACACACACACACACACACACACACACACACACACACACACACACACACACACACACACACACACACACACACACACACACACACACACACACACACACACACACACACACACACACACACACACACACACACACACACAATTACTGATGACTCTACCAGCTACTGAAGCACAGTGTGCCTGCACACACACACATTCTCTCTCTGACCCCCCCCCCTCTCCTGACCCATACTACACCACATCCCATATGGGCCCAATAAAACCGGTGACCTCTGACCTCTGCTTGTCTTCTTCTGTGTTTCAGGAGGGTGAGATTCTTCATACAACCATGGAGACAAAGACAATTATTTATTTGCGTGTCATCGATGCTACATAAGTAGTCCATCCCACAAAATACTAGAATAGAATACTTCCAGTACCATTACTATAAAACAATAAACTCCTTTCTCTAAAACACATAATAAACACATTATAATTAGGTACAATATGACAGAGGCTTATCTATACAATGCCATGTTTCTTTTAGCCCAACATGTTTCTATAAAGTCAGCAATTAAACACATTTATCTTCAAACAACCATGCATTACCATGCATTAATTTCACTTCAATTTCATTCAGATCACATAATTAACTGTCCTCTTTTCTTCATTAAGACTCAAGTTAAGACTCTCTCTCTCTCTCTCTCTCTCTCTCTCTCTAGTCTCTAGTCTCTAGTCTGACTGACAGGATGTTGACCATGTGTATAAGCTAGGGATGCCCCGATCGATCGGCCAGCGATCGGTATTGGCCGATATTCAGTATAAATATGAGATCGGTGAATTCCGATAATGCTTTATTTTAGCCGATCGTGAAAACAGATCGAAGACACGTGCGAAAAACATGATCCAATTCTCAGCAGAGTTCTCACTCGCTGACTTCTCTCTCTCGCCCCTCCCCCTCCCAGACCCATGTCAACAAATGCTCCGGCAATAGTCTAGTGCATGAGACCTCCGTGAGCTAACATTAGCTACCTAGCTAACGTTACTGTTTAAACTAAATGACCCAGTAAACTATTCACTTTAGTTTAATACATGAGGCGTTGTCTAACGTTATCTAGCCGGCTAGCAGTAGCTACAGATAGCTCCTGATATCAATGTCTTATAACATAATTGACATCATTCGTTTTTGCAGCTGTTGGCTAATTAGCTATCATGCTTCATAACTGAACACTGCGAACATCTTATAAGTTTCAGTTCATAGGAAAATACTTTGACTATAATGGTCATAAGTAAATTAACTTAGATACTGTTATGCTTAACACCCAGTACTATTCACTTTACTTAATTTCTAAGATTAGATTAGATAATTTAGACCGGACTTTGAGAATGCCTGTGTTAGACCTACAGTATAATACTGCCAGCTGCTATAAGAAAACCAAAAACGATCTATCGGCAGTGTATCGGCCGATATCGGTGATCGGTATCGGTGGCAAAAAACGTGATCGGGGCATCCCTAGTATAAGCCTCCCATTGGTGCAGACAATTTCAGCCTATTAATTCCATTCTGCTCACTCAGGTAGCAAGCTAAATTCTCATGATGGAAACCGTTTAATGAAGAAACATTTCTCCCTGGATGCTATCTCGCATGATGTGTAGTTGGTTTGAGAAATACAAACAAAACAACCCCGAAGAAGGTTTTGCAAAGATAGCGGGTTCTGCTCGACAACTCTCCTGCACCTGCAGCGCTAAGACTCCACACAGAGCTGAGACTCCACACAGAGCTGAGACTCCACACAGAGCTAATACTCCACACAGAGCTGAGACTCCACACAGAGCTGAGACTCCACACAGAGCTAATACTCCACACAGAGCTGAGACTCCACACAGAGCTGAGACTCCACACAGAGCTGAGACTCCACACAGAGCTGAGACTCCACACAGAGCTGAGACTCCACACAGAGCTAATACTCCACACAGAGCTGAGACTCCACACAGAGCTGAGACTCCACACAGAGCTGAGACTCCACACAGAGCTGAGACTCCACACAGAGCTGAGACTCCACACAGAGCTGAGACTCCACACAGAGCTGATACTCCACACATGCACACAATCCAGTCAATTGATTTGTGCGCAAGTCCAAGTACAGTCTCCCAATTAGAGGACAGAATCCCCACATGTTGGCCAGTAGCCACACTGCTGCCATCAGGACGCTGGCAGTGAGCCTTCCACAACAAGTCAAGACATCCTTAACGTCTCATAAAAGTGGTAATTGACCTGTTATAAAAGCTAGCATTCAACTACTACATGCAGACAGGCACGAGCAGCCAGCATGTGACAGGAACTGAAAGTGAAACACTCAGCTGAGCAGCTAGCTTTTAGAGAGAGATGGGGGGGGGGGGGGGGGGGGGGGGTAAAGAGAGTGAAAAGAAACAAAGGAACAAAGAAACAAAGAAAGAAACAATTGTATTGGAAAACCAAACCCTCTCCCAGGGCTGGTGTGATGACACAAGCACTTCAGTAATCAGGTTAGAAGCCACAGCAGATGCTGGAAGAAGGTAGTCACCATGGACAGAGAGGCGTATTAAGATGTTAGATTATCCTAATGTGAAAGATATGTGATTTAATGCTCTACTATGCCTTACCTTGTCCATGTCTGTGTGATTTAATGCTATATGCCTTACCTTGACCTCTTTTATTTTGCTGCCATCTATTGTATGCTTGTCTGCACTTTATGCATTGATCTGCCAATTGTACAGATATAGATACTAGTATATACAGGGATGTAAAAAGGATTATTATGCAGGTATAGTCAGACAGATGGTTATAAATATAAATATGGTAAATATATATATATACGGTACACCTTCGGTTCAGTACGGACTGTGTACCGAACGAACGCACATGCAGATTTTTTTTTGCATGCAGAATTGTATTTCAAAACTCCAAGTTCACCCCTTCCCAAAATATTACTTGTGCAAAGGGCCGGATGTTGTTCTTTCAGCCCACGCACAACAATTAGAGATTACCTGTAATTTAGTATAGCCTCATAGTGTGGCGAACAAACACACACCCTCTCTCAGTGCGTGAGGTGGAATTCGTGCTAGATTGAGAAGGGGCTGTCTTTCGGAGATCAAACTAATTAAAGTTTATGACATATATAACAGACATTCATACACAGCAACGCGCAGGGAGCGAAATTAACTTTTTGACTCACCGGCCAGTGGCGGGTAGATGGGAAGAATCTACCCGCCAAGCATATTTCTTACCTGCCAAATTTTTTTTGATTAAAAAAAATATATATATATATATATATTTTATATAAAGAATTTTTTTTAAAATAAAATATATATTATATAATCATACTTGTAGTTGTATTACCTCGGAGACATCGCCACCACGCAATAAGTCAAAATGCTCGCTATCTGCAAACAGCTCCACTGTCTGTGTGTATACTTGAGTAGCCTCCAGCTCCAGCAAGGATTCTCCGGCCCTGCAGCTAGACCCTATATTCAGCTAGACCCTACATTCAGCATGCAAGGATTCTCCGGCGATGCAGCTGGACCCTATTGGTATAACGTTACGGTTCTTTTGTCAAATCACATTCAACATGCCCTCAGCTAGAATACGCATTCAATCAATGTTATAAGACATTGATATCAGGAGCTATCTGTAGCTACTGCTAGCCCGGTAGATAACGTTAAGACAATTTAGTTTACTGGGACAGATAGATCTAACGTGAGCTAGCTAACGTGAGCTAGCTAACGTGAGCTAGCTAACGAGGGAACGGAGGTATTATGCACTCGAGTCGACTATTGCTGGAGCATTTGTTGATATCAGCAGCTATCAGTAGCTAGCCAGCTAGATACCGTTAGACAATGCCTCGTCATGTATTAAACTAAAAGTGAATAGTTGACTGGGTCATTGTTTAAACAGTAACGGTAGCTCATGGAGGTCCGCTCTTCTAGACTAGAGCAGACTGCCTGTGTTGACACGAGCACTGCGAGCAGAAGCCCTTAGCCAATAGTATCCCGCTGCAGGGCTGGGCGGATATGACTCGTTGCCACGGTTTCTTTCAAAATAAGAGTATCATACGAGCCTAATGTTGCTAACTGCCGGAGCCATCGATATTATGACTGGAGATGCGCTTGGGGCGGAAATGAGACCGCACAGATTTTCAAAATAAGAGTATCGTTATGAACTTGATTGATTACACGCCACACGGCGGGCAGCCCTCTAAGTGTCAAGCGCCAAAGGTAAAAACTGAGCGCCCCTGGCGGGCGGCGGGCTTTAGTTTCGGTCCCTGGCAACGCGCCTCCAAACAAGGTGTGATAAACATGAGGGATGATTTACATTAAGTGCTCAAACTGAAAAGTAGGCTACTTACATTCTTGACGGTAGAACTCCAAAATAGCGCTAGCATAAAAAAGTTAGGCCAGCTGTAGTTTACATAGCTTGCATAAAACTGTCTCGAGGTTCCACAAGTTAATCAAAATCCAAAGTATTTCCAACCGGGACTTGAGATGCTCAGAGTGCAAATCACTGTCTTCGAATCAAAACCGAGGTACGTACTAAACCATGGTTTTTGTGTACCGTTATACCGCTAATATATACGAGATACAGCATTATTGTACATGCTATTATACACAGTTATACGAGTAAACTATAATTTGAGGTAGGTAGTTGTGATTACGGTGTAAGGCAGTTGTAGACAGTGATGGCAGTAGGCAGGTATAAATTGAGATAGCCCTAGTAAAGATCTTTGGCGACCGCACTCTAGATGAGATAACGAACTCACGCCTGTTCAGACTCAAGCAGTGCACCCTCCCATGGCACTTCGAGATTGTGCACCTGCCTGGCAAGAACAACCTTGATGTCACCTCAAGGCATCCTTCCCCCTCGGGCTCAGCGAACGGCCTCTCACTGGGGTTGCGGAGCGTGCCTGACGCCATGGAGTCAGCACTTATGGCCTCCATCCGCGACGATACACAGGAGCTCGGAGCAGTCTCTTGGTCCCTCCTCTCACGAGAGACGGCAGCTGACGCGTGCCTCGGCCACCTTCTCCACCTGATCGAGCATGAGGGTGGGGTTGACGTGAATGACCCTGCCCTGGTGAGTCTGTCACCGGTCTGTGAATCCATCTATGCACAGGATGGCGTCCTACTCTATCAAGAGCGCATTGTGGTTCCTCCATCCCTCCGTGAGAGTCCTTCCGCACCTCCATGCCACACACCAAGGGACTTCAGCAATGGGGCTGCACGCCCTTGCCATAGTCTACTGGCCCGGGATGTCGGGGGACATCCGAGCCACCAGGGATGGTTGTGCAGACTGTAACCGCAATGCTCCATCACAGGCAGCTACACCCCCCCCCTGCCATCCTCACCTCCGTCCACCCCATTTGAGGCGGTGTTTGCTGACTTCTTTGACTATGGAGGCGCCACTACCTAGTTGTCGGGGACCGGCTCTCGGGCGGAAGTTGCGGTGAAGTCTGCTAAGCGCCTCCTGATGTCCAACACTGGCCCGACGGGCGGTCTTGATCATGACCGCTTTCTGCGTGCCATGTTACAGTTGCGCAACACACCTGACCCCGACTATAACCTCTCCAGCGCAAATTATCTTTGGTGTGCCCCCTTCGAGGTTCGCTCTCCTTCGTCAACCGACTTGATAAATTCTCAAAATATTCTACCGCTCTGGCGCCAGGCATGTGCGGCAAAGGAAGATGCCCTTCGGACCCCGGATGTCCCGCACTGCCGAGTCTCCTTGACCTCACTCAAGACCGCTCCGCCCTTTGACACATGGCGAGAGAGTATTCCTCCAAGACCAGCAAGGCCCACACAAGTGGGACAGGTCAGGGGTGGTGGTGAAGTCGGGTTAGGGTTGATGGATCGGGACGCTTGACTTTGCGCAACCGGCGGTTCCTCCGTGGCTACACACCAGCCACACCCTACGCCCGACAGCAGCCGGCTGCGCTGTTGCCACCACCCACAGCCCTGGGACGCCAGCCCCTGCCAGTCCACTTGGGCTGGGTGTTGCCCCAGGGGATCGTTCAGCAGACGGCAGATGGACCTTGTGACTCGGCTTTGGGCGCCTCCCCCCCGGCGCCTGCAGACGAGGCGACCTCTGGCCTCTGGGCCCAGGGCGACCCATCTCCCCGGGAGCATCGCTTCTGGTGTCGCAGTCGCCTCCATCGCTGCCCCAGCCTGCTCGGCCGGGCCGTACGAGGCTGCCTACACACTACAAAACAGAGTCCTAACCTATTCCAGTTCATAGCTTTCCGGTCTGGGGGGGATGAAGAGTTTACCGCCTGCCACTAGGGGGCAGTATCTCATTAGGACTGCTGACCGGCTTAGCTGGGTCAGCCATTTTGTTGTTGTCACGGACATTCATTCATTCTACGGTGGTTGGACTAAGTCGTTCACTTATTCCTGGTTTCCTCATCCTTGTCATTAAATACTTAAATTGACATCGAGGAGTTTTATTTCTTCAGATACTGATAGTTTCAAGTTCAAGTTTCAAGTTTCTTTAATAGTTGTCATACAGAAGTACAGAATACTTTCATACAAAATGCTTCTTACTGTTACGCTCCAGAGACTGTGCTAGACAAGATAGTATCAAATAACATAGTATAGCATGTAATTTAGAAGAAGAAAATGAGGTCACAGTGTTCGGTATAGACATATGTACAATGTTCTGAGTTACCATATAATATACAATACTATGCAGTGTACTAATGTACAGTACTATCTAGTGCAATGCAGAAATGGGATGAGGTACAATTTAGGTACAATTTACAGTAAGGTGTACGAGTTGTAGTGCAATCCTTCATCAATAAATATAAAGTGTGGGGAGTGGGTGCTACAGTGTGTTTGTTTAAAGTGGGTGTGTGCTATAAGGTGTGTGGAGTGGGTGCTACAGTGTGTTTGTTTAAAGTGAGTGTGTGCGTGTGGATGTGTGTGCTATGTGCGTTTGGTGGTTGTTGTGTAGTGTTCATTCATTGTTCGTTTAGCAGCCTGATGGCCTGGGGATAGAAGCTTCTTCTGAGTCTTTCTGTGCTCGCCTTGAGACTCCGGTATCGCTTGCCTGACCGCAGCAGTTCAAAGAGGCAGTTGTTCGGGTGACTGGAGTCTTTAATGATTCTCTTAGCCTTGCCCTTGCAACGCTTGTTGTAAATGTTCTGGAGGGTGGGGAGCCCCCCTCCAATTGTGCGTTCGGCTGAACGTGTCACTCTTTGTAGTCTGCTTCGGTCTTGTGCAGTGCTATTCCCAAACCAGGAGGTGATGTTGCCGGTCAAGATGCTCTCTATTGTACATGAGTAGAAGTTCTTAAGGATCTTCTGACTGACTTGGAACTTCCTTAGGCGCCTGAGGAAGTAGAGGCGTTGTCGTGCCTTCTTCACAACACTGTCAATGTGTGGTCCATGTCAAGTCCTCGGATATGTAGGCTCCGAGGTACTTAAAGCTGTTGACTCTCTCAACCGGTGCCCCGTCGATGCTGAGGGGGCTGTAGTCATTGACCCCCGACCTCCTGAAGTCCACAATCATCTCCTTTGTTTTGCTGACGTTCAGGGAGAGGCTGTTTTCCTGGCACCATCCCGCCAGGACCTTGACCTCTTCCAGGTAGGCCCTCTCGTCGTTGGCAGAGATCAGGCCCACCACCACTGTGTCGTAAGCAAATTTGATGATTGTATTGCTACTCCGCTGAGCCACACAGTCGTGTGTGTACAGGGAGTAGAGGAGGGGACTCAGAACACAGCCCTGGGGGGCCCCTATGTTGAGGGTGATGGATGAGGAGGTGCAGTTGCCTGCTCTCACCACCTGGGGTCTGCCAGTCAGGAAGTCCAAGACCCACTGGCAGAGGTCATAGTTCAAGCCCAGGTCCCTGAGCTTGGCTATGAGTATGGAGGGGACTATGGTATTGAATGCCGAGCTGTAGTCGATGAATAGCATTCTCACATAGTTCCCCTGCCTCTTGTCCAGGTGTGATGCTGCTGTGTGCAGCACATGGGCTATGGCGTCCTCCGTGGACCTGTTGGGGCGGTATGCAAATTGCAGGGGGTCCATGTTGATGGGGAGGGAGGAGCAGATGTAGCCCTTTACTAGCTTCTCAAAGCACTTCATGGCTATGGAGGTGAGAGCTACAGGGCGGTAGTCGTTGAGGCAAGCAGGCTTGGCTTTCTTGGGTACAGGGATAATAGTGGACTTCTTCAGGCAGGTGGGGATGACAGCCTGTTCTAAGGACAGGTTAAATATGTCAGTGAATACTGGGGCCAGTTGGTCGGCACAGACTTTTAGGACGCGGCCGGGGATGCCGTCCGGACCTGCTGCCTTCCTGATATTCACTTTTTTAAAGGTCCGCCTCACCTCACGCTCTGTTACCCTGAACACTGCGCCTCCATCAGCAGCCGACCCCCCCCCCCCCCCCCCATTGCCGTGGCTTGTGAGCTGGTGTTGTTATTACCAGCATCAAACCTCGCATAGAAGGTATTGAGGTCAATTGCTAAGGAGATGTCACTGTTCAGTTTGAGGGGGGCGCCTTTGTAGTCTGTCATCGTTTTGAGCCCCTGCCACATAGCTCTAGAGTCAGCTTGTTCAAACTGGAGTTCAATTTTATCTCTGTAGCGCCGTTTGGCCTCTGACACTGTCCTCCTTACGTTGTATCGCGCCCCCTTGTGGTCATTCATGTTGCCTGCCACTAGGCCGTCGTTGTATGCTTTGGTGCGCTCTCTCAGAGCTTCACGGACGGATTTGTCTACCCAGGGTTTTTGATTTGGGTAAACTCTCATTTTGGTAGTGGGGATTGTTTCTTCCACCATAGTACAAACATAGTCCACCACTGTCTCCGTGTAGACATTAATGTTATCTGTGTCGCGGAACACATTCCAGTCTTTGCAGTGAAACGCAGACCGGAGCGTCTCCTCTGACGTCAAATCCCATTTCTGCACCTCTCGCGAGACTACAGGAGTACTTTTGATTCTCTGTTTGTACATTGGTGAAAGAAAGATTGACGCGTGATCTGATTTACCAAAGCCACTATCAGAATAGATACAGATACAGATACTGTGTGTGTTCCATGTGGTGCAACAAAGGAGATGGAAACGCCAAACTGTCTCATTCTCATTTGCTGTAGGGCTGTATTTGGCAGAATCAGCCAGACTGTAATCAGCAGACAATGCTGTTATAATGTGCTTAATCATGACGTAATTGCAAATCTCCACAACACTAGACAGCTTAGTACAGGACAGCCATTATTAAGCAGAGTTTCAAGCCATTCTTCCAGACTGCTGTTGCATTTGTAGTAGGGCTGCTCGATTATGGCAAAAATCATAATCATGATTATTTTGAAATCACGATCATAAAACACGATTACTGGGCGGCTGGGTAGCGCAGCGGACTAAGCGCTCGCCTACCACCGCAGAGACTCTGGGATTGAATCCAGCTGTCAGCGGTACCTCCGGCTTGGTCAGTCGTCCCTACTAACACAATTGGCAGTGTTAACGGGTGGGAAGCCGGTGGGGTATGTGTCCTGGTCGTTGTAAACAGCGACTCCTACTGGTCGGTCGGGGCGCCTGTCCAGCAGGGAAGGGATCTGGGGGAGATAGTGTGATCCTCCCACGCATTACACTCCCCCAGTGAGACTCCTCGTTGTCAGGTGAAAATAAGCGGTTGGTTGACTCCACATGTATCGGAGGAAGACATGTGGTAGTCTTCACCCTCCCCAGACCGACAGTAGGGGGCAAAAGCGTGCAACGACCAGGAAGGGAATTGGAATAACGACTAAATTGGGGGGGAAATACGGAAAAAGGGGGGAGAATTTTTTTTTTAATAATAATAATAAAACACGATTACTTGTTGAATAGAGATCATCATATGACGACGACGGAATTTGTTTTATGTTTAAAAAAAAATTAAACGTGCCGTGGCTCCCTTCTCCCTCTAAAACACAAACGTGGGCTTGGGGGGGCACCGCTGTGAAGGAAGGGTGCGCTGCATTTACAACACAAGACAAAATGAGAGCAACATGCGGCACAATAATCGTTCCATCTCGATTCTCTTGTTTTCATGGTCGTGGGAAGACAAAATCATAATTGAAGTTGAAACTGGATTAATCGCCCAGCCCCAATTTGTAGGTAATCTTAAATTGTGTGGTGTGAAAAATGTCTTTGGTAGAAAGTCATCACAGCCTCACAGAGCGGTTAGACTAAGGCCATGTCCAGACGAAACCGATTTCGGTCGTATCAGTCAAAGTATTTTATCATGCCCCTTTCATCCACACGGAACTGCGTTCTGGGAGACCGGGTCCCAGAGTGGGAAAATCTGAAGACGCCCCCCTTGCGTCGCCGTCTTTACAAGCCTATACGCGTATTTTCCTGAACCGATGATGCGATAGTCCACCTCTACCTTAACCAGGGTTTCCGTTAGCCGGTAATTACCGGTATTTGACCGGCAAAATCTGTTGAAGTCCGACATATTTAATCTCTCCGGTCTTAATGTCCGGTGAAAATAATTCCCTCTAAGCACAATTTGATTATTTGAATTGTATTAAAATAGGCTAAAATTAAATAGCCTATGCGATGAACGAAACAATCATTACATTTGTTTCATCGTTGCTTGTGGGGCGGCGTGGCTCAGGGGTAGAGCGGGTCGTCCAATGATCGAAGGGTTGGTGGTTCGAATCCCGCTCAAGCCCATGTCCATCCCACTGCCGTTGTGTCCTTGGGCAAGACACTTAACCTACTTGCCTCGTATGATTGTGTATGCATGTGAATGAATGTTGGTGGTGGTCGGAGGGGCCGTAGGCAATGATTATTCGCCACGCTTCCGTGAGTCTGCCTCAGGGCAGCTCTGGCTACAATTGCAGCTTACCACCACTGGTATGACTGTGTATGAACGAATAATGGACTCTGTGAAGCGCTCTGGGGTCACTGGGGTGTCATGAAGAGCGCTATATAAATCCAATCCATTATTATTATTATTATTATTCACCAAGCAGGTATAATAATGACGGCGATGTTGTCAGCGGGAGCTTAGTGCTGGGTTTGCGAGTGCATGCAGCTGCAGAGCCACAGAATCCACCATGTGTGCCGGCACAGTGCAGTACTCCAATTCAGCCATTGGCAATTAAGCTGTTGGGTGGGGGGGCGCTGCTGAGCGGTCCCCAGATAGGGCCTGAAAACAGCTGAATCTGCTGCGGCATACTCTCACAAATAAGTCGTTGGGAGGTGGAGAGTCATCACGCAAACCCACGATAATGTTGCCGTCTCTCTCTGCCAAATTTCTCAGTTCTTCGCTTGATATAATTAATACAAATGTCCAATATAACGGAATTCGTTAGCTCATAAAAATGTGATTATAACAGACTGCTGTTTATTAATGTCGGGCCGACTGCCCACAGCAGCAGCACGGAGTCTCTGGACTTATTTTATTTGGAATATAATGACTGTATACGCAAAAGTAGCCTAGTTTTAAGTTAAAATATTATAAATCTACATGCCTTGAGGATGTCATTCTTTATATAGCCTGCCTATCAATTGTTTTTAAGCTCAATAAACTCTGACCGGAATTTCTCTCATTTGACCAGTAGATTTAAATCTACCGGACCCTGAGACCGGCAACAATTTTGGAAACAATGGAAACCCTGACCTTAACCCGCATGTGCAAACTCAGCCAACATCACAACAACAATGGCATTGTACAGAGTAGTTGCGTTCATGTTACAGAGGCTATTGAGCTTGATCAGGCTTTTACAGCTTTTATGTACTGCGCCTGTACTACCACCGTCGACAACAGATTGACATCTCCCTTAATCCGCATGCGCAAACCCAGCCAACAAAAAATAAACATGATCCATATATGTCTTATATGTCCAGATATGTCCTGGCTAGAAGTGTTTATTAAACACCGGGAGGCTACTGTGATGAAATACACGATACTAGCTAGAGATTAGCGGCACATACTGTAGCAGGCCTTTTTCTGAAAACCCAAGTAGTAGCCTGCCAAGCACATACTGTTCCATAGCATACGCCTTCAGTTGATCATGACAAATCCTCTCTTACCTTGATGATTAAAAAGCCTCCATAATTTAGTAAATAGTATTCCCATGGCTGGTGTTGAGATTTACGATGCCAGCTGTAGCCAGCCAGCTAGCGTTGATGCTATTCAATACTATCAACATTAGCTAAATAGCTAACCAACTAAATACAATAGACAGTGGTATCCTAAGGTAAGGTTAAATACAGACAACTTTTGCTACAATAAGACAGTGGTATCCTGAGGTAACGTTAAATACAGACGTTTGCTAGTCGAAAGGACTGGACACAGGGACAAGTTAAACATCAATCAATTAATTTAATACAACAGACCGTAGTTTGAGCTGTGTGCACCATATTATATACGGCTTTGACACGTTCTCTCTCCTGCCGATTAAAATCCTCCTCATCATCGATTGCCTGTAGGCTGTAGCTGCATTTTGCGCATGTGAGCCGCAGTCTCTCTCTCTCTCTCTCTCTCCTTTGGAAACTAGCGTTACGTTAGCTCAAAAGCACAGAACCGGACGACACAAGTTATGCTGCTAGCAACATTGCGCTCGTCACCAACGCAAGAGACAGCGGGTTCGACTCCGGCTGTCGGCGTTGCCTTCGGGTTGGGCCAGCCGTCATACTAACTCAATTGGCAGAGTTAGCGGGTGGAAGTCGATGGGTGGTAGGGCTGCACGATTAATCGTTTTTTAATCGAAATCGCGATTTGGAATGATGCAATTATCAAATCGCCAAGCCTGCAATAAAATAAAATAAAAATATCTCCTTTGCAAGGTAGACCTGGCCAAGATGACAGCAATAACATTTGCAATACATCACACAGCAATAAAATGTGCGATACATCACACAAGAACATAATAAATGTGCATGTATACAATACATCACATGTAAACACAAAGCAGAATAGTCTACATGATAGTAAAAGTGTATAATACAGGGTAATACAGTAATTTTGCAGTTGGCACCCGACTACAGAAAGCAGCAACATGCTTCTTGTAAAAAAAATTTAAAATATGTTATAATCGCATCGCAAATCGCAATCGCAATATCTGTCAGAATAATCGCAATTAGATTATTTCCCAAAATCGTGCAGCCCTATTGGGTGGTAATCTGGACGTTGTGGACAGCGACTCCTAGAGGTCGGTTGGGGACGCCTGCACAGCAAAGACAGGAAATGATGGGGGTAGTGTGAGCCTCCCACACGTTACACCTCGCCAATGAGAGTCCGCGCTGACAGGTGAAAAGATGTGACAGGCTGCCTCCTCGTGTATCGGAGGGGACACGTGATGCAACTAAGGCTTCTATCCTCCCTACAACCGGCCAGTGGGGGGCATATGCGAGCAACGTTCAAGACAGGGGAGGGGAGAATTGGCACACTGGAATTGGGATGGGAGAAAAATAGAAACATTTGTGGCACGCACTTATTTCTTGAGGCGATTTCGTTTTTACGGATTTTTTTTTTTTTTTTTATATATATATTTCTTTCTTTATTGCAGGAAAGAAATATTGAACATTTACAGTTGTAGATATTGTACATTTTCCATATTTCTTTTTTTTCCCCTCTCATTTCCCCTTCCCCTCCCTCATTCCCACCCCATCCCCCCCACACCGAGGTTGTTGACAAACACATCTGCAAAATATACAAACACATAGCATAGATGTTGCTAGGAAAGAAAAACAAAAAACAACAACAATATCAATCAGACCCATCTGCATTGTGCACAATTATTTTAGATAAAAAGAGATAAAGAAAAAACTAAAAACACAAAGAAAAACTCTCTAGCACGGATGTGGCTGTGGAAGAAAGTCATCAATGATATTATGTCACTTTTTCCCCCACACCTACTTATAGTGTTGTGGTAGTTCTTGAATAGTTTGATCTTCTGCAGCTGTGTCCCTCGTTCCCCTCTCCCTCCCCCAGTTACCCACCCATCCCCCCGGGGTCTCATTCACCATACATACCAGGACAGGGAAGGGGGGGGGGATTAGAAAATAGGAATAAAATAACAATAAAAGATAAGGAAGTGCAGTTAGAGGTGTAAAGCTCTATCCTTTCTAAGTCTCTTCATTGATAGTCAGGGTATCGATGTGTTGCAGAAATGGTTGCCAGGTCACATGGAATGTTTCAAGGGAGCCCTTTAGGGAGGGAAAACTTTTTTAAATGAAAACGAAAAAGATCAAAATCGTTTTTGGCTGGACATGGCCTAAACCTTGAATGAAGGTCCTTGGGGGTTCCAAACATATCGAGCCACTGGAAAATCTAACAAGCTGGTGTCAGTTCAAACGCAGCTTTCGATATCAATCAGAGAACTGGATCTCAGCTGCTGAACATCTACGGAACATTACAAGCAGGGTACCACGCCGTCCTAGCAGTTTTCTGAGCAGAAGTACGCGCAGTCGCGCACGGATGTGCACGCGCGTGCACACAAAATGCGCTGCACTCATCCGTTGTGCGCTAAGTACCCACCGTCTTATAACAATAGCGCAGGTCGTCAGGTGTCTTCAACTACACTACCCGGCCGCTTGAAGCCTTTTTACAACGCATCAGCGTTTCCGGGTTCCCGTTTTGCGCTCCGATTGGCCAGGTCATGTGACATGAGCGCCAATCGTGGGACGGGAAGTTTCTACACTGGTTAAGCTTAGGCACTCTTCGAAGTTGGTTAAGGTTAGAGTTTGTCTTAGAGCGTGACGGCAAGTTCTTTCGCCGGTTAAGCTTAGGCACTCTTTCGAAGTTGGTTAAGGTTAGAGTTTGTCTTAGAGCATGGCGATAGAACGCCAGGTAGTTTGCAGGCTGTTTCGACGCGGAAATGGGCAAACACGCTATTGGGCGCACATGTCACATGACCTGGCCAATCAGAGCGCCGGAAACGCGGATGCGTTGTAAAAAGGCTACACGCTACCCGGCCGGCACTTATCTATCACCTAGACTTTGCATAATAATAGGATACCAATACTAACATAACAAAGAAAAAGAAGTGCAAAACCAAAATACAAGCCCTGTGGGGGTTTGCTTGATCTGTGGAACTCTCACTATGTGACAAATCACAAATTGTCCCGACTGGAAGGATGAGGCATTAAGTTGTGCTTCAGAAGGAAACTGTCCTTCTATAAACTGTAAGTTACATTGTTAATTTAGTTTGTATTTACTTGTCTAGTTTAAGTTAATTCAATTAAAGAAATTGTAACTACAATATTGTATCTACAATTACATTTAAAACATTGTTTGTTTTTCAACCATATCTGTTGACAATATAATTTCTTTATATATTGAAGGCTACATCCTGCTACCTTTTTCAGCTTCTCTATTTCAAGGCAATATTTACAAAAACTAAACTAAAACTAGTAATTTCCTATACAAACATGTTTTCTACTATTTATGCATAATAATCATCTGTTCTGTGCGACCGCGAGGGAACATGTATGCGCGGTGCGCATGCGCGAGCGTGCACGTGGCGTCCAGGCAGTTCTGATATTACGACTGCATCCCTGATTACAAGCGTGAGAGAAGTGCAACCGAGGTGCTGATACTCATCGCCACAACAAAAGTGCGGATTTTCCGTTTGCCGCATGCAGACTAAGTGCTGATTGTCCACCTGCCGCATGCAGACTAAGTGCTGATTGTCCACCTGCCGCATGCAGACTAAGTGCTGATTGTCCACCTGCCGCATGCAGACTAAAGGCGCTCCCATAGTCCAGCAGACTGTACACAGAGCAGACTCCGCGGAGGTCCGCGCAGACTCTTGAGCTTTGATCTCAGCGGACAGCAGACCCACAGGTGGGAAGCTCCTATTTTCTGACGCGCGGACATCCGCGCCGCTGACTTGGTGTCACACAAAACGCTGCTCAGCGTTTTGGTTGACATCGAACTGCATTTAATGTGACGCCGATCTGCATTTTACTCTGAACACTCGCTCTGTGCCAAGAGAGATGTTTGAATGGCTTTTCTAAATGAAGTGTGTAAAATTGCCAGTTTTATTTCGAAATATTGGAAACGGAGATAACATAGAATGTTATCTCCGTTTCCAATATTTTGAAATAAAACTGGTGCTTTTATTTCATGCAATGCGTGTCTTTTCAGCACCACGCGCTGTCCACCTCAAGCCTATACATTGCATCTCGCTGCCTATATACCTGTTATTCAAGTGCGTAAAACTGCCCGTTTTATTATCGAAATATTGGAAACGGAGATAACATACTCTTTATTTTGACATCGGATGACGACGACATGACAGAAGTTGAACAGCGTGGGGACAATTGTGTAAACTGCCGCGTGACATGTAGGAAATTGGTCCGCGGAGGTCCGCTCGACTATGAAGGCTCAAAGAGTCCGCGCGGACCTCCGCGGGGTCTGCTCTGTGTACAGTCTGCTCGACTATGGGAGCACCTTAAGTGCTGATTGCAGAAGTAGAGAGATGTGCTAAGTGTCACATCCACACATAGGGAGGAGCCTGTAAATGGTAAATGGTGCATTTATATATCTCTTTTATCCAAAGCACTTTTCAATTTGTTCCTCATATCTTACACATTCACACACCGATGGCACACGCCATGCAAGGTGCCAACCTGCTCATCGAGAGCAGTTAGGGGTTAAGTCTCTTGCTCAAGGACACTTTGACACGCTGCCCGGGAGGAGTGGGAATCAAACCCGGGAACTTCCAGATTACCAGACGACTGCTCTACCTCCCGAGACACCGTACAAAAGCCTCAATATCTGGACTTTATATGAAGGGCAATTAATTCTGGATCTGGACTATGTCAGTGAACATAGTCCCTCCGGGGGGGTCATCAAAGAGAAGCCGGCTATTCTCGGTCCTCGCTCCACAATGGTGGAACGACTTCCCACCAGTTAGGACAGCTGAAAACAGACCAATATTTCGCCGTCAACTAAAAACACACTTCTTCAATATCTGAAATCAATATCTGAAATGGAATAAAAAAAAAAAAAAATCTACAATCATGCACTCTTCCACTAAATAATCGTCTCTGCCTATAGTACTACCTACTATAGTAATATGTTTACTACTACAATGCACTCAACACTGCAGCACCCAAGTTTCAACACTGTTTGATGAACATTGTTAATCAGCTGATAGTTGTACCCTTCCTGCTGACTTGTCGCACAGAACTTGTAAGTCACTTTGGATAAAAGCGTCAGATAGATGACTAAATGTAAATGAATGTAATTGGTATCAGAGAATTTCCCCAGATACTAAAATCCGATACCAAGAAAGTTAGGCTGGGCGATTCTTGCTCAAATGTGAATCACGATTTTACTCTCTAAGAATTGAGATCACGATTCTCTCACACAATTCTTATTTTTTCAATAAAATCATTTATTGCACTTTCTTAACACTTTCACTGCCACTCACGAGATATCTCGGGTTTCCGATAGTTATGTTGAAAGCCACTCACGAGATTTCTCGGAATTATTATAATTTTTTTTTAGCGATCTGAAATCATATTGCATCACGCGAGCCTACCCGAGTATACCCGAGCGCCGCCGGCGATCAGATGTGGAAAAAAGCGCCCCCTAACGTCTCCCAGATGACATAAGGGATTTTGGAATGGACTCAATGAAAATGGATGGGGGAAAAAATCCTGTACTCCACATTTTCCAGTCCACTGATGCAGCCGGGGTTATCACAGTTCATTCTGGAGCCTCGGAGACCCGCGGAATCATGTACTGCACTGTACACACGTTGGATCCATACACTTATCGATTTTTTCGAATGGTGATCAGGAATTGGAATATACCAGTTGGATACCATCTGATGTCAGGTAAGGAATCTATGTTATCAGTGTTAGGATAATCAGACTAATTTTGATGAAGATAAGGTTGTTTTGTGAAATGGGCTCTTTCGGTTTTCACTGTAAAAGTCCAAGAGGAAATGAACATGGCGATTATCCGTGCGCGGCTCGAATGTGCTTGCGTGCACGTATAATATTGATCATCTAGCGTTTATTTGAAAACGATTCATAAATAGGCCGACAAATATCAACGTTCTGGAATATTCCAGTAAAAGACGATTATCATAGAATGGTCTAGAACAGCGACTCCCAAACTTTTTTGGCCATGCACCCCCTGTCACCTCCCGACCTAGCTCGCGCACCCCCCAATGGGTTTCTGTTAGAAAAAATTGTTGCTGGTCTCCGTGCACAGATTTAATTTTTTATTTTATCTCTTCCCACGGCGACTGTGGATAGGGAATTTCTTTATTTAATTAAAATGTTCACGACAATACTCTGCCAGCATGTTTAATATCCATAATACTAAAGGTTTGACTAAGATTTGTATGAAATTTTATTGTAAATTTTTTTTTTTTTTACCACTTAGCCTTTTCATGTCACGCACCACAGTTTGGGAACCACTGGTCTAGAATGAACTGTTTTTTACCTCAAAACCGGTGCTTTTCAAAATGCTCTCAAACGGAAATTAAGCGATAAAAAACCAATCTGCCTTGACAGCACTGACTGGAAAAGGATTCTTTGATAAGCGACGGGCAGATTAGACACATAGACATAATTTAAAACATAGATTAGGCGATATTAAGCGTAACATTGGCGCCGATGGTGGCATTGAAGCGCTACCTCTGGCGCCACCTCGTGGCACTCAAAGTGTTAAACAGACAACATAACATATCAAAGTGCTTGACTTAAACTTAAACATAACATATGAAAGTGCTTGACTTAAACTTAAAAGTCTCTTGTAACATACAAAATAACTCAAGTCAGAATAGTCATCATTTAAAAAAGTTAAGTAAAAAAATAAAAAAATAAAAGGTTTAAAATAAATTTTTTAATAAAAGAAATCATCATAATTTAGAAATGAGATTGCATACGTCTATGAATCGAGATCGCGATTTTATTTCGATTAATCGCCCAGCTCTTAACACGTCTAACGTGCCAGAAATCAAGCGTTAAAGGTAACTTGATTTGCTGTAGTTTTTAAACATTAACTAAAATGTTTTATTATATACGTATATTTATTATAAAAATGTTTGTCCCAACAGAACATCCCCAAAATGACAATCCAAGTCTATATGGTTCATTAAAAGTAATGGATCGGATCGGTACTCGTTATCGGCCAATGCCCAAAGCCCAGGTATCAGGACTGAAAGAGTCAGATCGGCGCCTCCCTAGTTATATGCTGCACAACCAGAAGGCCCAGCGACCCAGAAGAAACCAGGATCTGTGAGCAAAGACTTGGACAAACAAAATGTTCCCGAGAGACCATGTCCCCATCATGACAAGTGGGGGACAGTGGCTCGGGAGGTAGAGCAGTCGTCTGGAAATCCGGAGGTTCGCGGTTCGATTCCCGCTCCTCCCGGCAAGCGTGTCGAAGTGTCCTTGAGTAAGACACTTACTACTGATGAGCAGGTTGGCACCTTACATGGTCGCCTCCGCCACCGGTGTGTGAATGTGTGAGTGAATGGGTAAAATGGGGAACAAAATTGTAAAGCGCTTTGGATAAAGGCTGCTATATAAATGCCCCATTTACAAGTGTACCTCCTACTAGTGTTTAGGCCTCCCTTGTTTGTACCAATGAGCACAGGTGCCTCCCACAGCTCCAATACCCACAATCCTCTCCTGGGCTATACTGTCACCGTGACAACTCCTTTGAGCTCATGGCATCAACATGCGTTTAAGAGGAGATGGTGGAAGAACTAGCCTGGATCCAACCCCCTGAAATGCCCACTTCCACCCTTTTTCTTCCAAAATTCTCATAATAATTTTTATGATTCAGAATCTTATTATAGAATTGTGGAATTTTAAAAACCTGAAGTGCAAGATTCAGTGGGCTGGATCCAGGGTACAGAACAACACAAGAACAATCCAATATTAACTCTGGGCTTTGCACAATTGTTGTTGAATTCCAGGGTCTGAGGTAGTCTAGGAACCAGAACTAGGGCGCTAAGCACATTAACAGATTTCTGAGTAGAATAGCATGGGAAACTTGAGTCTTGGCCAGTAAATAGGAAATCCTTTTCCTTTTTTTCTCCTCCTCCTAATCCCAGAGACAGGAGGAAGTAGGTTAAAGTTATACAAGAATGGTGATAATAGTGTAGGTTTACAGCTTGGTTGAGAACACGTACCAAGTCCAACCCATCCGCTAAAACCACAGCTAAAGAGACCTATTATTACAAGTCAAACAGTTGCCTTTACCATACCTGCTACCACTACCAGTGAGACATGCAGTGGACAAGGAGCCAAAAAGACAACCAAGTCATGAGTCACTGACTAAAAAGTTAAATCTCCATTGTGCAGCTACGGTGGATTTATTGAACTCCGGTGGCAGGGGTGAAATATCATATATCATGAATGCTTCTGGGTACTGTGTGACATAACCAAAAGTGTTTGATTTTGATCAAAAATATCGTTATTTATGGTTACAACCCTACTCTCTGCTACGAGACACCGAGCAGCAGATGGTGGCAATAATTTACCCCAAGCCTGTTTATGTAGGTTATTATCGTGGAGGGAAAGAAATCCCCCAACATTTGCTCAAATAATAGAACCTAAAACGGTGGCTTGAAACGAACTCTACCCGTTTGGTTTGTGGTGGAGAAGGAGATACCAGAAAGAGATACCAAACAGCTCGTCTGGAATGGTAAACAGACGAGGATACTGCGTGTCTGAGCAGAGGAACAACTGTCAACACAATAAAAGCTGGGAACTTACCTATTCAAGAGTAGTGGAGGCTATAGTCGGATTCGGCAGAAGTAAAGCTCTATTAACCTACACTTTTCAAAATCCATTGTAACCTTAATGATTTCATCTCATAACTTCTGCCGACAAATCTTTCCTGTGTCTTGATAAACAACACGGTTCCGCGGACGGAGGCGGCTCCGTCCACCATGACTTGCTGCGGTTCAATCCCTCCAAGTACCCAAGACAACTATAACGGAAGGAAGGGTCATCGCGTCAACGTGTGGACACTTTCAGTTCTGCAAACATTTAGTTGAATGGGATCGAAATAATCATCGGATTCGTGTTGCATTGTTTAACTAGCTAACATCTGATATATTCGGTTTATATATATTTCCTCAGATACAGTAGTTGGTATTACCAACTACTGTATCTGAGGAAATATATATAAACCGAATATATCTTGGTATATATTTTGAATTAATACAGGCTTCTGTAGAACTGGCACCAAGCAGAGCATAACCCAACCTCTCTAATGTACAGTTACCCCCCCCCCCCTCCTCCAATGTACAGTTTCTTCCCCCTCAAATACTCTCTTTTTTAGACCCTTTTTGTATCACAAACAGTACTGTATTTGTAGATCTGGTATGTCATAAATGTATATGTAGACACGTGAATATGTCCAACCGTAATTCAATGTGTCTAACTCTAATTCCTTGTACTCTACTGTGTTCATGATAACGTTGTGTAACTCGCTGACCCGTCTTGATTCTCCATATCCTAATATTGACATTTAGTAGTGGGACATAGCGCTGGACTGTCGCCAGGGGGAGCTGGTGCGACGTTGGGCTGGTGACAACAGGTGAGGAAGAGGCTGGCTGAAGGAGGAGCTCATGCAGCGAGACGACCTCTTCGTCGTTTTCCATTGAAGCGAGCAGACGTGTGGACCAAGAGCTCCTGATAATAAAGACACACGAAATACGAGTCCTGCCACGGGGTGGGATAGTAACGTTGTATGCAAAAGTTTAGCTTCCCAGTATAGTGCTTAGGGTACGTTTGAACCAAGAAGAAGACGTTCGACTGCCGGACTGTACTGTGGATATTCCATGCGCTGCGTTTAGGAATGTATAGGCGAAAGACTAGGGGGTTGCACTGACCACAGCTTAGCTTCAAGTATAGGCCTGTTAGCCCAGTTAGCTCACGCGTCGCTCCACCGTCTCCCAGCTCCGCAGCAGACACCGCAGCAGATGGCGCTGGACCGCACCCGCCTCCAGCATTCTCCAGCTATTCGCCTGCCTAACGTCAGCCCAGCCAGCCCCCTTGCTATCACAGGTGACAACCACGGGACCGTTCGACGGCCATCTCGCGTCACAGACATTCGTTGCGGGAGCAGGCCAGCACTCGGTTGGTACACTCACACCAGGTACTGTTAGCGCTCCAAGCGCTCTGGAACATTATCGGTGAACATTCTCCTTTTCGAGAGCATGCCCTCTAAGGGCGAAGAAAATAAATACTTTGAGCTGGCACGTGCACCAGTGACTAGGGGCGCCCCAACGTTTGTTGTTTTAGGTAATGCCGGCTTAGATATGCTTTTTGTTTCAACTGTGGGCCCACTTAATTTTCTGGTTACATGTGTTGTGTGGTCGAGTTGTGTAAACAGCACTTATGCACCTTAATGATTGTTCCAATTCCATAGCTCGTGGAGCTTGCCGCCTACCTCCCTCCGTATTGTTCAATGAAAAGAGTATTAACCCTTACGGGGACTTGTTCATGTAAATACCCAATTAACAGTAAAAGGAGAGGCGTATAAATGGGACCACTGTGTGTGAGTGAATTACTGTGCATTATTGTTTAAACCTTTTTTTCCCATTAATGTGCATTATCGTTCAACCCCTTCTTCCCTCTACGGTCTATGTGCAGTTGGGACAGGTGCTCTGTACAGGTCTTCACCAGTCAACAAGGAAAGGTACTGCTTTGGGGAGAAATTGTATTATCTACCATCACTGCCACCGGGTGTGAGAAGGTGTGGGACGTATTAAGGGTAGTGTGGGTGTTGGAGGAAATACTACGGTCGCCCTGGAGGGCAAGAAGGACCAGCGTAGAACCCCTAGGTTAGTAAACCCTAGGCCCCATCTGCCCTGCTGCTAAATCCCAATTCTAATACTCTTACACTACAGTCGGGGGCTCAGCCGGACCCAGATCTGCTGTGCTCCCACTACCTGGTGACAGTTCATATCCACTCTCATAAAGTAGGGATAATCCACCCTTCTACATATAGATGTAGCAGTACTGTCTATCTGTATATGTCATGTATGTATGTCATATGTTATGATGAATTGAAAATGGGGGACCCTGATGTAAACAAGACGAAAGTCTTTCTCTGGTCTGCATCCCCTTAACAATTGTGTGTATTGAGCTGTACTGTATTGTACCCATTCTGCAATCTGTTAATACAATTTTCAATCAATCAATCAATCAATCAATCAATCAATCAATCAATCAATCAATCAATCAATCAATAGAACGCTGGTATTCTGACGTGTTGACCCTTCCTTCTTTTAGAGTTTCCTTGAATAAAGTGAGATGTGTTCAGATCACGTGGCCACTCTGGGAACTGGTTCCCCACATTCCTCCCGAAAGCTTCCGTTGGCCCATTATGCCAGTTTGGTCCTGGTAGCGTGCCCTGGTATCTCCATGAAAGACATCACAAGATATGTCGTCGTCCATATTCAACTTCAAACGTGAGATCAAAATCCATGCACACGTTCTTACTAAACCGGCAATGTAGCCTAGTTTACGAATAGGTTGTTCGAAATAAACACATTATTAAAGTTAGCCAGTAAAGAGGTATTTATTTATGGCAGGTACAAGTTATTTCAATTAATAAATGTTGGCTTGGCCCTGACAGCATGTACATTTAAATAAAAAGGAAATTAATAGGCTACTCTAAAATGTTATTCTAAGCAATCGCCATTGTTTGTTACCAAAAAATAATGGTCTTCCTTTTCCTTTGACTGCCAGAGTGGAGTGGACTCAACCTTGATGACTTGGACTCGGACTATGGTAATAGGGACTCGACTCGGGCTCTTCTTTGGTGACTCAGACTTGGACTCAAGACTCGACTCTGGATTTAGTGACTCGACTACAACACTGCTTAAAGGTGCTATAAACAAACATTTGATTTAGAGTCATCTTTTTTTTTAAATAAATAATACATCTACAGAGCTTTTAGAAAGGTGCGGAATAAAAGTATTGCTCCCCCTTTAAAATATATTGCAAATTCATCATTTAAAAATGTTTTGCGGGTCCAGAAAGAATGTTTACATTACTTCTCATTTCCCCACGTGGAATGTACCTGATTGGATAAATGACCTGCTGGTGCTCTAGTGTGATATCTAGTAGCTGAATGTTATCTATAGCACCTTTAAATAACACCATGGTATAACCTAATTTAAACCAAGATGGCCATATTATGGTATTCTTGGTCACTACCTTCAACATCCAACCTTCCGTTTTGGGGACAGAGCTGTAAAACATTTTGGGTCTTTTAAGCTTCAAGCTAACTGATGTGAAAATGTCCATGTGTTCCATACCTGTTTAAATTTGCACTTTTTGGGAGACATTACCAGCCAGGGAACACAAGCATGTAACTGTTCATGGATGTTCATAAACATTCACCAAGTTTAACAAAAAAATGCTTTAACCAAGTAATGTGCACTGCAAACAACTATTCTTCATAAGGCCAACAAAATAGCCTTCCGCCATCTGGTGTTGAAACAAACATTATGCTACCAGTATGTTAGACCTTTGCTGCCCCCTACTGTATGAAGTTGCACATACACTGTACAAGTACATCCCCCCACACATCTGAGCAGGGTCTGGCTGCAGACTTCAATAGTCAAGAGGAACCTCAAGCGCCAGGGCCCAGATAGAGGTAGTCTCGGGCTATTGTGGTCTCCAGTTTCATAAGGAGGTTGCAAAGCTTCATCGAGTTATAAAATAGTTTTGCGTTTTTTATTTTGCCAATATACATGTAAAATATGTAAAAAATAAATAAAAAAACACAGAAATCTAAACAAAAGAAAGTACTATATTGATCCGAATATAACACTGATAAGACACCCCCTCCCTCCTTTTTATAAAGACAGAACTTTTTTTTTTTAACATCGAATCTTGATTTTATAGAGAAAATAAGTATAGCTTATCTGACCACAATGTAGGCTACCAGCCTATTAATACAGACAACTAGCCCACCCTTCCCTGTAGAGGTAGGAGTGAAGCAGGGGTGTGTCTTGGCAACAGAAACCCCTCCTTGCTCACAAGTCCCTCAGCGCTGGTGACGGGGGTCCAGCTTCAGATCCGACTTGACAGCAATCTTTTCAACCTTCGCCGTCTTCAAGCCCAACACCAAAACCTCAACATATTCACCAGATTGCATATAAATGGAGATTTTTTGGGGGTAAATGGTGCATTTTATATATAGCATTTTATCGAAAGCGCTTTACAATTTTGTTCCTCACATTTGACCCATTCACTCACACATCATTCGCACACCGATGGCAGAGGTGACCATGCAAGGTGCCAACTTACACATCGGGAGCAGTTAGGGATTAAGTGTCTTGCTCAAGGACACATCGACACACCATCCGGGAGGGAACCTTCCGACTACCAGACGACTGCTCTACCTCCTGAGCCACTGTCGCTCCATATGCAGACGACTGCACCTTCTACCTCATAACCCGCTGCAATGCAACCCGCACTGGACACAGTGGTCCTCATTCTCCAATGGACATACGTGAAAGTAGTTACCAAGGAATTCCTTCGTAACTCGATTTACACATTTATTCTGCATTCTTGAACGGCTTCATATTGTAAATTCGTCGGATTTACGAACTCGAAGAGGCAGTTGTAAGTCGGACAGACCGGTGTGCGCCCATGTTTTTAACACCTTTCTTTGTGAGAAATCCTTGGGATTGCCGCCAATTCGATTCTACAGACATCCACGGAATTAAATAATTATAATGATAATAAATACGACTGTCTCGATGTATTGGCGTGCACCCGAGTTTATAACAGCCGTCTTTGGGAGAAGTCCTTGGGGATTGCGGTCACTTCGATCCTACAGACATCCACAGAATTAAATAATTATAATGATAATAAATATGACAATATTTGTATCATTAATTGTGTTTTACATTTATAGTCATGACTCAACGAACCATGTCCGAGAAATGGCTTGGTGATGATGCATAAGGCAGATGCACTCAGCGCACACACACACACACAGCCGTTTCTCGGACATGGTCTTTAACCAGTTTAATCACCTGTGTATTGTATATTACTATTGCACTTTACACTCTGGTTGGATGCCAAACTTATTTTCGTTGTATTGTACTTGTGCTGTATGATGACAATACATTTGAATCTAATCTAATAACATTTTGATCAGTCGTAAATTGCTTTCGCACTACGGAGCATGCACGCATGTGCGTGTGTGTGTATGTACAGTATCCTCACAATCTCCTGCACCAGCTTTATATTAATCTATTCTTAGTCTATTCCACTATTCCACACGATTCAGCAGTCGGTTTAGTGAAGATACTGTACATATGGAGCACGCATGCGTGTGTGTGTGTGCGTAATGTTCACGATGCCTCATTGAATCAGGACTATAAATGCAAAACGTAATTGTTAATGATACAAATATTGTCATATTTATCTTTATTATAATTATTTAATTCCGAGGATGTCTGTAGAATCGACATGAATGCAATCACTAACCATTTATCCCAAATGAAGCCTTTTACCAGTTTCATCATCACCTGTGCATTGCTACTATTGCACTTTACTGTTACATTTGCACTCTGGTTGGATGGTGTACTGTACTTGTGCTTTATAATAATAATACATTTGAATCCAATCTAATCTAACTTCGATCAGTCGCAAATTGCTTTCGCACTACCTGTTGAATATTTCCCCCATACGGGTCAGCATGGAGTAGACGCAATGGATAGCCTCTCCTTATAAAGAGCTGGCGGGGCTTTTCTGTATGCGCGCTTCCAGTTTAAGAATGAGTGCCGTTTTTCATTCATGGGAACCCAGCTGCGAAGATTTTGTCCACTTACAGAGACCGTTTCACGAGTTTTTGGGATTTTTGTGTCAGTACGAAATTTTTCCCAAGATATTTACAAAGATACTTACGAACACGTTCGAGAATGAGGACCAATGTCTGCAGTCTACAGAGCGACCGGCCATAATAAACACCAAAGAAAGAAGAAGAACACCATTGCACAGTCGACACATTCCAGTGTTCATCCTCCATGGTGCCATGGTGCTCCAGCAGCTCTGCTAACTATTCACCCTAACCCCCATGGTGCTCCAGCAGCTCTGCTCACTACTCACCCTAACCCCCATGGTGCTCCAGCAGCTCTGCTAACTACTCACCCTAACCCTCCATGGACCCATGGTGCAGCTCTGCTCACTACTCACCCCAGTGGTGGACTGGGACACAAATTCAGCCCGGGACATTCAGACGCACCAGCCCACACACCGGCCCACGCACCGGCCCTGAAACCGGCCCACACAACGGCCGTTATGAAACACTTGTCCAGTATTAAACAACCCAAGGCTGTGGCTAAGGAATCAATATCAGGGAGACCAAATCTACACACCGCCCCTAGATGTGCACTCATGCACAGTGCACACACACACACACACACACACACACACACACACACACACTAACATCTTAGTGCCTCATTAGCCTAGGGATTAAGGATACATGAAGTATTAACTACACCATAATAATATTGAGGTTTTGATCCATAGAAAAGGTCTGTGCTACACAATTTCAGTTAGATTGGATTTATTGTCCTTTAATTTGGCACTCATGACATTAGTTGCTTGCCGTTTAATCAACATCGAAAGACCCCCCCACTTCCTCCCAGACACCCATTCCAAGAGCCTGTTTTCTCTCTCTCTCTCTCTCTCTCTCTCTCTCTCTCTCTCTCTCTCTCTCTCTCTCTCTCTCTCTCTCTCTCTCTCTCTCTCTCTCTCTGTCTCTCTCTCTGTGTGTCTGTCTGTCTGTCTGGACTGGGCTCTCTCTCTCCCCTCAGGGTCATCTGTGCTGGACTGGGCGCTCTCTCTCCCCTCAGGGTCAGCTGTGCTGGACTGGGCGCTCTCTCTTTCCTCAGAGTCAACTGCATAAGAAGAACATCAGCAATCAATAATAGGCTTGAATTCATACAGCGTTTTTCAGCCTTTTGAAAACACCAAAGTAGTAGTAGTAGTTTATTCAGTCATCATCTCACACAATACAATATACACCATCATTTAACAATATTTGATTTTACAGTGACTGAAAAGGTACAGACTGAAGCATAATGCTTATATATGCCTGTCCTATATTCTTAACAAAAATTAAAAAAATTAAGACTCCAAAACAGTATTCTAAAAGAAAATAGCAAAAAAAAAACAGTATTATTCACCCTTGTAGTTTTCAAAAATAGCTTTACAAACCATTTTCTTAAAAACCAAAAGCGAATTACTCATTCTTAACTGTATATCAGCATTGTTCCACAAAGCGCTTCACAGAAACCATCAAGCATTCACACTCACACAGTCATACGCTACTGGTGGTCGTGAGCAGCATCAGCAAACACAGCTGCCCTGTGGCAGACTGACGGAATCATGTCTGCTATTCAGCACCAACCACCATCAACAACCTTCATAAATACATTCAACATTAATGGAATAGGCTAACTACCAACTTAGCTGTAGCAGTTAGCTGTTATATGCAATCACATTTGTTTAACTACGGGGGAGGAGTTGACCTACAGTAGTTGTTAGCTTAAGCTAGTTAGCTGTGGTTATCTACAAACATGTAGATGAGACTAATCATATACAGATCGAGAACATGGCTAACTGTTGGGAATTCTAAGGTACATCTTATTTAAGCATGTAAAATGGCTAATCAATTCAATCAATTAGATTACCAATATTATATCAACATGAAAATTTGGAAGGGAACATAATAGTATTTTATTTGAGTATTTACTATTATAATATTAGTAGCCGATTAATTTGCAGCCCGTCCTAGGTTCTGATTGGCTCTCTAGGTTAGCACTTTAGCTTCTGATGCTGTGGTGGGCACTAGTCCTAACATTGCTAACTAAACTTTTAGTCAGAGAAAAAACGTCACGAGTAACGACTATTTACGTCCACGTGCTGTAAGGAATCAGGAATACGGAAAGCACATTGTCTTGTAATAGAATGACTGAAATCACTGCAAGAGCTAGTATAGGCTAGCTAGCCCTCATGAACCGGCAGACACCAACAGTAGAATATGCACTAGGCTACTGCACGCACCTGTCATGTTACTGTTGGTTCCTTCCACTTGAACTTCATCATCATTAGCAGCAGCAGCTACTCTAACGCCAGCCCTTCCTCTACTAAACATGTCTGTAATTTTAGAACATTGTTCTGCGTCTTTTACTAGCAATTTGTGGTATAATATGTCCTCATGTAAATATACTCCCCTCCCCTGTGCCCCCCTTACCTGCACCCCCCCCCCCTCTCTGTGGAATAAGACATTCCTCTCCCCAAACCTGTACCCCCCCCCCCAATTGACCTATCAAATGGGACCACACACCCCCCTTGTTGAACTATAAAGGGCTCCTCCCGACCACAATCGAGGTCTTCTCACCTGGGTCATTTCAGCTGATCACCTGGGGGAAGCCCTCAGCCATTCTCTCTATGTAATCTATCTGTTTGGTTAATAAACCTTGTTATTATCCAAACCTCGGTTGACTGAGAACATTCTTCATCAGGATATCCACAAATATCCCACAATTGGCGTCTACGAACTTGTGACGGACTCTTGCGTCCTACCGGCGTGCTGTATTGTTTCAGCTATACAGAGAAAAGTGAGTATAATAGGATGGTCGACCAAAAATGTATGGCAAGGAATTAAAACCTTCCCGCTTTTCTCTGTGCCAGGTGAACATTACAGAATGTTGTCAAATATTGAGATCATGGCTGAGTAAGAATAATGTGCATTAATATATCTGATCTGTATTGAGAATCGTACCGGGGAAACGCGTGTACCTGGGTCCTTATCTGGACAGATGTTCTGAGAGGATGGGTTGTTAGTGCTATTCCCGGATTTGAGCTGTTGCCAAACCGAAAGTTAGGGCACAAAATAAGGTTGTTGGTTTGCTAACCCAAGTCTAGCTGATGCAGGCTAAAATATAGGCAACAAGGCAAGAAACGTGGGCTTATTATGATGTGATATCCTTGGAAAACGCTACTCTATTGGAACCTATTAATTACCAGAGTAGCGTCATAATATTCATTGTTTCAACCTCAAACTAAGCCCACAATCTCTTCCATTCCTGAAAACGATGTATTTGGATTGAATTAACCAATTGATTAATACAGATAGCGGGAAGATGACCGGCGATGCCTCGGCAGTACGTGAATGTACATTTAACGGGACATTAGTCGCGGGTCGAAGGGACCGTGAGTATGATTAAAAGGTATATATAATTGAATATATCGCTGGTAAATTTCGAAGTCAGGTTCGGTCGTTATGACTTTAATAACGATGTGTAGTTATATCAAGGGATAAATGCCTTGTCGCAGCAGATGCTGGTCGACTAAACGTACAGCGATCCAATACAGTCAGATATACACACACGTTAACTTATATGTATTAATGTTTGTTCGTCTGTTTAAAGTCTCGTTTGTATACACACAATATTCCGACTGATATCGCGCCGAGCATTGAGAGACTAGCACCGTTATACAGAGAATAACATTGAGGTGCAACTCACGGGACAAACTAGGATAGTAATTTCCGGAATCAACAAAACCGGCCCACGGGAACGACCATTTGGGGAAGTATAGTTTTATCGTTTCAGTTTGTTTACGTTTCACATATGCACAGGCGTGTTCATTCGGTAACAAAACGCTGGGTTAAGGTAAATTCCAGGCTATTGAGAGATCGCGGAACTAATATAAGGATTGCAAAGCGTTATTTCCGAGGCGAATGGGAACGCACGAACGTCGCTTGGAGCGATGACGTCACGCTATGCGCGCCGTGGAGTTATGATTTTATATGAAACTATCCATAAGCGAACGTAAAGTTTAATGTGCCCAATGCCAAGGGTGTGTGAAATCCACGTGTAGTATATGTTTTATTTGTATATGTATGTGCGCGCTGCTATTGGAAAATGTTGAGTTGCGGTGGCGAGATGCAGAAGAGTGTTTCCAGAGTTGCATTATCCCAGACCACCGGAGAAACGAGCCGAACATTGCATTGACGACACGTAACGTGCTACAGCCTCTGGAACCACTATTCGATTATAATATACAACGTCAACACAACAGCTTTCCCCGGTGAGTATGAAAATCATAAATATAGATGCTTTGATTGATTGATTGAAAACTTTATTAACAGATTGCAGAATGGGTACAATACAGTACAGCTCAATACACACAAATTGTTAAAGGGATGCAGACCAGAGAAAGACTTTCGTCTTGTTTACATCAGGGTCCCCCATTTTCAATTCATCAGGACATATTATGACATACATGACATACAGATAGTCAGTACTGCTACATCTATACATTTATGACATACCAGATTTGTTTACATCAGGGTCCCCCATTTTCAATTCATCAGGACATATTATGACATACATGACATACAGATAGTCAGTACTGCTACATCTATACATTTATGACATACCAGAATTGCAAATTCAGTACTGTTTGTGATACAAAAGGAGTCAAGAAAAGGGAGTAACTGTACATACACAACTATCATCTCAGTTACAGTAAATTACAACTATCTCAGATCACTTGAGTGTTTATGTTGCTTTAATTTACACATTATAAGTCACATAAAGCTAATTACAATGTCTGTTTCAGAATTATAATACATCTGTGGGCGTACCGATCATACTGACCAATACGGGGAGCTAAACAAACACTCCCGGTTTCCGGTATATGGCAGTACAGGAATTGTAGTCCACATAAACAGCGTTAGATTAGACTTTATACGCTTTTAATGTTGAAAACTTGGGCACAAACAACATAGATTATGTTTAAAAGTAAGATGTTTAGGTTATATTCACTTGAGTTAATGTGTTTATCTAAAGAACCAATGAAAGATAACTAGCCCTTTCCATTGTAAGACATTTTTAAACATGATTCAAAATGTGTGGTTCCACATTCATATGATGCTTGTGTACATATGCGATATGATTGATAAATTATAACACTATCATTACATCCTAGGATGGGATGGATGAGAAATAGCTGATGTTTTGTTAAGCTCACAGACAATCAACAAAGAACCCACTCAAATGGTCTTAGAAGTGGAAAATTAACATGTGTTTTTATTTTCAGTCAGGCTCTGAGGCGAGATGCAGAGACCTACACCCAAAATTGTATCACAAAAGACTGAAACTCCAACAATTTGCATGTCAACCGAAGATGGTGTGGAGCTGAGAGACAATCGATTGACCATTTAAAACAAATCTGCATCCAAACACCCACATGTAAATTGTGTTTACAAGAAGCAAACAGACAATCAAGAGACAGAAAGGGACTGAGTTAATCTACATTAGAACAAAGCAGTTTGGAGCTAAAGGAAAATCAATTGTGAGACGATAGCAGACACTATTTAGGATGGGCACTTGAAACCCACAGGGTATGCCTACACTCTGACCACACCTAGAGACTCAACTTAGTATAGTATAAACACAGGTGATGATGTTGCAGTCATGAAAATCTACCTAATTCCCATACTAACAATAACTAACCAGTCGTTTTCATCATCTCTTTTCAAGAGGCACACGAATTAGAGATGAATTCTGAATAAAACCAGACAAAGTAGAAGTGCCCGAGATGAAAGATTAATGATGAAAACAACTTTACTTACAATCTCCTCCTTCTATTCTCTGTTTATAACCAATAACATGCATGACTATTCCTTAGACTATTCTTTTAACAACTAATACATTTCCATGACTGCAAAATAATCAACCACCAAAATTGAAACATAATTATCTAAATGTACAAGGTAAAGGTACATTGATCATTTAGCTGACACTTTTATCCAAAAGCGACTCACAGGTTCTGTATGACAGGACATCAAAAAGGGCACAACTCTATCAGCTGAGTAACAATGTTCATCAAAGTGTTGAGTGCTACAGTGTAGGTTAGTTTATTAGAACAAATGCATGACAGTAAGGTTAGCTAGGGTTAGAATTAATTGTATCAGTTGAAAGCAGGATAATCATTTACACAATGATTATCAAAATGCACAAGGTATATTAGAGGTAATTAAATTAATACTACTTAAGAGTAGACGAGAAAATGAATGATTGTTTTTCATGCAAAATTAACTGGCTGCCTAGATTTTATGTTTTTCCCCCATGCTAAATTATGACGAGCCACACTGAGACGTGAATAACGCCAGAGAAGGCGTGGCGAAGTAAGTATCCTGAGATACACCCAACGCATCCTGAGGTAAGATCAAATTAAATTTGACATCACAGATTATAAAGATAAAAAATTCCATGCAAAGATCGGATCCAAACGATATCAAATGCACGATGGTATTACACAATGAAATGAATTAACCCTAAATGATTTTCCTCTGTAGCAGAAAGGCGTTGAATCATTTATGTAAGGAGGTTTTCTAAGGCAGTTTTTATCATCCTCAGATCATAAATTGGTGAGAGGACAGGACGAGTGAGACGACGCGTGACCTGAACCACGAACGACGGCGCGACCAGGCAAGGAGGAACACAACCCAGTGACCTGAGCGACCCACGACAGCAGAGGACCACCAGGGCGACGACAACAACCGTGGGAGAACCAACCCAGCCCACCCAGGGACGCCATCCCCAAGGAAGTGGAGCAGGGGACCACGAAGGAGACTGACCAAGGAGACACTGACGAAGAGGAGATCAACCTTTGACGGCCTCCACCCCGGCACTGCAGACCACGGCAGACCAAACCCATCACCTGCAGATGGGAACCAAAGCCCCGACCATCAAGGTGGATTCCCATGACAAGATTGTCATCCGTGTGAGAGAGAGCGTCCTACAGACAGGCCACTACACCAGCAAACCCTCGCCCCTCTGGTACCGCGATGACGGGGAGCGGGGGACCAACCACCACACAGCACGTTCAAGACCACCCTACCGCCATGTCTCAAGGCCTGATAAAGGTCAAGCGTGAGCACAGTGGCAGACATGTGATGGTGGTGGAGAACAACATAGGCTCCAGGAAAAGAGTCTGCAAGGCCACTATAGTTGACTGCTACCAGTGACCCTTGACAAGGTACACAGGGAGTGGACGGCGACCTCCTGTAGGCCCCCTCTGAATGATGAACCAGTGAATGTTCCCGACTGCATCGTCAACAAGAGACACATCATCAGAGACCTGTGAACCAAGAGACTTCTGAACACACAGTGTCCACAGTGTTATGTATTTATTTAATTTTTATGTGTTACTGTTTGGCCCTGCCACACGACCGACAGAGAACACCTTGTCAACAACGACGCAACATCATTCAGATTAATACCTTCACAAGCAGGAAACTTTTCACACAATTGTATGTATCTGCAAAACGATGAACTAGGGATGTGATGAAAAGAAATCAATGAGAAAGCATTAACAATGGTTAGTAATAATGAGCTAAAATGTATTGCTGAAGGAAGAAGTGGTCACATGATCACATTACATCACATTTGAATTACTTAGGTTACAAAATTGCCTGATTCTAAGTAAAGATCAATCTTTCAATCACAGATGAAAGTGACACTCAAACTCAGGTTAAATACAACTGGATCCTAAGTAATTTCATCAAGAATCATTATAAATTGTCCATATATATATTTTTGAACAGTTTCCCATAATCAATCATGTTAGTTTTATTAACCACTAGGTTAACGGTTGTTTAAATATTTTTGTACACATTAGCCACTAAGTTAATGCTTATGTGTAAATCCTATTCCTAATAATTATGCACACGATTTTGTGTTTTCACCCTGTGCACTCTGACCACACAGAGACAGTGCATGTATTTAATTGGTTTATTACGATGCCTGTATGTACAACCATCACATTAGCTCCCCTGAGTCACGACATGAACGACTGAAGGTATGCCAAGATATATGCACAGCTATAGCTTATGTTAATTGTGGTTTGATATCAGAGTTGAGGACCACTCATTGACATAGGTATTTTGAGCAATTAATAAAAGAAAAGGGTGATATCTATTCCCACATCTCTGATATCAAAATAACACAGACCGCAGTCCAGTCGATCATGTCATGAATCATAGATGTAAATAATTCTATTTTAAACTGTTATGCCAACCAACATCACATCGGCCAAAATTTTCATTATTTTAATTGTTTTCTATTTTCACTTTTACCTGTTCCAAACAATCCTGGTATATTATACATTAATCTCACCCACATTATAAGAAAGAAAAGTGAGTATTGTGGTATAATATGTCCTCATGTAAATATACTCCCCTCCCCTGTGCCCCCCTTACCTGCACCCCCCCCCCCTCTCTGTGGAATAAGACATTCCTCTCCCCAAACCTGTACCCCCCCCCCCCCCCCCAATTGACCTATCAAATGGGACCACACACCCCCCTTGTTGAACTATAAAGGGCTCCTCCCGACCACAATCGAGGTCTTCTCACCTGGGTCATTTCAGCTGATCACCTGGGGGAAGCCCTCAGCCATTCTCTCTATGTAATCTATCTGTTTGGTTAATAAACCTTGTTATTATCCAAACCTCGGTTGACTGAGAACATTCTTCATCAGGATATCCACAAATATCCCACAAATTCTAGCTTTTTCAGCTCCACCTTTTTTTTTTGCATTCTCCATTTCTGCGCTTCTAGGCCTACTTGCGGTTGGGGTCACATTGGACTCTACATTGACCTTCAAAAAGTCATGTGAAGAAAGTGACAAACACAGTCAAGTTTAACATCGAAAACTTCAGGCAGATCAGGCCCTGCCTGCCAGTTAATGCTGCAAGGATGTTTCTGCATTCAATGATTTTATCACACATCGAGTACTGTTTTATCAATTGGTCTCTTTCATATGTCACTACTCTTACACCAATATAATTACTCTACAAAAAAGCCATAAAAGTATTTGATAGGAAACCAATTTCATTTCATCACTGTAATGTTTTAGAAAAACATAACATGCTAAGTTTAGAGAATTTCCAAGTTTTCAAATATACTTGCTTCATGTACAAGGTTCTGCATGGACTTGCCCCTCCCCCATTGAATGAGTTCATCCAACAGAAAGCAGACACTGGCATTACCACCAGGGCCATCAGTAGAGGGGACTGTAAGGTGCCTTTTCGGTATACTACCATTGCAAAAACTGTGTTCTCTGTTAAAAGTGGTAACTACTGGAATAGCCTACCAGTTGTGATTAGAGAGTGCCCTACATACTCCATGTTCAAGACCGATCTTAAACTGCATCTTAAGGCAAACCAGAACTGTGATCATTTTTAATCTGATTTAGTTTATGCAACTTGTTTATTGTTTTATTGCCGGCCCACACACCGGCCCACATAATGGCCCACACACCGGCCCACATACGGCCCACACACTGGCCCACACACTACACCGGCCCACACACTACACCGGCCCACACACCGGCCCACATTAGTGGCCCACACACTGGCCCACACACTGGCCCACACACTGGCCCACACACCGGCCCACACACTGGCCCACATACTGGCCCACACACCGGTCCACACACCGGCCCACATACTGGCCCACACACTGGCCCACACACCGGCCCACACACAGGCCCACATTAGTGGCCCACACACCGACTCACAACATATTTTTATTTTTTTTGGACCAGCCCACTTTGGTTCCGGCCCATCGGGATTCGTCCTGAACGTCCCGATGGCCAGTCCGCCACTGACTCACCCTAACCCCGATGGAGCCCCAGCAGCTCTGCTAACTACTCACCCTAATCCTCCATGGACCCATGGTGCTCACTACTCACCCTAACCCTCCATGGAGCCCCATGGTGCTCACTACTCACCCTAACCCTCCATGGAGCCCCATGGTGCTCACTACTCACCCTAAACCCTCCATGGAGCCCCAGCAGCTCTGCACACTACTCACCCTAACCCTTGGCAGCATCCTAACACCATGCCTCCTAATTGAAAAACAACAGCTTAAAGGTTTGGGCCCCCGACGCCACATACGTAGACTAGAAACTAGCTTACTAGCTTAGGAAAGGGCCTAAATATCACTCCAAAGTAGAATTATCTTTACTGCAACGCCTCAAATCTCCACAGCGCCAATACAGACCCCACTTTTTCAGGTGTAATTTGTGTCCAAAACACTGTATTATATTCGGAACAATACAGAATATACTGGAAACGTGAATGGTGTGTTGTTGTGAATGTTTATGGCCCAGCGGTTTTGATGCTTTCGAAAGACCCCGGGAACTGGACAGATGGTCTGAAGTAGCGCCGGCCGGTCGCGTCTATGCCTTCTACAACGCTGTTCAGTTTCCGGGTTCCTCTGATTGGCCACTAAGCCCACGTGACCCTACGCTAGCACGCCCCCCTTATCGCCGGCAGTTATCGCTTACGCCTGCGCATACGCATGAGCCGCGACGAGCCCCTTCAATGACAGAGCTCTCATATTTGCGAATGCATAAACTATATCTTAAATTATGGCTATGTGTCTAATATGGCCGTCGCTTATCAATTACTTGTTTTGTTTACATCAGGGTGAACGCTGTTGCATTCGCAAATATGAGAGCCAGCAAACGAATCATTAAAAAAAGATGTCGCTTATCAATGACTTGTTTTGTTTACATCAGGGTGAACGCTGTTGCATTCGCAAATATGAGAGCCAGCAAACGAATCATTAAAAAAATATATCGTTAACTGGAATATGTTGTTTCTTTACACATATGTTGGATTATGTAATTGGTTTGTCATGACAAACCAATAAAAAATCGCTACTTTACATCAGGTTGAACGCTGTTACGCTGCCACCACCCACTTCAATGACAGAGCTCTCATATTTGCGAATGCATAAACTATATATATTTTTTTTTCTTTATTGCAGGAAAAATAATTTGTACATTTACAATTGTCAACATCGTACATTTTCCATATTTTTTCTTTTTTTCCCCATTAATTTCTCCTTCCCCTCCCTCATACCCACCCCATCCCCCCCACACCGAGGTTGTTGAAAACACATCCGCAAAATATTCAAACATACAGCATAGATGCTACTGGTAAAGAAAAACAAAAAACAATAATAATATCAATCAGACCCATCTGTATTATGCACAAATATTTAGATAAAAAGAGGTAAAGAAAGAACTAAAAACACAAAAAGAAAACTCTCTAGCACGGCTGTGGCTGTGGAAGAAAGTCATCAATGAGATTATTTCACTCTTTCCCCCACCCCTGCCTATAGTATTGTGGTAATTATTGAGTAGTTTCTGCAGCTGTGTCCCCCGTTCCCCTCTCCCTCCCCCAGTTACCCACCCAGCCCCCAGGGGTCTCATTCACACCCATACATACCAGGACAGGGAAGGGGGGGGGGGGGGGGGGGGGGGAATTAGAAAATAGGAATAAAATAATAATAAAAGATAAGGAAGTGCAGTTAGAGGTGTAAAGCTCTATCCTTTCTAAGTCTCTTCATTGATAGTCAGGGTATCGATGTGTTGCAGAAATGGTTGCCAGGTCACATTGAATGTTTCAAGGGAGCCCTTTAGGGAGAATCTGATTCTCTCAAACTTAATGCAATGTAGTATCTCATGTATCCATCTGTTGTGAGTGGGTGGGGAAGGGTGTATCCATTTAAAGAGAATAAGTCTCCTAGCGAGGAGGGTAGTGAACGCCACAACTCGTTTTGCAGCCCTAGATGCGATCGAAGGGGTATTCGGGATACCGAAAAAGGCAGTGAGTGGATCAGGGTCTAACGTCACACCCAGGACCCTACTCAGTGTATCAAATATTGCAGTCCAAAACTCTGTGAGTTTGGGGCACGTCCAAAACATGTGCATATAATCGGCTGGAGATTGTTTACATCTATTACACGCATCCGTTCTATCCGGGTATATCTTTGCTAACCTCGCATTGGTGTAGTGAACCCTATGCCGGATCCTACACTGCAGCAAACTGTGTCTTGCACATATAGAGGAAGTGTGTACAAGGTCTAATATATGATCCCATTGTTCATCTGTAATGATAATTCCCAGATCTTCGTCCCATTTGGCTTTTAGGGAGTCTAAGCAAGTTGGGTCCATCCAAAATATTTTATCATATATAATTGAGACGAGCCCTTTCCGCCCGGTACCGAGCGATAGGAGAGGGTCAGTCCTAGAGTCTGGAGGACGGCCAGGGAATTGTGGGAATTGGTTCTGAACAAAATGTCTGATCTGAAAAAAACGGAAAAGGTGGGAATTTGGGAGACCAAATGTTTTTGATAATTCTGCAAACGATGAGAACACACCTCCGGAGTAGAGGTCATTAATGGTTAGCAAACCTTTGTTCGCCCAGCTTCTGAATACAGGATCAGAGCAGGATGGTAAGAATAGGTGATTGCGAGAGATTGGAGCTAGCCCCGACAGAGCGTGTAGGCCAAATTGTTTCCTAAACTGATTCCAGATTTTCAAAGTATCCGTTACAATTTGGTTCCGAGCCACCTGTTTAATAGGGATCGAAATGGGTAGTTGGGATGTTGCCACAGACCAGAGTGAGTACTTTGAAGAGGAGACTTCCATCCAAGCCCATTGGGGTTGGTCTTCTTCCTCCCTCCTGGTCCTCCAGTAAAGGAGTTTGTTTATATTACATGCCCAGTAGTAATAGAGAAGATTGGGCAAAGCCAAACCCCCTTCCGATTTGGGAAGTTGCATGATCGTCCTCTTAATACGTGCTCTTTTGTTACCCCACAGGAATGAACCTATAAGTTGATCAATCGAAGTGTAAAAGGCTTTATTAATAAATATTGGTATATGCTGAAAAGCATATAAAAATCGGGGTAAGACCACCATCTTTATCAGGTTAACCCTTCCCAGAAGCGAGAGGGGGAGAGATGACCATCTTGTCAGATCTAACTTAAAGCGATCCAGCAGAGGACGGAAATTTTTTGCAAAGAGCTCCGTCGCATAAACTATATCTTAAATTATGGCTATGTGTTTACATCAGGGTGAACGCTGTTGCATTCGCAAATATGAGAGCCAGCAAACGAATAATTAAAAATATATACCGTTAACTGGAATATGTTGTTTCTTTACACATATGTTGGATTATGTAATTGGTTTGTCATGACAAACCAATAAAGAATCGCTACTTTACATCAGGGTGAACGCTGTTACGCTGCCACCACCCACTTCAATGACAGAGCTCTCATATTTGCGAATGCATAAACTATATCTTAAATTATGGCTATGTGTCTAATATGGCCGTCGCTTATTGTTGTGAAGGATCAGATTAAACCGAATATGTATATTTATTTATATATATATATTTAATTGTATTTGTATATCGTTTGATATCCCCTGTATATTCCTTGTACAATATGCATTGAATATCCCTTTAGTCTACTAAACAGCCCATAATAGTTTCATTCTACCATTGGACGAGAACCTGGCGCCAGGTTGCCATACCCCTAGGTCCAAGTTCAATCGTGCCGCCTAACATGTCGTGGCAAGCCCCGGTTCCGCGCAGGAATATGTCGGGCGAACTACGAATGGTACTATTTGTTCATAGCGCATATATATATGGCGCAAGTAAAGTAGAACTTTCTTTTAGTCCAGTTCTTTACCCTCCAACAGAGTGACAGACGCAAAGCCTCCCCACGACGCACGTGCGGTGTAGTAAGGCCTACTTGGCCCCAGAATAGGCATTGAGATATCGTGTAGATTAATAGTTGAATAGTCATAGTTTGGCACTATACCGTCGAGTTGGACGTATTCTATTAAGCTAATAATAGTCTATTTATGTATGGTGCATCGTTCGGTTAGAGTTCTAAAGTTATCAGTACCCCCATCGTTCCTGACGTTATCTGGACGCTTAACCAGGCTGGTCAGACCCCTAGTGGTGATTGCATCCGAGGAGCTCCGGGCCAAGAGCGACTGGACCTGTATATTGGATTACTCTACCCGGACGACGGCGAGCCTTCCACGGCTTGGATTATGCTTTGTGTGCTTTGATTATTCCATGGATAAAGGCCAACACTGCGGAGTGTTGGAACTACCCCCCGGAGAAGACTCCAGGTGAGACGGCGCTCGACACCAGTGAGGTCGCCTCACGTCTCTCCGTTGTGGACCGGCAGCTACCGTCCACAGAGGGTCCAGCTGTATTCGTCTGCGGTCCGAGGTTCTGTGGGCACCGTGTCCAAGACTTTGGATTCTCCCAAGACACCGTCGGCCAGATGGGATACCGCCAGCGGCTTCTCTAACCCCCCCCTCCTACTGTCTTACAACCAGCGGGAACCCCCCCCCCCTTAGTGTATCCAGCTATAATCATTTAAGTACCATCGCTATCGTTTCCTAAATATTCCAGGTTGTATACTTACTCCCTGCGTAACCAGAGATTGGACATTCAATGTTGATTTACCTACGAATACTCATTTGCCATAAAAGTGCATATTTCATATTTCAAATCATAAATGTAATTAAGTGATCGTTGTATACACCCTTTGCTGTATTAAACCTTCGATTTGGTACATTTGTGTGGATTCGTTTCATCAGGTGGGAAAGTGTTCATCATACTTATATCTTGTACTGGGTGGCCAGAAGTTAAAGTACATGAGGTAGTGGTATTAAATATCATATCTAACAATACAGTCAGGGAATTGTACCCCTCAGTTACAATTGGTCCTTCGAGCCGGAGGGTAACTAGTGTAATATTAATATAGTGTTATTAATATCGAAATGGCCTATGATGAACACTCCACGAAACGATCCTCCTAACCTAGAACGCCCGCGGCGCAGACGACAGACACCTCAGTACTTAGAGGCTTACACTGTCAGTCAACTACCTAGCCTTCGACAAACGGTAAACGCGGTAAAAGTAGAAAGTAAAATTATGTCTGACCTTAACGACCAGGTTTCCCCGACCACAGAGGCCCTAGTAGGTCCTAATGTAACTGACCAAGCTCACGGTGGGGACCAGGAGGGAATTGACATGCCTTTACCCCCCGCCACTACTCAAGAAGTAGTCCCCGACCAGCCCCGGGAGGAAGACAACCCTACAGAGAGAGAACTCTGCACGGAAGAAGAGGAGGAGAGCACCGAGGAACTAGAGCTCCAGGACTCCCCAACGAGTACCCCCAGGAGCGGCTCACGCAGGAGCGGCTCACCTCCACAACCGCCTTCCCCCAGCGAAGCGGAGAGGATACTACAACAGGCGTTCCTCGTCAGCCTGACAGCCTCTACCGAACGCGACCGACTCCAAGCGCAGATGCTTAGCGAGCGCGAACACCTCCAAGCACAGCAACGGAGCGAAGAACAGCGCACACGTCTGGAGATGAGACGCTTCCAGACAGAAGAGAATATGGCAAGAGACCGGGCCGACGCCCAGCGTGCCGCTGCCGGTGCCCAAAGAGACGCAGAGCGCGACAGACTACAAGCGCAACTAATAGAGCAGCTGATCAAAAGGACAACACCCTCTCCCTCCGCTAGGGGTTCAAGGAACTCGTCGAGACAACAGTCAAGGGCAGCGTCACCACAACGAGCAAACGACCCTGAACTTGACCAACAGACAGAGCCTATACCCCCCGCAGACCCCCTTCACAGACCGGTCCAAGCGAGACCCAGCTACAAGGAAGGAGCGGCATACACTGCGGAGAAGCTAAATAAACGATTACAGGATCTGGAAGATCTGCTAGAGGAAGAAGAGAGGGAAGAGGAGAACCAAGCCCGACGACAGCACAGTACTCCACCGGACCAGGAGGTCCCATACAGTCCAGGCTATACCCCCGCGGCGCTGCGCTACAGACCCCCGACTCTATTCACGGGCGAGCACGACGCACGACCAGCCCCGAGGAACAGCACCTGGACCAGCGGGCCATGGTACCCTGCCAGTACCAGCCCACAGCGAGGCGCAAGAGGGGACTCGCCCAGGAGGTCTCTCCCCCAACGCTCGCCGATGTATCAGCCATCCACGGCGTCATACAATGCCACACCGTCATTCCCCGACTTCGCCTATGAGAGTCGAGCACAGTACACGGAGCTCCGGATGTGCTTAGAGACAATGATGGTGGATGTCGCTGATGAACGCCACAAGTATGCAATATTACTGAAGCACCTGAAAGTACCGCGAGCGCACAATATAGCGCTAGCCTATGCTACCTCTTCGACTCCATACACAGCGGCCCTTGCAGCGCTGGATCAGAGATATGGACGTATATGGGATTACGTAATCCAGGAGATAAGGCATATTGACCGCCTACCCCCAGCCACAGACAATCGCTCACTAGACGACCTGTCAATCAAAGTGCAGTCCCTGGTAGGGATGCTGGGAGCGCAACGGGAGAAGGGCATGCATGAGCTATACGCCAACTCTAACGTCGAGAGGATTTTGGAGAAGCTGCCACCCGCAAGACAGGAGCGCTTTAGGCGGCAGAGGGATTACCGGGATCCCGACGGCCCCGAGCCATCCCTCCTTGATCTAGCCGACTTCCTGGCGAGAGAAGTCAGCAGCTTACGACTGGACACCTTCGGGCGGAGCACGCCAAGCTCCAGAGAGGGACCCAGGAGAATAAATGATGGAAGAAGATCGGTGACTGTCATGCACCAATCAGAGTCAGTACCGAGCAGTAAGAGTCACAGCACCCCCTCGAGAAAAGAGAAGTGGAAGATAGCGTGTCCCTACTGTGAGAAAGAACACTGGCTGTCACAATGTGACCTATTCACAAAGATGAATGCAGAAGAAGTGAGTCAATGGATAAAGTCCAACCGGCGCTGTTATCGATGTGTGCGGCCCCACATGGCAGCCGAATGCCGCCTATAGAAAAGGTGCAGCCGGTGCGATGGAGCCCATCTAGATATACTACACGAAAGTAACGGAAGACGGCCTATACCTGCACCACGGAGCGGCACCAAGGCAAGTGTCATGTACATTGACCCCGCCAGCAGCAGCGGAGCCCAAGTGCTCTTAAAGGTAGTCCGTGTGACATTGAGCTACCAAGATAAAGTCATGGACACTTACGCCGTCCTTGATGACGGGTCAGAGAAGACCCTTCTGCTCGCCTCCGCTGCGACCCAGTTGGGACTGCGGGGGAGCAAGAACGAAATGACGATTCGGACAATAAGAAGAGATTTAAAGACGATAAAGGGCGAGAATGTCTCCTTCACCATCGCAGCCAACGGGCAGCCAGAGCGACGGTACAAGATCACAAATGCTTTCACCAGCCAAGAAATAGGACTATCGCAGTACACCTACCCTGTCACCAAGTTGATGGATAAATATGTGCACCTGCGCCAATTACCTATCCCGCTCATAGACGGCGCTACCCCGACCCTGTTGATAGGCTCCGACCATGCAGAACTCATAGTCCCGATTGACCGGGTCCATACAGGCCCCCGAGGCTGTCCTGCAGCAGTCGAGACCCGCCTAGGGTGGACCCTACAAGGCCCCCTCGCTAAATCTCTCAACCGAACAGCAGCCACTAGCTGCTTCCAATCCAGAACGACAGAAGAAGACACCACTCTCCTGCAGCATGTCGAGAGGCTATGGACCCTAGAGACAATGCCCTTTAAGAACGAAAAGAAAGATATTCGCTCTAAAGAAGACATTTACGCCATCAACCTACTCGAGCAGGGGACAAAGAGAGTCACAGTCGGCGGAGTGATGAGATACGCAACTCCACTCCTGAGGCGAGAGGGAATGCCCACCTTTCACGCAAAGAAAGACGCCACGGAGCGCTATCTACTGAACACAGAGCGGCGCCTAGCCAAAGACCCCGCTCAAGAGAGTGTGTACCGAGCTGAGATTGAGAAGCTAATCACAGCGGGACACGTAACAAAGATTGACATTAAAGAGGCCGATCAGACGACCGAATCATGGTACGTGCCGCATCACAAGGTCCATCACAACGGCAAGGATCGCATTGTGTTTAACTGCAGCTACCAGATCGGATCCCAAAATCTGAATAAAGAGCTCTTGCCCGGCCCCACACTCGGCCCCTCCCTACTAGGCGTGCTACTGCGCTTCCGCCAGGACAAGGTGGCTATAAGCGGGGATATCAAAGGGATGTTCTTGCAGGTGAGACTAGTAGAGGAGGACAAGCCTCTGCTACGGTTCCTATGGAGAGAGAAGATCGGAGATGAGAACCCATCCATCTACCAGTGGGAAGTACTCCCCTTCGGAACCACATGCAGCCCGTGCTGTGCTACATTTGCACTACAGAAACACGTCACAGAGGACCCAGCAGCAGATGAAGAGGTCCAACACAGTGTGAAGAACAGTTTCTACGTGGATAACTGTTTACAAAGCGTTTCGACTCAAGAAGAAGCCGAGGCTCTCCTAATCAAGTTACGCGCCTCCCTGATCAAAGGCGGCTTTGATCTCAGGCAGTGGGCCAGCAGTGACCCGCACGTATTGCGCAGCCTCTCCTCCGCGGACAAGGCTGCCAGCAGCGAGACCTGGATGGCGACAATCCCAGGAGAAGCCCAAGAAATGACACTAGGACTAGTCTGGCGCTTCAAAACAGACTCGCTCCACTATAGACACAAACCCTTGGCTCCAGAGCAAGGAAGGTCGGCGGCGATACCGACCACCAGACGGAGTGTGTACAGAACACTCGCCAGACAATATGACCCGTTGGGATGTATTTTACCTTACACCACCAGGGCAAAGATGATTGTACGAGCACTATGGGACAAGGACCAGGGCTGGGACGACCCAATACCCGCACACCTTGCCTCAACATGGAGAGAGTGGGAGACGGAACTCCGCTCACTCCCAGGTGTCAATATACGCCGCAGCTACTTCCCATCCACAGTGAGGCCAGAGACATGCCAGATTGAGCTACACGTCTTCAGCGACGCCTCCGAAGTAGCCTACGGATCGGTGGCCTACTTGCGTGCCCAAGAGATGGGAGGAAAGATACACACTGCTTTCATCCTGGCCCGCTCAAGAATAGCCCCACGTAAGCAACAATCTATCCCACGTCTAGAGCTCTGCGCAGCCCTCGCAGGAGCGCATCTAGCCACGTTAATCCAACGTGAACTCACCATTCCGGTGCATAGAACAATCTTGTGGTCAGATTCCACGACAGTACTCACATGGATCAAGTCTGATTCATGCAGATACAAGGTCTTCGTGGGAGTCAGAGTCACCGAGATTCAAGAATTAACAGAAGAAGCAAGCTGGCGGTATGTGGACACCAAACACAACCCAGCTGACGTCATCACCCGGGGAATGTCTCTGGATGACCTAACCCGTCGCAACATCTACAGTGACGGACCAGCATTCCTCAAGCTCCCGGAAGGAGATTGGCCTACGCCCACCCCGAGAGAAGCAAGTAACGAGGAGGCTGAGAACAAGAAATCTATGTTCTGTGGACTGAGCACTGTCGCCTCCACAGACCCCAACATAGATGACTGCATTAAGATAAGATATTCCTTTATTAATCCCCTTGGGGAAATTCGTTACCCTAGAGAGTGCGCAGCAAAGAACATTCCTGCGGCACCACCCAGAGATTCAGTCCACCACTGACATGTCAGCAGCTGACTACGAAGAAGCAGAACTTCTTCTACTACAACGAGCCCAGAGAGACTCGTTCCCCGATGAGCTAGACTGTCTACAGGGAGGAAACCCCGTCCCATCAGACAGCAGACTGATTCACCTGGCACCAGAGAGTGACGCCCATAATCTCATCAGAGTGGGTGGTCGCCTGCGGAGAGCCCCCGATCTACCAGATGACATTAAGTACCCGATCGTCTTGAACAGCCGACACAAGGTCACAGAGCTGATCATAAAGAAATACGACGAGGATGTACACCACGCAGGAGCAGAGAGAGTCTTCGCGGAGATCAGACGTCGTTATTGGATATTGCAAGGGAGAGAAGCAGTACAGCGCTTCCAGCGAACCTGTCTAGACTGCCGTAAGTGGCGCGCGCAGCCCAGCATACCACGGATGGCTGACTTACCCCCCTGTCGCCTCCGAATCGGCGACAAGCCATTCCACTCCACAGGCATGGACTGCTTTGGCCCGTTGTATATAAAGAGAGGAAGAGGCACCGAGAAGCGGTGGGGTATTGTATTCAAATGCATGACCACCAGAGCGATACATATCGAGCTCCTTCCGACCATGAGCACAGACTCATTCCTTATGGCCTTCCGGAGATTCACATCACGGAAAGGAAAACCGTCTACATTGTTGTCTGATCACGGGACCAACTTCAAAGGCGGAGAAAGAGAGCTGAGAGAGAGCTTCCAAGCTATGGGCCCAGAACTTAAGACCCACCTCGCTCCAGCCCAGATTGACTTCCAGTTTAATCCCCTGAACGCACCCCACTTCGGTGGAACCTGGGAACGAGAAGTACGTTCTATAAAGACAGCCCTGTACGCCGTACTCGGAGCCCAGACTGTGGCGGAGGAAGTCCTAATGACAGTCCTCACGGAGATCGAGGGAGTATTGAACTCAAACTCTCGGTTACGTCTCCAGTGATGTAGCAGATGTCGACCCAGTCACCCCCAACACACTCCTAATGGGGCGGCTGGACCCCGCGCTACCCCAGACAATGTACAGGCCTGAAGAAGTGAACGGCCGAAGAATGTGGAGGTACAGCCAAGTACTAGCTGACAAGTTTTGGAGCAGCTTCCTACTTCACTACCTACCGTCTCTACAGACCCGCCAGAAGTGGGTAAAAGAGAGAGACAATTTGACAGAAGGAACAGTCGTCATGATTATTGACCAGTCACTACCCAGAGCTATGTGGCCGGCTGGCCGCGTAAGCAAAGTGATCACCGGTGCCGATGGCAAGGTCCGAGCAGCTGAAGTACTCGTCCAAGGGCGCACCTACACACGTCCCGTGGCGAGGCTCATAGAACTGCCCCGACTCCCAGATACTATCGATGATGACCATGACCCTATGACTTTGTGAGTTGACTGACCCTTACAGCGGACCTTGAGTGGTAGACAGTGCGGTTAATCTGTCTCTGCTTAGCTAATTAGGTGGGACTAATTAGGGGGCGGCTGTTGTGAAGGATCAGATTAAACCGAATATGTATATTTATTTATATATATTTAATTGTATTTGTATATCGTTTGATATCCCCTGTATATTCCTTGTACAATATGCATTGAATATCCCTTTAGTCTACTAAACAGCCCATAATAGTTTCATTCTACCATTGGACGAGAACCTGGCGCCAGGTTGCCATACCCCTAGGTCCAAGTTCAATCGTGCCGCCTAACATGTCGTGGCAAGCCCCGGTTCCGCGCAGGAATATGTCGGGCGAACTACGAATGGTACTATTTGTTCATAGCGCATATATATATGGCGCAAGTAAAGTAGAACTTTCTTTTAGTCCAGTTCTTTACCCTCCAACAGAGTGACAGACGCAAAGCCTCCCCACGACGCACGTGCGGTGTAGTAAGGCCTACTTGGCCCCAGAATAGGCATTGAGATATTGTGTAGATTAATAGTTGAATAGTCATAGTTTGGCACTATACCGTCGAGTTGGACGTATTCTATTAAGCTAATAATAGTCTATTTATGTATGGTGCATCGTTCGGTTAGAGTTCTAAAGTTATCAGTACCCCCATCGTTCCTGACGTTATCTGGACGCTTAACCAGGCTGGTCAGACCCCTAGTGGTGATTGCATCCGAGGAGCTCCGGGCCAAGAGCGACTGGACCTGTATATTGGATTACTCTACCCGGACGACGGCGAGCCTTCCACGGCTTGGATTATGCTTTGTGTGCTTTGATTATTCCATGGATAAAGGCCAACACTGCGGAGTGTTGGAACTACCCCCCGGAGAAGACTCCAGGTGAGACGGCGCTCGACACCAGTGAGGTCGCCTCACGTCTCTCCGTTGTGGACCGGCAGCTACCGTCCACAGAGGGTCCAGCTGTATTCGTCTGCGGTCCGAGGTTCTGTGGGCACCGTGTCCAAGACTTTGGATTCTCCCAAGACACCGTCGGCCAGATGGGATACCGCCAGCGGCTTCTCTAACCCCCCCCTCCTACTGTCTTACAACCAGCGGGAACCCCCCCCCCCTTAGTGTATCCAGCTATAATCATTTAAGTACCATCGCTATCGTTTCCTAAATATTCCAGGTTGTATACTTACTCCCTGCGTAACCAGAGATTGGACATTCAATGTTGATTTACCTACGAATACTCATTTGCCATAAAAGTGCATATTTCATATTTCAAATCATAAATGTAATTAAGTGATCGTTGTATACACCCTTTGCTGTATTAAACCTTCAATTTGGTACATTTGTGTGGATTCGTTTCATCAGGTGGGAAAGTGTTCATCATACTTATATCTTGTACTGGGTGGCCAGAAGTTAAAGTACATGAGGTAGTGGTATTAAATATCATATCTAACAATACAGTCAGGGAATTGTACCCCTCAGTTACACTTATCAATGACTTGTTTTGTTTACATCAGGGTGAACGCTGTTGCATTCGCAAATATGAGAGCTCTGTCAATTGATCTTAAATTATGGCTATGTGTCTAATATGGCCGTCGCTTATCAATTGACAGAGCTCTCATATTTGCGAATGCAACAGCGTTCACCCTGATGTAAACACAACAAGTCATTGATAAGCGACAAACCAATTACATAATCCAACATATGTGTAAAGAAACAACATATTCCAGTTAACGGTATATTTTTTTAATGATTCGCTTGCTGGCTCTCATATTTGCGAATGCAACAGCGTTCACCCTGATGTAAACAAAACAAGTCATTGATAAGCGACATATTTTTTAATGATTCGTTTGCTGGCTCTCATATTTGCGAATGCAACAGCGTTCACCCTGATGTAAACAAAACAAGTCATTGATAAGCGACGGCCATATTAGACACATAATTTAAGATATAGTTTATGCATTCGCAAATATGAGAGCTCTGTCATTGAAGGGGCTCGTCGCGGCTCATGCGCGGGCGTAAGCGATAACTGGCGGCGATAAGGGGGGCGTGCTAGCGTAGGGTCACGTGGGCTTAGTGGCCAATCAGAGGAACCCGGAAACCGAACAGCGTTGTAGAAGGCATAGACGCCGGCCGGTCCCACCCTGCCGGAACGGTGCGAACCGCAGCCATTTCTTCACCACGTCGGCGTACTGATGATGTGTGGCTTCCTTACCCACCGGCGTTTGTTTCAGAGCACCTAGAAGATTGAGACGAATGGGGAGATCACTTCATTTTTGTCCTGCTAGGATCTGTGTCGGGACACTGGAAGCTGAATGAATGAATGAATGAATGAAAACTTTATTTAACAGATTGCAGAATGGGTACAATACAGTACGGCTCAATACACACAATTGTTAAGGGGATGCAGACCAGAGAAAGACGTTTGTCTTGTTTACATCAGGGTCCCCCATTTTCAATTTATATTGACATTTATGACATACAGTACACAACATACATGACATTTATGGCATAGGGACATACAGGTATTTAGTACTGATACATTTGTGACATAAACGGTATTCAAATATAGAGTACTGTTACCCATAGATCCTGACAGAGTATATACATATGATGGGGAGGGGACTGTACATTAGGAGGGGGTGGGTGGGTGGGAGATAAATATACATACGGCGGGGAGGAGACTGTACATTTGGAGGGGGTGGGTGGGTGGGAGAGAAATATACATGCGGTGGGGAGGAGACTGTCTATTAGGAGGGGGTGGGGGGTTTGGACATTTACGGTGGCCAGTTTCGAATTGCAGCCTCCCGTAGGTGCTCTTTAAGAGCGGTTTTGAATGTGGGTAGGGATTCACATTCCTTTACAGCTTTGGGTAGGGCGTTCCACATTGATGTGGCATAATTGCGAAACGTGTTTAGTCCCTTGTTTGAGCCGAATCTGGGTTTAACATGATTTGTTGAGCTTCCTCTGGTGTTGTGATCGTGGTATTCACTGACCTTTGGGAAGTATTTTGACATGTACATGGGTACCTTAGTCATATAGTGTATCTTGTAGACCAGGCCCATTGCAAGTTGCTGTACTCTGTCGTCTACTCTAAGCCATCCTAGGTTGTCAAAGTGGGCAGGGGTGAGGTGGGTTCTAGGGGTAAGGTCAAGTAGTAGTCTGACCAGTTTGTTTTGTGATGTTTGTAATCTTGTTTTTAGCGCCTTTGAGGTGCTTTGGTACCATGAGGTGCAAGCATAGTCGTAGTACCCTTTGTGGTAAAGCTTAGGTGGTGTTTCATATAAGGACTCGGACAGCGTGGCCATTTCAAGTAACGTCTTTATTATCTAACACAACTGCGCCTCCGCCACGCCTTACAGCAACAGCTATGGATGCCCATAAGGGACATCCACTACATCTCCCCTTCTCCCAGGAATAAACCTAACATCGTCAAGTATAAACATCCTCAAGTATATTCAGACATCTACTACAGACATCCATTACATCTCTCCTTCTCCCGGGAATAAACCTAACATCCTCAAGTATATGTTGAATACTCTAAAGAGAACCATAATGATGTAACATTACATAACATTCCTGCACAGATAATACAGGTAAGTGCCTTCTAGCTGTAAGGTGAAGCACTCCCTTTTTTCCTTTTCTTTTACTGAACGTAGTCCTTGAGCCATTCTGGCGGCTTTATCTGCCGTCTCGGAACGTCTCTCACTTTAGTCCCTGTACTCTCTCTTTCTCCAGTCAGGGCGCCTGGTGCTATTTCCTCCTCCGTTGTTTGCTCTTCCTGTGGAGTCAGTGTCTCTTGTGGCTCAGGGAGAGCTTGCAGATGAGCCCTGTTCCTCCTCACCACCTATTCTCCTGCCCGGACCACATAGGAGCGTGGCGTGTCAGCCTTCCTGAGCACCGTAGCTGGCCGTTTTGAGGTGGAGATCCACACCGATTGACCCGGTCTCAGTTCCGGCCTCTGTGTGGCCCGGTGTCTCTCATTAAAGTTCTGTGTCTGTCTCAGTTTCAGTTGGTAGTCCTTTTCCTGAAAGGCCTTCGTTTTGGGCCATTGTGGTTTCAGGTGGGCAGGCGCCTGTGGCAGTGGGGAGCGGAGCCTCCTGCCCATCAGGAGCTCAGCAGGTGATGGTCCATGGTGCAATGGTGTGACTCTGTACGCTAACAGTGCCCTGTGTGGGTCTTCATTCTTACTCAACAGTGACTTAGCCGTCTTGACAGCCCTCTCTGCCTCTCCATTGCTCTGGGCAAAGTACGGGCTACTTGTCACATGAGCAAAGTCATAATCTGTGGCAAAGGCGGCAAACTCCACTGACGCAAACTGTGGACCATTATCACTCCGCAGGACCTCTGGGACCCCGTGTCTGGAATACATGGCCTTTAACGCCTCGATCACTCCTTTAGTTGTGGTAATGGGGGTTTTCTCTATTTCAATGTACCTTGAATAGTAGTCTACTGCTAACAGGTAGGTGGTGCCCTTTAGGTAAAACATACCTTTTGCCCATACCTTTTGCCACGGCCGCTGCGGCATTGTCGATGGCATCATTGGCTCTGGATGCCATGTCTGACTTTTCATGCATGTTTCACACTGTGTTACTACCTTAGCGATCTGACTACTTAAGCCCATCCACCACACTGACGGCTCTGCTCTCGCTCTGCACTTAGATATCCCCATGTGTCCCTCATGTAAACGTGCCAGCATTTCTGTTTGCAAAGTCTCTGGTACTACTATCCTCTGTCCTTTCATTAAAAGGCCTCCTGCACAGTATAGCTCACTCTGGTAGATCCAGTAGGGCTTTAGCTGCTGTGGCAGTTCCTCCTGTCTTGGTGATGAGAGCCGATGGGTTTGTCTCTATCTATCTCAGTTCACTTACTCGAGATATAACCCTGTGGCCGCCCGATATCCCCCATCGAGGTGCTAAACTCGCTAAGTTCTCGGGTCAATTACTATTTCTATCAAGCTTACTTCATAGTCACTAGTTTAGTTATATCCAGTTGATATGAAATATAAGCATAGAAGAGTTGTTAACCTCTTCTTTGTTTGTAATAAACCGAATGTATGTCTGGGAGAACTCTTATTGCCTATAATAACAATAATATTATTATTATCATTACCATCATTATTATCATCATTTTACGAAAGGCCTGTAATGCTACTCATTTGAAAGTCTGATGATATTACTTCACCGTCACCACCGCCACTATCCTCATTTGTGAGGAAAGGCCTGTAATGCTACTCATTTGAAAGTCTGATGATATTACTTCTCTTTTAATAAGTTTTACTACTGCCAATAGTGTAATATTAGCGTACTAACACTTAATAATTATTTGCAAGCCCCAGTACCCCTTATCAATTTGACAGGCCCATCAGTCCGTGGTACCGATCGTCCGGTCCTGCAGTGACTAGATTCTCAGTTTCCCACAAACCCGATGGAGCCCGTCGAACACAGAGATACCGGAACCCGCAAACAACAAACAGTGCCATATATATATATATATATATATAACTTTAGCTGAAAAGCAGTAACCAGCAATTGATTCAATCTGCATGGCTTCCAGTTATAGATATACAGTTACCTTCAGACGAGAGCAGGGCGAGGCCAGCGTCGTGACACATTGCGATAGAAAACAGTCCATGAATTCAATAGATATTATAAAAAAGTTGTTTTAATTAGAAAAAAGCAAGTTACAAAAGAGACTTCATTGGAAATGTCCAATTCAGTTAAAGAAGTATAAAACAAAACATCTCTTATCTAGCATAGCATTGAAGATGAATGGTGTCTGAAGTCAAAAATCTAAATCTGCTCGACAAGACTGAAGCTGTGACTTTTATACACAGGTCCGTAGCGTCATATAGTAGGCACAGTAAAACACTCCTCTTTCCAACTTGTATCTTTGCCATTGGCTCCTGTCTACTCCACCAGCCAATCAACACACAATTCAGCAAGGATGAACTCTCCTCCCCTTCTAGTTGTTACAGTAACTTGAGAAAGTAATAGATTTCTTATGGCCGGGGAAAGTCCCTAGGACGTCATGTTTTCAATGATCCAATTTCTACAGAAAGCAGATATAGCATATATATACATGTACTATTCAATACTCATATACTTAAACACTGATTGACATGCCCAAACATCATATGTGTATTTTGTAGTTTAAAGTAAACTAAGTTAGTTTACTTAGTAAACTAACTAAGTTCTCTGCCTCATAACTGTAAGGCAGTGATTCTCTCCTCTGCTCCTGTGCTCTTCTTTCAAGGTCACATTCCTGGCATTCCAGAACTGTAAGCGAAGAGGCGAAGAGGCCCCTTCCATTCTCCAGGACTACACAAGATATTGTAGATATTGCATTTAAAACAAATATATATAATAAACATATGCTTAATCCTTTATATCCTATAATTGGCAGAGAGAACAGGATGTCATAATAAAAAGTGTCACTAGTTGGCTGTGACTCAACACCCCCTCTGTCATCTTGTTCGGTCATTTTCCACTGTCTTAATAGCGTCTGTACGGGGGGACGAGATGGCAATTGCGGGGTCACGATGGCTGTGACTCTCAACACCCCCTGTGTCATCTTGGTTCCCTGGTACCCTGGTAGCCGGCGGGAAGACTTGCATCTGTTGTTCCCTGGTACCCTGGTAGCCGGCGGGAAGACTTGCATCTGTTGTTCCCTGGCTGGACGGCCCGACAGGATAGGGGCCACGTCATTGCTTGGTATCCGGCGGGAAGACTTGCATCTGTTCCCTGGCTGGACGGCCCGACAGGATAGGGGCCACGTCGTTGCTTGGTAGCCGGCGGGAAGACTTGCATCTGTTGTTCCCGGCCAATGCACCCAGTTGTTGTCGTCTGAAGAACACAATGTCATGGTTCTTATGGTCACCCCCTCTGACCTCTTGGGTTTCTCCCGTAGTTTGAGGTAGGTCGAATTGTCACTTCTCGGGCGACCCCACGGGTCCCCGAGAATTGTAGCAGCAGTCCTCTATTGAAGTGTGGTTGGCCTGGTCGTGTGACCCTGTCCGTAGGCCACGCAGGACATCACAGATACAGTCCACAGAGGACTAATTTCTTTCTCTCTTTCAGGTCCATTCAGGGCTCTCGTCGCCCTGTAACTTGGGTCCAGGCCGATGTCTCTCTGTCTCCATGTCACAGGATATGCGGGCATAATATCCCCTGTTTCATCGCCTGCCAATTCTCCTTCACCTTCGTCGGAGACGTCCTCCAATCCTGAGCTCCAGGTCGAGCCCGAGAGTGACTGAAAGGTGGTGCCTTTCAGAGGAGGCCCCTTGCTGATAGGTCTCAGTTTGGCCGGTTTAGCTCTCTCGTTCCGAGGTCTAGGAGGTTTGCCCCTTGGGTACTGAACTCTCTCCCTAGATCTTGACCTAGATGAGGACCTTGAGGATGCTCTGGAGCTTGACCTATCCCGGTCTTCCTCCATTTCTGAGTACTGATCTGGATCAGTATACTCCTGTTCGCTACTTGCTGCGTCGTCCACCGACTCCGGGGGACAGCCCCCCGTCTAAGAATGCTCCCGGCCTGAGATAGGGCCGGTTCTGACCCTTAATAGATTAAGCGAATACACCACCAAGCTAAATATAGTCACCAATTCACAATACGGCTTCAGGAAAAAGAGAACAACAAACATGGCAATATTATACCTCATTGAAAAAATACATGATGCCATTGATCAGGGTGATTGTGGGGTGGGCGTTTTCTTAGATTTATCAAAGGCCTTTGACACCATTGACTTCACTATTCTACTTGGGAAACTACACCATTATGGCATAAGGGGTCTGGCTCTCAACTGGTTCAGTAGCTATTTACACGGTAGGCAACAGTACGTCGATATAAACAATCACAAATCAATAAAAATGGACATCAAATATGGGGTCCCCGAGGGGTCAATTCTAGGGCCTTTACTCAAATTGGATGCGCACACATCACATAAATGGAAAGGAGCTGTCAAGAGTGGTGTCCACAAAATTCCTGGGGGTCGTCATCGATGAGTCACTCAACTTCAAATGCCACATAAAATATCTACAAACAAAACTGTCCAAATATGTTGGCTTATTCTGCAAAATACGTAATTTTCTTCCCTTGTCTGCCCCAAATGCATTATATTGATGATCAAATACAGTTTGATAGCAATCGGCGCGATATAAAAAAATCCAACTGGACGGACTTCTGGAAGTTACTACACGTAATCTGATGTTGACCGGATGGCCGAGGGGGCGTTTATAATTCCGTGGGCAGCGTTATACCATTCATCTAATGTGGGTCAAATGTTCATCATAGCAGTTAGTATCGTACACATTGAAAAATAACGCTGAATCTTACCGTATCTTCCTCGCGCCGTTGGGCGATGAGCGTGGAACAGACATTTTCCTATTATGGGATATAGAAATATCCGGTCCATTTCCAGGTTGTATAATAATTAGAGGTGGGCATAGATTCATTTTTTTAATCTAGATTAATCTATCTGCAATCCTGTATTTAATCTAGATTAATCTAGATTAAAATGGCTAAAAAAAAAAAAAAAAAACCTGCCGAAGGCATTCAAAATATGTGTGTTCTACCCAAATAATGACCAGAAGTAAGTCCTTACTTTTTCTTTCCTCCTTATGTTTCTCAGGCCAGGTGGCCCATTACACCATGAGCCCATCTCCCGTTTCCAAAATGCATTACAGACTGTTTGAAAAAGCTGTTTTGCTATGATAATTGGTAATGAAATATCAAAATAATGTTCAATAAGATGTACTTGTGTTTAATAAGTTGTTTTATTCAGAAGTTAACACAAATACATAATATTACCAGTACAGTACAGTATCTAGCACACTCTCAGGAGCAAAACAGAAAGAATCATTTCAAACTTGAACTATGTGACATGGCTTGAATCAACTGCTCCAGTGGAGTTGCTCAGTGGCCAATGGTGTCAACTGTGGTTGTACTGGGCAGCTCCCAGGTGTGAATGGAAAAGAACATCTGTGCTCAGCGAACCTACCCTGGGTAAATAAAGGTAGACATTAAAAAAAAAAAAATGGCAATAGGGGTCAATTCTAGGGCCTTTACTCAAATTGGATGCGCACACATCACATGTGCATAAAAATAAATGGAAAGGAGCTGTCAAGAGTGGTGTCCACAAAATTCCTGGGGGTCGTCATCGATGAGTCACTCAACTTCAAATGCCACATAAAATATCTACAAACTAAACTGTCCAAATATGTTGGCTTATTCTGCAAAATACGTAATTTTCTTCCCTTGTCTGCCCTTCTCACTTTATACAAAACCTTGTATGAACCCCTCATAAATTACTGTAATGTCATATGGTGCAACACATACCCCAGCCATCTCAAGAAACTAGAAAGCTTACAAAAGAGGGTACTACGAGTGCTGTCATGGTCCGGGTATAGAGCGCCCTCAAAGCCTCTGTTCCATCGCTTTGGTCTCCTGAGGCTCGCTGAATTTAACATTCATCAAAACGCATCAATTATGTATCAAGTTGTCAACAACATGAATCACAGACTGTCTGAGCTTGTCCCAGTCTGCTAACCACTGCACATCCACAACACAAGAAATAAGCATCTTATATTTGGCAAGAGGAGAAGGCTCAATTGTGCTAGCCTAAGCATAGCATGAAGGGGTCCACAGATCTGGAACAAGCTTGACGAAAATCTGAAAATGACTAAAACCTTTAATACCTTTAAAAAATCACTGAAAGAGGAACTGCTTAAATCATATCTCTAATTAAAATTATAACTTAGGAATACAATTGTCTGTATTATGTATCTCTGTTATATGTCAGTTAGTAGGTAGGTGTGTGAACCTACCCACGTTGTATTGATTTTGTTTTGTTTTGTTTTTTGTTTATTGTTTTGTTGTTTATATTCTGTTTATATCTGTGTTCAGGCTCCCTCCAAAAGCTTTAAATAGCTTCTTGGGAGACCTGGCACATGCACACAATTTGCGACATTGTTATATCACATGAGGATACTCACATGTAATGTATCGTGTGTGTGTGTGAATAAATTCATTCATTCATTCATTCATTCAGGTTCAAACTGTACAGTCAATCTCCTTGTGTACTGACGTGCTGATTATGGCTAGTCGGTAGGGCATGTCCTCAGCACCATTGCCAGCAAAGATGTCCTTTCTTTGCAGTAGTTCTTCCATACAAACTAGCAGTCTGTCCTGATTCTCTCGTGAGAACAGTGTTTCCTTGTGTACTGGTCTCTCCTTGTTGAGAAGGTCTCTCCTTGTGTTCTGACGTGAGCACTACAACAGTGAGGTCTCCTCTCTTTGCACAATAGGCTGTGGGTCATGAGTAGAGCTTTTTACTCTATAATAATAATAATAATAATAGATTGGATTTTAAGAGAGAAGCGCCTTTCTCAGACTCAAGGACACTGTACAAGGAAAGGATGAAAAAAAAATTGAAAAAATATAATAAAATACATAAAAGATAAAAAATTAATTATGAATATCTGTGTATAGTAACAACAAGAAAAAACAAATAAGATAAAATAGATAAAAAAGGAAGCAAGGTTCTGTCCAATTGGATGAAGTGGTTGAAATGAACAAACAAAACAAACAACAACAAAACAAAACAACGGAATCTGTGGCTTAACACTTTGATTGCCTAAGGCTAAATTCATGATATACCATAGGTTGCCAGCTCTATTTGTCTATGTAGAAGTTCCCCTTCTTTGCAGGGCTATAACTTTTTAAATTTTATTGCTAAATTGCCATTATTAGGGCCCATTCAATGTCCTATATGTATTGTTCAGGGTGTATGAACGTTAAACTTTTTCATTCACATATTCATACTAAAATATGATCTAAAGTATAAGTATGTTTTCATCTCTTTCTGCAGCTTTCTCCAGAACGTGATTTATAGCCCCAAATGCATTATATTGATGATCAAACACAGTTTGATAGCAATCGGCGCGATATAAAAAAATCCAACTGGACGGACTTCTGGAAGTTACTACACGTAATCTGATGTTGACCGGATGGCCGAGGGGGCGTTTATAATTCCGTGGGCAGCGTTATACCATTCATCTAATGTGGGTCAAATGTTCATCATAGCAGTTAGTATCGTACACATTGAAAAATAACGCTGAATCTTACCGTATCTTCCTCGCGCCGTTGGGCGATGAGCGTGGAACAGACATTTTCCTATTATGGGATATAGAAATATCCGGTCCATTTCCAGGTTGTATAATAATTAGAGGTGGGCATAGATTAATTTTTTTAATCTAGATTAATCTATCTGCAATCCTGGATTTAATCTAGATTAATCTAGATTAAAATGGCCCAAAAAAAAAAAAAAAAACTGCCGAAGGCATTCAAAATATGTGTGTTCTACCCAAATAATGACCAGAAGTAAGTCCTTACTTTTTCTTTCCTCCTTATGTTTCTCAGGCCAGGTGGCCCATTACACCATGAGCCCATCTCCCGTTTCCAAAATGCATTACAGACTGTTTGAAAAAGCTGTTTTGCTATGATAATTGGTAATGAAATATCAAAATAATGTTCAATAAGATGTACTTGTGTTTAATAAGTTGTTTTATTCAGAAGTTAACACAAATACATAATATTACCAGTACAGTACAGTATCTAGCACACTCTCAGGAGCAAAACAGAAAGAATCATTTCAAACTTGAACTATGTGACATGGCTTGAATCAACTGCTCCAGTGGAGTTGCTCAGTGGCCAATGGATGGTGTCAACTGTGGTTGTACTGGGCAGCTCCCAGGTGTGAATGGAAAAGAACATCTGTGCTCAGCGAACCTACCCTGGGTAAATAAATGTAGAAAAAAAAATGTATTTTAGATTAATGCGTTAATTATATTATCGCGCGATACTAGTATAGCGTTAACGCAGCACGTTAACGCCGTTAACGGCAGCTCTAATAATAATATATACGTCCAAATCATGTTGTTTTTTCGAGTTATTTGCAGCGATCGATGTTCACTGTGTGAAGACTGAGTCTCTCTAACACTAGCGAGTGCCCGGACCCCATATGGAGTGAGTCCTACCGGGTTAAAGGTAACATCCGTTTTTTCTATCTGCCGATCGGCCACCAGATGGCGGTCTTGAACCGCTAGAGGATTGAGAGGAGATCACTCTTGTGTCTCAGGGCCCCGGAAAGGAAATATGATTCCGATCACAGATTTTTGAAATATTGATATCAAAGACGAGTTACAGCGTCTTCGGCAACTTGAGCATGGCGGGGAAGGACGCCTAAAAGCGTCTTCCGGCAGTTAAAGTGTTAAAAAAATCAGGGGTGGGCTACTTGGGAGCGGGGCCGTGTTACGTGAAGGCAAGTGTGAACAGCTGGGTTTTTAGCTTGGTTTTGAAGAGGTTGATGGTGTCAGAGACTCGGATTAGGGGGGAGAGGGAGTTCCACAGTCTGGGGGCAGCTACAGCGAAAGCTCGGTCTCCCAGTGTGGCACGCCTGGTGCGGGGGATGGTGAGGAGGTCAGAGTTGGAGGATCGGAGGCCTCATGCTGGAGTGTAGGGGTGGAGTAGGTGTGTGCTCCCAATCCGTCTACTCTAATACTCTAGTGTGTGCTCCCAATCCGTCCTTCGAGTGCTGGTTGCTAAGTTTTGACTTTAAGGCTCCCTAGGCCTCTAGTCGCGAGTAAAGCTTTCTACTCAAGTTTTGACTTTAAGGCTCCCTAGGCCTGCTAGTCACGAGTAAACGCCACTTCAAGTGGTGACTTTAAGGCTCCCTAGGCCTTTGACTGTAAGGTTCCCTAGGCCTGTTAGTCGCAAGTAGAGTTTTCTACTTAGGTTTTGACTTTAAGTAAACATTACGTTACCCTTTAGTTCAAGTGACTTTAAGGCTCCCTAGGCCTTTGACTTTAAGGCTCCCTAGGCCTTTGACTTTAAGGCTCCCTAGGCCTGTTAGTCGCAAGTAGAGTTTTCTACTTAGGTTTTGACTTTAAGTAAACATTACGTTACCCTTTAGTTCAAGTGACTTCAAGGCTCCCTAGGCCTTTGACTTTAAGGCTCCCTAGGCCTTTGACTTTAAGGCTCCCTAGGCCTGTTAGTCGCAAGTAGAGTTTTCTACTTAGGTTTTGACTTTAAGTAAACATTATGTTACCCTTTAGTTCAAGTGACTTCAAGGCTCCCTAGGCCTTTGACTTTAAGGCTCCCTAGGCCTTTGACTTTAAGGCTCCCTAGGCCGGTTAGTCGCAAGTAGAGTTTTCTACTTAGGTTTTGACTTTAAGTAAACATTACGTTACCCTTTAGTTCAAGTGACTTCAAGGCTCCCTAGGCCTTTGACTTTAAGGCTCCCTAGGCCTTTGACTTTAAGGCTCCCTAGGCCTGTTAGTCGCAAGTAGAGTTTTCTACTTAGGTTTTGACTTTAAGTAAACATTACTGTTACAAAGGATCAGATTAAACCGAATATATATATTTATTGATATATATATATTGCATAGTATTTGTATATCGTTTGATATCCCTTGTATATTCCTTGTACATATACACGGAATATCCCTTTAGCCTAGTACGGACCATGATGTTTCGTTCTCCTATTGGACAGCGGTCCACAGGCGCCAGGGCCATGCCTCCGGAGTCAGGTTCAAAGCCACCGTCAAGACATGTCTGTACATGCCCGGCCTTGCCCAGGAATACGAGACAGAAATGAGGTTGGCACTAGATTGTTCGCCGTGCATATAAATATGGCGCAGGTGAATACAGAAGTAGAGTTACCCAATAAGTTGAAGCCTCACCCACGATACTCCGTGCGGTGAAGTATGGCCTGTTTGGCCCCAAATAAGAGCATTGAGACCGCGTGCGAATTAGTAACTGAATTGTCAGAGTTTGGCGCTATACCGTCGAGTGCGACATATTTCTATTAAGTCAGTAATAGTCTATTTGTGTATAGTGTATCGTGCGGCTAAAGTTCTACAGTGACCAGCATCACCAACGCTTCCTCGTACCAGCTAGAGTGCTTATCCAGGCTGGGCTGCTTTCATGGCGCTTTCACCCGAGGAGACCTAGACGAGAACCGTGTGGACATGTACACTGGATTAATCTACCCGACGACTACATAGCCCTTTGCGGCTGGATTATATTTGTTTTGGTCCTGTGATTTATGGAGCGGAGAATCGCCGACGCCTACATGTGTGGGATTTACCCTGTGAGGAGCCACGTCGAGTCTGCGCCTCAGAGAGCCTGAGGCCGGCTAGCTTTCTTCACTGTGGAGCTACAGTCTACGGAGAACAGCTGTATTCGTCTGTGGATCAAGAGACTATTGCACCGTCTCCTGTACTTGGAGTCTCCTTAGTCATCGTTGACCAGACTCTCTACTACCGACAGATCCTCTACCCCTGCTGGCTTACAACCGGGGGGACCCTTCCAGTATCTCCCGCTATATATTACTAGTGTACCATAGATATAATTCCCTAAGATTCAGGTTGTATAATTACCTCCTGCGTAACCAGAGAATGGACATTCATTATTGATTTGCCTACGCACATTCCTTTGCCTTATAAGCGCATCCAAAGTAAAATAGAGAAGTATATTATGTACCTTTTGCTGCAATAAATACTTAATTACCACTTTGTGTGGAACCGATTCATTGTGGGAAGTGTTCATCATATTTATATATCATGTACTGTATGGCCAGTAATTAAAGTACATAAAGCGGTAGTGGTTTAATGATACCATACTTATCAATACAGTCAGGGAATTGTACCCCTCAGTTACAATTGGTCCTTCGAGCCGGAGGGTAACTAGTGTAATATTAATATAGTGGTATTAATATTGACATGGCCTATGATGAACACTCCACAAAACGGTTCTCCTAAAGTAGATCGCCCGCAGCGTAGACGGCAGACACCTCAGTACTTAGAGGATTACGTTGCCAATATACTACCTAGCTTTCTACAGACGGTAAACGCGGAAAAAGTAGATAGTAAAATTATGTCCGACCCTATCGACCAGGCTACCCCGCCAATAGAGGCCCTAGTGGGTTCTAACGTAACTGACCAAGCTCACGGTAGGGACCAGGAGGGACCCGACATGACTTTACCCCCCGCCAAGACCGAAGAAGTAGTCCCCGGAGAGCTCCAGGATAAAGACAGCCCTCCAGGGATGGAACTCTACCCGCTACAAGAAGAGGAGAGCATCCCGGAGATGGATCTCCAGGACTCGACACAGGAGAACAGATCTCCAACGAGTACTGCCAGGAGCGGATCACCTCAACCAGCGTCTTCCCCCAGCGAGGCGGACAAGATGCTGGCACAGGCATTCCTCGCCAGCCTAGCAGCCTCAACAGAGCGCGATCGACTCCAAGCACAGACGCTTAGTGAGCGCGAACATTCTTCCATGGAAAGAGAACGCCTTCAGGCGCAGCAACGGAGCGACGAAGATCGTATACGTCTAGAGATTAGACGCCTTCAGACGGAAGAGAATATGGTAAGGGACCGGGCCGAAGCCCAGCGCGCCGCCGCCGAAGCCCAGCGCGCCGCTGCCGGTGCCCAAAGAGAAGCAGAGCGCGACCTCGCTCTCACCAAGCGCGAAGCCGAGCGCGACCGATTACAAGCGCAGATAATGGAGCAGCTGATCACCAGGGCAACACCCCCTCCCTCCGCACGGGGTTCCAGGGCCTCGTCAAGACAAGGGTCAAGGGCACCCTCCCCTACCCGATCAAGCGACCCTGAGCCCGACCACCAGAGAGAGCCTATACCCCCCTCCGAACCCCTTCCCCGACCGGTCCAAGTGAGACCCAGCTACAAGGAAGAAACGGTCTACACCGCGGAGACGCTAAATAGACGACTACAGGATCTAGAGGACCTGCCAGAGGAAGAAGAAGAGGGAGAGGAGGAGAGTCAAGCCCGACAGCAGCACAGTACTCCACAGGACCAGGAGGTCCAGTACAGCCCAGGCTCTACCCCCGCGGCTCTGCGCTACAGACCCCCGACTCAATTCACGGGTGAGCTTGACGCACGACCAGCCCCGAGGAACAGCACCTGGATACGCGGGCCATGGTACCCAGCAGGTACCAGCCCACCAAGAGGCGTAAGAGGAGACTCGCCTAGGAGGCCTCTCTTCCAACGCTCACCGATGTGCCAGCCATCCATGGCATCATACATTGGCACACCGACGTTTCCGGACTTCACCCACGAGAACAGAGCACAGTACACGGAGCTACGAATGTGCTTAGAGACAATGATGTCCGATGTAGCTGATGAACCGTACAAGTATGCTATCCTACTGTAGCACCTCAAGGTGCCCCGAGCGCACAATATAGCGCTGGCCTGTGCCACCTCTACTACCCCATACACAGCGGCTCTAGCAGCACTCGACCAAAGATATGGACGCATATGGGACTACGTAATACAAGAGATAAGGCATATTGACCGCCTACCCCCAGCCACAGACAATCGCTCACTAGATGACCTGTCTATCAAGGTACAATCCCTGGTAGGGATGCTGGGGGCGCAAAGAGAAAAGGGTATGCACGAACTGTACGCAAACTCTAATGTCGAGAGGATTTTAGAGAAGCTTCCGCCCGCCCGACAAGAGCGCTTCAGGCGGCAAAGAGACCACCGTGATCCTAACGGTCCCGAGCCATCCCTCCTAGACCTAGCCGACTTCCTGGCGAGAGAAGTCAACAGCCTACGGTTGGATACGTTCATGCGGAGCACCCCAAGCTCCAGAGAGGGACCTAGGAGAGCAAACGATGGCCGAAGATTGGTGACCGTCATGCACCAATCAGAATCAGTACCGAGCAGCAAGAACCACAGTACCCCCTCGATGAAAGAGAAGTGGAAGATGGTGTGCCCGTACTGCGAAAAGGAACACTGGTTGTCACAATGTGACACGTTCAAGAAGATGACCGCCGACGAGGTGAGTCAATGGATAAAGTCCAACCGACGCTGTTACCGATGTGCGCGCAGTCACATGGCAGCCGATTGCCGCTTAAAGAAGAGGTGTAGTCGGTGTGACAGAGCCCACCTAGATGTCCTACACGACAGTAACAGAAGAAAGCCTGCACCCTCAAGCAGCACAAAGGCAAGTGTTATGTACATTGACCCCGCCAGCAGCGGGGGCGCCCGGGTGCTCTTAAAGGTGGTCCGCGTAACACTGAGTTACCAAGATAAGGTCATGGACACTTACGCCGTCCTTGACGACGGGTCAGAGAAGACCCTTCTCCTCGCGTCCGCTGCGGCCCAGCTGGGGCTGCGGGGGAGCGAAAACCAGATGACGATTCGGACAATAAGAAGAGATCTAAAGACGATAAAGGGCGAGAATGTCTCCTTCACTATCGCAGCAAGCGGGCAGCCAGAGAGACGGTATAGGATTACTAACGCTTTCACCAGCCAAGAAATAGGCCTGTCGCAGTACACCTACCCCATCGCCAAGCTGATGGATAAATATGTGCACCTGCGTCAACTACCTATACCGCTCATAGACGGTGCCACCCCGACCCTGCTGATAGGCTCCGACCATGCAGACCTCATCGTCCCGATTGACCGGGTCCACACAGGGCCCAGAGGCTGTCCTGCAGCAGTCGAGACCCGCCTAGGATGGACATTACAAGGCCCCCTCGCTAAGTCTCTTAACCGAACAGCAGCCACTAACTGCCTCCACTCCAGAGTGACAGAAGAAGACACCACCCTCCTACAGCATGTCGAGAGGCTATGGACACTAGAGACAATGCCCTTTAAGAACGAAAAGAAAGACATTCGTTCCAAGGAAGACATTTACGCTATAGCCCTCCTCGAGCAGGGGACAAAGAGAGTCAAAGTCAACGGAGTGATGAGATACGCAACTCCACTCCTGAGGCGAGAGGGTATGCCTACCTTCCACGCCCCAAAAGAAGCGACGGAGCGGTATCTATTGAACACAGAGCGGCGCCTAGCCAGAGACCCCGCTCAAGAGACCTCGCTCAGATTAACAAGCTAATCACAGCGGGACACATAAAGAAAATTGACATTAAAGAGGCCGATCAGACGACCGAATCATGGTACGTGCCGCACCACAAAGTCCACCACAACGGCAAGGATCGTATTGTGTTCAACTGCAGCTACCAGATCGGATCACAAAATCTGAATAAAGAGCTCTTGCCCGGCCCAACACTCGGCCCCTCTCTACTAGGCGTGTTACTACGTTTCCGCCAAGACAAGGTGGCCATCAGCGGCGACATCAAAGGGATGTTCCTGCAGGTGAGACTAGTGGAGGAGGACAAGCCCCTGCTGCGGTTCCTATGGAGAGAGAGGATCGGGGATGAGCGACCAGCCATCTATCAATGGGAAGTCCTCCCTTTCGGAACCACATGCAGCCCATGCTGTGCTACGTTTGCACTGCAAAAGCACGTCGCAGAGGACCCAGCAGCTGATGAAGAGGTCCGACAAAGTGTAGGAAATAGTTTCTACGTGGACATCTGTCTGCAAAGCGTATCGACGCCAGAAGAAGCCGAGGCCCTTCTACTCAAGCTCTGCGCCTCCCTGATCAAAGGCGGCTTTGATCTCAGGCAGTGGGCCAGCAGCGACCCGCAAGTATTGCGCAGCCTCTCCCCCGAGGACAAGGCAGCAAGCAGCGAGACCTGGATGGCGACCATCCCAGGAGAAGCCCAAGAAATGACATTAGGACTAGTCTGGCGCTTCAAAACAGACTCGCTCCATTATAAACACACACCCCTGACCAAGGAGCAGGGAAGGTCGACTGCACTACCGACCACAAGACGGAGTGTATACAGAACACTCGCCAGACAATATGACCCGTTGGGATGTATTCTACCTTACACGACCAGGGCAAAGATGACTGTAAGAGCGTTATGGGACAAGGACCAGGGCTGGGACGACCCCATACCCGAACACCTTGCATCCACATGGAGAGAGTGGGAGACGGAACTCAGCTCACTCCCAGGTGTCAACATACGCCGCAGCTACTTCCCACCCACAGTGAGGCCGGAGACGTGCCAGATGGACCTGCACGTCTTCAGCGACGCCTCCGAAGTAGCCTACGGTTCGGTGGCCTACTTGCGTGCCCGAGAGGAGGGAGGAGAAATACATACTGCTTTCATCCTGGCTCGCTCAAGAATAGCCCCACGAAAGCAACAATCTATCCCGCGTCTAGAGCTCTGCGCAGCCCTAGCAGGAGCGCAACTCGCCACGTTAATCCAACGTGAACTCACCATTCCGGTGCAAAGAACAATCTTGTGGTCAGACTCCACGACAGTACTCACATGGATCCGGTCTGATTCGTGCAGATACAAGGTCTTCGTGGGAGTCAGAGTCACAGAGATTCAAGATTTAACAGAAGTAGCAAGCTGGAGGTATGTGGACACAAAACACAACCCAGCTGACGTCATCACCCGGGGAATGTCCCTGGATGACCTCACCCGTCACAACCTATACAGTGACGGGCCAGAGTTCCTCAAGCTCCCGGAAGAAGAGTGGCCTACACCCACCCCACGGGAAGCGAGTAAAGAGGAGGCCGAAAACAAGAAATCTATGTTCTGTGGATTGAACACACTCGTCTCCACAGACCCCGACATAGACGATTGCCTCACCCTAGAGAGTGCGCAGCTAAAGACATTCCTGTGGCACCACCCAGAGGTTCAGCTCACTACTGACATTACAGCAGCTGACTACGAAGAAGCAGAACTTCTTCTACTACAATGAGCCCAGAGAGACTCGTTCCCCGATGAGCTAGACTGTCTACAGGGAGCAAAGCCCGTCCCATCAGACAGCAGACTGCTCCACCTAGCCCCCGAGAGCGACGCCCATGGTCTCATCAGAGTGGGTGGTCGTCTGCGGAGAGCTCCAGACTTACCGGATGACGTCAAGTACCCAATAGTCTTAAACAGCCGACACAAGGTCACAGAGCTGATCATAAAGAAATACGACGAGGATGTGCATCACGCCGGGGCAGAGAGAGTCTTCGCGGAGATCAGACGTCGTTATTGGATACTGCAAGGGAGAGAAGCAGTGCGGCGCTTCCAGCGAACCTGTCTAGACTGTCGTAAGTGGCGAGCGCAGCCCAGTATACCCCGGATGGCTGACCTACCTCCCTGTCGCCTCCGACTCGGCGACAAGCCTTTTCACTCCACCGGTATGGACTGTTTCGGCCCGCTGTATATAAAGAAAGGAAGAGGAACCGAGAAGCGGTGGGGTATTGTATTCAAATGCATGACCACCCGAGCGATGCATATAGAACTCCTTCCAACCATGAGCACAGACTCATTCCTTATGGCCTTCCGAAGATTCACATCGCGGAAAGGCAAACCGTCTATATTATTGTCTGATCACGGGACAAACTTCAAAGGCGGAGAAAGAGAGCTGAGAGAGAGCTTCCAAGCTATGGGCCCAGAACTTAAGACCCACCTCGCTCCATCCCAGATTGACTTCCAGTTTAATCCCCCGAACGCACCTCACTTCGGTGGAACTTGGGAACGAGAAGTACGTTCAATAAAGACAGCCCTGTACGCCGTGCTTGGGGCCCAGACCGTGGCGGAAGAAGTCCTAATGCCAGTCCTCACGGAGATCGAGGGAGTATTGAACTCAAAGCCCCTCGGTTACGTCTCAAGTGATGTAGCAGATGTCGACCCAGTCACCCCCAACACACTCTTGATGGGGCGGCTGGACCCCGCGCTACCACAGACAATGTACAGGCCTGAAGAAGCGAACGGCCGAAGAATGTGGAGGTACAGTCAAGTATTGGCTGACAAGTTTTGGAACAGCTTCCTACTCCACTATCTACCGTCTCTACAGACCCGCCAGAAATGGGTGAAAGAGAGAGACAATTTGACAGAAGGAACAGTCGTCATGATTATCGACCAGTCACTACCCCGAGCTATGTGGCCGGCTGGCCGCGTAAGCAAAGTGATCACCGGTGCCGACGGAAAGGTCCGAGCAGCCGAAGTGCTCGTCCAAGGACGGATCTACACCCGACCCGTGGCGAGGCTAATAGAACTGCCAAGGCTCCCCGATACTATCGATGACGACCATGACCCCATGACTTTGTGAACTGCCCGACCCCTCACAACAGACATTGAGTAGTGGACAGTGCGGTTAATCTGTCTCTGCTTAGCTAATTAGGTGGGACTAATTAGGAGGCGGCTGTTACAAAGGATCAGATTAAACCGAATATATATATTTATTGATTGATATATATTGCATAGTATTTGTATATCGTTTGATATCCCTTGTATATTCCTTGTACATATACACGGAATATCCCTTTAGCCTAGTACGGACCATGATGTTTCGTTCTCCTATTGGACAGCGGTCCACAGGCGCCAGGGCCATGCCTCCGGAGTCAGGTTCAAAGCCACCGTCAAGACATGTCTGTACATGCCCGGCCTTGCCCAGGAATACGAGACAGAAATGAGGTTGGCACTAGATTGTTCGCCGTGCATATAAATATGGCGCAGGTGAATACAGAAGTAGAGTTACCCAATAAGTTGAAGCCTCACCCACGATACTCCGTGCGGTGAAGTATGGCCTGTTTGGCCCCAAATAAGAGCATTGAGACCGCGTGCGAATTAGTAACTGAATTGTCAGAGTTTGGCGCTATACCGTCGAGTGCGACATATTTCTATTAAGTCAGTAATAGTCTATTTGTGTATAGTGTATCGTGCGGCTAAAGTTCTACAGTGACCAGCATCACCAACGCTTCCTCGTACCAGCTAGAGTGCTTATCCAGGCTGGGCTGCTTTCATGGCGCTTTCACCCGAGGAGACCTAGACGAGAACCGTGTGGACATGTACACTGGATTAATCTACCCGACGACTACATAGCCCTTTGCGGCTGGATTATATTTGTTTTGGTCCTGTGATTTATGGAGCGGAGAATCGCCGACGCCTACATGTGTGGGATTTACCCTGTGAGGAGCCACGTCGAGTCTGCGCCTCAGAGAGCCTGAGGCCGGCTAGCTTTCTTCACTGTGGAGCTACAGTCTACAGAGAACAGCTGTATTCGTCTGTGGATCAAGAGACTATTGCACCGTCTCCTGTACTTGGAGTCTCCTTAGTCATCGTTGACCAGACTCTCTACTACCGACAGATCCTCTACCCCTGCTGGCTTACAACCGGGGGGACCCTTCCAGTATCTCCCGCTATATATTACTAGTGTACCATAGATATAATTCCCTAAGATTCAGGTTGTATAATTACCTCCTGCGTAACCAGAGAATGGACATTCATTATTGATTTGCCTACGCACATTCCTTTGCCTTATAAGCGCATCCAAAGTAAAATAGAGAAGTATATTATGTACCTTTTGCTGCAATAAATACTTAATTACCACTTTGTGTGGAACCGATTCATTGTGGGAAGTGTTCATCATATTTATATATCATGTACTGTATGGCCAGTAATTAAAGTACATAAAGCGGTAGTGGTTTAATGATACCATACTTATCAATACAGTCAGGGAATTGTACCCCTCAGTTACAATTACGTTACCTTTTAGTTCATATTCTTTCGGCTGTTGATACCTATTCAATTAGTATAAAGCCCAACTCTCGGATGTTCTAAGCCCCAGAACCTCCAATCCATTTTGACAGACCTAAAAAACCAGTGACTTGGCCGCCTAAGCACCACAGCGTCCTGTATGCTGAAGCTTCCAAGTCCCCACAAATCTGATAGGCCCGTCGGATATAGAGACCCTGATGCTCGCTCTGTCCCCCCGCGTCAAGGTGCTAAGCTTGATGAGAGTTTGCAGAGTCTCAATTTTTATCCATAGGCGCTGGTGAGTGTACATCTCATGCAGCTGATATGGTTGGTACGGGTGTAACCTACCAGATGTTTACTGTCAGGAAATCCCCTTTGCCTTGAATGAAATAGATTACAAATTTTTTCGTCCTCTTTACTCTGGTTTAGAGAAAAGACAGACATCTTTACATAGTATACTTAAAATGTATACAGAATGAATGTAGTATTCTATTTCATGTTTCTTCCTAAATGACAATAACACTATATATTATTCCTCTCGACAGATGAGCTGAATGTCAAGTGCAGTTTGCACTTGCTCGAGCGTCATGTGTCAGGGCCCCAGAAGGTAAGGATACTATTGATGTTTTTCCTTCCGGGCTTTTAGGAACCCGTCGTCCCAGGTAGTGTGTCGAAGTGTCCTTGAGCAAGACACATAACCCCTGACTGCTCCCGTTAAGCAGGTTGGCACCTTGCATGGCTGTTTCCGCCATCTGTGTTTTTTAAGTCCTGACTTTCTCTGGAAGCTCTTCCCACACTGGCCACAGCAGTAAGGTTTCTCTCCTGTGTGTACCAAGTGGTGTCGTTCAAAGTATGCCTTTTTCTTGAAGCTCTTCCCACACTGGCCACAGCAGTAAGGTTTCTCTCCTGTGTGTACCATGTGGTGTTGTTTAAGGTATGCCTTCTCCGTGAAGGTCTGTCCGCACTGGTCACAGCAGTAAGGTTTCTCTCTTGTTCCAGGTTTAGGGAGTTTTTTGGGTGTAAATCCCCCCATTTCGTGTCCAGAGGGAACCCTCATTGAGGGCGGAGCCCTCTTATCCACATGGAAGTGGGAGCAGGCAGTGCTCGGCCTGTTTCTATGAGGCATGGTGCATTCAGGATCTGTCCCTGATGGTGACCAACTCCTGGGTCTTGACCGTGTTCCCGTGCTACCCCCATCTGGGTGTGTCTTGCACAGGTGGAGTGGAGCTCAGGGCTTTCAGGGTTAGTGAAACCCCCTGAGCCATCTTTCTCCGGGCTTGGAGGCAGAGCATCTGGTGTTTCCTCATATATCCTCCCTTGTCCTGACCGGGGCCACGTAATTTGAGCCCTCTGGTCTGAGTGACTCACTGTTGTGAGCTCTTGTTAGCTCTTGGCTATTTAGCCATCAATTAGCTCTGGCTTGTTAGCCTGTTGTGAGCTCTTGTTAGCTCTTGGCTAGTTAGCCACCCATTAGCTCTGGCTTGGTAGCCTGTTGTGAGCTAGTTAGTTCTGGCTTGTTAGCCTGTTGTGAGCTAGTTAACTCTGGCTTGTTAGCCTGTTGTGAGCTAGTTAGCTCTGGCTTGATAGCCGGCTGTTAGCTTCTGTTAGCTCTGGCTTGATAGCCCACTGTTAGCTTCTGTTAGCTCTGGCTTGATAGCCGGCTGTTAGCTTCTGTTAGCTCTGGCTTGATAGCCGGCTGTTAGCTTCTGTTAGCTCTGGCTTTTTAGCCTGTTGTTAGCTCTGGCATGTTAGCCTGTTGTGAGCTAGTTAGCTCTGGCTTGTTAGCCTGTTGTGAGCTAGTTAGCTCTTGGCTAGTTAGCCATCCATTAGCTCTGGCTTGTTAGCCTGTTGTGAGCTCTTGTTAGCTCTTGGCTAGTTAGCCATCCATTAGCTCTGGCTTGGTAGCCTGTTGTGAGCTAGTTAGCTCTGGCTTGTTAGCCTGTTGTGAGCTAGTTAGCTCTTGGCTAGTTAGCCATCAATTAGCTCTGGCTTGTTAGCCTGTTGTGAGCTCTTGTTAGCTCTTGGCTATTTAGCCATCAATTAGCTCTGGCTTGTTAGCCTGTTGTGAGCTAGTTAGCTCTTGGCTAGTTAGCCATCAATTAGCTCTGGCTTGGTAGCCTGTTGTGAGCTAGTTAGCTCTGGCTTGTTAGCCTGTTGTGAGCTAGTTAACTCTTGGCTAGTTAGCCATCAATTAGCTCTGGCTTGTTAGCCTGTTGTGAGCTAGTTAGCTCTGGCTTGGTAGCCTTCAATTAGCTCTGGCTTGTTAGCCTGTTGTGAGCTAGTTAACTCTGGCTTGTTAGCCTGTTGTGAGCTAGTTAGCTCTTGGCTTGGTAGCCTGTTGTGAGCTAGTTAGCTCTGGCTTGTTAGCCTGTTGTGAGCTAGTTAGCTCTGGCTTGTTAGCCTGTTGTGAGCTAGTTAGCTCTTGACTTGGTAGCCTTCAATTAGCACTGGCTTGTTAGCCTGTTGTGAGCTAGTTAGCTCTGGCTTGTTAGCCTGTTGTGAGCTAGTTAGCTCTGGCTTGTTAGCCTGTTGTGAGCTAGTTAGCTCTTGGCTTGGTAGCCTTCAATTAGCACTGGCTCATTAGCCGGCGCTCCTGTAGACTCCAGCTAGGTAGCTTCCAGTTAGCACTGCCTCGTTGGCCGGCGCTCCTGTAGACTCCGGCTAGGTAGCTTCCAGTTAGCACTGGCTCGTTGGCCGGCGCTCCTGTAGACTCCGGCTAGGTCACTTCCAGTTAGCACTGGCTCATTAGCCGGCGCTCCTGTGGACTCCGGCTAGGTAGCCTCCAGTTAGCACTGGCCCGTTAGCCGGCGCTCCTGTAGACTCCGGCTAGGTAGCCTCCAGTTAGCACTGGCCCGTTGGCCGGCAATGCCAGCCTGTATGGCTGCGCTGATGTCTCTCTAAACTGCCAGACATTTAGAGAGGGGCTTTTCTTTACTTTCTTTTTCTTTAATCCAATTTTGCGGCCTCAACCGCTCCACCAGCAATGCCCACACTACGCAGATGCCTTTTAATTTGCCACTGCTTTCCACTGAGGGCCATACAGATCAATATCCTTTGTCTGGCGTATTCTAAAGTGGAAGGTTTTAGCTCCCTAGGTGCTGATAAGAGCACATTCAAGTAAGGTTTAAACTCACTTTTGTAATTTGTTCATTTCAGGGTTCTCCGTTATCAATATTTCTAGTTTATTTTATTTGGCTGTTATCATACCGATCTCAGCCCGAACTCAGGGACGGCATGTTGAATGCCGATGGGTTTGTCTCTATCTATCTCAGTTCACTTACTCGAGATATAACCCTGTGGCCGCCCGATATCCCCCAGTGAGGTGCTAAACTCGCTAAGTTCTCGGGGTCAATTACTATTTCTATCAAGCTTACTTCATAGTCACTAGTTTAGTTATATCCAGTTGATATGAAATATAAGCATAGAAGAGTTGTTAACCTCTTCTTTGTTTGTAATAAACCGAATGTATGTCTGGGAGAACTCTTATTGCCTATAATAACAATAATATTATTATTATCATTGCCATCATTATTATCATCATTTTACGAAAGGCCTGTAATGCTACTCATTTGAAAGTCTGATGATATTACTTCACCGTCACCACCGCCACTATCCTCATTTGTGAGGAAAGGCCTGTAATGCTACTCATTTGAAAGTCTGATGATATTACTTCACCGTCACCACCGCCACTATCCTCATTTGTGAGGAAAGGCCTGTAATGCTACTAATTTGAAAGTCTGATGATATTACTTCACCGTCACCACCGCCACTATCCTCATTTGTGAGGAAAGGCCTGTAATGCTACTCATTTGAAAGTCTGATGATATTACTTCACCGTCACCACCGCCACTATCCTCATTTGTGAGGAAAGGCCTGTAATGCTACTCATTTGAAAGTCTGATGATATTACTTCTCTTTTAATAAGTTTTACTACTGCCAATAGTGTAATATTAGCGTACTAACACTTAATCATTATTTGCAAGCCCCAGTACCCCTTATCAATTCGACAGGCCCATCAGTCCGTGGTACCGATCGTCCGGTCCTGCAGTGACTAGATTCTCAGTTTCCCACATAACTTTAGCTGAAAAGCAGTAACCAGCAATTGATTCAATCTGCATGGCTTCCAGTTATAGATATACCGTTACCTTCAGACGAGAGCAGGGCGAGGCCAGCGTCGTGACACATTGCGATAGAAAACAGTCCACGAATTCAATAGATATTATAAAAAAGTTGTTTTAATTAGAAAAAAGCAAGTTACAAAAGAGACTTCATTGGAAATGTCCAATTCAGTTAAAAGAAGTATAAAACAAAACATCTCTTATCTAGCATAGCATTGAAGATGAATGGTGTCTGAAGTCAAAAATCTAAATCTGCTCGACGAGACTGAAGCTGTGACTTTTATACACAGGTCCGTAGCGTCATATAGTAGGCACAGTAAAACACTCCTCTTTCCAACTTGTATCTTTGCCATTGGCTCCTGTCTACTCCACCAGCCAATCAACATACAATTCAGCAAGGATGAACTCTCCTCCCCTTCTAGTTGTTACAGTAACTTGAGAAAGTAATAGATTTCTTATGGCCGGGGAAAGTCCCTAGGACGTCATGTTTGCAATGACCCAATTTCTACAGAAAGCAGATATAGCATATATATACATGTACTATTCAATACTCATATACTTAAACACTGATTGACATGCCCAAACATCATATATGTATTTTGTAGTTTAAAGTAAACTAAGTTAGTTTACTTAATAAACTAACTAAGTTCTCTGCCTCATAACTGTAAGGCAGTGATTCTCTCCTCTGCTCCTGTGCTCTTCTTTCAAGGTCACATTCCTGGCATTCACAGAACTGTAAGCGAAGAGGCCTGCAACTTGTTCCTGTTTGCGGACGACTCAGCCCTGCTGGTCTCTGACAAGAACATTGATTTGATTTGATTTGATATTTTTTATTTTCGTGTCTTACATACAGATGTATGCCCAGCCCATATGGGCTTACAAGACACATAACAATAAGTATATAATAATATACTTTATCAATTACTTAACAAATGACATAGACCAAGATGGCCATAAAAAAAAAATACAAGAAAATACAATAAAACGTAATATAACACAAGCTGTACTCAATGTAAATAAACAGAAAAACAAGGTGAATTCAAATACAATTATATAGGATACAGTGTGTTTTGTCTCAGGTGCCATGCCTTCTCCAAAAATCCTGCAAAACCGAAGATGTCCTCCACAAAAAAACAACTCAACATACAGCTCTCAGACTGCCAAAACAAATCTGGGTTTACAATTTGAATTTTTTCAAATAAAGCCCTCCTCAAAGTGGTGTACAAAGGGCAATAAAAAACAAAATGATATTCATCCTCCACCACTCCCAGATCACACAGAACACACAACCGCTCCTCCTCAGGTTTACCCTGGAATCTACCCACTTCCACAGCCAACAACAAGTTGCAGGTTGAAAAAACCCTCAGCTCGGAACTAGGCAAAATCTGCATATGGCTCGCTGATAACAAACTATCATTACACATGGGCAAAACAGAGTCCATTCTATTCGGTTCAAATAACAAACTCAGCAAGACCGACGGCTTCTCAGTTACAGTGGGTGACAATATTGTCACAAGGAAAGATGAAATTACCTACCTGGGTTCCATCCTAGAGGCAAATCTTTCCTGTGACAAAATGGCATCCAATGTAATAAAAAAATTCTCCAGGACTACACAAGATATTGTAGATATTGCATTTAAAACAGATATATATAATAAACATATGCTTAATCCTTTATATCCTATAATTGACAGAGAGAACAGGATGTCATAATAAAAAGTGTCACTAGTTGGCTGTGACTCTCAACACTTGGCCACCCCTTTTTGCACTGCTGTATAAGCTGTCTGCAGACAGAGTCCTTTTGCTGTTCCTCAGCAATCTGTTGCAGCTTTGCCTTAGACGCTGTTGGCCCTGCTGTACTGCCTCAACAAACACCTGTGCTTCTCCTTCCAGCTCTCTTTCCTCCTCTGTCAGTGTGCGCACGATTGGGGCCCTTGATAATGCATCTGCCGTTATCAACGCTTTCCCTGGGACATAGACTATGTGGTATGTATATCTCAGTAGTCTAAGCCTAAAGCACTGGATTCTTGGGGGTAAGTCATCTAGTGCCTTCGTACCTAACAGAGCCAACAGTGGCTTGTGGTCGGTCTCTATGGTAAATTGAAGGCCTATTATATACGAGCTGAGCCTTTCGCATGCCCATGTTACTGACAGCGCCTCCTTCTCCACCTGGGAATATCTCTGCTCTGTGTCAGAGAGACTGCGTGAGATATAGGCTATTGGGCGCCACTCCTTGTTGTCCTGCATTTGGGTGAGGACTGCTCCCACTCCAAAAGATGATGCATCTGCAGACACTCTTGTCTTAGCATTTGGCCTGTACTGTGCTAGCACCCTATCTGAGGCCAGATCAGACTTCACCTTTTCAAAGGCTGTCTGCTGCACCTCTCCCCACACCCAGGCATTCTCTTTCACCAGTAAATCCCGTAGTGGTTTGTTAGTGTCGGTGAAAAGAGGTACAAACATTCCCATGTATGTGGCCATGCCCAGGAACCGTCTCACGTCTGCGACATTTTGTGGAGCGGGCATGTCTACGATTGCCCTCACTTTCTCTGGGTCTGGTGCTATGCCCCCTGCACTGACTTTGTGGCCCACGAACACCACCTCTGTCTGTGCGAACACACACTTTTCATTTAGGGTCAGACCGGCTTCCTGAAGCCTGGATAGGACCGCAGTGAGCCTCTCATCATGCTGGGCCTTATCTACGCCACATACCAGCACGTCATCTGCGTGGCATATTATGCCCGTCAGCCCGTCCAAGAGCTGCGACATGCGCCTCTGAAAATGTTCTGGACCAGAGCTGATTCCGAACGGCAGGACATTGAAACAGAAGCGGCCACACGGAGTAACAAATGTGGTGAGCTCTCTGCATTCTTCTGATAGGGGGATTTGCCAGAACCCTGAGCGTGCGTCTAGCTTAGTGAAGATCTTTGCCCCATTCAATTGAGCCAATGACTGCTCTACTGATGGTAGTATGTGTTGTTCTCTACATACCGCCTCATTGAGTCTAGTCAGATCCACGCAGACCCTGATGTCCCCCGTGGGCTTTATCACGGGTACCATACCCGCACACCCCGGCATTGGCTTTTCTATCCTTGAAATTACTCCCATCTTTTCCATTCTCTCCAACTCCTCCTTAACTTTGTCTGCTAGTGGTATAGAGTAGTGAGTGCGTATGGTACTGCATCCTCCTTCAGGCGAATGCAGTAATCCCCCTCTAGCCTCCCCAGGCCTGCGAACACTGTGGGGAATATACGCCTGAAAATGTCCCCTGGGTCCTCCAGTTCATCAACCCGCTCTACCAGTCGCAAGGCTTCAACTGCTGGCAGGCCTAATAAGGGTCTGACTAAAGAATCTACTACAAATACCGGCTGGGCAACCGTTCCACTTTTGCTCTTGAGCTGGCATGTGACTTGCCCTGCTACCTGCAGCACCATGTTATTGGGCCCATATAGCTTCTTATCTGTCGCCATCAAGGGGCCATCTCTGCTATATTTATATAGCCTGGTGGGGATAGCAGTGACTGCTGCTCCTGTGTCTATTTTAAAAGAGATCACTTCTCCATTGAGTTCTATGTCTGTGTGCCAGCCAGAGACATGATCCTTCACTTCTCCTAGAAAAAGGGTGTCCTGTTGTAATTCTCCCTCCTCTAGCATCTCATACACTGGCTGTGCGAAACGGCACACTGCAGCAAAATGCCCTGTTTTGTGGCACTTCCTACATTCTGCATTGCTAGCTGGACATTCTCTCCAGCTATGGGGGGAAAATCGACCACATTTCTGACATTTCTCTGTGTTTTTGACTGTCTCTGTCTGTCTTGTTCTGGTATACCCTGTTTGTTTGTGACCATATGCCTCTTTCTTTTTGAATGGACGAGAGATCGCATCCACCTCTCTTCTTTCCTCTGTGTGTGTAGCCCCGCCCCGCATCACAGTCTGTTGCTGCTTCACCGTTTCCTGCTGTTTCACTTGACTGATGGCCTTGTTCAATGTCATGTCAGCATCCAGCTGCAGTTTCTCTGAGAGGGCCAGGTCTTTTATCCCGACAATAATGCGATCCCGGATTAACTCCTCCCGCAACACCCCAAAGTTACAGTGTTCTGCAAGTTTATGCACTGCCGTTACGAAGCTATCCGCGGCTTCCCCTGGCTCTTGTTTACGTACGTTAAACTGCGCACGCTCGAATATGACGTTATGTCGCCCTACGAAATGTTCTTCCAAACACGTAACCACAGTTGCATATACGAGCCTTTCCTGTGCACTCAGCTGAGTAGCATTTAGAATGTCCTCCGCCTCATCTCCCATGAAGTATATCAGCGTATTAACTTGGAAAGCCTCTCCTTTCCTATCTAGTCCCGATGCAACGCGATATCTGTCAAATCTCCGGATCCATCTCGGCCAGTTCTTGCCGTCTGTGCAGTCAAACTTCTCCGGTGCGCTGACATGGAAACTGTCCGTCTGCGCGCGACCTGCTGCCGGTGCTGGTGGCGGCGCCCTTCCTGGCGCTGGTGCCCCTTCGCCGTCCGACATAGTTAGCTAACATTATTACTCTTGTAATAGCCTGTAATATCTCTCTCTCCGCTTGACCAGTCTCTTCTCTTCGTCTCCTAGGTAACGGGTTAACCCTTCTGACATGGGTTGAACACTTCTGACACCATGTGGTAAAGCTTAGGTGGTGTTTCATATAAGGACTCGGACAGCGTGGCCATTTCAAGTAACATCTTTATTATCTAACACAACTGCGCCTCCGCCACGCCTTACAGCAACAGCTATGGATGCCCATAAGGGACATCCACTACACCCTTGAATGAGTGCTCCTGCCAGAGTCTTCAGGGTGTTCTTGTTTACCAGAGAGGAGATCCGGTACAAGAATCTAGTTTGTTGGTTGACTTTTTTTTATTACATTGGATGCCATTTTGTCACAGGAAAGATTTGCCTCTAGGATGGAACCCAGGTAGGTAATTTCATCTTTCCTTGTGACAATATTGTCACCCACTGTAACTGAGAAGCCGTCGGTCTTGCTGAGTTTGTTATTTGAACCGAATAGAATGGACTCTGTTTTGCCCATGTGTAATGATAGTTTGTTATCAGCGAGCCATATGCAGATTTTGCCTAGTTCCGAGCTGAGGGTTTTTTCAACCTGCAACTTGTTCTTGTCAGAGACCAGCAGGGCTGAGTCGTCCGCAAACAGGAACAAGTTGCAGTCACAAGCTGACGACATGTCATTTGCATAAATTAGGAACAGTAGCAGTCCTAGTATGCTTCCTTGTGGAACACCACAGCTCACTGTCAGGGGGGGGGGGGGGATAGAGTACCGTTTACCTCCACCATCTGTTCTCTCCCCTCCAGGTAGGATTGCATCCAGCTCACTGATAAACTATCAAAACCAATTGCTTTTAGCTTGTCAATCAGAATGGAGTGATTGACAGTGTCAAAGGCCTTTTGTAGGTCCAGCATGACCATGCCGCAGTATTTGCCCGCATCCACCTCTTGTTTGATGTGGTTGTTCAAATAGAGAAGGCATGTGTCAGTGGAGTGGGATGTTCTGAAGCCAGATTGGAATTCGTAGATTAGATTTTTTTCTAACCAGAGTGCAAATGTAGGAGTAAAGTGCAACAGCAATATACAACATACAGGTGGTTAAACTGGGTACAAAATATACAAATTAGTACTACTGAGTGTAGCGCTAATCAGATGTGTGTACATAGTTGTATTATTATATTTCAGCGCACCTAAAAGAGTGAGATAAATGGTGAGATCAGATGTAATGCCTACACCCTAGGCTCTGTTACCCATACTACTGTACCCTAGGCTCTGTTACCCATACTGTATGACTCTGAACTCTGTTGCCTGTACTCGATATATACTCAATTTCTACCTACCAACTGCTTTCACTGTCTACCCACTCTGTATGATAGGATGTACAACAGTGCTGTATATACCACATATTTACATTTATATATTTATATTCCCGTATTTATATATATGAATATACCTGCATATAACCCCTTACTATATCTATATCTGTACACATCCTACTCTTACTAGTTACGCTGCTGGCCAGTAGTAGTCATACTGTCTCTATTTATACAATACAACTCTGTACATACATCTGATCAGCACTATTACTCAGTAGCACTCATTTATATATTTATACCCAGTGTTACGCACCCCAGTGGGGAGACGCAACACAAGGCCACAGACAGGGTAGGTGAGGGTGCAGTGACACAAAACCCAAGAGACAATTTGCTAAATAATAATATTTATTTCACAAAACACAAAACTCAGCAACACAGAGAGCAAGGAGGACCTACCAGTGGCACCAAATGAAATATCAAAAGGAAATTAAAGCCCACCCCCCCTTACAGGCGCGGATGCCCAAAAGTACAGGTGGCGGTGCTCACTTCTAAGGCTGGTGTCTTTAACAGTAGGTCACCTACGTGATGCAAAATGTAGACCCAGGGTATCTTCCTGTCCTCAATGTCCCTGTGTGTGAAACAAAAGATTAATACACAAGAAAAACAATCACCATAGGCTGGGTGACACAAGAGAACAAATATTCAAAGGGTTAACAGAAATGTGCAACAAACTATAATGACTTAAACACAACACAATGAACCAGAGCTTCAGGTACCAGCTCTATACCAAACGAATGCCCAAAAGGCCACAGCTCTACAGAACACACAAACAGCACAAAACTAAACTAAACTCCTAAACTAACTAACAGCACAAAGTGCCAGAGCCTTCACCAGCTCTATTACCAGAACACACCAAGAGCTCTCCCACACAGACCAAGTATAGTTACCACAACCAAACGAACCAGGGAGCTAACTAACACTGCACACAAATGGGGTATATGAAGGAGTGTGGAGCTTGATTGCTTGACGAGCCTCAGCTGCTGCTGCTGCTGCTGCTGTTGTTGTTGTTGCTGGAACTGAGACACCTGAGAATGGGGATATGTAGACACAAGAGGGAGACAAAAGAACACAACAAACAACACATGCCTATATATACAACATATTATTATCCATTACTCCCTCTATATATATACATAAGGACACCGTCCGTAACACCCAGTTTAACCACTGAAGTATCAAGGGGTCTATGGTTCTGTTCTGATATACAGAACCAGCTTAAATCTACTCTGCGTTGTGTGTTTATCCGGTACCAATTCCCTTGTACTTTCAAAAGGCCAGGAAATGGGCTTGTTCGACAGCAGAGAGACGGCGGGTGAAATGAGGAGGCAGAGAATTTTGCTAAAGTTCACTTTTTATTTCACAAGCAAAGTGAAATAACAAAAGGCTTGAATGAAAAATGGTGCTATGAAACAATCAAAGCATGAGACTGTGCCCTCAGCTTGTGTTCCAGACTAAGTCGCTACTAGCAAAGTATCTATCTCGTCTCGTCTCGTCTCGTCTCCTCGTTGGTTCGATGGTGTCCGTCTCAACTCGTCGTCCTGCACGTCCAGTAGGGGAAAAAACATGCGTCCGGTCGTTTGTGTTCGTTCTGTGTCCTGCTCTCTCAACTGCTCGTTTTAACGAGTTTCCTCCTCCCCTATTTTACGTCAGCTGGGAGGACGTCTTTAAGAAGAGAAAGAGCTTCTGATTGGATGAGACTGGGTAGCGGCCATTTTGAAGCTCACCTACACCAGATCTTCCCTTCTAAGGGCATATCTTTGCTGGCTTTGAATAGCCTGAATCTTGGTTTTAGAGAATTCTTCAGTTTTCACGTTTAAATGTATCTGGCAAATTAGATTTATCAAGTTATCAATCAAAAGTAAGGTTTATTTTCCTTAAACATCTAATGTAGTCTTTCTGTTAGGCAGTTCCACTTATCTTAAACCTTATATCTTGAGTAATGGCCAATTTAGTCTTAATTTAATCCGTTTAGTATTGTAAACAGATTAATTGCTATACCTTTGAAGCTAGGGGTACTTTGTAAATCTAAATAACTGTTTTTACTAATATTCTCACCAAATTTAGTGTTATTCTTATCAGATTGGCTCGTAGCTGTCTCCTCATGCAAAATAGGAGCGGCTCGTTCCTTTGAATCAAATTGGCTTTTCGCAGCTGTCTCCTGAGGCCAAAATAGGAGCGGCTGGTTCCTTTGAAGCTAGGGGACTTTGTAAACAACCCCCAATGTTAGGTGACTGTCTATAGCCAGATACTGCCTGCAGGGAAGTAACACTAGGGTGTTTTACTGTTAGAGTAAACAACCCCTTTGTTACTTCACCTCAGCCCTATCAGCCAGTATCGGTCTTGGGGGGTTGCTGCCTATTGCTTGTCAGCCAATATCAAGTCCTGGGGGTTGCTGCTTGCATATGTGATATTACTAAAGTGGTGTGGTGCACTGTTACCATGTTTAGTGACGACCTGTAGCGGTAGACCTGTACATTATACATTTGAGCTTGGGAAAATCCACTACACCACCTGTACATTGTTGTTGCACTTTACAGTTACATTTGCACTCTGGTTGGATGCCAAACTTCCTTTCGTTGTACTGCACTAATGTTCACTTTATATTTGTCCTGCTAGAAAGGTGATCTATGTCTGGTTGAAGCTCTGTAGTAGCTCCTCTCCTTCTCCACCAAATCGGGTTAGTCTGCTGGGTTAATGCACTTTGTGTAAAACGTTTTCTTTGTCTGACCTTTTTTCTGGGTTAACATGGTTTTGTCATGTTTCACATGTAATTTTTTCCCTCTTTTTCTCCGCCTGATATTCTATGCTTTTTTCCCCATCCCAATTTAGTCGTTATGCCAATTCCCCCCCTCCCCTACCTGGTCACTGTGCTCATGTCCCCCCTACTGGTCGGTACAAGGGAACCCTGAAGTCTACCACATGCTTCCTCCGACACATGCAGAGACAGCCAGCGGCTCTCTTTTCACCTGGCAGCGAGGACTCTCATTGGTGAAGTGTAACGCGTGGGAGGTCACGCTGCCTTCACCACTTCCTGCCTTTCGCTGAGCAGGCGCCCAGACCTGACCTGTAGGCGTCGCTGTCCACAATGCCAGATTCCCACCCACGACTTCCCTCCCGCTAACTCAGCCAAACTAGTTAGTATGACGATCGGCCCAAGCCGCAGGCAATGCTGACTCCGTCACATGTCATTTCTGTAGATATATCATTCTAGAGACTCACGGAAGAGGACTCCTTGAAGGCGGGTGTTTCTGAAGCCCCTCTTCTGGCCACGCCCCACCAAGTTGAGCTCTGAGCCCACGGCGAATGACAGCGCGGCTTGCATGAGCCGCCGCACGGCGTCGTCGACCGTGGCCCCGCCCATCCGCGAAAGGTGGGACACCTGTTGTTATGGAAACAATATCTGTTACACTTTCACCACAACGACCCAGTGGCCCACACCAGAAGCCACTTGGAGCAACGATAGTATCAATCGTCCAAAGTCCAAAGCTGTCCATTTGATTTCCATGAACCGAGCAACCAAGCTAGACAGTTCTAACCTGCACCTGTGTATACTATACTGCATACTTTACTTACTCATAGTATATATATAGATTCTAGTGTTTATTGTAACCACATTTATTGTAATGTATAATATAACTGATAGGGCATAGAGACCCTCATCTGCACCTTTGATCACACTGCCTACTTGCTCATATGCGTATATTCAGTTATATTGTTTACACTGCCTATTTTTATTTTTTTTACTTTTCTACTGTACTATAATTTGTATTGCCTGTATTTATGTCTTCTACTATTACCCTTCCCATACGGCTGCTTGTCCCGCCCATAGTCACGCATTCATTAATTTATTTTATATTTTGGCTTTATTTTAATTGTATAACAACAAAACAGGGTTTGCACGTGTGGTATAATTTGGTAAACTATAGCTCCTAAAAGTGTATTGGAAAATGTCGCTAAGAGAAAAGGTTGTAAGTACATAGGCTTTGGTCAGAAAACAGCTGTCACAAACAGCAAAGGCCCTAGGAGCAGGATGTAACCAGAGGCAGGGTGTGTGTGAAGAATGTAATCAGGCTGGAGAGACAATAGATGGTAAAACAGAAACTGTTTATACAGGGTGGTAACGGAAAGCATAAACAAAAGATGACCACATCTCATGTAGCTGTTATCTCCTGCCCCGCGGCCTGGGGACATAGAAGGCAGACCCACTGGTCTGAGTAGTATGGAGGAGGTTTCAAATAGAAATTATCATACAATATCTTAAATGTGTTTTTACTGATTTAGGATGCTTACAAGTAATGTGAAATACCTGCAAATATTACTGTTATGTTGTGCTAAGAATTTTGGACATAATGATATGAAATATGAAAGATTCTACTAGTTAAAAGTAATATGTCTGTGTTTAGAAATGAGATGAAACAATGTGGTACAAATAGGAGCAACTGAGCCTTGGTGAATCAAGTGGGAACATAGTTTCAATGATAACTAAATATAAACTGTTTGTAGCTATTCAACTTAAGTTAAAAGGACTGTTCTGAGACTTAATACCACAGTTATTAAGTCTAATTTTAAACTAGCAAATAGCCCTTCTAAGGCCCACCTCTTTTGAGATTTGAACTGTGAATGCTGGTGATTGGATGAGACCATTTGGGTGAGGTCATGGATGACCTCACTTTGAGGAGTTTCGCCTCGTTGATAAAAAGGGGGGTGGGAAGGACAACAAAAACAGACCGGGAACAGAACACACCACCCCCACCCAGAGGACGGCGAAACGGCAACCAGAGGAGACCGTTGGAAGCAGTGAACGAGAACAAAGGGAATCAACAACTCAGCACCAGAAGATCATTCTTTAATCTACTCTCTTAGACTGATTTTCAATGGCATACGGCATATAGTTTGCGACCATTGAAAATCATTGCACAATCCATTTTCCATTGAAACCAGAATTCTGTTATTTCACTTTTTTACTTTGAATTAAAAACAGATCTGAGACAACTTCTCCTCTTCATTCTCCTGCTTCGCTGCCGTCCTACAAGACCGTGATGGTTTTTATAAGTAAATAGGTTTTAAGGTGAAGTTAGAAACACAACGCAGAGTAAGGTAGTTAGATGGTTTTATAAGATAAAACCCTTATTCCTTTTTACTATAATTGGTGCTGTGGCCCTACCGCTGAAGCGCTCAGGAATTTTTTTCTTCTTTCTCTCGGCTAATCGGCGTCTGGGAGATCGGGATCATCACGACAGAATACTGAAGATCTGCGTAAGAGGTGAGTGGATACAGGCCGTGATGAGTGAAGAAGTGGGGCGTTCAGTTCGAACCAGGGGTGGTGGGAGAGCTCTGCAATGACCTCATGACACTCTCGCCGGAACGGAGGAACCGTCGGGGAGGGAAATGATGGGGTAGCAGGGTGCGTGACGGTTCACAGATCATATCGGCATGTTTCAATTTAAAAACGGGGTTGTCTAGGACGGCACTCGAAAATTGATGAAACTGGGCTGCGTTTGCGAATGGCTTTTGATCATGGCCAAGTTCGTCTTGCGTTTGGGAAGCTCGGTAAAATGCACACTGAATTGCACACGGGCCGTGTTTTTTTTTCAGGGGTGTATGGTACGTTGGATATTTTTTTCGTGATCTATACGGTGAGTGAATTATGGATGTGTGCAATTGCTGGGTAAACGCCAGACCTCCGCTTACTACCGTATCTCAAACGGCAGGGAGAGGACGGTATAGAACGTCGGCAACGAATGCAAATGGTATTTTCAGGCTCCGGTTCACAACCGTACAGGTCGCGGAATCAGATGGATGTGTAACGAAGGCGTCGATATGGTGGTGTTCGTCACGGGTCGCGGGATAATAACGTAGTAGGTGAAATGAGCGTAGAGGGGGCCCTTTCGAGGCTGAACGCGTACAGCTTTTGAGAATATCACCCAGTTTAGCCGAATATTAGGCGATTTTCTCTGGGGGTATAAAGCTTTTCTAGCCATAATCGATCCGTTGTTAAGGGTTGGTTAGGAGGATGCGGATTTGCCTGTTAACCCGTGAGAAGGTTGATTTCAGAAGGCAAAGGCCGGCGGAGATCCATGGAACGTGTTTAGCTTAGGCGCTCATTTCAATACGTTACGTCGCGGCAAACGGGGACAATAGCTCTTAGCAACAAATTGTTTCATTATACGGTTTACAATGTAAGTGTTCATTGCGTGTATTCTAATACAGACGCTCTTATTGCGATACAAATGAGCGCGAGGAAACTATTGAAAAAGGTAATGTAAAATGTGAATCTTAGGTTGGGAGATACAATGTGCAAGCACTGGAAGTGAATGGATGTTTATAACTAAGATAATGTGTTTCACTAATTATATATGTTTGAAGCGTGTCTGTTAGTGGTTAGGAATGAATGCCAGAGATGTGTAGGTTATTGTTGTATTATTATGAAATTCTAGTGACCAACAGCCGCGGGGAAATGTAATAGATAACGCCGTTTTTTCGGAGGCCGTTGGTACGCGGCAGACATTAGCTGCTACGTTAGCCACGGGGGCGAGCGGGGCTAACTAGGGACGGGGCGTCGTGATATCGAGTATAAGAAGGGGATCTGAAGTGTGTTGGGGTCACTGGGATGTGTAGTGTACGTTAGAATTTTCGAATTCGGTGGATTTAAGGTCATTGTTTAATGAAATAAGGAATCAAATGGGGCGGAGATTTTGACAACAAGTCGTTCTGGGCTCTGCTAGATCAATGGCGGCAGCCGGCGGCGGGGTCAAGCTAGCATTTGCAAATGGCCTATGTATGTTGTAATGTTTTTGTTTTGATTAAATCTGTACACTAGCGCTTAAGGGGATTAAAGTTCTGCTGCGGGGTGGAGCTGTGTTGTGCTAACATTGCGGTGTGTCGGGCCGCTCGACACTACGGGACAATATGCCGTTTGGGGACGTTTATTGCAATGTCATGGTTGAAGCTAAGCTAATGCTAACTAGCCGCGCTGGCTATCACACAAATGGCTAACGAAGCTAATATGCTAAGCTACCTATGCTAACGGCGTAGCATGATGGGACTCTCGGAATATCTCGTGCTAATGATACAACTTGGCATGTAAACAAGGAGCGCGGCCATCTTGGGAAGGGGCGCCGTATTTACTATCTAGGATAGGGGCGCGGGGCGTCCATTTTGAGGGATTTATTTTTTTCTAGGTGGTGTTTGTTTGGGATTGCAGTAGGGGGCGGCAGAGGCCAGGTTTAGGTTTCCATTCAGAGCTGCTTTGGTTTTCGTTTTGTCCTACACACAGGATGTTTTGTTCTTTTAGAGGTTAGTTTGATAGTATGGTTAGGGAGGAGGTAGGCACTCCGAACCTCTAGCCAAAAGCAGGCGGCAGTGGGCTCGCAAGAGTCTGGGCGCACGTTAAACACAAACTATGGTGCTGAGGAGTTACTGAAGGCCTCCGTGCGTAACGAGGTATGAATTAACATACCACTGTGGTACCGTCTAGTCGGCCCAGGAAACATCGCACGTAAGTTAGTGTGGGCACTGGGTGGTACGTGGACGACGGTCCACACCTAGAAGTGGGGCAGTGCGCCGGGAGGGGCACAGCACCTGCTGTGAACAGGCTAGGCTGGCGAAAACGGTCAATATTTCCATGCCCAGAGCAAGCGGGATGGGGACAAGACCGTCGGTTTCTAAACTGAGTGACTGATAGGTACTACGGACAGTCAGCCGCTTGGGGTCCTGACTTGATGACGGACTATGAGGTCGCTATCGACTGGGTCGCCAGCCGGTCAGGAGAGCGTTATGGCAGGAAGACCATAAATGCACCTGGCTCAATGTACAGTCAGGCCACAGTAACCTTACTAGCCGATACAGGGTTAGTAGGCGAGTTGTGCTTCTGTGATCAGTGTTTTTTAAAAGAAAATGCTGGGAAGCCATTTTGTGTGGTCTAGTAGTGAGATGTAGGGGGAGGTGGGATCTCAGCCCCCCTCCTCTCTCACTCTCTCTCTCTCTCCCTCTCCCCCTCCTTCCCTCTCCCCCTACCCCTCCCCCACTCTCTCTCCCTCTCCCCCTCCTTCCCTCTCCCCCTCCCCCACTCTCTCTCTCTCCTCCCCCATTCCCTCTCCCTTCTCTCTCCCTCTTCCCCCTCCCGCTCCCCCTTTCTCTTTCCCTCTTTCTCTCTCTCTTTTTCTCCCTTGTCACGGGGATGACGTTGATGTCTGGGTTTACTTGCTATTTGGGATTCCTGCAGTGTTATGTTGTTAATATGAGGGTGATGTAATAGGGGAGGTGGAGGTTTGGTTTAGGTACAGATGGGGTGGCACAGGGGTGCATTTGGGGGTACAATGTAGTACAACTCACTCATTTTCTTATCCCTCCTTCTCCTTCTCACTCTCCCTCGTTATTAATTTGGTTCAGTGGGCCTAGTGGCTCATGCAGGTTAGACTTGTTTATTTGTTTATTGATGTTTCCTGTTTATATACTGGATTAAGTGGTGCTAGGTGGGCTGTAGGTTAATTATGGTTCTGGGTTAAGGGTACGTAGTGGCTTGGTGTGGAGCCATTCTTTTCAATTTATTGGCTTGGGTTTGTGTATTATTTTGTAGGGGACTGTGTAGTAGCGGTTGAGGGATGCGTTTGCGGAAGCGTTGGGTTTTAGGCCGTGTTGGGTGTGAGTTGATTTTGGGTCAGGCTTGAGTGGTGGCGGTTTCTAGTGCTGGTTTGGTAGACGCCTGCAAAATGGTAATGGCGAGTGGGATGTGTACAATGGCGGTGTTGGTGGCCAGCGTCAGGGCGATGATGTTGTACGCAGCGGGCGGTGGAGCCGTACGCTCTGGCTCTCTCCAGGTCTCCAGCCGCCTTCCGGTCCCTTGACTTAACGGAGAGGTGAAGCGCTGCTGACCCGGAGCAACACAGGTTCTGGTTGACAAAGCTGCATATGGACCATATGATGTGGTCCCTGGGTGGTGGCCGGTCGTGTTGGACCAGCGGCACTACTCTTTGGTCGGCATGGCGCTCGTACTTCTTCCTTTGCGTTCGGACAAACTCTGCCTGGTGTGACGGGGACTCCATGTCGGTGTCTTTTGTGTTGCGTTCATGGTGGTGTGGCTGTAAGTTGAGGTGTGCTTTGAGGTTATGTTTGGGACTCTCGGCGCAGATGGACCTGCGTTTGGGAGGTCGCTCTGCTCGGCTGCACCTGCGGTTGCGATGGTAGAGTGTGTTTCGGGAGTCGGTGGTAGAATTCTCGCCTGCCACGGTTGTATGTGTGTGTGTGCAGTTTTTAGGCGGAGTAGTTTTTTTTTCTCATTTGGACAGGGTGCTAGCTCCTTATTCGCTTTAGCATAGGTTGTGCGGGGAAGTGTTGTTATGACGGATGTGGGAGCTGGGTGCTGGGTGGGCGCTACCCATCTGAGTGCGTGTGTGGTGGAAGGGTGTTTGTGGTGTTCCTGGTGAAGGGGGCCGAGGGTTTTCGTTCGGGTTCGAAACCGTGGCGAGAATGCTTTGGGCTGAGTGGTGGCAGGTCCTTGGTAGTCAGGGATCTGTGGGAATATTGCGACGAGTATGGTGCTGGGGTCTATGGTTTATAACATGGACAGCTGGACACTGTGCGAGCACGGGGGTTCTGTGATATGAGTCACTGAAAACATTTATTTTTCCTCATGATGGCGTGTGTTTAACACCTAAGGTTTGGTGTTAAAGAGGGGGAATGGAGATTAATTATGAGTAATTATGTGGATAATGTGATGTAAAGTGTGATGTAAGATAGGAATACATTATAGACTTGCTCAGATAGAAATAAATACAGCAACACATAGAAACTAATGTTAAAGTTACATCTACACATAGTCATGAAGCTGTCAGTGACAATTAGAATGTTATATGAGATTGAGACGACAAATACATTAAGCAAAGAAGAAATTTTGATCAACTAGATTACCATATCCATCACAAATGTTTAGAAATGATAGGTTGTAAAACTAATTCTGATTGTTCAAAGGAAAGGACCATCAACGTACCAATGGACGGGAGAGGTTGATGTACAATGGGTGTTCCTCGGAGAGCCGAGGACTAACTCGTTTGGCTGAGTTAGGGGGAGGGAAGTCGAGGGTGGTAATCTAGCGCTGTGGACAGCGACGCCTACAGGTCAGGTCTGGGCGCCTGCTCAGCGAAAGGCAGGAAGTGGTGAAGGCAGCGTGACCTCCCACGAGTTCCGCTTCACCAATGAGAGTCCTCGCTGCCAGGTGAAAAAAGAGCCACTGGCTGTCTCCACATGTGTCGGAGGAAGCATGTGGTGGACTTCAGGGTTCCCTTGTACCGACCAGTAGGACAAACATGCGCACAACAACCAGGTAGGGGAGGGGGGGGGAATTGGCAGTGTTGAGCCTTGTGTTAAATCAATGTATTCCACTCTACTGTCCCTGTGAATATGGGGTGGGTTACGTCGAATGACAATAGCCTAATTATTAGATTAGATTAGATTCTTTAATGACCACACATCAGGCTGGTGGAATTTGTTTTCAGTGCATACTCATTGTTCCAACATAGAACATCACTTACAATACATACTACATGCAGTTAAATACATAGATACATAAATACAAAAACCACAATATCACAATTTACTGTATGTCCGTAACAGCAGAGGTAGGGGGATTGTTAGGGTTATGGGTCCATATGGCCCTAGTGTCACGGTGAGGTTATTCAAAGTGGGTTAAATTGCTTAATCGATATCACTGAAGGCCTAGGTGTGTAAAATACACGGCTGGCACTGGATTCTATGCTACCGTTGCTGCGTCTGCCAGCTGTATGTGTGTGAGGTTCACGCGCCCGCTGTGCCAGGCCATGTTCAGCTGTCATGGCTCTGTTAGTGAGCATGTTGGTACCCTGTGTGTTCCATCTGTACGCTTGTATGACAAATAAGGCAACAACTTAACTCTTGGACAGCATTGCTCATCAGCAGCCAATCGCACAGTACCGTCAGTACCACAGTAAAAACCCTCAGCTCGGAACTAGGCAGAATCTGCACCTGGCTCGCTGATAACAAACTATCATTACACATGGGCAAAACAGAGTCCAGAGTCTTCGGTTCAAATAACAAACTCAGCAAGACCGACGGCTTCTCAGTTACAGTGGGTGACAATATTGTCACAAGGAAAGATGAAATTACCTACCTGGGTTCCATCCTAGAGGCTAATCTTTCCTGTGACAAAATGGCATCCAATGTAATAAAAAAAGTCAACCAACGAACTCGATTCTTGTACCGGATCTCCTCTCTGGTAAACAAGAATACCCTGAAGACTCTGGCAGGAGCACTCATTCAAGGGTACTACGACTATGCTTGCACCTCATCAAGTTTCAAGTTTCTTTAATATTTGTCATACAGAAGTACAGAATACTTTTATCCAAAATGCTTCTTACTGTTACGCTCCAGAGACTGTGCAAGACAAGATAAGTATGAAATAAAATAACATAGTAAAATTAGAAGTAAAAAAATGAGGTCACAGTGTTCAGTTTAGACATATGTACAATGTTCGATGCAGAATAGACGTAGTTACCATACAATATACAATACTGTGCAGTGTACTAATATACAATACTATATAGTGCAAGGCAGAAATGTGACGAGGTGCAATTTAGGTACAATTCACAGTAGGTGTACGAGTTGTAGTGCAAATCCTTTATCAATAAATATAAAGTGTAAAGTGTGTTTGTGTGATCTAAAGTGTGGAGAGTGGGTGCTGCAGTGTGTTGTTTGTTTGAGTGAGTGTGTGCGTGTGGGTGTGTGTGCTGTGTGCATTTGATGGTTGTTGCATAGTGTTTATTGTTCGTTTAGCAGCCTGATGGCCTGGGGATAGAAGCTTCTTCTGAGTCTTTCTGTGCTCGCCTTAAGACTCCGGTATCGCTTGCCTGACCGCAGCAGTTCAAAGAGGCAGTTGTTCGGGTGGCTCGAGTCCTTAATAATTCTCTTAGCCTTCCCCTTGCACCGCTTGTTGTAAATGTTCTGGAGGGTGGGAAGCCCCCCTCCAATTGTGCGTTCGGCTGAACGTGTCACTCTTTGTAGTCTGCTACGGTCTTGTGCAGTGCTATTCCCAAACCAGGAGGTGATTTTGCCGGTCAGGATGCTCTCTATTGTACATGAGTAGAAGTTCCTAAGGATCTTCTGACTGACTTGGAACTTCCTTAGGCGCCTGAGGAAGTAGAGGCGTTGTCGTGCCTTCTTCACAACACTGTCAATGTGTGTGGTCCATGTCAAGTCCTCGGATATGTGGGCTCCGAGGTACTTGAAACTGTTCACTCTCTCAACCGGTGCCCCGTCGATGCTGAGGGGGCTGTAGTCCTTGACCCCCGACCTCCTGAAGTCCACAATCATCTCTTTTGTTTTGCTGACGTTCAGGGAGAGGCAGTTCTCCTGACACCACTGTGACAGGTTCTCTACCTGGAGAGAGGTACCAAAGCACCTCAAAGGCGCTAAAAACAAAATTACAAACATCTCAAAACAAACTGGTCAGACTACTGCTTGACGTTACTCCTAGAACCCACCTCACCCCTGCCCACTTTGACAACCTAGGATGGCTTAGAGTAGACGACAGAGTACAGCAACTTGCAATGGGCCAGGTCTACAAGATACACTACACGACCAAGGTACCCATGTACCCATCAAAATACTTCCCAACGGTCAGTGAATACCACGATCACAACACCAGAGGGAGCTCCACAAATCATAGATCAGTGACACTGAGAGTGGATGGGAAATTATATGCAAAGCTTAGAACACAGCTGTGGTACAAACATAAGAAATAATTACATCAGTCACAAGTTGAAATAGTCGACCAATGCAGATCTCACCCCCTCCAAATGTACAGTCTCCACCCCACCGTATGTATATTTCTCTCCCACCCACCCAGATAAAATATCCCTTTATTGATCCCCTTGGGGAAATTCAGGCATCATAGCAGCATGGGGGAGGGGAGGTACAGGTAGTAAAAACAAGCAGTGTAAACAATATAACAAGTCAATATAATTAACTAACTAACTAAAATATACAGTATTCACATAAGGTGGAGTATGCATAAGGTAGTGTTATTGTCCTTTTTAGGTTCCTAGTAGTATTAACTGTAGTTGGATGTCTGGCAGCAGTCCCTGCCCACTGTTTCAAGAACCAATGCTTCTTGAAACTGATCCCCCCACCCCACTTTGTTGTGAGTTTTAATAAAGCCGTGGAAACAGTGATTTTGTAGATTGCAGAATGGGTACAATACAGTACAGCTCAATACACACAATTGTTATGGGGATGTAGACCAGAGAAAGACTTTTGTCTTGTTCAGGGTCCCCCATTTTCAATTCATTATAACATATATGACATACATGACATACAGATAGACATGTATGTATAGTCATGTATAGTATACGTTTTCTATATCTTTCACCCAGAGTGAAAATTGTGTAGTCTGCCGAGGTGGGAACGGGGTGAAACGATACAGCCTTCACTTTACGGCCTATAGGGACATTTTATTTCAATGATGCAGTCATCAGACAGTAGACACCATCCCATCTGGAGAGCCACGAGCAGGCCGCTGTCAGAATAGAATAGAATAGAATAGAATAGAATAGAATAGAATAGAATAGAATAGAATAGAATAGAATAGAATATATCTTTATTGTCATTGTTACAGTTGTTACAACGAAATTTAAAATGCAGCCCTAGGATAAAAGCTAAACTTCAGTCTGTTAGTCTGGGTGGGCATGACGCTGAAACGCCTGCCCGAGCGCAGCCGTACGAGGTGTTTGTTGCCCGGGTGGTGTGGGTCTTTCAGTATTTGTACTGCTTTTTTAAGGCAGCAGGAGTTGTATAGTCCTTCCAGTGAGGGGAGAGGGCAGCCGATAATTTTCTGGGCCGAGTTGACGACCCTCTGGAGCGCCTTCCTCTCTGCGGCTGTGCAGCTGAGGAACCACACATTGATGCAGTAGGTGAGGATGCTTTCCACGGAGCAGCGGTAAAAAGACACAAGCAGGTCTTGTCTGAGGTGGTAATTTCTCAGTATTCTCAGGAAGTAGAGTCTCTGCTGTGCCTTTTTCACAATCGCCTTGGTGTTGGTACTCCAGGTCAGGTCATCCTCCAGGTGGACACCCAGGAACTTGATGACCGAGACTCTCTCCAGTCTCCACGCATCCCCTGTCGATGTACAGGGGCTGTATGTCGGTCTTCTTCCTCCTGTAGTCCATGATCATCTCCTGGGTCTTTAGCTTATTCAGCTGCAGGTTGTTATTTTTGCCCAGGGCTGACAGCTGCTCTACTTCATCGCGGTACGCGGTCTCGTCGCCTTTTGAGATGCAGCCCACCATGGTGGTGTCGTCAGTCATCATGCCTGCAAAAAAGAAAAATTGTAAAATGTATGAAGCACAATCTCAGGAAGCTCATACAGAACCAAGTGCTTCACTGTAATGTATATGTACCTTATATGTGACAAATAAAACAAAACTTTAATTCATGTTTAAAATATATAAATCAGTACTACTGAGTAATAATGCTAATCAGATGTATGTAGTGTACAGAGTTGTAGTATTATTATGTACAGTGATACAGGTATAAAGACACTATGGTAGTGGTCATACTGGCCAGCAGCGTAACTTGTAAGAGTAGGTAAGGGATGTACAGATATAGATATAGTATCTACAGATATGTAAATGTCATTAACAGATTGCAGAATGGGTACAATACAGTACAGCTCAATACACACAATTGTTAAGGGGATGCAGACCAGAGAAAGACTTTCGTCTTGTTTACATCAGGGTCCCCCATTTTCAATTCATAGTGATATATATTTTTGGTCATACACTTACAATATTTAGCAGCTGGGAAATACATTATTTGATGTATTCAGCGCCATTTCACGTTGATTAAACGTTACACATTACATTCTGCTAAATGAACGTTAGCTAATGTTACACCAGTGTTGAAAAGCCTTGAGGTCGCATAACATTTTCGAGGGACCATAACGTTAAATTGAGAGCAATGTGGATATGCTTTATTTGAGCAGTTGCTACTGTAACGTTACCTTAGTTGATTGTAGTTTTTTTTTTCTTTATTTTTTTTATCTTTTTCCCCCTCCTTTTTCCTCCGATTTTCTCCCATCCCAATGTTAGTCGTTATGCCAATTCCCAATCCCCTTCCTGGTCGCTGCGCACTTACCCCCCACAGTCGGTCTGGGAGAGTGGAGGCTATCACGTGCTTCCTCCGACACACGTCTAGCCAATCAACCGCTTCTTTTCACCTGGCAGCGCGGACTCTCACTGAGAGGGTGTAACGTGTGGAAGGATCACACTACCCCCGTTAGATCCTATCCGCGCTGAGCAGGCGCCCCGACCGAACTGTAGGAGTCGCTGTTTACAACGACCCGGACCCACCCCTCCAGCTTTCCCACCCTCTAATACTGCCAATTGTATTAGTGTGAACGGCCAGCCAAGCTGGTGACAACGCCGGAGCTGTGAGCTGGATTCGAACAGGCGAATCCAGCGTCTCTGGCGTTTGGTGACGAACGCAATCTCCGCTACGCCACCTGACCGGCCCTAGTTGATTGTAGTTCTGACATAACTGCAGTAAACAAACTAACGTTAAACCTAAGTTAACTTACCAGTAAATTCAGTACAGCAACAGACAGCTGAAATCCACAGGACAGCCTGATCACAATAATCGACGGTCCAGTTACATTTCCCCCAACCAGAGCCTAACTAGAGCCACAGTCTGCGAATCAGAGGCAGAGTAGGGGCGGGTCTTCGGGGCCAGCATGTTGGGTTGTCTCAACGTAAATAATAATACTGTACATCTCAGCTGATTATCCATAAAAAACGCACGTTAATCGAAAATACCACACCATTACTGTACCAATGACAAATAATCAACAGAAAAGCATTACATTGCAAAATAATATGTCTATGTCTGTAGTGTGTCGCACACACACACACACACACATAGAATGATAGTTCCCTCTCTCCACCCTGTAACTCGACTCCCCCTACTGGTTGAACCAGGCAGTGCTGCGTCACCTCCCGTCAACTCGCCTCACATAAGCGTCACCAAGCTTGGTGCCGGCGGTAGAGGTTATATTTTCCAGTGCTCCATCTGTACCTGTAGATGCGCTGTCAACTCTCGCTCTGACTCGGCCCCGCTGAAAGAGACAACACTCATTCCGTGAAGACCCGCCCTACTCTGCTCTGATTCGCAGACTGTGGGTGGGGGGGGGGGCGTCTATATTAATCCCAGCCGAAGAGTGCAAGAGCGCTTCCGCATTTTGCCCTGATTGGCCCCGGTAACGCCTTCCAAATGCGCATTTTCTTTTCCCCCGCTCAGACGCCGAAATGGAATACATGTATATTATCGCGACGCGATTCACTCGCAACGCCATAACGTTTTCCCTGTACATTGCAACGTTAACACAACGCAGCTGTCAACTGTACTTTACATATTATCCAAACGAGGACCACATGTACTTTACATATTATGGAATACATGTCAATCAATCAATCGCGTACCTCTTAGTTAGCTCAGTTAGCTCCATGTTAGCTCAGTTAGCTCAGCAGTTAGCTCATGTTAGCTCAGTAGTTAGCTTCATGTTAGCTCCATGTTAGCTCAGCAGTTAGCTCATGTTAGCTCAGTAGTTAGCTCCATGTTAGCTCAGTAGTTAGCTCAGCAGTTAGCTTCATGTTAGCTCAGTAGTTAGCTTCATGTTAGCTCAGTAGTTGGGATAAAGGAGTCGGAGGCGGTGTATCGAAGTTGAACCTAATTCCTTTATTCAACAGCAGCATAACAACAATGTCAACGTAGTCGAATCGATAGGTAGAATGATGTATCGAAGTTGAACCTAATCCCTTTATTCAACAGCAGCATAACAACAATGTCAACGTAGTCAAATCAATAGGTAGAATGAATGCTCGAGGCAGGAAGTGCTACACACAATATCGTCCGGGGGGAACTACTATTCCCAACAACAGTTCTGTGTGAATTATGTACAGTCATTACACAATCAATCAATCAATCAATCATGTACCTCTTGCACGGCTGTGGCGCGGCGGCTGGCGTGGCTGAATAACAGTAGCAGTGATCGCCTGCTGCGTCCATTGCGTGTATATATATACCGTATTAGTATTAATAGCATATAGCAATAGCAATATATAGCAATAGCAATAGCATATAGTATTAATGTGATTGACCAGCGTTTAACGCGGCGCGTGTATATATATACCGTATTAGTATTAATAGCATATAGCAATAGCAATATATAGCAATAGCAATAGCATATAGTATTAATGTGATTGACCAGCGTTTAATATGGCGCGTTCTGGCATCTGTGATTCGTGTTGAATGGGGGTCTCGCGTCGAACCAAGCGGCGACCTCATGCGCATGCGCGGCGAGCACCTGGGTGAAGGAAAAGGAAATGCGCATTACCGTACTGGCATATGGCGAAGAATGCGGAAGCGCTCTTGCACTCTTCGGCTGGGATTAATATAGACGCGGGGGGGGGGGGGAGAAACGCTGACGGGATGCTGAATGTGATTGGACCAGAGTAGAAGTAGACAGACAGACACAGACAGGCAGAGCACCGCTTGCAGAGGAGACAGCGGAGAATATCGAGAATGCCTGCCATACGCACTGGATATATTTTCCTTCAACTTGGTATCACTCCGGAATCACGTTTCAACCAAGTCACGTTGCTGTCATGAGCCTGCACTATGGTAGCCTACAAGTGATAAAATAAATAAAACATCCAACTCGCACAACGACTCTGCAACAAGTTGCGCACGGGCCGCACTAACACTAAACTTTGATGTCAAGTAGGGGGCCGCAAAATATCATCCAGCGGGCCGCAATTGGCCCGCGGGCCGCGAGTTTGAGACCTGTCACGTTTTAGACTCAATCGTGAAAGTTGTAATAAGATATTTAAAAATATAAGAGATGAAACACTTTTGAAGGTATTTATTATAAAAAGTTAACAAGCAATATAATATAAAAGTGAATAAGCCAAGTATTTATACAAGGTGAATATAGCAAGGTACAATTGAAATCTAGATTGTTACAACCGGCCGGTTGAGTATATAAAAGAAAGAAGCAACAGTCAAGTCTTTGTGGGTCAGTCCAGCAGTCTCATCCGTGGAGTCCAGTCAGTCCGTCCAGTCCAGTCAAAGCAGAGAAGAAAAAGAAGTGAAGTCCAGTGGTTTCTCTGTCAGAGTGTTTTATTGGCCCCCTAGTCCAGTGTGTATGTGTCTTTGTCCTGAGTGCACGTTGTGTGTCTGTGTGTATTGGTCCGCCTGTATGTCTGCTGTGCACGAGTGCGTGGAACGCACATTTACGTGCTCGTTTGTGCGTGTGTGTCTCTATGATAACGATCTGTGATTAATGGAGTCTGGAATATGTGACCAGTGTTTGACCTGGTCGTATATTAGTTGGCTTGTGGCATTTTGTGACAATAAGTTGAATTATTTGATCTGGCTAATCTGGTGGGATCTCAGCACCAAAGGAGTCACTGTGTGCGCGTTGAGAGCGAGGGTGTATGTATGTGTGTGTGTGCGTGTGTGTGTGTGTGTGTGTGTGTAGGTTTGTGTGTGTGTGTGCTTTGAGAGTGTGGGGGTGTGGATGTGTGTGTGTGTGTGTGTGTGTGAGCTTGTCCTATGTGTAAGTGTGTGTGTATCTGGTGTGTGTGTATCTGTCCTGTGTGTATGTGTGTGTGTATGCTTGTGTGTGAGAGGGACGGAACCATGCACCAAGGGTCAGCAGGTCACTGATAAGAATCTGTGAGTGGTCCTCTGGAGAGAGACGTCCTTTTAGGAGGATACAGACTTTGTATAGTGTAATGATGGGAGTATGTCTCTGCTATTAATTTACATGATATACGTGTCATATTTCAACAGACCCCTGTAAAAGTGAGTGTGTACATGTGGATGTGTGTGCAGTGAGTGTACATAGTGTCATTGTCATTGAGCATCCTGATAGCCTGGGGATAGAAGCTCCTTCTGAGTCTCTCTGTACTGGCCATGCGACTCCGGTAGCGCTTGCCTGACCACAGTAGTTCAAAGAGGCAGTTGTTTGGGTGACTAGAGTCTTTGCTTATTCTCTTGGCCCTGCAATGATTGTTTTTTTTTATCCACTTTTTCTCCTCTTTTTCTATTTTTCTCCAATCCCAATTCCGCTGTGCCAATTCTCCCCTCCCCTGTCTTGAACGTTGCTCGCATATGCCCCCCACTGGCCGGTTGTAGGGAGGATAGAAGCCTTGCATCACATGTCCCCTCCGATACATGTGGAGGCAGCCTGTCACATCTTTTCACCTGCCAGCACAGACTCTCATTGGCGAGGTGTAACGTGTGGGAGGCTCACACTACCCCCGCCATTTCCTGTCTCTGCTGTGCAGGCGTCCCCCAACCGACCTGTAGGAGTCGCTGTCCACAACGTCCAGGTTACCACCCATCGACTTCCACTCGCTAACTCTGCCAATTGAGTTAGTATGACGGCCGGCCCAAGCCGGAGGTAACGGCGACGGCCGGAGTCGAACCCGGTGTCTCTTGTGTTGGTGACGAGCGCAATGCCTACGGCGCCACCCAGCCGCCTGCCCTGCAACGCTTGTTATAAATGTCTTGGAGAATGGGAAGCACACCTCCAATTGTGCGTTCGGCTGAACGGGCCACTATCTGTAGTCTGCTACGGTCTTGTGCGGTGCTATTCCAAAACCAGGAGGTGATGTTACCAGTCAGGATGCTCTCTATTGTGCACAAGTAGAAGTTCTTGAGGATCTTCTGACTCACTTTGAACTTCCTTAGGCGCCTAAGGAAGTAGAGGCGTTGCCGTGCCTTCTTCACTACACTGTCAATGTGTGTGGTCCATGTCAAGTCCTCGGATATGTGGACTCCGAGGCAGTGTTAATTTTGTTGACTAAATTGATGACGAAAGATGTTCGTAAACGAAGGTTTTTTTCATGACGACAACGAGACGTGACGTCACGTTATTGAATACCATGTGACGCTAACGAGACTAAATAGTTTATTAAATATCGTTGACCACAACTGAGCACACAAACATTTTATTTACAAAAACCAGGACGAAATTTCTCTTCAAGTATGTTGATATTGTTGACTAAAACAAGACGAGACAAACTAATTATAACTTTTCTTAATGCCATCGTCCCGACAGAACAGTGTGACGGCTGACGGGAGCTCTGTGTTATTAGCATTAGCCTGGAGCTATTTGAAAAGCTATTTTTAGCTGAACGTTACCTTGGCTAAAGTTGGGACTATTCATAATCCAGCTGCAGACCTGCAAGCAAAGTACAGCAAGTTGGCAAAGGAGTATTCCAAGGTAAATCACTTATTCACCACATTGTTTGTATTTCCATCTAGCTCGCGTTAGCTAGTGGCTAACCTAGCTCACGCTAACGTGGCTAACTGATCGAACTCTCGCACACAATTAATGACATAATGCAGACAGCCATACCGGTGACAATGTTTAGCTTTTAGTGCCAAATGATAAGAGTCTGAGGCGGAGTCTCAAAAGAGAATGTTGAATATTTATTTTGCATTAAAAATCACAACAGATCCTCTGCTACTAGCCGACTAAACCAGAGCCTTCTGGATAGGAAGTGCGCAACAACGTTTAACGTCCATGTGGAACCAATGTACCAACAACCATTCCGTGGGTGAACTCATTGAGCTTAGTTGCCAATTAATGATACTAATACTAATCTATACAATCACCTGTTGTTGAATAAATAGCATTACTTTCTAGTTATTACTAAAAAACAGTATATATAAAACAGTAGCTGTAAAAATGAAAAGAAAAAAAGTTTTATAATTTATATAATATAATATATATTTTTTAATGTATGCACTGGTATCGGATCAGTATAACCAGACCTAGACCACCTCTAACTCTAACCCCTAACCAGACCACCTCTAACTTTAACCCCTACGTTAGGGTTGTGACTTAGAAGTGGTCTAGGTCCGGATAGGGGTTAAGAGTTGGTCTAGCCCTTTACATCCATCTATCTAAATAATAATAATAAATTATAATGAATGCTTAACTACCCCTAAGTTACCCTAACCAGACCTAGACCACCTCTAACTCTAACCACTAACCAGACCTCTTCCATGTGGCACTTTAAGACTGACCTCAGAATGTGATTTTATATGTTTTTATGCAAGCAGATTGCAATCAGTGTGTACTACTACTAGTACTACTGTGCGTTCTGTTTACTTAGTTTACAGTATCCTGTTATAGAATAAACCGCTGCCAGACACAGCAGAGAGAGAGAGGACAGACATGACAGAGAGGACAGACACAGCAGAGAGAGGACAGACATGGCAGAGAGAAAGGAAAGACACAGCAAACAGAAGACAGACAGAGTTCAGCGTTGTCTCTCTGGTCAGAAACAACGTCACCACATCCGTAATGCTCTCTTTGATGCATACATTGGATGTCTACATACATATACTGAATCTCTTGTAAACGAACAACTGAAAAAGTTTCTAACTGACCATAATATTCTTAACGAGTCTCAGTCAGGCTTCAGATCAGGCCATAGTACTACTTCAGCAACTATGCTAGTCTCAAATGACATAATTGAAGCACTGGACAAGAAAAAACACTGTGCAGCATTGTTTGTTGATCTGTCTAAAGCTTTTGATTCTGTGGATCATGCATTGCTACTGCAGAGGCTTGGCTGCATAGGTCTTGGTAAAATGGCTTTGAGCTGGTTTAAAAACTATCTATCTCAAAGAACTCAGTGTGTTTCAGTAGAAGATTATACCTCAGCTGCTCTTACTGTAAACAAAGGTGTTCCACAAGGTTCTATTTTGGCCCCTGTCTTATTTTCCATCTTTATAAATGAACTAGGAAATGGGATAAACCCAGCACGTTTTCATTTATACGCTGATGATACAGTTGTTTACACAGTGGCTTCCTCTTTAACTCAGGCCATAGAGCTTCTACAGGATGCTTTTAATACACTACAACACTCCTTGCTAAGGCTAAGACTGGTCCTTAATGCAAAAAAGACCAAGTACATGACCTTCTCTCGCTCTCGAGCTAATACAGCTGTCCCTCCGATTCTGACAATGGAAGGGACATGCCTTGACAATGTAGCATCCTATAAATATCTGGGCATATGGATTGATGAAAAGATGGCCTTTGATGTTCATATTGGGAACCTACTGAGAAAACTTAGACCTAAACTGGGCTTTTTCTTCCGGTTAAAGAAATGTTTCCCATCTGAAGCCAGGAAGAGAATTGTGCAGAGTTCCTTTCTGCCTGTATTAGACTATGGCGATGTAATCTATATGCATGCTCCTTCCTCCCTGCTTAAAAAGCTGGATTCTGCGTACCATACTGCCATACGTTTTGTAACGGGTGCAGGCTCTCGCACCCACCACTGCACTTTGTATCAGTCATTAGGATGGTCCTCTCTGTACCAAAGAAGACAATCACACATGTTGATTTTTATCCTTAAGTCATTGCTAGGTAAGCTGCCATTATATATCTCCAGACTTCTGTCCTTTTATACTTGTGTGGTACCATTGACTGGCATTTCATAACCAATATGTCTGTGTATGAGAAGAAATATATGCAAAAGCTTTGTGTGCCTTTTGGAGCAAAATGGGTCTCAGTTTCAGTGGCTAAAATAAGGAACCATTGTGCTGGACTGTTTGTCAAACATTCTGTGAAGAACCTTTAGGCAACCCCCCCTGCTATGTTAAACTGTATTGCAAACAGGAATCAACCCCCAATAGCCAACTGCTCAAACTGTCATGGTTTTTGCCTTATTTCACCTTTCTGTGAGGGACAGCTGTCTATTTTTGCTTTATTTCACCTCTCTGTGAGGGATAGCTGTCAATCCCTGTTCCCTGTGGTTAATTGCCTCATGGGTCGGCAGGCAGGGCCGCCTCAGGGGGTGTGCGAGCAGTGCGGTCGCACAGGGCCTCGCGGGAAGGGGGGCATCAAAAAAAAAAAAAAAAAAAAAAAATTATTAATTTTGTTTATTATTTTTTTTTATTTTTTTAAACTTTTTTACGAGGCCCCCCTTCCCGCGAGGCCCTTTTTCATCACAGACCTAAAATCTAGTTTTGCTTATATGCTTATATATTTCACATTAGACACGTTTGTAGAATGTGTCTGACTTGTTCCTGGGTCTGCAGTCCTGCAGACATACTCACTATTGGAGCTCAGCCTCTGGGGTTCTGCAGCAGACATACTATTGGTTTCAACGAAGGGAGTGGTTTTACTTACATCATACGCCGGCGTGAGTCAGCTGCGTTTGACTATTTCGCGCGTGCAGCTTTTGACTATGCTTAGTTATGCCAGCCAAGACGAAGAAAGAGGTCGGTCATTATCAGTCGGTCGGTCACCAAGGAACGTTGACGAAAGGCCTCTCGCTAGCGGGACAAATGGCCGGAGCCTTGTCATGGTATAGCCATGATGATGTCGGCTAGTAGCTAGCTTAGCTAAAGGCTAATTAGCGTTAGCTAACCTATTCAGAGGAGCGAGGCGAGGCGAGTGGATGTCTTTTCAAAAGAAGGAGAAGAGAACTTGTGAGCAGATAAATCTGTTAGGCAGCAATACGCCGAAAGGTGTCCAGTCTGCCGGAAAGTACTCGAAGAAGAAGAAGAAGAAATTACACCGTGGGCCAAGAAAGTCTCCTTCCAACTTTACCATTGGCGCCGCCGCGTTGATACTGCGTTATGGTGAGTCAACCTATGATTATATACCCGCCGTGGACCTGACCTATCTCTCTTTCTCTCTCTCTGGAGCCAAACTGGTCGACTAGCTAATACTACTAGTAGCTAACGGTGTGTGCCTGGTGTCAGCACCTGGCTGTATGTAGCCGCATAGCTTGCTTCTGCGTTAGCTAATGGTTAGCCGCGATAGCCTGATTGAGCTAACTGTTAGCCAGTTAGCTGTTTAGCTTCGACGTTAACTGCCGGCTGCGCTCGGCTGGGAACGTTCGTTTGATGCTATCAGTTAGCCTTGAGTTAGCTGTTAGCTTGTGCTACGACCATTGACATTAGCCGTGAGAATAGCAGGGGGTTCTGGCACTCTGACTACGACATCATCTTTGACAGAAGATGTAGTCGGGCCTGCACCATGACAAGGCTCTGGCCATAGCTTATTTTTGTCCCGACAGCGAGAGGCCTTTCATCAACGTGGAGACCTGTGTTACGGCCTTTCGCCCGGCGTTCCTTGGTGCAGGTAAGATTAATGAAAATGTCATGACATTACCCCACTCTTCCTTCCTTCCCCTCCCGAATGTTTTGTTAATAACAATGTTTTTTTCCAGGCAAAACATATGCTACTTCACAACATTTGGAGATACGACATGTGCTGTGTGTGAATGTCTTGGTCGTTTGTGTAGCTTGGGTAGCGTTGGGCCGTTGGCCAAAGCTGTGTGTGTCACAGTACCTGGCTAGCCTATTTAGCTGATGTCGGCCATTGGCTCCTTGCTGCTTTGGTTTCTCTATAGACCCTCTTCTCTTTGGATTTAAGTGTTGATCTTTGTCCTTTTTGATCTCTCATACATGCTCTCTCTAACACACACACATGCTCTCTCTCTCTCTCTCTCTCTCTCTCATACATGCTCTTTCTCTCTCTCTCTCTCTTTCTAACACACACAGTCTGCCTATGGCGGCCTTTCTCGATGGCTAGGCTGTGCTCGCTGAGTCTGTATAGTCAAGGATCTTCAGTCACAGTGCTCAGGTATTCTGCCACTGTGTACTCTCTGTTTAGGGCCAAATAATTCAATTTCTTTCCAATGTGTCTCTCTCTCTCTCTCTCTCTCTCTGTACACTGTATATTGACTGTAGAACGGGAGCTCTCTCTCGCTCTCTCTTTTGCTATATGTTGACTGTATCATGCCCCGCCTCGGGCAGCGCTATTATTTAAGAATATGTTGACTGTATGAAAAAAAAAAAATATATATATATATATTTTTTTTTAACCTTTGGGGGGCTCGCGTTAAATCTCGCACAGGGCCTCGCATTTCTCCCAGGCGGCCCTGTCGGCAGGTGTGTGGGCTTGATTGCACCTGATGCAGTGCAGCTGTGCCTATGGCCATGTGGAGTCTATTTAAGTTTGGAGATCGCAGTGTCAACTGCTTTTTCATTTTCCTAGTGTTGGCTGTCCTTTTGGTCACGCTCATTATATTCAAGTGTAGTCTGATCTCTGATTCAGAATTGAGCTTTATGGTAGTCATTCTTATTTTAGGATACTCACGTGATTCTACACACAAACTCCCTTAGTGGAGGTTTATTGTTTAACTTTTTCCAATATAAACTCCTTTATTAGGAGGTGTCCTTGTGGCTTATTAACTTTTATACTATACCTCTTTATTGAGAGTAGTCCTGTTTTTTGGGACTTGATTTATTTTCTTAATTACTCACTTTGAGATTTCCACCTGTAAAGGTTGTTTTCGGTTGTTAAATTTTTTCCCTCTCCTAAAATATCTGCGTAAGCAGTCTAGTGGTTGTCCATTTCATGGATAACTTTAAGAGTCCCTGTTATCTGCTCATGACCCACACACACACACATACACAGACAGCCCTCACAGAATGAAAAAGCCATGACTGGGTCAGCAGATAACACAGGTCTCGAACAAGCACTAGCTGCGCAGCGTCAAGGATTGCTTTCACATGATGAAGCTATCGTACAATTACAACAACAAGCTCTCATGGTGCAACAGCATGGGGAGATGTATGAAGGATTGCGCAAGATGGATAGTTCCATGTGTGATTTGGCTGACCGCATAGCCAATGCACAATTACCTCCCCCTCACCAGAGCCCACCTAATGTCTCTCAAGCACTACTCACAGGCCCCCGGTCATTACCTTGTGAGGCTAAAGTCCAGCTCCCCTCACGCTTTAATGGGGTCAGGTAAATGCCGTGGTTTTTTGGCACAATGCCAAATAGTGTACAGAGCCCAGCCTTCTCGTTTTCAGTCTGAGGATTCACGTGTTGCCCTAATTCTATCCCTGTTGGAGGGACCTGCCCTTGATTGGGCTGTTCCACTCATACGGGCTCAGGCCCCAGTTTTAAACGACTCACAGGGACTCATGAATGAGATGGAGATCGTTTTTGATCATGAACTATACGATAAAGAGGTCGTCATGAAGCTGACGCGCATGCGCCAGGGCGCCAGTAGTGTAGCTGAGTTTTCCATCGCTTTCAGGACACTGGCTGGGGCTACAGGCTGGCCTGAGGGACCACTCATCACTTTGTTCACCAATGCGTTATCTAATCAGGTTAAAGATGCTTTTGCGGTTGTGAGATCTCCAGACAATTTTGACACACTGGTCACTACCGCTATACGCGTTGATAACCGGATCAGAGACCGTGAGCGTGAGAGGCGGGGCCAACGTTTTCGTGTCCCGCTGGAGGAAGTTTCGTCCTTTCCTCCACAACCTTCAGTGGCCAGCTCGTCTGAACCTATGCAGGTGGACAGCACTTCTGTGCGTGACTCCAGGCAGACTGGTTCTCATGTGGACTGGTGCCGGTACTGCAGGAGAAAAGGTCACACGAGGGTGGAGTGTCCGAAACTGAAGGGAAACGGTCAGTCTCGCTAGTGGGCCAAGAGACACTAGTGAGACATCACATCACCCCCTTTCGAACCTTTTTGCCTGTGGTTTTAGGCTGGAATAGACAGTCTGTTAAGGTTAACGCCTTTTTAGACTCAGGGGCAGTGGACAGTTTCATCGATTCCAGATGGGCTGAGAACTCTAAAATACCTGTACATTCCCTCCGTAAGCCCTGTAGTGTCACAGTGCTTGATGGACGGCCATTGGGTACAGGCAGTGTCACCAAAAGAACCAATTATTTATCTATGCGGGTTGCTTATGGGAACCATTCTGAGCGCATTCGATTCTTTTTGGTGGATTCCCCCACGTATCCCATTGTACTGGGTCATTCTTGGCTTAGTAAACACAAGCCACAGATAAATTGGGGTGAGGAGAGGGACACTGTCATGCAGTGGGGCTCCCAATGCCGTCACCGTTGTTTCCAAATTCCTCCGTCACCCACGAGTTATGATCAGTTTAGTGAGAGCGGTTGTGATCCTGTTGAAGCAGTGGGCGGTCTTGGTTTCCAGAGCCCACTCTCTCAACCATTGCACTCCGAGCCATCTGTCGATCAGGATGGGAGTTTGGAATGGGATCCACAGTTTGATTGGGACTCCCTCGGTGAGGAGGTTCTGGCGGAGGACAGTTTAGACAGTTTAGAGACAGTTTAGAGGCTCTGTGTGAGGACTTCTCCTCGCTTACTTGTACAGCTGACCCCCTCATGAAGAGCACCAACATCATGAGCGTGGAGTCACACCCGTTACCAGAGGGAGTTCCCACTGTCTATGCTGACCTCAGTGAGGTGTTTAGCAAACAAAGGGTCACCATCCTGCCACCGTACCGACTTTATGATTGCGCAATCGAATTGCAGCCGGGCTCTATTCCCCCTTGTGGTTCCTTGTACTCGTTGTCGGTCCCCGAAAGCGCAGCTATGAACACCTACATCAAGGAGGCTGTGGCTACCGGTTTTATTAGACCTTCCACTTCACCTGCGGGTGCTGGATTCTTTTTTGTGGGAAAAAAGGATGGAGGACTGAGACCCTGCATCGACTACAGAGGTCTGAACAGCATTACAGTAAAAAAACGGTATCCCCTTCCCCTGATGAACTCGGCGTTCGAACGCCTCCAGGGGGCACCCATTTTTACCAAACTTGATCTCCGCAATGCCTACAATCTGGTGCGCATACGCCAAGGGGATGAGTGGAAGACCGCGTTCAACACTCATAATGGTCACTACGAATACCTGGTGATGCCATTTGGTCTTACTAATGCCCCTTCAGTTTTTCAGGCGTTAATCAATGACGTGCTCAGGGAGATGTTGGAAAAGTTTGTTTTCGTCTACTTAGATGACATTCTGATATTCTCCAAGTCCATTTCTGACCATGTCAAACATGTCAGGCAGGTCTTGAGGTGCCTTTTGGATGCACGGTTGTTTGTGAAGGCTGAGAAGTGTGCCTTCCATGTCCGCTCTGTGACCTTTCTGGGATTCATTGTATCTGAGGGGAGGATTCAAATGGACCCCAAGAAGGTGTCAGCAGTGACAGACTGGCCTACACCCGTCTCGGTCAAGCAGGTGCAACGATTCCTAGGATTTGCAAACTTCTACCGTAGTTTTATTCGTAATTTCAGTTCAGTGGTAGCGCCTATCACTGCACTCACCAGGAAGACAGCACCTTCCAATTTCCAGTGGACTCCCAAGGCTGAGGCAGCGTTCATTGAGCTTAGGAGAAGGTTCAGTTCTGAGCCTATCCTCATTACTCCTAACTAGTGCTGTCAGGCGATTAAAAAAATGTATCTAATTAATTACAGGATTTGTAATTAATTAATCTAATTAATCGCATTTTAATCGCATTACCATTTTATGCCTCATATTCTATATTCTATAATCATATTTCAAATTGCATGTGACCGGATGGCAGAATTCAGTACTGTATCTACAAAACCTTCTGTTTAATCATCTTCCATCTATTAATTTGCTTAGATTTTTCAGGTCTGGTCAATTATAAAAGGTCTGGTCAAAGATAAAAAAAAAGATTTATTGATATTCTCATTTGGTTCATTACAATTTACTCAAAATAAAATGTTCATTCAATCAATCACAGCGCAGATTGATTGATTGAATGAAAATGTTATTAACAGATTGCAGAATGGGTACAATACAGTACGGCTCAATACACACAATTGTTAAGGGAATGCAGACCAGAGAAAGACTTTCGTCTTGTTTACATCAGGGTCCCCCATTTTCAATTCATAATGAATTGTAAGTAAGGGTGCAACTTGCACCGTACAATCCATTCTTTGTGGATCTAGCCCACAGTATTTCTGACACTGGGAATACATTCCCTGAGATTCATAGATGTCCCTAGAATCAGATACCAAGAACATGCAAATGGACCATATTAAAAAAAAATCTGTAAATGTGTATTCTACATGCTTATGGAATGAATGAGATACAAAAAAAATATTATTATTAAAAAAAAAAAAAAAAAAAAAAAACTTTTTTGTAATTAATTTTGAGTTAATTTTCATAACGCGATTATTTGCTGTGTAATTAATTAATCTAATTAACGCGATAAACTGACAGCCCTACTCCTAACCCATCCCTGCCATTTATCGTCGAGGTGGATGCTTCTGAGATTGGAGTCGGAGCTATTCTGTCTCAACGCTCATTGTCCGACGGTAAGGTACACCCATGTGCATACTATTCACGTGGGCTCTCGCCGGCTGAAAGAAACTATGATGTTGGGGACAGAGAGCTGTTGGCGGTCAAGTTGGCATTGGAGGAGTGGCGCCATTGGCTAGAGGGAGCTGAACACCCATTCACAGTCTGGACAGACCATACAAATTTGGAATATATCCAGGCTGCTCAGAGGAGAAACTCACGACTCGCTGGTCACTGTTTTTCTCTCGGTTTAATTTCCTCCTGACGTACCGTCCCGGGTCTAAAAATATCAAGCCGGATGCTCTTTCCCGGTTATATGATGGATCAGAAGAGGACCGTCCTCCTGAGCCCATTGTTCCTGCAGGACAGATCCTAGCTCCTGTGACATGGAGCATTGACTCTGCTGTGCGGAGGGCACAACGTTTGGAACCAGATCCGGGTGGGGTGCCCCCGGGTCGGTTATTTGTACCAAACAGCATTCGTTCTCGGGTGTTGAAGTGGGGCCACTCCTCTCGGCTGACAGGACATCCCGGAGTGCACAGAACTCGTGATTTCTTGGCCAGAAGGTTCTGGTGGCCTGGTATGATGAAGGACATTCGGGAATTTGTGGCAGCCTGCCCCGTTTGTGCACGGAACAAGGTTTCTCAACAGTCACCACCAGGGCTGCTTCATCCTTTGCCCATTCCTAGTCGTCCGTGGAGCCACATCGCCATGAATTTTGTGACTGGTCTGCCTCCTTCTGATGGTCACAGCGTCATCATGGTGGTGGTGGATAGGTTCTCCAAAGCAGCTCACTTCATTCCGCTGATCAAGCTGCCATCTGCTCAGGAGACCGCTCAACTGGTGGTTGACCATGTCTTCCGAATTCATGGCATCTGCCAGGACGTGGTGTCGGACCGTGGACCCCAGTTTACTGCTCGGTTTTGGAAGGCATTCTGTGCTATACTGGGTGCGACGGTTAGCCTGTCATCAGGGTTCCACCCGGAGAGCAATGGGCAAACAGAGCGCACCAACCAGTCTATGGAGAGTACGCTTCGCTGCTTGGCCTCCTCCAATCCGACCACTTGGAGTCACTAACTGGCATGGGCAGAATATGTGCATAATTCATTGTGCAATGCATCCACTGGTCTCTCCCCATTTGAGGTTCAGTTTGGGTATCAGCCTCCACTGTTTCCTGAACAGGAGAGGGACGTGGGGGTGCCATCTGCCGAGGCGTTTATCCGTCGGTCTCAGGCGACATGGAAGAGGGTGCGTTCAGCTCTTGTGCGTGCTGCGGCCCGGCACAAGCGGTCGGCGGATGTACACCGTCGCCCTGCGCCTTCCTACCGTGTGGGCCAACAGGTGTGGCTTTCCACACGCGACCTTCCATTACGGGTGGAGTCACGCAAACTCGCTCCCCATTTTGTGGGCCCTTTCACTATTGTTCGCAAGATAAACCCAGTCATGATGCGTCTTCGGTTACCCTCGTCGATGAGGGTACACCCTACATTTCACGTATCCCGCCTTAAGCCGGTTCGGAGGAGCAGGTTGGTTCCTGCAGAGAGACCTCCACCTCCCCCTCGATTCGTTGATGGCCAACCTGTGTATACTGTACGGCGTATCCTGTCCAGTAGGCGGGTTTGTAGGGGTATACAGTACCTGGTGGACTGGCAGGGTTATGGGCCAGAGGAGCGCACGTGGGTTCCGGCCAGGGACATCTTGGACCCTGAGCTTGTTCGGGAGTTTCGGAGACGTGTCTCAGAGGGTCCGTCTGGAGCCGCCCCCTAGAGGGGGGGTCCTGTCATGGTTTTTGCCTTATTTCACCTTTCTGTGAGGGACAGCTGTCTATTTTGGCTTTAAAACTGACTAAACGAAAAATAAATGAAGATGACTAAATATGATAAACGAAAAAGGAGCACTTGACACATGACTAAAACTAAAAATGAAAATAGCTGCCGAAATTAACAATGCTCTTAAAACTGTTCACTCTCTCGACTGGTGCCACGTCGATGCTGAGGGGGCAGTAGTCCCTGGCCCCCGACCTCCTAAAGTCCACAATCATCTTTCGTTTTGCTGACGTTCAGGGAGAGGCTGTTTTCCCGACACCACCGCCGCGCGCCAGGTCCTCTACCTCTTCCAGGTAGGCCCTCTCGTCGTTTGCAGAGATCAGGCCCACCACGACTGTGTCGTCAGCAAACTTGATAATTGTGTTGTTGTTCCGCTGTGCCACACAGTCATGTGTGTACAGCGAGTAGAGGAGGGGGCTCAGAACACAGCCCTGGGGGACCCTGTGTTGAGAGTGATGGATGAGGAGGTGCAGTTGCCTGTTCTCACCACCTGGGGTCTTCCTGTGAAGAAGTTCAAGACCCACTGGCAGAGGTCATAGTTCAAGCCCAGGTCCCTGAGCTTGGCTACGAGTTTGGAGGGTACTATGGTATTGAATGCTGAGCTGTAGTCGATGAATAGCATTCTCACATAGTTCCCCTGCCTTTTGTCCAGGTGTGATGCTGCTGTGTGCAGCACATGGGCTATGGCGTCCTCCGTGGACCTCTTGGTTCATTCGTAACTGTATGTTATGTTCTTACTTGCCAACCATTGTTGTGTAGTGCTGATAACTGCTCAACTTCCCACAAGGGATAATACATTTATTATGTTATGTTATATTATCTGATCTTATTATATATTATCTTACATTATATGATCATATATTCAATGATCATATATCTTATCTTATCCAGACCCTCCACAGTGGGACGGCTCTAATCAGTGTTTGTGTACATAATAAAATGTATATTTGAGGTGTGTGTGTTATACCTGTGAGTAACGACTCTTGACAAATGGCCATTGATGTGAGGACATTCTGGCTCATCATCACACCAAAACGTGCTGATTTTCTGTGTAAGGATTTAGGTTAAAGGGGCACTTCACCAAAAAACTATGCTGATAGTTTGCATATAATCTCACACACATCCAAAACTCTAAACAGTTGTATACATTCATTTAGTTAATTAGTACATTTATTTGAATATGCCCACCAGTGATGTCATTGGGGACATTCAATCCATATCACAAGATATGTAATGTTTCCTTCTCCAAGTAATACTCCTGTTATTTTATTGTACACCAACTCTTTGAGATCAGGGAGCCGAATTGATCACAGCAGAAAGAAGATGTTAATGCCCGAACCGTGTTACCTTAAGCAAAGACAACTTTATTAATGCTCATTTAGCAAAATGATTTCTAAAATTACATCTGAAACATCTAAACACAAAATAAATCATTCTGCCTAAAAGCTCCTTGTGTTGGAGGTATAGCTCAGATATAGACACACATCTGCAAACAGCTTCATTCTCTAGACATCTTATCTCCACCAGCAACTAGTCAGGATATCCAGTGCCTTCATGTCACCATCTTGTTATCTCAAGGTACATCAGATTTGACCATAAATAATTTATTATATTAAAATATCTCCATGCGAGGAAACAGGGGCGATAGCTTTGAAATTCTTAAACACAACTAAACAAAGGCAAGTACAAGAGGGAAGGGTGCCTAGGATCTATGAAAATATATTCAACAGATATACAGATTAAGACAAAAATATATAAATACATTTACACCTATGTATATACATATGTACATTTAGCAATATATCACCCATGTGAATATCACAAATCGATGTCTTCCTTCAAGACGTCTCACTTGGAAATGTGAGCGCCTTAGTGAAAGTTTGGTCAGTTTCAGGCGCACAGAATTTAGTTTTCAACACAGAGGTTACATGTAATCATCAGCCTGCACAAAATTTATTTAACCAAAATAGTTTAGTTGCATCAGTGGAAGTAGTCCTACTACTGATGAATAGATGAATGACATTTTCCATTTTCCTGATTTTCCCCAAGGACATCAATAAAGGAATATCTTATCATTATATATGATCAACCAAAATGCACGGGTTCATGCAGATTGGTATTGATAACACTGTTCTTTAATGTGTTTAACCCTTTCACTACCAGACTACCAAAGGGTTAACCCTTTAACTGCGACAATACAAACGGCTGTTTGGTTAACCTTCTGTCGTGTGGTAGTGAAAGGGTTAAAGTGTTGAAATGACCTAGAGGAGTATAAACCCACAGAGAGGATCCGTATAATAAAATTATCATCTTCTGGAGAGTTCAGAGATTACAGATATGGTGTAATCACAACGATTTACAAAGTCTTCAGTTACTTGTAATTTCACAATGCTCTGTGACTGTTTATCATACAGTATAAGTGTGGTACCCAGGCAAAGCCTGCCAAATAACCAAGCGGACATTGAAGTTGAGTGCTATAGGAATACGCTTTTTTTTTTATAATCTCTGAATATTATCTATAAAACAGTTCAAAATAGAAGACAAGTTGGTACATGGTCATATTGACAGACAGCTTGTACAACTTGAGCACCATTTTGAAAATCTGCTATTGTGTCCTATGTGCCTTTGATCATTAAAGCGGCATATGTACATCAACAAGCTCATAATTATTGCATTATTATATGATTAAAACACATTAAAACCCCGTTTTCCGGTAATATCACAGAGTTACAACTCTGCCTTTTTGCTCTGAAACAAATAAATACATCAGATATACAGTACAGTCAAACATAATCACGTCTTCAGAAAACAATAGCAACAATAATACTTTGTACATTCTAGAGACAAATATTTCTTATCTTAGCAACCTATTTCTTTGACAATTTGTATTCTTGATCTATAAATTAACAATGTACAGCAAACAAGTTAAATGTCATGTTTTAACAATGCTTTTTCCTCAAAGAGAGAAGGTGGGGGCAGAGGAACCTATCGAGAGGAAACGCTTTTGAACGAAAGTCTGACTCTGGTTTTTGAGAGATATGTATTCATGAATAAATATTTTCATCTGTGTGGTTACTGGTTAATTGTCTTAATAAATTCAACAGCGAGAGATATTGTGACAGAGATGACTAGCTAGCATGCCTCATTAACCCTAACCCTCTAACCCTAACCCTAACCCTCCACACCAACACGTGGAATAAAAAGTCCTCTTGAGGTTCACAAAAACCACAATCTTCACACTCTAAAAACAAGAGGGGAACATTTATGTACCACAAACCTACCATATTTGGACAAATCTAAACATTATAGCATTACAAAATACTAATAACTTCTGGATGAAAATAAAGTAAAAAACCCTGACTTTAAAATATTTGAGTCAGGGTGAAAGTCCCAGCGCTTTATATCGCATCATTATCTATTCCTACCATATCAACAAAACCACTCGGAGTGCTCATCTCAACTGTACACACGCTTCCCCTCTCAGCCTGCGGGGGTGCCAAGCAGTCAGTCTGTCCTTCAAAGACAGGAAGCATCTTTTTTTCCCCGAACATCCTTGGCTGTTGTTTTCCCATAATGACATCATTGTCTCATATCAATTTGATCAACATCTTTGAAAAGAGAGGGAGGGAGAGAGTGAGAGAGAGAGAGAAAGAGAGGGACAGAGAGAGAGATAGAGAGAGAGAGAGAGAGAGAGAGAGAGAGAGAGAGAGAGAGAGAGAGAGAGAGAGAGAGAGAGAGAGAGAGAGAGAGAGAGAGAGAGAGGAGAAAGAGAGAGGAGAAAGAGAGAGCGGCAGTCCAATATTATTTTGGTCGGTCAGTGGAGTGGCCTGTACGTGGCAGCAGAGACGGCTCCATGATCCAGTCTGTCTTCCTGCATCACAACATCAACATGGAGTCCAGTCTGTCTTCCTGCATCACAACATCAACATGGAGTCCAGTCTGTCTTCCTGCATCACAACATCAACATGGAGTCCAGTCTGTCTTCCTGCATCACAACATCAACATGGAGTCCAGTCTGTCTTCCTGCGTCACAACATCAACATGGAGTCCAGTCTGTCTTCCTGAATCACAACATCAACACGGAGTCCAGTCTGTCTTCCTGCATCATAACATCAACACGGAGTCCAGTCTGTCTTCCTGCATCACAACATCAACACGGAGTCCAGTCTGTCTTCCTGCATCACAACATCAACATGGAGTCCAGTCTGTCTTCCTGCATCACAACATCAACATGGAGTCCAGTCTGTCTTCCTGCATCACAACTGAACATCATCGTGAAGAGAACTGGCTTTGTGACGACGTTACGTACAAACCTGCTTCATATTACAAGGACAATACCCTCATAATCAGCATGCATTACAAGACTCTCACAGACGGAGAAAAGGTATTATCATAGAGACCCATATCTTCTGGGGGAGTCGTATAAAACTCCTCAGTGCAAATTGAACATGTATTTTAACATCACTTCACACATTCCCTCCCTAACCTCTATGCGTCAAAATATCTTAGTAAACTCAATGAAACAAATGACTTCAGATGGGAGAAATTGTGCTTTTGTCTGGAACGTATGATCTCCGAAGGTTGACAAGTCAACTATAACACAAAGAACTCAGCAGGTCCTCAGAGGTGTAACGTGGCGGTGTCCCCCAGGGCCCCAGGCTGAGGACTCCGGGTTCTCACATCTTTTTTCCCTCCCTAACGTGTGTGATGTGAATAAATAATAAATAGGGGTGTATTTACAGAGGAACCATATTTACAAAAAAAGATATATAACCATAAAGCTAATTATCTTTCAATACAAAACATTGTAGCTACGGTTGTAATTCTATGGAAGTACATTTAGGAAACAAAAGATGCGTTGGGTAATCTGCCTTGTTTCTGAACTTGGTACTGCGTTAGCTCTCCCGTTGTTTTCACAGAGCTTACAACTCGACCAGGAAAATATCACCGTTCTAGTTACGTTCTATACTCTTTAGTTATGTTAAGTGTATACTACAGTATACGCTTCTGCGAAAGTATTTCTCACCATGTCACACAGCTAACAGCTCTCTACTCATGCACATACAGTAAAGCTATCGTCAAGCCAACACTAAACATCACTGCTTATATCGTTATTATATGACAACAATATTCCCGACTAGTAGACTCTATAGGCCGGCTTCCTGCCCGGCTGGTTTAGCAGCTAGTAAACATGATAACATCCTGCCCGGCTGGTTTAGCAGCTAGTAAACATGATAACATCGTAACATAATATTTCATAATAAAAAAAAATAAAAGTCCTCACATTAGAAGCACGTAGCAATCGAGCAAAAAGGATTTTCCTAATCCTGCGCTGTGTGTTGAGGGCCTGTCCTCCACCTGGTGGTGCTGAGTGTTGAGGGCCTGTCCTCCACCTGTCACCTGGTGGTGCTGAGTGTTGCACGTGTATGTTGCTGCCTCCGCTCCCAAAATCCACCACAATATACTGGCCCCCCACACACAAACAGTTCCGTATTGCACTGAGCAGAAAGAAAGATGTGAGTCGACATAATAATAAAACTAAGGAAATCTGCAGAAAAGAAGGGCAGATTTCCGACCTTCTGCACAAAGAGACGAGAGGCAGGGAGAGTGTGTGCATGTGTGTGTGTGTATGTGTGTGTGTGTACGAGTTGTGTGCATGTACTCATGTGTGTGCTGTATATATACGAGTCTGGAAATATTGTGCATGTGCGTATGTGAGAGCACACACACACACGCACACAACACACACACACACACACACACACACACACACACACACACACACACACACACACACACACACACACAGTCTCAGTCACGGCAGGTGGGCAGGTTGACGAAGGTGAAGATGTTGTACTCGATGAGGCAGGAGAAGGAGACGAAGACGGAGTAGAGGAGGAGACACATGATACCCAGACGTTTGTCCAACGTCCACTTGTTCAGGTGGACCCCCAGGACCTGAGAGAGGGGGGGGGGAGAGAGAGAGAGATGTAAAGATTAAACTACAATAGAATATATCTTATTGTCAAGTACATTGTTATTACATTAATTAAGTCTGACGCCTGGGGACCAGTACCTTGGTCAAGAGACCAACTCCAGTTGTAGTGCCAGTACCTTGGTCAAGCTCCTAGCATGCATACCCTCACTGCCTACAACTGCCTGTACACTGTAATCATAACTACCTTTCTACCACCTCCGGAACATTGCTCGTCTCCGCCCTTCCCTATCACTCTCCGCTGCTGAAACACTGGTTCATGCATTCATTTCATCAAGATTGGATTACTGTAACAGCATCCTCTACGGCTCACCAAACACTATCCTCAATAAACTCCAATATGTCCAAAACTCTGTTGCCCGCATGCTCACCTCCACCCGTCGCTCTGATCACATCACCCCTGTCCTCCACGACCTCCATTGGCTTCCGATCAAATACAGAATACAATTTAAAATACTTCTCATCACATTTAAAGCCCTCAACAACCTTGCCTCTCCCTACCTGTCCGACCTCCTCCACCGTTACACGCCCAGCCTTAGGTCTGCTGATGCCAACCTCCTAACACCTCCCACGACCAGGCTCCGGACCTGGGGCGACAGGGCCTTTGCTGCTGCTGCTCCCTCCCTCTGGAATGCCCTCCCCAGCCATATCCGTGATGCAAACACTGCTGACATCTTTAAAGAAAAATGTATCCTCTCTTTCTCCGATTTCTTCTCTGTTTTTTCTCCCCGTCCCAATTTAGTCATTGTGCCAATTCCCCCCCTCCCCTACCTGGTTGTTGTGCGCATGTTCTCCTACTGGTCGGTACAAGGGAACCCTGAAGTCATCCGCACGCTTCCTCCGACACGCACAACGACAGCCAGTGACTCTTTTTTCACCTGGCAGCGAGGACTCTCATTGGTGAAGTGTAACGCGTGGGAGGTCACGCTGCCTTCATCAAGTCCTGCCTCCGCTGAGCAAGCGCCCAGACCTGACCTGTAGGCGTTGCTGTCCACAACGCCAGATTCCGACCCATGACTTGCCCTCCCCCTAACCCAGCCAAACGTGTTAGTATAGCGATCAGCCCAAGCCTCAAGCAATGCTGACTCCGGGAGTCGAGACCGCAGCCTCTTGCATTGGTGACGAGCGCAATCTCCGCTACGCCACCTGACCGCTAAACACCCTGACATATTTTAAATCAGCCCTCAAAACCCACCTTTTCAATCTTGCTTTTGACCTCTAATTCTGTCGGTTTTATTTTATTATTATGTATTATTTTTGTTCTGTTTTTGTTTTGCCATGTAAAGGAGGTGATATTGCCAGTCAGGATGCTCTCTATTGTACATGAGTAGAAGTTCTTAGGGATCTTCTGACTGACTTGGAACTTCCTTAGGCGCCTGAGGAAGTAGAGGCGTTGTCGTGCCTTCTTCACAACACTGTCAATGTGTGTGGTCCATGTCAAGTCCTCGGATATGTGGGCTCCGAGGTACTTAAAACTTAAAATCAAGTAGAGATTGAGTTAATCAATATCATATTTCACTAGCGATCTAGCCAACTACAACGGCATGTGGCTTATGCCAGTCAGCAGGCGAATGACTGTAAACGGTGTGTTTTTTTGTTCTGTCTTTTTGGCGTAACTATCTGAAATGAAAGAAGGGGGGGGGGAAACTAAAAAAATTTCCTTCTTACTGTCTTCTACTATCATGCACTCTTCCAATCTTCCTTGTCTATATTACTATACTACGTCCACGGAGGACGCCATAGCCCATGTGCTGCACACAGCAGCATCACACCTGGACAAGAGGCAGGGGAACTATGTGAGAATGCTATTCATCGACTACAGCTCAGCATTCAATACCATAGTCCCCTCCAAACTCATAGCCAAGCTCAGGGACCTGGGCTTGAACTATGACCTCTGCCAGTGGGTCTTGGACTTCCTGACGGGTAGACCCCAGGCGGTGAGAGCAGGCAACTGCACCTCCTCATCCATCACCCTCAACATAGGGGCCCCCCAGGGCTGTGTTCTGAGTCCCCTCCTCTACTCCCTGTACACACATTACTGTGTGGCTCAGCGGAACAACAACACAATCATCAAATTTGCTGATGACACAGTAGTGGTGGGCCTGATCTCTGCAAACGACGAGAGGGCCTACCTGGAAGAGGTCAAGGTCCTGGCGGGATGGTGCCAAGAGAACAGCCTCTCGCTGAACGTCAGCAAAACAAAGGAGATGATTGTGGACTTTAGGAGGTCGGGGGTCAGGGACTACAGCCCCCTCAGCATCGACGGGGCACCGGTTGAGAGAGTGAACAGTTTTAAGTACCTCGGAGCCCACATATCCGAGGACTTGACATGGACCACACACATTGACAGTGTTGTGAAGAAGGCACGGCAACGCCTCTACTTCCTCAGGCGCCTAAGGAAGTTCCAAGTCAGTCAGAAGATCCTTAAGAATAATAATAATAATAATAATGGATTCAATTTGTACCGCACTCTACATTCGTGAGAATATCAGAGTGCTACAGGAGATATAGACAAAAGTTAAATGAATAAAACAATTTAAAATGAATAAAAACAATTAAAAAGACTAACAACCAGTGAAATGGAAGAACCTAAGAGTAAAATAAAATAAAAATAATAGTAAAATGAATAGAAGTAAAAATAAAAGTAAAAGAAAATTCAGGCAAAAGCCTTGTTAAAAAGAAATGTTTTTAGGCCCCTTTTAAAAACCTCGACGGATTGTGGTGCTCTCAGGTGGATGGGGAGAGCATTCCAAAGTCTGGGTGCGGCAGAGCAGAAGGTGCCATCACCCATGGTGTGCAGCTTAGTCCTGGGGGCTTTGAGGAGGTAGGCTGTGCCGGAGCAGAGGGAACGTGAGGAGGACTGGGGGGTGAGGAGTTCCTTGAGATAGGCAGGGGCACCACCGTGTACGCACTGGTGAGTGAGGAGGGACACCTTGTACTCAATTCTGTGTTCCACGGGATCTGAGGGTGGGGGTGATGTGATCATATTTGCGCACCCTCATCAGGATCCTAGCAGCGGCATTCTGGATGGTTTGCAGTTTTTTAATGCTTTTACTAGGGATCCCGATGAGGAGTGCATTGCAATAGTCCAGCCTGGAGGAAACAAAAGCGTGGACGAATTTCTCGGAATCTGCCAGGGTGAGTGAGAGGCGGAGTTTAGTGATGTTTCGGAGGTGAAAGAAAGAGGTCTTGCAGAGGTGTTTGATGTGTGTTTCATATGTGAGGTGGGGGTCCATTTTCACACCCAAGTTGGTGACAAGGGTGGAGAGGGGAATGTCCTGACCGGAGAACTTCTACTCATGTACAATAGAGAGCATCCTGACTGGCAATATCACCTCCTGGTTTGGGAATAGCACCGCACAAGACCGTAGCAGACTACAGAGAGTGGCCCGTTCAGCCGAGCGCACAATTGGAGGGGGGCTTCCCACTCTCCAGAACATTTACAACAAGCGGTGCAGGGGTAAGGCTAAGAGAATTATCAAGGACTCCAGCCACCCAAACAACTGCCTCTTTGAACTGCTGCGGTCAGGCAAGCGATACCGGAGTCTCATAGCAAGCACAGAAAGACTCAGAAGAAGCTTCTATCCCCAGGCCATCAGGTTGCTCAACGAACAATAACACTATGCAACAACCATCAAATGCACTCACAGCACACACATCCGCAGACACTCACTTTAAACAATCAACCCACTGCAGCACCAACTCTACACACTTTAGAACACCTAGACACACTTTATATTTATTGGCAAAGAATTTGCACTACAACCCATACCTCAGGACACCTTACTGTAAATTGTAAATTGTACCTAAATTGTACCTCATCCCATTTCTGCTCTGCACTATATAGTATATTGTATATTAGTATATTGCATAGTACCAGTGGAGGTTTCTCTATGACAACACGTGAAATACAAATTCACTCATAATTCATAATTATTATTAATTTACATATACCTATATATATATTATTTTTTTATTATTATTATTATTTTTTATTATAAATGTTTTCTTCTGTAAAAAAATTCCAGTGAATTTTTTTCTTCTTCAAAAATGGCCAAAATTGACAGCTCTGAGCAGGCCTGCACTGCAGTATTGCCTGCAGTAATTATTTGTGCAGAATATCTGCACAGGTTGACCCATTGTTAAATAAATAATAAATAATAGCCAATCAAAATAGGCTATTAATGTCATCTAAGCACGGTCTGTGCAGTTAAACTCTTGCCATTGAATGGAGGATTTAATGATTGACAGCCCTTGACATCCAATACACGGAGGTTGAATGATTGGCAGCCTTGCAAATCCAATCAGAGTATGGCTCCTACGTCTGCAGCTCTGTAGCTACACAGCTGTTTCTCCCCTCGCGGGATTGATTGATTGATTGATTGAAAATTTTATTAACAGAGCACTGAGAGCAGCCACGTTCGAAACCTCTATATTAGTGTATCTAACATTTAGCACTTTAATAGCAACTTATTTTTCGCGGCGGGACATTTACTGAGGACCAGCACAACACACCTGTGGATATTATGATTTAACAAGTCTATCTGTCCAGGAGGATGACAACATTATTGCAGGTATAAGCAGGCAGCCTAGCAGTTTCTAGCTTGGATGATAATAACTACTAATGTTATCACGCTAGCTTGGATGCTAACTAACGTAATTAAGCTTGTCATGGTTCATGGTGAGCTGTTTGTGTTATAACGAGACAGCAAATGAATGAATGAATGAAAACTTTATTTGGGTGAATCGCTTGGGTGACTGTCTGAGTGACCACCTGTCGGGAGACAAAAGCCAAACATCAATTTGATGCAACAAGCTGGCTTGCGATGCTATATTGTTTACATTTCCCATGGGATTAATGCACGCGGCTCGAGTCGGACTCGTCACATGGAGATAGATGAGATCGATCGAGATACCGTCTTTATGGGTAAGTGTCTTCTTGGCTTTAGAATGTCAGTTTGTGTAACGTTACTGTAACCGAATTGAAACCGCATCATAACTCCTACATCGACCATGTCACTTTTCAAAAGGCATGAATGAATGAAAACTTTATTTAACAGATTGCAGAATGGGTACAATATACAGTACGGCTCAATACACATAATTATTAAGGAGATGCAGACCAGATAAAGACTTTCGTCTTGTTTACATCAGGGTCCCCCATTTTCAATTCATAGTGAAATGTATCTTGTGTTATTAGGAGCCCTGCTAAAGTTGGTAGCTAACGTTATATTGATAATGTTTCAATATTATCAGGTTGATATTATTAGGTTGATAATGGTGTCAGTGTTTCAGATAGCAAGGTGGAGATCTTTGTTAACTAGTAGAACTTTGGTTGAGAGAGATTACAGTGCTGTCTCTTAAAACTCATAAACAAGTATTGAGCAAGACGAGTTAGTCTGTTGTTTGTATGGGAGGGATAATGATGACTGTGTGTAACTAGGACTAGGAGGGATATGAGGACTGTGTGTATGTGGCACTGCATTGATGTAAACAAGACAAAAGTATTTCTCTGGTCTGCATCCCCTTAACAATTGTGTGTATTGAGCCGTACTGTATTGTACCCATTCTGCAATCTGTTAAATAAAGTTTTCATTCATCATTCATTCATTCATTCATTCATTCATTCATTCATTCATTCATTCATTCATTCATTCATTCATTCATTCATTCATTCATTCATTCATTCATTCATTCATTCATTCATGTGTAGAAAGAAGAACTATAACATTCTCATTATCAAAGACCACAGTCTTAAACACACGCACACACAAAAAAGATACATGGACTATTGTTATTGGACACAAGCCACACACATGGACCCTGCACTGCACCATAATACACCTGTGATTGTTATTACACACGCACGCACGCACGCACACACGCACGCACTCACTCACTCACTCACTCACTCACTCACTCACTCACTCACTCACTCACTCACTCACTCACTCACTCACTCACTCACTCACTCACTCACTCACTCACTCACTCACTCACTCACTCACTCACACACACACACACACACACACACACACACACACACACACACACACACACACACACACTCTCTCTCTCTCTCTCTCTCTCTCTCTCTCTCTATCTCTCTCTCTCTCTCATTCAGTTCTGTTGTGTTAATATAAACCCGCCGTGGTCTCTCTCTGTCTCTCTCTCATTCATTCATTCATTCATTCATTCATTCATTCATTCATTCATTCATTCATTCATTCATTCATTCATTCATTCATTCATTCATTGTCCTTGTGTTACATAAAACCCATCTGTGGCCTCGTGCAGAGGAAGGTGGTAAATACATGTTAGATATTCCAATGTACAGTTTTGCATACCATTGACTCAGAATGGTCTGTGTTATTGAAATCGTCACAGCAGTATAGTTTGTTTATACTTCAGTATGACAAGTATGATATTTAAACATGGTCCCCAAAATGAATGGAAGCGAATGAGGACACCTGGGAGGAATGGGGGTGTTGCAGCGTTGGGGATGTTTAAAAAATATAATTTAATATATAATATAATATAATAATTTGTGCTTCACCTAAAAATTTGGTCAGCAGCCTCCACTGCATAGTATATATTGTATGGTAACTCAGTTACTGCTATCCTGCATTGAACATTGTACATATGTACATACTGAACACTTGTGTCTACGTACGTGACTTCTATTTTTTACTTTTACTTGTTATACTTATTTTATTTCATACTTATCTTTTGTCTAGCACAGTCTCTGGAGCGTAACAGAAAGAAGCATTTTGTATAAAAGTATTCTGTACTTCTGTATGACAACTATTAAAGAAACTTGAAACTTGAAACATGAAAACTACTTACTATACTAATATGTCTCTACTACTATGCACTCAACACTGCAGCACCCAAGTTTGATGAACATTGTTACTCAGCTGAAAAAGTTGTACCTTCCTGCTGACTTGTAAGTCTCTTTGGATAAAAGCGTTCAGCTAAATGACTAAATGTAAATGTTGATGTAGCGGTTACTTTGAACTATGTTGAACTGTGTGATGAACTGTGTGATGAACTGTGTGATGAACTCACCGTTATGAACACAGATGCCAACAGGAGGCCGACGGAGAAGATCAGGCCTTTGCTGTTCAGCTTGATCTGGAAAAGATGTAGATTATGTATTGTGCTTATTTGCAAATGACAGCGGCTCTGTGCTTGATAAACAGAGTGTCACCTCATCACCATTTGAATCTCAGCATCTCTAACCTCAGACCCCCAAACACGTAATTTCTCTCATAGCGCTTTTAAACTGCCCGGGCTCCGGTTCAAGCTCCAGCTCCATTCTGAACCCTCTGAACCCTGGTGCTCTCTGGCGAACCACCCCACGTTTACACCCATTTAAGCAGAACCAACATTCGACCGTCTCCGTCATCAACGGGGGCGCTACCCAGGCGGAAGTATGAATAATGCGTGGAGAGCGAGCCTCAACGCGCGAGCACACACAAAAGCACACACACGCACTGTATACGTTTGAAATGAATCGTTCCAGCAAAGTAGGCTTCTATTATTCTAATTACTGTTTTAATGGGTATCATAGTAGTAAGTCCTACTGTAGAACATGACATATTAGCATGACATCTGATTTACTAATGCCAATAATAAACGACAACCGCAATTGGCACTTGAAAAGTGTAAATAATGGATTAGTCAGTCACAATTCATGGCACCCCGTTTAGCTCAGCATGTTAGTTTCCCTGCCTGTGGACCAAAAGGTCCTGAGTTCAAATCTTGGTAACTTTTTTTTCTTTTTCTGTAACGTTAATTAATGTATACACTGGTGTCCCAAATTGCCAATTGCGGTTGTCGTTTATTATTGGCATTAGTAAATCAGATGTCATGCTAATATGTCATGTTCTACAGTAGGACTTACTACTGTGATACCCATTAAAACAGTAATTAGGATAATAGAAGCCTACTTTGCTGGAACGATTCATTTCAAACGTATACAGCGTGTGTGTGCGTGTATTCTTTTGTGTGTTGGCTCTCGCGCTGACTCGCTACTACTCGTCTTCACAGCCCACTATGACACGCCCACTGATGATGTCACGGTTCGCGAGGAAAAACCAACTATTTTCCGGTGCCAGCTGAGAACCGATTTGTCACGTTCTGAACCAATTAATCCCGGTCTGAACGCGCCGGCCGGTGCGAGATTACGTTCGGGAACCGGCTCCAGCACGGAGCCTGGCTGGTGTAAAAGGGCTATCTGTGTCGGTGCTCAATACTGAATAAAGACCTTGCCGCTCCTCAGAACCAGCAGGTGAGCTGAGCCCGTCAGAACCAGCAGGTGAGCTGAGTATGTCAGAACCAGCAGGCGAGCTGAGCCCGTCAGAACCAGCAGGCGAGCTGAGTCTGTCAGAACCAGCAGGTGAGCTGAGCCCGTCAGAACCAGCAGGTGAGCTGAGCCTGTCAGAACCAGCAGGTGAGCTGAGCCCGTCAGAACCAGCAGGCGAGCTGAGCGCGTCAGAACCAGCAGGTGAGCTGAGCCCGTCAGAACCAGCAGGTGAGCTGAGCCCGTCAGAACCAGCAGGCGAGCTGAGTGCGTCAGAACCAGAACATTCCTTCACATTCTCAGAGCCTCCACAGACGTGTGTTTGATCCAGGAGGGTGATGGCACTCTGTGTGCATTATACTGTTTTTCCTCTGATGACCAAACAGTCAATTTCATTCATTATTCACTTAGAATGACCTGGAGATGGAAAATCGAATTACGCCGTTGCTGAAACGAGTATAACATTGTATCGTACGAGATTGTAACTATGGCAATATAACTGCAAAAAGAAAAAGATAGAATTTGTACCTTCAGAGCATGGAGACACTTCTTAGTACATGCTGTTTTTTTTTTTTTTTGATTTGATTTATTAGACGATTGCAACAATACACGGCAAGGATAAAACACAATAAAGTCAGAGACTTGTTTCCATTGTGGTCCAGACATAGGTACAACGTAGAAATCAACTTAAGAACTAAACAATTTGCATTGCATAACATTTAGTGTCTGTACCAGCCATACAGCTCGACAGGAGACCAAGGACACAGCTATTTTCCAGAATATTCTTCTAATTGGTCAACGACAATTAGTCAAAGTATTTTATTTGAATTAATTTCTACCAACGACGACTATTGAAATCAATATTCAGGATACAGTGACACCTTTGAACCCACCAGGGTGAGACTCCAGACCTGCTCTGAGACTCAAGACCTGCTCTGACACTACAGACCTGAGACCTGCTCTGACACTACAGACCTGCTCTGACACTACAGACCTGCTCTGACACTACAGACCTGCTCTGACACTACAGACCTGTTCTGAGACTACAGACCTGATACCTGCTCTGACACTACAGACCTGTTCTGAGACTACAGACCTGATACCTGCTCTGACACTACAGACCTGCTCTGACACTACAGACCTGCTCTGAGACTACAGACCTGCTCTGACACTACAGACCTGTTCTGAGACTACAGACCTGATACCTGCTCTGACACTACAGACCTGTTCTGAGACTACAGACCTGATACCTGCTCTGACACTACAGACCTGCTCTGACACTACAGACCTGCTCTGAGACTCCAGTACAGTAATCAACTCTCTAGAAATACCAGCACCTCGTATTGTAGTTTTGTAGTTTTCTGCAAATCTCTTAATTAGATCAATATTGTCTTATGTTTCCAGGTTAAGTATGTAATGTTCACTAGTGCCCATTTGGCCACTTTCATCTTATCACGTGAAACTATAATTGTATTTTTAAGATGATCTATGTATTATAAGATGATACATCTAGTGATCTATGTATTATAAGATGATTCATCTAGTGATCTATGTATTATAAGATGATACATCTAGTGATCTATTATAAGATGATACATCTAGTGATATATGTATTATAAGATGATACATCTAGTGATCTATACACAAAATATATTTTCAAAATAGATTGTGCTATATTAAACTATTCCCAATGTGCCTGGGGACCCCCTGTCCATTGTGTGTTACTTACATAAGAGCCATAGTTGATAGCCAGGGTGTTAATGGCCCAGGGCAGGCCTAGTCCCACCAAGATATCAAATACATTACTGCCTATGGAGTTAGACACCGCCATGTCTCCCATACCTAGAGAAAGAGAGAGAGGGGGGGGGGGGGGGAGAGAGGGAGAGAGAGAGAGATGGGAGAGAGAGAGGGCGGGTGAGAGAGAGAGATCAGGAGGGAGAAAGAGGGGGGAGAGAGAGAGGGGAGAGAGATAGGGAGGGAGAGAGACAGAGAGAGAGAGATAGAGAGAGAAAAGAGGGGAGGGCAGAGAGAGATAGGGAGGGAGAGAGACAGAGAGAGAGAGAGAGAAATAGAGAGAGAAATAGAGAGAGAGGTTACAGGTCAACACTGGCAACATAAATCAAGGAATCTGTCTGACTGAATCATTTGAGTCACAAAGAAACAAGCGATGAATAAATAAACAGATGGATAGATATATAGATAATACAACAACAAAGGGAACCTCAACAAACAGGCCTCAGTGGGGGGCGTCTCTTCTACATCGCCCCCTCAGACAGGACCTGCTAAATACTTAATGAAGGGAACGAGAATAAATACAGATGAAAGGGGGGAGGAAGGGCCCCCGCCGTGCCATCTTCCGCCCCCCACACCCCCCTGCCCCCCTCTCCCTGCCCCCCTCCCCCTTTCTCTTTCACCCACGCCACGGAGAGAAGGGCAACTGAAAACATGACAAGCTCACTGAATTTAACCTCACTCGTCCCCTTCTCTGTCTGTCCCTCCTTCTCTCTCTCCCTATCTATCTCTCTGTCTGCCCCCTCCCTCCCCCCTCTCTCTCTCTCTTTGTCTGTCCCTCTTTCTATAGCTCTCTCTATCTCTCTGTCTGCCCCTCTCCCCCCTCTCTCTCTCTCTCTCTCTCTCTCTCTCTCTCTCTCTCTCTCTCTCTCTCTCTCTCTCTCTCTATGCTGACGTGGAGTCACTTTGATTCCCTTGTTTGATTTCCACAGGGCTGTGTGAAGGAAGACATGAAGTAAGACATGAAGGAAGAAATTAAGACATGAAGGAAGACATGACGGAAGACATGAAGACATGAAGGAAGAAATTAAGACATGAAGGAAAACATGAAGGAAGAAATTAAGACATGAAGGAAGACATGAAGACATGAAGGAAGCCATGAAGGAAGACATGAAGGAAGACATGAAGGAAGACATGAAGGAAGACATAAGATGTCGGAGGCGTATGTCCAATGTGGTCCTTTGATGTCTAAGAGATGCGAAAAAAAGAGCAAAAAGAGAGCCCTATTTATGTTATTGTTTATATGTGACTTTTTGCTCTTGCGACACGTTTGATCCAAAACTAATTTGCATGTCCTTGGTATCTAGGGACATCTATGGACCTCTGGGGAATGTATTCCCAGTGTCAGAAATATTGTGTCTGTTACTATGCATCCCCATCTTTGAAGGTGAATAACACCATGCTGAAAATAAGTAAAAAATTGCCACTGAGCTCATTCAGCAACTTCTTGAGATCAAGTGTATAAAATATAATAATATAATAATTAAGGCTGTCAATCGATTAAAATATTTAATCTGATTAATCGCATGATTGTCCATAGTTAACTCGGGATTAATCGCAAATTAATCGCATGTTTTTTATCTGTTCTAAATCTACCTTAAACAGATCCTTTTCAAGTTTTAATACTCTTATCAACATCAGAGTCAACAAATGCTTGCTTTATGCAGCCATTTAACACAAAAGGATGACCCTCATGCATGCATCAAATTCAAAGCAGAGTGATGCACAAAATAACTTAAAACAATGAATAAAGTGTGCATGAAATAATAGGGGAAAGAAAACGTTAGGAACTTGTTACATCCACCCACACAAGGGCTGAGGACTCACACCCCACGCCTCTCTCTCTCTCTCTCTCTCTCTCTCTCTCTCTCTCTCTCTCTCTCTCTCTCTCTCTCTCTCTCTCACACACACACTTTGAGTCAGAAAAAAACATAGTATCAATGAGAGTATCAATAATACACCTGAGTGAAGTCTCGTAAAAAACTAAAAGTAAAAAAAAAGAAAGAAAATGTTAAAATCTTGCGGGAAAAATGGCGTTAAAAGAATTGTGCGTTAACCCGTTAATAACGCGTTAACTTTGACAGCCTTAATAATAATATAATAATAGATGATTTACAGGGCTTTGGGTAGATACAGTACTGAATTTTGCCATCCGGACACATGCAATATGAAATATGAATATAGAATATCAGGCCTATAAATTACCTTATTACGTCCAAGTCATACACCTATGGATCGGACCAAATCTCCAATGTCAGAGTTCAATCTGGATTTAGTACCACCAGGCGCCCTTTTCAGCCACGATTAAAACCCGACTATGCTCGGGTCTGGCACTGAACGGTCGGCGAGATAACCAGACTATCCTCAGTTCTGGCGCTGATTGAGTTAATGAACTATTCGTTTTTGAAATGCATTAATTTACAAGCAATTATCCGCCATTTGAATTTGCGTCACAATTCTGTGTGTATGTGTGTGTGTGTGTGTTTGTGTGTGTGTGTGTGTGTTTGTGTGTGTGTATATATGTGTGTGTGTATATATATGCGTCTGTGTATATATGTGTGTGTGTGTGTGTGTGTGTGTGTGAGTGCGTGTGCGTGTGTGTGTGTGTGTGTGTGTACCTTGTCGTGCCACTATAAGACTAGCCATGCAGTCTGGGACGCTGGTTCCCGCTGCCAGGAAGGTGATGCCCATGATGACATCAGGAATACCAAAAGTGAAGCCTATTATTGTTACCTGAGAGAGAGAGACAAAGAGAGAGAGAGAGATAGATAGAGAGATACAGAGATAGATAGAGAAAGAGAGTCAGAGAGACAGAGAGAGGGGGAGAGAGAAAGAGGGAGAGGGGGAGCACCAGCTGTGTGTAAGTTAAAACATAGCCTAGTTACAATGTGAATTCCTACTAAATCCTGATGTACAGATGGCTAAAATAAAAACAGTTTCATGGAAATCAGCTGCAACGTAAGTCTAAGTAGTAACAACTAACTAGTTCCACATGCCATTACACATAATTACTCTAACAGCTAAAAACAAATTTTCTGCATGCAGTATAATTTCATGACATTTTGCAACTCTGTAATCAAGTAGAGATTGAGTTAATCAATATCATATTTCACTAGCGATCTAGCCAATTACAACGGCATGTGGCTTATGGCAGTCAGCAGGCTAATGACATAAACATACTAAATGGGCTGCGTTTGACCTCCTGACCTCCAATTGTTCATATCAGCAAACGGGAGATGAACTGCAGTCCAGTTTGTTCCCTAGCAACAGAACTCCAGTGACACCATCTATAGGTATGACTGTCTCGCATGCTGGTCTCTAGATCCCATAGCCGGGAAGGGCGTTACGTGTTTAGATGGTGGAAGTGATCCAGTTTAGATCCCATAGCCGGGAACGGCGTTACGTTTTTAGGTGATGCGAGTGATCCAGTTTAGGGGTAAAGGAAGGGATCGTGTGTTTTTTTTTATTAAAAATAATCTTGTGGGAGGGTAGAAAGAATTTAAGTTTAAAGTGTGGTACTTTTGGGTAGAGGGGGTGTTGTTGGAAGGGGGGGGGGGTATGTGTGTATATGTATACATCTGTTTTTCTTTATACTTCTTGTGTCTGTGTTTTAGGTGAACATTTTTGCATTTTACATTTACATTTAGTAATTTAGCTGAATGC